>NC_091790.1:91875000-92500000 GCF_041296235.1 Equus asinus
CAGCTCCAAAGACAAACACAGGCTCAGAATGAAGGGATGGAAGATGATACTCCAAGCTAATGGCAAACAAAAGAAAGCAGGTGTTGCCATACTTATATCAGACAAAGGAGACTACAAGATAAAACAGGTAAAGAGAAACAAAGAAGGGCAGTATATAATGATAAAAGGGACTCTACCAAAAAGACATAACACATAACACATAAACATTTAACACAGGAGCACCAAAGTACATATAGTAAGTATTAACAAAACTAAAAGGAGAAAATAACACAATAATGGTAGGGGACCTCAACACCTCACTCACATCAATGGATAGGTCATCTGGACAGAAAATCAACAAAGAAACAGTGGAAATTGATGAAAAACTAGACCAGATGGATTTAATAGATGTATATAGAACACTGCATTCCAAAACAACAGAATACAAATTTTTCTCAACTGCACATCCAACATTCTCAAGGTTAGATCATATGTTGGGAAACAAGGCAAGCCTCAATAAATTTAAGAAAATTGAAATCATATCAAGCAACTTTTCTGACTGTAATACTGTAAAACTAGAAATTAACTACAAGAAAAAGCAGAGAAACGGACAAAGATATGGAGACTGCATAGCATGTTACTGAACAACCAATGGGTCATTGAAGAAATTAAAAGAGAAATAAAAAAATATCTTGAGATAAGTGAAAATGAAAACATTCCATACCAACTTATATGGGATGGGGCAAAAAGGGTCTTAAGAGGGAAATTAATTGCAATACAGTCTCACGTTAACAGCCAGGAAAAATTCCAAAGAAGAAATCTTAAACGACACCTAACAGAACTAGAAAAAAAACAAAGCTCAAAATCAGAAGGAGGGAAATAATGGAAATCAGAGCAGAAATTGAAAAAAAAGACAGTAGAAATGATCAGTGAAACAAGGAACTTGTTCTTTGAGAAGATAAACAAGTTGACAAACCATTAGCCAGACTCACATAACCAGACTCAAGAAAGAAAGAGAGAAAGCTCAAATAAATAAAATTAGAAATGAAAGGGGAGAAATTGCTATGGATACCACAGAAATACAAAAGATTATAAAAGAATATTAAGAAAAACTCTATGCCAATGAATTGGACAGCCTAGAAGAAGTGGATAAATTCTTAGACTCTTACAACCTCCCAAAGCTGAATCAAGAAGAAATAGATCATCTAATGGGAGAAATCACAAGTAAAGAGATTGAAACAGTAATCAAAAGACTCCCAAAAGATGAAAGTCCAGGATCAGATGACTTCCCTGGAGAATTCTACCAGACATTCAAAGATTTAATAAAATATCCTTCTCAAACTATTCCAGAAAATTGAGGGAAACAGAATACTCACTAACACATCCTATGAGGTCAACATCACTTTGATCCCAAAGCCAGTCAAGGACAACACAAAGGAGGAAAATTACAGGCCAATATCGTTGATGAACACAGATGCAAAAATCCTCAACAAATATTGTCAAACAAAATACAGCAATATATCAAAAAGATCATGTACTATGATCAAGTGGGATTTATACCAGGGACACAGGGATGACTCACCATCCTCAAATCAATCAATATGATACATTACATTAACAAAATGAGGAATAAAAAATCACATAATCACTTCAATAGATGCAGAGAAAGCATTTGAGAAGATCCAACATCCATTTATTACAAAAACTCTCAATAAAATGGGTATAGAAGGAATGTACCTCAACATAAGAAAGGCCATTATGAAAAAGCCACAAACAATATCATACTAAATGGGGAAAAACTGAAAGCTATCCCTCTGATAACAGGAATAAGACAAGCGAGCCCACCCTCAAGACTCTTATTCAATGCAGTACTGGAAATTTTGGTCAGAACAATTAGCCAAGAAAAAGAATTAAAAAGAATCTAAATTGGAAAGGAAGAAGTGAAATTCTTCCTGTTTGCATGCAATATGATTTTATATATGGAAAACACTAAAGAATTCATTGGAAAACTATTAGAAATAATCAACAACCACAGCAAAGTTGCTGGGTACAAAATCAACTTGCAAAAATCATTTGCATTTCTATACTCTAAGAATGAATTAACAAAAAAAGAACTCAAGAATAAAATCCCATTTACAATTACAACAAAACAATAAAAGACTACCTATATTTTTTCCAGAAGTTTTATGATTTCACGTCTTACCTTCAAGTTTTTAATCCATTTTGAGTTAATTATTGTGTAAGGTGAAAAATAGTGGTCTACTTTCATTCTTTTGCATGTGGCTCTCCAGTTTTCCCAACATCATTTATTGAAGAAACTTTCCTTTCTCCATTGTATGTTCTTAACACCTTTGTCAAAGATGAGTTGTCCATAGATGTGTGGTTCTATTTCTTGGCTTTCAATTCTGTTCCATTCTTTTTAAGGTTGAATAATATTCCGTTGTGAATATATATCACATTTTGTTTATATAGTCATCTATTGATGGATATTTGGGATGTTTCTACCTTTTGGCTATTGTTAGTAGTAATTCTGTGATGAATGCATATGCTAGAAAAGAAAAAGATCTAAAATTAATACCTAAGTTTCTACCGTTTTTTCTTAAGAAACTAGAAAAAGAAGAGGAAATTAAAACCAACGTAAGCAGAAGTAAAAATAATAGTAAAGAATTAGAGTAGAAATCAATGAAATTGACAACAGGAAATCAACAGAGAAAAATCAATGAAACCAAAGGATGGTTCTTTGAAAAGATCAGTAAAATCAATAAGCTTCCAGCCGGGCTAAAAAAAAAAGAGAGGACACAAATTGCTGTATGTGTTTGAGTCCCTGCCTTCAATTCTTTTTAGTATATACCTAGAAGTGAATTACTATATCATATGGTAATTCTATGTTTAATTTTTTTTTTAATATTTTTTTATTTTTTCCTTTTTCTCCCCAAAGCCCCCCGGTACATAGTTGTATATTCTTTGTTGTGGGTTCTTCTAGTTGTGGCATGTGGGACGCTGCCTCAGCGTGGTCTGATGAGCAGTGCCATGTCTGCGCCCAGGATTCGAACTAACGAAACACTGGGCCGCCTGCAGCAGAGTGCGCGAACTTAACCACTCCGCCACGGGGCCAGCCCCTAATTTTTGAAGAATCAACAAATTGTTTTCCACAGTGGCTGCACCATTTTACATTCCCACCAGCAATGCACAGTGTTCCAATTTCTCCACATCCTTATGAACATTTATTTTCTATTTCAAAAAATAATAGCTATTCTAATGTGTTATATGTGAAATGGTATCTCATTGTGGCTTTCAATTGCATTTCCCTAATGGATAGTGATGTTAGCCATCTTTTCCTGTGTACGCTTTCTTTAGACAAATGTCTATTCAAGTCCTTCGCCCATTTTTTAATTAGGTTATTTTAGTTGAGTTGTAGAAATTCTTTATATATTCTGGATACTAATATCATCAGATATATGATTTGCAAATATTCTCTTCCATTATGTGGATTGTCTTTTCAATCTCTTTATAGCGTCTTTGGCTGCACAAACATTTTTAATTGTAGGAAGTCTAATTTATCTACTTTTTTTTTTTGTTGCTTGCGCTTTTGGTGTCTTATCCAAGAAATTATTGTCAAATCCAATGTCATGAAGGTTTTTCACCGTAAGTGCAATTGTTTTCTTAATGTCTTTTTTGGATCATTCATTGTTATATAGAAATGTAACCAATTTTTTGTGTTGATTTTGTATCCTGCAACTTTGCTGAATTCATCTACTAGCTATAACAAGGGTTTGTATGTATGTGTACAAGCTTTCGGGTTTTCCACATTTAAGGTCATTTCATCTGCAAACAAGTAATTTTACTTCTTCCTTTCCAATTGGGAAGCCTTTTCCTGGCTAATTGTTTTGGCTAGAACTTTCCAAACTATGTTGAATAGAAGTAGTGAAAGCAGGCATTTTCACCTTGTTTCCGTTCTAGGGGAAAAGCTTTCAGTCTTTCACCACTGAGTGTGATGTTAGCTGTGAGTTGTTTACATATGGCCTTTAGTATGTCAAGGAGAGCTTCTATTCCCAGTTTATTTAGTGTTTTAATAATGAAAGACTGTTAAATTTTGTCAAATGCTTTTTCTGCAACTGTTGAGTTGATCATGTGAGTTTCCCTTTATTCTACTAATGTGGTATATTACACTGAATGATTTTCATATATTGAACCATCCTTGCATACTGGTAATAAATCTCATTTGTCATGGTCTATAATTGTTTTAATATGTTGCTGAACTTTGTCAGTATTTTGTTCAGGATTGCTGAATCAATATTCATTAGGGATATTGATATGTAGTTTTCTTTTCTTGTGGTAGCTTTGTCTGGCTTTGGTAGCAGAATAATGCTGGCTTCATATACTGAGTTTGGAAGTGTTTATCCACTTCAATTTTTTTGGAAGAGTTTCAGAAGATTGGTTTTATTTCTCCCTTAAATGTTCGGTAGAATTCAGTATTGAAGCCATCTGTTTCAAGACTTTTCTTTGTAAGAGGTTTTTTATTTTGATTCAATCTCCTTGCTAGTTATAGGTATATTCACAGTTTCTGTTTCTTCATAATTCAGTTTTGGTAGATTGTGTGTCCATTTTATGTAGGTTATCCCATTTGTTGGTGTACAGTTCTTCATAGCACTCTTTTTTTCCCTTAAAGATTGACACTTGAGCTAACATCTGTTGCAAATCTTCTTTTTTCTTCTTCTTCTTCTCCCCAAAGCCCCCGGTACATAGTTGTGTATTCTTCTGTGAGGGGCTGAGGTTGTGCTATGTGGGACACCACCTGAACATGGCCTGAGAAGTGGTGCCATGTCTGCACCCAGGATCTGAACTGGTGAAACCCTGAGCTGCTGAAGGAGAGCTCACAAATTTAACCACTTGGCCACAGGGCTGGCCCTCATAGTACTCTTATAATTTTTTTATTTCTGTAAAATTGGTAGTAATGTTCCCCCTTTCATTTCTGAATTGAGTAATTTGTGTTCTCGTTTTTTTTCTTAGTCGATCTAGCTAAAGGCTTGTCAATTCTTTTGATCCTTTCAAAGAACCAACTTTTGGTTTTACTGATTTTCTCTGCTGTTTTTCTATTCTCTTGTATTTATCACCACTCTAATCTTTATTATTTCCTTCCTTCTGCTGGGTTTGTTTTTAGTTTGCTCTTCTTTTTCCAGTTCCTTAAGGTGTAAAATTAGGTTATTGATCTCAGATCTTTCTTCTGTGTAATGTAAAAGTTTAAGCTATAAATTCCCTTCTTAGCACTACTTTCACTGAATTCCATAAGTTCTGGTAGTTTGTGCTTTCACATTCATTTATGAAAGGTATTTTCTAATTTCTCTTGTGATTTCTTTTTTGATCCATCAGTTGTTTAATAGTATCTTGTTTAATTTCCACATATTTGTGAATTTTCCTATTTGTCTCCCCTTATTGATTTCTAGTTTAATTCCATTGTGATTTGGAAAGATAACTTTGTATGATGTCAGTCTTTTTATATTTATTCAGTTTTGTTTTGTGGCCTAACATGGGTCTATCTTAGAGAATGTTTCATGTGCACCTGACAAAAATGTGTGTTCTACTATCATTGAGTGAGAGTTTTGCATTTGTCTGTTGGGTCCACTTGGTTTATAGTGTTGTTCAAGTCTTGTATTTCCTTATTGATCCTATGTCTGGTTGTTCCATCCATTGCTGTAAGTGGAATATTAAAGACTCCAACCAGTATTGTAGAACTGTTTATTTCTTCTGTCAATTCTGTCAGTGTTTGCTTCATATATTTTGGGGCTCTAGTGTTTGGTGCATATATGCTCATATTTGTTATATCTTCTTGGTGAATTTACTCCTTTTATCCATATATAATGTCCTATTTGTCTGTTGAAACAGTTTTTGACTTAAAGTCTATTTATCTGATCTATGTATAGTCACTCCAGTACTCTTTTGGTTACTATTTTCATGGAATGTCTTTTTCTATCCTTTCACATTCAGCCAATTTGTGTCTCTAAAACTAGAGTGATTCTGTTGTAGACAGCATATAGTTGGATCGTGTGTTAAAAAGTGTTCTTTTTCTTTTGCCAATCTCTGCCTTTTAACTGGAGAATTTAATACATTTACATTTAGAGTAATTACTGTTAAGGAAGGACTTCTTCCATTTTATTGTTTTCTATATGTCTTTTTGTCCATTATTACTGCCATTCCTGCCTTCTTTTCTGTTCAATTGATTTTTTATGGTGGCATCTTTTGATTATCTTCTCATTTCCTTTTGTGCATGTTCTATGGATATTTTCCTTGTGGTTAATATGAGAATTGCATGTAACATCTTAAAATTATACAAATCTAAGTTGAATTCATACCAACTTAACTTCAATCACATATAAAAATTCTATTCTTATATAGCTCCATCCTTCTCCTTTTATGTTATCGATATCACAAATTACATCTTTGTACATTGTGTGCACAAAGCCATAGATTTATAATTATTTTTATGCATGTGTCTTTTAAAAATTTTTATTCAGTTAATGATGTTACAATCATGTGAAATTTCAGTTGTACGTTATTGTTTGTCAGTCGTGTTGTAGGTGCACCCCTTCACCCTTTGTGCCCACCCCCCTCCCCACCTTTCCCCGGTAGCAACTAATCTGTTCTCTTTGTCTACATTTTTAAATTCCTTATATGAGTGGAGTCACACAGAGATTGTCCTTCTCTATCTAGCCTATTTCACTTAACATAATTCCCTCAAGGTCCATCCATGTTGTTGCAAATGGGAGGATTTTGTTCTTTTTTACATCTGAGTAGTATTCCATTCTGTATATATACCACATCTTCTTTATCCAATCATCTATTGATGGGCATTTAAGTTGCTTCCACATCTTGGCTATTGTAAATAATGCTGCAATGAACATTGGGGTGCATGGGACTTTTGGAATTGCTGACTTCAATTTCTTTGGATAGATACCCAGTTGTGGGATAGCTGGGTCATATGGTAGTTCTATTTGTTAACTTTTTGAGGAATCTCCATACTGTTTTCCACAGTGGCTGCACCAGTTTGCATTCCCACCAGCAGTGTATGAGGGTTCCTTTTTCTCCACAACCTCTCCAACATTTGTTACTTTTAGTTTTAGATATTTTTGTCATTCTAATAAGTGTAAGGTGATATCTTAGTGTAGCTTTTCTTTTTTTAGATTTTATTTTTTTCCTTTTTATCCCCAAAGCACCCCCCCACCACCAGTACATAGTTGTATATTATTCTTTGTGGGTCCTTCTAGTTGTGGTGATATCTTAGTGTAGTTTTGATTTGCATTTCCCTGATGATCAGCAATGATGAACATCTTTTCATGTGCCTATTGGCCATCCCTATATCTTCTTTGGAGAAATGTCTGTTCATGTCTCCTGCCCGCTTTTTGATCAGGTTGTTTGATATTTTGTGGTTGAGTTGTGTGAGTTCTTTATGTATTATGGATATTAAGCCTTTGTCAAATGTATAACTTGCAAATATTTTTTCCCAGTTAGTGGGTTGTTTTTTTGTTTCAATCCTGTTGTCATTTGCCTTGAAGAAACTCTTTAGTCTGATGAAGTCTCATTTGTTTATTCTTTCTATTGTTTCCCTTCTCTGGGAAGACATGGTGTCCAAAAAGATCCTTTTAATACTGATGTCAAAGAGTGTACTGCCTACATTTTCTTCTAGAAGCCTTATTGTTTCAGGTCTCACCTTTAGGTTTTTCATCCATTTTGAGTTTATTTTGGTGAATGGTGAGAAAGAATGTTCAGGTTTCATTCATTTACAGGTGGCTTTCCAGTTTTCCCAGCACCATTTGTTGAAAAGGCTTTCTTTTCTCCATTGTAGGCCCTCAGCTCCTTTGTCAAAGATTAGTTGTCCATAGCTGTGTGGTTTTATTTCTGGGCTTTCAATTCTGTTCCATTGATCTGCATACCTGTTTTTGTACCAGTACGATGCTGTTTTGACTACTATAGCTTTGTAGTATGTTTTGAAGTCAGGGATTGTGATGCCTCCCGTTTTGTTCTTTTTTCTCAGGATTGCTTTAGCAATTTGGGGTCTTTTGTTACCCCATATGAATTTTAGGATTCTTTGTTCTAATTTTGTAAAGAATGTCATTGAGATTCTGATTGGGATAGCATTGAATCTGTAGATTGCTTTAGGTACAATGGACATCTTAACTATGGTTATTCTTCCAATCCATGTACATGGGATGTCTTTCCATCTCTTTATGTAGTCATCAGTTTCTTTCAGGAAAGCCATGTAATTTTCATTGTATAGGTCTTTCACTTCCTTAGTTAAATTCACCCTGAGGTATTTTATTCTTTTTGTAGCGATTGTGAATGGTATTGTCTTCTTGGGTTCTTTTTCTTTTAGTTCGTTATTAGAGTATAGAAATGCTATTGATTTATGCAAATTGACTTTATACCCTGCAACTTTGCTGTAGTTGTTGCTTACTTCTAAAAGTTTTCCAATGGATTCTTTGGGGTTTTCTATATATAAGATCATGTCATCTGGGAACAGTGAGAGTTTCACTTCTTTCCTCCCTATTTGGATTTCTCTTATTCCTTTTTCTTGCCTATTTGCTCTCGGCAGGACCTACAGTACTATGTTAAATAAGAGTGGTGATAGAGGGCATCCTTGTCTCGTTCCTGTTTTCAGGGGGATGGCGCTCAGTTTTTGCCCACTATGATGTTGGCTGTGGGTTTGTCATATAGGGCCTTTATTATGTTGAGGTAGTTCCCTTCTATCCCCATTTTGTTCAGAGTTTTTATCATAAATGGCTGTTGGATCTTGTCATATGCTTTCTCTGCATCTATCATGTGGTTTTTATTCCTCAGTTTGTTGATGTGGTGTTTCATGTTGATTGATTTGCAGATATTGAAGCATCCCTGTGTTCCTGGTATGAATCCCACCTAATCATGATGTATGATCCTTTTTATGAATTGCTGAATTTGGGTTGCCAAGATTTTGTTGAGAATTTTTGCATCTATGTTCATCAGCAATATTGGCCTGTAGTTCTCTTTTTTCATGCTGTCCTTGTCAGGCTTTGGTATCAGCATGATGTTGGCCTCATAGAACGTGTTAGGGAGTGTTCCATCCTCCCTAATTTTTTGGAATAACTTGAAAATGATAGGTATTATATCCTCTCTGAAAGTTTGGTAGAATTCCCCAGGAGAGCCATCTGGTCCTGGGGTTTTATTCTTTGGGATGCTTTTGATTGCTGTTTCAATCTCTTTCCTTGTGATTGGTCTGTTCAAATTGTCTGCCTCTTCTTGAGTGAGCTTTGGGAGATTGTAGGAGTCCAAGAGTTTATCCATTTCCTCTAGGTTATCCATTCTGTTGGCATATAGTTTTTTGTAGTATTCTCTTATAATCCATTGTATTTCTGCAGAGTCTGTTGTTATTTCTCCTCTTTCATTTCTGATTTTGTTTATTTGAGCTTTCTCCCTTCTTTTCTTTGTAAGTCTGGGTAGGGGTTTGTCAATTTTATTTATCTTCTCAAAGAACCAGCTCTTTGTTTCATTGATGCTTTCTACTGCCTTTTTCATTTCAATAGCATTTATTTCTGCTCTGACTTTTATTATTTCTCTCCTTCTGCTGAATTTGGGCTTCATTTGTTCTTCTTTCTCTAATTCAGTTAGGTGTAGTTTAAGATTGCTTATTTGTGATTTTTCTCATTTGTTAATATGTGTCCGTATTGCGATGAATTTACCTCTTAACACAGCTTTTGTTGTATCCTATATGAGTTGATATGGCATGTTATCATTTTCATTTGTCTCCATGTATTTTTTGATTTCTTCTTTAATTTCTTCAATGATCCATTGCTTGTTCAATAGTGTATTGTTTAGTCTCCACATCCATGTGCCTTTCTCAGCTTTTTTCTTGTAATTACTTTCTAACTTGACAGCATTATGATCAGAGAAGATGCTTGTTATTATTTCAATTTTTTAAATTTGTAGAGGCTTGCCTTGTTTCCTAACATATGATCTATCCTTGAGAATGTTTCATGCGCACTTAAGAAGAATGTGTATTCTGCTGTTTTTGGATGAAGTGTTCTATATATGTCTCTTAAGTCCAATTGTTTTATCTTTTTGTTTAGCTCCACTGTTTCCTTGTTGATTTTCTGTCTGGATGATCTGTCCACTGATTTGAGTGGGGTGTTGAGGTCCCCTACTATTATTGTGTTATTTTTAATATCTTCTTTTAGGTCTTTTAATTGTTGCTTTATGAACTTTGGTGCTCCCGTGTTGAGTGATAGACATTTATAAGCATTATTCCTTCTTGATGAAGTGTCCCTTTGATCATTATACAATGTCCATCTGTGTCTCTCTTTACATGCCTTATTTTGAAATCTGTTTTGTCTGATATAAGTATTGTAACACCTGCTTTCTTTTGTTAGCTATTAGCTTGTAGTATTGTCTTCCACTGCTTCACTCTGAGCCTGTGTTTGTCCTTGGGGCTGAGGTGTGTTTCCTGGAGGCAACAAATTGTTGGATCTTGTTCTTTAATCCATTTTGCCACTCTATGTCTTTTTATTGCAGAGTTCAATCCGTTTACATTGAGGGTGATTATTGATGCATGAGGGCTTAATGTTGTAATTCTGTCGCTCATTATCTTGTTTTTCTGTGTTACCTTTGTTTCTTGTCCTGTGTGTTTTAGCCTACCCATTGACTTCTGCAATTTCTTATGCTGGGTTTCTTAGATTTTTCCTTATTTATGTTTTGTGTCTCTTTTCTGTTTTTTAGTTTAGTGGCTACCCTGAAGTTTGTATTCAGAATCTCATGTATAATATAGTCCATTTTCTGGTGGTCTCTTACTTGGCCTAGACTGATTTAGTCCCTTTCCTCTTCCCCTCCTAAATTGTTATTTTCATCTCTTATTCCAACTTGTGTTGTAAGTTTGTGGTTAGAGTGATAAGATCGTCTTTGCTTTGGTGGTTTCCTTCCCTTTATCCTAATGTTATAGTTGAATATTTGTTTTCTTTCTGTTTCTCAGAATTGATAATTTCAATCCTCCTTTCTTCAAGTTAACTGGTCCTTCTTCTGCATCCTCAAATCTGCTATTGAGCCCCTACAGGAAATTTTTTATTTTAGTTATAATTTTCAGCTCCACAATTTCTCTTTGGTTCCTCCTTATAATTTGTATCTCTTTGTTTATATTCTCAATTTGTTCATATATTGTTTTCTTAATTTCTTCTATTTCTCTGTCCATATTTTGCCCTAGTTCTTTGAACATATTTGAGATACTTGTTTTAAAGTTTTTGTTTAGAAGGTATGATATCTAGGCTTCCTCAGTCAGGGTTACTTTCAACTTTTGGAAGTTTTGAATGAATCATCTTTTTCTTTTTCTTTGTATGTCTTGTGATTCTTTTAGTTGAAAATTGGACATTTGATTATTATAATGTGGGAACTCTGGAAATCAGATTCTCCCCACTCCCCAGGATTTCTTTGTTGTTGTTATCATTGTTGAATGTTGAAGGCTGGAGTAGTCCATTTGAGACTTTTCCAAACTAGTTTTACAAACAGTATTTCTTATGTGTGATCATTGAAGTCTCTATTCCTTTAGCTACTGTTCAGCTAATGTTTGACAGACATTTTCTTGAGTTCCAGGAGCTGAAAGAAACAAACAAACAAGCAAACAAAACCACCAAAAAAATAACAAAAAGAATAGTCACCTTGCCAGTCTTTAAAGACTGACTCTATGCTGGGACACTCCTTAATCACTTAGGTAAGCTTGTTCTGGCTTAGGGGTCATCCCAAGTTGAAAGCTTAAGGTTTTCTCAGTAGTTTTCTGAGCATATGTCTTCTCCAGGCATGCATGTGGTTTTCTAAATTCCTCTGTATTTGGCTGCTTTTGAGTGTCCTAAATTTCCTAAAACATCTTGCCCCAGCTTTTCTTCTGGGTCTTTGATGGCCTATTGTACATCTCCACCTAATACCTCTTGCAACAGGTATCTACGGGATTGTAGTCACCTTGTAGCTTTTACAAACAGTGCCCTTCATTTTTTCCACTTACCTTCCAAGACATGCAAAACAAAGATGAGTATCTTGTGTCATTCCTTCAGGTATCCCCCCAGACAAGTTAGAACAAATGTATGCAACAATTTGCAAATAAAGTCTGCTTGGCTGCCTCTAGTTCAAGGGGGAGGATCTTGGAACAGAGTTGCCATCTGCTCAAGACCAAGATCACCAATGCACTGGGAAGGAGGTGGTACAAGGATGAGTAAAAATGACACAAAACTTTCCTACTTTTTGAAGATGACTTTTTCTTTATTGGTATTTGCTTGCTGGAAGTGAACCTTTGACTATTTTCCAGAGATCCCACATAGTTGGTTCAGACAACTTCTTCAACTTCTTGTGTTTTTTCTTTTTGCCATTTCCATGGGGGATTGAGAACTTGGAGTTTCCTAGTCCACCATTTTGCTACTCTGAAAATTGTTTTTATAAATAATGTTTAACCATATGACATAGCATATACCAAAATAACTTTTTCTTGCATTTAAATTACATATGTGCATAAAACAGAAAAAAATAAAAACAAAACTCCTTTTTTTATGCTGCCTCCTTCTCCAAGTGATGAAGATGAGGAAAAATATAGATTGATGATTGTCAAACTTCTCCAAATATGTCATGGGCAATTCTTTATAAAAATGCATTAAAAAGAATTATTAGAAAAATGGAAATGAAAAAGATGCAAAATATTAAACCTATTTTTTAATTATTAGACTCAATAGACATAGAATTCTATGTCACATTGCTATAGAAGTTTCTAAATGGCTCTTCTCAATTTCTGTTACTGACCAGTAACCACCAGTTCTCAGCCAGATATTGGTCAGCAGACTACACTTTGAATAATCTAGATTAATGATTATCTATCTATCCTCTGAATTAGAAAGACTCATAAGAGCAAGGAAGAAATTACTAAGAAAAGATCATTTTGACTACATAAAATAATAAAATTATGGTACATGAAATCATCCAAACATTGAAGATAGAGAATCATTTGGAAAAATATTTGCCTTAAATATTGTGAAAAGTTGATAACTACATAATAATTTTTAAAGAGTTCACACAAAAAGAAAAGTAACCAGTAAGTTTCTAATAGTTAATTGAAGAAAGAAATATGCACAAACTATAAAACTGAAATTGGTAATGAAAGCAGAAAACATATTTTCTTGGAAGAGAAGAAGATATCAATCACAATAAATCTTGAGATATGGGGTCAGCCCCATGGTGCAGTGGTTAAGTTTATATGCTCTGCTTTTGTGGCCCAGGTTCACAGGTTTGGATCCTGAGCACAGACCTAGCACCACTTGTCAAACCACCCTGTGACAGCATCCCACATAAAATAGAGGAAGATTGGCACAGATGTTAGCTCAGCAACAATCTTTCTCATACAAAAAGAGGAAGATTGGTCACAGATGTTAGATCAGGGCCAATCTTCCTCACAAATAAAAGCAAAACAAACAAAAACCCCAGACAAAATTTTTGGCTATAAAGTTATAAAAAAATTTTGTCCTAGTAATTTAGAGATTAGGTCACAGGTTTGTGTTGAGAGATAATTATATAATTGTTAATTATAGGAGAAAAACAACACATACAAACAAGAGTGAACAAGACTAAAGTACAAGGGTGCTCAAAACATTTTGACAGAAAGTAAGGTATATACCATACTGGTTAAAAGCTTGGGCTCTGAAAGTAAACTGCAAAGAATTGAGTTACACCATCACATACTACCTGTGTGACCTTGAACAAGTTAATCTTCTGTTCTTTTTTTTCTCAATCTGTAAAGTAGTGATAATAACAATTTTATCTCATAGGGCTGTTGTGAAGATTAAGGAGATGGCCTATTGCATATCTTCACCCAATACCTCTTGCACCAGACGTCAATGGGATGTTAGTAACCTTGTAGCTTTTACAAACAGAGCCCATCATTTTTTCCACTTACCTTCCAAGACATGCAAAACAAAGATGTTTTGTGAAACTGTGCTTAACCCATACAAAATACTCAATAACTAATAACTATGATTATAATGAAACCTCCATTTACAGGTAAGACAAGCATGCAGGGTTTGCCAAAGTAAAAGACCTGTGCTTTAGAATTTTCTTTAATTCATTTTGACTGGAGTTTCTAGACCAGAAAGAAGTAGAAAGGATCAGATGAAAAAAGTTTTCTTGGTTATATTGTTCCATCTACATTCCCGGTACCTCAGCTCTGGGCTTCACACAAATAATGCACCTCCAAAATCACTCTTTCAAGAATGCATTTCTCGTAAATGCTGCTATTCAGTAGGGGATCACAACTCTGACTCGTCTCAAAGTAAGAGTATCAGAGATGGGAATGGTATCTTCCAGCCAGATCCTGAGGCTTGAGATGGGGGCACCTGTGTGTAGGGCTGGTTGTGTATTTCTGCAAAGCTGGGTTGCAGACCTTGTGTCTTGAGAGTGTGTACTCTCTCATGAACAGTGAAATTAGTGAAGAAATCACATCTAGATTTATTAATGGCTATAACTTTTTAAAAAATACTTTAAAAATATATCCCACGTTTTCTACTATTAAACTGTTACTGTTATAAGAAAAAAAATGAATTAACAGCAATAATAATAAAATCACAAACCTTCCAAGTGTGAATTTCTTCAAACTATCCCTTCTCAGCTGGCCTTCTAGGACACTCGATTTGTGTAACCTGGAGACCTTTCACAAATCCCTTCTCTCTCCCTCCACCCCCATTCGTGCCATTGAAACCCAGGAGTTCCTGGCCACCTGGGAGGTACATCTTGAGAAATCTATTGTCACTATGTGCTTTCCCTGGCAAGGGCCCAATCCACACTCCTCCTAGCTTCTTTCCTGTCACACACTCAGAATTAGTGACAGCAAATCTCACAGGTTTTCCAGCCCATTTTGCTCAAAGGACAAATTTCTTTGAGAAAGATAGAAGATTGAAGATAAGACTCAGCTTTGAGGCCAGGTTCCATTTTCAGCAACAAGTTGGCTTTGTTAGGGGGAAAAGGAAGCTATGAGACCTATACATTGAACTGAAGACAAACCATCTGAGGAGAGTGAAGGTTGCTGATTTTTCACCTGGACTCACTTACTTTTCTGTAGATTCTATGATCATATCTGTGATTTCCAACTACAGCCTGTTTCTTGGCTTAGTTTCTCAACTTGGATGTTGGACTTCTGAATCTGCCTTGAAGTGTTTCTCAGCCTCCTTGTATAAATCCTCTGTCTGACTTCCATCTTTCAAAGCACAGTCTTCCAGGATTTATCTCATATATGATGCACAATACTACTCCAGTTACTAGCTCGGATTATAGCTCACTTCGATCTGCCCCATTTGGTGGACAAGTTGTATTTCTTAATCCTATATAACTGGTCACAATCACGGAAGAAACATTTCCAAATAATGCATAAAACCTCTTGTCAAGAGACTTTGTAATGGCATTTGTCAAGAGTGTTAAAAGGAAAAACATTAAATTACAGAAGAATCCTCTGATTCAAAAAAAATTGTCTGAAGACACACACTTGAGTAGGTTACACTGAAACCCTGGCCCCTTTCATTCACTAGTTATTGTGATGGAGAGAACATGACTTGTAGCTATAATAACATCTCTGTAGGCATGATAAATTTATCTGCAATTGGACCAATTGGGATTTCATGGTCTGAAGCAGTGTGCATTTGCCAGTCTTGTTCACTTGTTTTCAACAAAGTGAATCAATCATATTGTTCACGTCACTCAGGAGAAAAAAGTGAAATGGTCTAATATTAGCTTGTGTACTAACCTCAGACAATTGGTCTTTGTGCAGTTACATTTTCTTATCTGCTGATAGATTCTTGTTGTAAAACTTAGAACCCATTTGTGATGAGTCACAGCCCATTACTCATCTGTTTCTCTGTTATATATCTTTCTTATAATGTAAGGATTTTATTTTCATGACATTTATCTAAAAATATCTCACACTTATTAAGAAATAACAGCAAATACAATCAGCATTTCACATTAAAGCAATTACTTTGATGAACATATGTTTAAGAATAAAATGATTGAAACATGGGAAGTTAAATTAAAATAACACACAGAGAAAACCACAAAAATAGCTTCCAAAATAACTAATGCATTGGTGTAAAAGATCCAATATTATTGCATTACAAAATATATGAGTATTCAACATAGCTTTATGGATATCAGATAGAAATACGAATGCTCTGAAAGTGTGTAGTACATGACAATTATCAAGAATTTTTTGCCTTTACTCCCTGATTCCAATAGTAACAACAGAGTTTTTTACCTCCTCCACCACACCCCCAGAGTAACAGAGGATGAGGAAGAAAAGACAAAACAATAAATTGATTAAAAAACTGACTAGAAGTGACTTGCAGTTGAGTTGCCTCTCAATTCTTTGGAGACATCACTTTAGACATCATCTTTGGTGGTGGTTGTCTGCATTGCATTCATCTTAGCATTCCCAGTGCTTAAAACACTGCTTACATGTATTTAGCAGACAATTAAAGAATTTTTTTTATTTACCATAATCCCACTGCTCTGTGGTAACACTGTGAGCATTTCATCATTTGTCTGATAACATTTTTAAGCACATATGAATGTACATATGTGTGTATATATATGTAAATATATTTGTGTATATATAGATATACTTAAATACATAATTGGATTTATGCTCCATATGTCTTCAGAATCTTTTCATTTAATTTTTTTCACTGCAATACTTGCAGATATTTTTAAAAAGTCAAATTGAATTCTAGCCTTATAACAGATGAAAGCTGTCTCCTAATTTATTCCTTCCCACTCCTGATTCCTGGTCCTTAGTGACAACTATATTCAACACTTGTAGCTATTTATTCTGGTATTTAACTCTATATTTCTAAATAGCATGTTTATACTACTCTTACAAAATAATCAATTTACATTTTTATCAGCTTCCTTCCTACTAAGAGAGATGATGATTTAATTTCACTACATTCCTCATCTCCACATACACCATCTTACCATCTCTAAAGACAATCACATGTGGCATCCATGGACATTAATATGGCTATTATATTATTATTTCTAATATTTGAACATTTATATGCCTTTATATCTTTGTCATATAACCTTTTTCACTTTGTTTTCTTTAACAAATTACAGGTTTTTGCTTATATTTTTATTCATATGTTTTCTCATACCTATTTTCTTTGAAGTTGCATTTCATAATTGCAGAGGTGGTTTATCAATTTATTATTATATTTCATTTAATAGTAAATACAATTATCATCTTTTTCTTGAGTGGGAAATGTCGTGGTAATATGAAACCATGTAATGGAGAAGAAAGAGCATAAGTGAAACAAATTTAAGCCACTACACTATGAATACAAACATGGCACATTCTTTCACTTTTCCTAAATAAAGTCAGTTCTAACTCAGTTTCCACACACTGGCATTAATGGAAAATCTGAAATCAGGCAATTTTAAAGATCTTTTTTATTCATCTAGAGTTTTGAGTCTCTTTATTTTATTGCAATTCAATGACAAAGACTGAGAGTTCTGTTTTAGTAATGCAGTCCTGTAGCATTCTTGTCTACTTCCCGAAATTTTATAACACAAATTTGCTACCCCTGGATCTAAATGTGATTATTGAAATATATTCAGTGCGTAAAGCCTCTTCCTTCTTAATGGTGGGTGAATGTTTATCAGTTAAAAACACTTTGTCTTGTCTGATATGTGCTCTTGAGAATTCAAATTTCTCTGAAATTATTACTCCAGTAATTAATTTTGATCAATATTATTTTTCTATGTTGTGTTTCTTCCAAAACCAGAGCCAATAGGATTTTAAAGCATATACGTTTTTAATTGACATACTTAAAATTAAATTTCTTTTACTTTTGTTATAGTAAGTATTTAACTTGTAAATTATCCTGAATCATGACCTCTTAATAGTTAAGATTATGGTTGATAGATTGATAACAATGCTAATTACTTAAAGGGCATTGCTATTTAGAATCAAATAAAAAATAGAATATTTTGTACAGAACTATATGGAACACAGTAAAACTTGTAGTTAGAGAGAAATTTGTGTTCTTAAATGCCTCTATCATTAAAGAATAAAAAAGAGATCATCATGGTGGTGTGCAAGGATCCTTTTGTCTCTCGTCTTCAATCTACAGTGAATAAAACATCCATAACCTGACAAAGGCTACATTGTAAAGCACACCAAGACACGAAAAAGATCCACACATTGATATATAGAGAAAGGTGGGTAAATTGGAGCACACAGAGAAGGCTAAATGGGGGAAGAGCAGAGGCAGAGCTCAGCATCCTGGATCCCAGCTGCAGCAGCTGAGTCAGCCACTCCCAGCCCCAGATAACTTGGTGGGTAGCAGCAAAGGCACATGTGCAATTCCTGCCAGCCAACCACAGTGGCACCTGTCGCCATGGGAAGTGAAGCAGCAGCAAAGATTGAGCCCCATGATTCCAAGCCCCCAGCCTCAGCTTGGAGCCTAGCAGTAGGAGGTGTGCACAGAACTCAGACATCCCAAATGTAGGAGTGGCTATAACCACAAAAGTAACAGGCAATAGCTGAGATGGTGCCCTATATACCAGGCTCCCTCTCCACTCTCACCCTCCCCTCACCACTGTGGCAGAGGTTCAAACCCAGGTGATCCAAGATGTGGCTGAGGCAACAGCCACCCTTGTATCCCCAGTGGCAAAGCCAGTGACTGCAGTGACAACAGCAACAGGAAGTCATCAGTAACACTCAGAAGCATAGGCAGTGACAAAAAGAGTACTGGCAGCACCCCAAGTAGAGGCAGTGGAGGGAGGAACTCATAGATTCTCAAATATAGCCAGAGGTATGTCAGATAATAGATACTAAAAATAAGCCCTATAGCACCACCTACTAAGAAACAAAGTAATCAATTCTAATGTCCAACAGTTGAAATGTTTGAATCAAAACAAAGCTATACCAAGATAAAAAATGTGTTTGCTACAACAAATGTGCTGGCAGAGGAATAATTCAGCAAGCACCACAAAAGCCATAACACATGGCACTTCAAAACAAAAGCAATTCTCCAGAAATAAAACATAAAGGCACAGAAGATTGTGATCTAACTGATAAAGATTTCAAAACAACTGTCATGAAAAACTCAAAAAACTACCATAAAATTCAAAAAGGCAGTTCAATGAGCGCAGGAATAAAATCAATGAACTGAAGGAATAGTTTATCAAAGAGACTGAAACTCTGAAAAAGAACCAAACAGAAATTCTGGAGCTGAAGAACTCAATAAACGAGATGATGAAAGCATTGGTAATAGAACAGATCATATGGAAAAGAGAATTAGCACACTTAAAGATAGAAACCTAGCAATGATGCAGGTAGAAGAGTAGAGAATTAAGACTTAAAACACTTGTAGAAATTCTACTAGAATTAATCAACTCCATAAGAAAGGGCATGAAAAGTTTAATGGGTAACCCAGAAAGAGAAAAGAGGGAGAAGGGAATAGAGAGATTATATAATGAAATAATAGCTATGAATTTCCCAAACTTGGGGAAGGACCTGGATATACAAACCCATGAAACTAATAGAACACCTAATTATCTCAGTGCAAAAAGACCTTCTCCAAGACACATGATAATAAAACTGTCGAAAATCAATGACAAAAAAGGATATTAAAAGTAGCCAGGGAGAGAGGCTGGCCCCATGGCAGAGTGGTTAAGTTCACACATTCCACTTCAGCGGCCCAGGCTTTTGCTGGTTCAGATCCTGGGTGCAGACATGGCACAACTCATCAAGCCATGCTGAGGCAACATCCCACCTGTCACAACTATAAGGACCCACAACTAAAAATATACAACTATGTACCAGGGGGCTTTTGGGGGAAAAGAAAAAAAAAGTAGCCAGAGAGAAAAAAAAAATAAAATACAAAGGAACCCCCATTAGACTATCAGCAGATTTCTCAGCAGAAGCCCTACAAACCAGGATAGCGAGATATATTCAAAATATTGAAAGACTGAAAACTTTCAGCCAAGAGTAATCTATCCAGCAAAATCATTTTTCAGAGGGTCAGCCCTGTGGCTGAATAATTAACTCTGTGTGCTCTGCTTCAGCAGCCCAGGGTTTTGCCAGTTTGGATCCTGGGCATGGACTTGGTACCACTCGACAGGCCATGCTGAGGTGGCATCCCACATAGCACAACCAGAAGGACCTACAGCTAGAATATACAACTATGTACTGGGGGCTTTGGGGATAAGAAAAAAATTAAGAAGATTGGTAACAAATGTTAACTCAGGCGCCAATCTTTAAAAAAATCATCTTTCAGATATGAAGGAGAAAAAAAAGCTTTCCCAGACAAACAAAAGTTGATGGAGTTCATTGCCACTAGACTTGCCTGACAAGAAGCGTTGAAAGAAGCCCTTCTACCTGAAATGAAAAGGCAAAGTTTTACAAAGATTTGAGCAAGATGATAGGTAGATAGATAGACAGAATCAGAAAATTGCAAATGTGTATCAGAAATAGTATAGTGCACACTTAATTTTAACATAAAGATTAAAGAGAAAGGAAGCATTAATAATAACTAAAACAACTTCAATTTAGTAACTAATTCACAATACAAAATGGGATAATTTCTGACAACAAAAAGATAAAAAGGGAAGAGGAAAAGGATGGAACATACACAGGCAAATGAAGATAAGAGGCTATCAGCAGAATAAGGACTATTTTATCTATGAGATCTTTTATACAAACCACAAAAGAAAAATTTAGAAAAGAGTTACAAAACATAAAGAGGAAACTGAGAAAAACATCACAGAAAAAAACACCAAACTGAAATTGCAGACAGAAATGCAAGGAAAAAGAAACAATGGAAATATAAAGCAACCAGTAAACAAAGATAAAACGGCAGTAGTAAGTCTTCATATGTCAATAATTACCGTAAATGTAAATGGATTGAATTCATGAAACAAAAGACACAGAGTGACTCGGTGGATTAAAAAACACGACCCAAAAATATGCTAATTCCAGGAGACCCATTTCAGGTCTATAGACAAGGCTCAATATAGGCTCAAAGTGAAGAGATAGAAGATGATACTTCAAGCAAACGACAACAAAAAGAAAGCAGATGTAGCCATACTTATATAAGACAAAATAGCCTTCAAACCAAAAAAAGAAAACAATAGGAAAAGATGGACATTATATAGTGATAAAGAAGAAAATCCATCAAGAATACATAAAATTTATTAATACATATGAACCTAACATAGGAACACTAAAGTATATAAAACAATTATTGACAGACCTAAAGGGGGAATTAACAACACACAATAATAGTAGGGGACTTTAATATCCCCCTTACATCAATGGATATTTCATCCAGAAAGAAAGTCAATAAGGAAACATTGTCCTTAAATAAAACATTAGATCAGTTGAACTTAACGTATGTATTAAGTTCATTAATTATTAACGCATTATTCTCAAGTGCACAGAGAACATTCTCAAAGATAGACCAAATCCTGGGAAACAAAACAAGTCTCAATAAATTTAATCTTATTAAGCAATTTTTCTGACCACAATGGTATGAAACTAGAAATCACCTACAAGAAGAAAGCTGGAAAACTCACAAATATGTGGAGACTAAACAATATGCTACTGAACAACTATTGGGTCAATGAAGAAATCAAAGGAGAAATTAAGAAATACCTGGAGAAAATAAAAATTAAAACACAACATACCAAAACCTGTGGGATGCAGCAAAAGTGGTACTAAGAGGTAAGTTTATAGCAATACAGGCCTGCATCAAGAAACAAGAAAAATTTCAAATAAGCAAGCTTACCCTATACATAAAAGAACTCGAAAAAGAACAAACAAAGCCCAAACTCAGTAGAAGGAAGGAAATAATAAAAATCAGATCAGAAATAAATGAAATAGAGATTAAAAAGACAATAGAAAGGATCAATGAAAGTAAGAGCTGGTTCTTTAAAAAGATAAACAAAATTGACAAACTTTTAGCTAGATTGACTAGAAAAAAAAGAGAGATGCCTCAAATAGATAAATTCAGAAATGAAAGAGGACAAATTACAACAGATATAACAGAAATACAAAAGATTATCAGAGAATACTATGAAAAGCTATATGCCAACAAACTGGATAATCTAGAAGAAATGGGTAAATTCCTAGAATCATATAACCTTCCAAAGCTGAATCAAGAAGAAATAAAGAATCTGAATAGACTGCTCACTTGTAAGGAGACCAACACAATAAGCAAAAACCTCCCTAAACAAATGTCCAGGACCAGACAGCTTCTTTGGTGAATTCTACTAAATATTCAAAGAAAATCTAATAACTATTATTCTCAAACTCTACTGAAAAATTGATGAGGAGAGAATGCTTCCTAACTCACTTTATGAGGCCAACATTACCCTGATACCAAAACCAGAGAAGAATGACAGCAAAAAAGAAAATCACAGGCCAAAACCACAAATGAACATAAATGCAAAAATCCTCAAAAAATATTAGCAAATTCAATAAAATGCTACATTAAAAGGATCATAAACCATGGTCAAGTGGGATTTATTCCAGGGATGCACGAATGGTTCAACATTTACAAATCAGTGTGATATACTACATTAATAAAATGGAGAATAAAAATTACATGATAATCTCAATAGATGCAGAGCAAGCATTTGACAAGATTCAACATCCATTTATCATAAAAACTCTCAATGAAATGGGTATAAAAGAAAAATATTTCAACATAGTAAAGGCCATATATGACAAACCCACAGCTAACATTATACTCAATGGTGAAAAACTGAATTCTGTCCCTGTAAGAACAAAAATAAGACAAGGATGCTCACTCTTACCACTCTTATTCTACACAGTATTGGATGTCCTAGCCAGAAAAATTAGACAAGACAAAAAAATAAAAGGTATCTAAATTGGAAAGAAAGAAGTAAAACTGTCTCTATTTGCAAATGACATAATTTTATATATAGTAAACCCTGAAGAATCCACAAAAAACTATTAAAAATAGTAAATGAATATAGTAAAGTTGCAGTGTACAAAATCAACATTCAAAAATCAGTTGCATTTTCATACACTAACAATGAACTAACAGAAAGAGAACTCAGGAATACAGTCCCATTTGCAATCACAACAAAAAGAATAAAATACCTTGGAATAAATTTAACCAAGAAAACAAAAGACATGGACACTGAAAACTGTAAGACATTGTTGAAAGAGATGGAAGAAAACATAAAGAAATGTAAAGATATTCGATAGTGATGGTTTGAAAGAATTAACACAGTTAGACTGTCCACATTACCTAAAGTAATCTACAGATTAAATGCAATCCCTATCAAAGTCCCAATGACATTTTTCTTAAAAATGAAAAAGAATCCTAAAATTTATATGGAACAAGAAAAGACCCTAAATAGCCAAAGGAATCCTGAGAAAAAAGAAGAAAGCTGGAAGTATTATATTCCCTGATTTCAAAATAATACCACAAAGCTATAGTAATCAAAACAGCATGGTACTGGCAGAAAAACAGACTTGCAGATCAATGGAACAGAATTGAGATCCCAGAAATAAAGCCACACATTTATGGGCAGTTAATTTTCAACAAAGGAGCCAAGAACATACAATGGGGAAAGGAAATTCTCTCCAAAAAATGGTGCTGGTAGAATTGGACACCCATGTGCCAAAGAATGAAAATAGACCACTATCTTATACCATACAGAAAAATTAACTCAAAAGGGATTAAAGACTTGAATATGAGACCTGAAATCATAAAACTCCTAGAAGAAAACATAATCAGTATGCACTCTGACATCAGTCTGGGTGGTATCATTTGGAATATATCTCTTTGGTAAGGGAAACAACAGAATAAATAAACAGGGGTCAGCCCTGTGGCCTGGTGGTTAAGTTCAGCACACTCCACTCTGGTGGCCTGAGTTTAGTTCCCAGGCACAGACCTACACCATTTGTCAGCAGCCATGCTGTGGCAGTGACCCACATATAAAATAGCAGGAGATTGGGACAGATGTTAGCTCAGGGTGAATATTCCTCTGCAAAAAAAAAAAAAAAAAAAAAAAGAATAAACATACAAATGAGACTATGTCAAACTAAAAAGCTTCTGAGCAGCAAAGGAAACTATCAGCAAAATGAAAAGATAACCTACCTATTGGGGGAAGATATTTGTAAACCATATATCTGATAAGGGGTTAATATTCCAAAATATATAAAGAACTCATACAACTCAACAACAAAAAAAGAAACAACCCAATTAAAAAAGAGGCAAAGGATCTGAATGACATTTTTCTAAAGAAGATATACAGATGACCAACAGGCACATGAAAAGATGCTCAACATGATTAATTATTAGGGAAATGCAAACAAATCAAAACTACAATGAGATATCACCTCCCACCTATCAGAATGGCTATGATTAACAAGACAAGAAGTAAAAAGTGTTGGAGAGGATGTGGAGAAAAATGAACTCTCATATACTGCTGGTGGGAATGTAAACTGGTGCAGACACTATGGAAAACAATATGGAGATTCCTCAAAAAATTAAGACGAGAACTACCATATGATCCAGCTATTCCATTTCTAGGTATTTATCCAAATACCATGAAAACATCAACTCAGAAAGGTATTTACACTCCTATGTTCATTGCAGTGTTATTCACAATATTCACAATAGCCAAGCCTTGAAAAGAACATAATTGCCCATCGATAGATGAATGGATAAAGAAGATGTGGTATATATACATACACACACATATATGTATATATATAAACAGATGTATACACAGATATACATGTATGTATGTATGTGTGTGTGTATGTGTATATATATACACAATGAAATACTACTCAGCCATAAAAGAAGATGAAATCTTGCCATTTATGACAACATGAATGGACCTTGAGGGCATTATGCAAAGCAAAATAAGTCAGAGAAAGACAAATACCATATGATTTCACTCATTTCTATTAAATAAACAAACAAATACATAAATACAGAGAACAGGTTTGTGTTTACCAGAGAGGAAGGGGGGTACTGGGAGGGTGAAAGGGATAAAGGGGCACATTTGTATGACCATGGATGGCAATTAGACTCTCAGTGAGGAACATGGTGTCATCTATACAGAAGGCAAAATATAATGATGTACATCTGAAATTTATACAATGTTATAAATCCATGTTACCTACGTAAATATAAAATTAAAAAAAGACAAAAAAGTAAATAAGTAAAAAAAGAAATTTTGAAGGAATGACATTATTTACCAAAAGAATCAGGACATTGGAATTATTGTAGAAAAATCAAATGTGAAATGGCAAACAACGACAAAATTCATTTATAATAAACGGTCACAAGATTTTTCTTTGAAAAGACTGATACCAAAGCTACACAACTTGTATTATTGAGGAAAGCAAAAGGAGGGAAAATAGACATGTAGACTCCATGAGGAGTGAGAAAGATAATGTAACATAAAAGAGGATTATTAAAAATCTTGAAACACTACTAATTACAAGTGAAAGGCAACAGCTTTGTAAACCAAGATAAATAGCACAATTTACTGGAAAAATATAAACAACCAAAACTACCCAAGAGAAAGTATAAAATTTTAATGGACTAATTAGAATAGAAGAAATTCAGGAGGTAATAAAAGACATCCCATTGGAAAGGGCCCTCAGAGCAGATCTCTTCATAGCTGAATTTTAGATTATTAAAGATTGACAGAGCTACTGAAACTATCCTTGCCCATAACAAGATATAAATCTTCCTGTTTCATTTTACAAAGCTAGTAAAATTTTAATAATAAAATGTTATCATGATAGCATCTAAAGTAAAATTATAGAAAAATCTCAATTATAAGTAAGAACCAGATCATTTAAAATGAAAAGTTAGCAAAAGCCCCAGACCTCCATCAAAATAGTAATACACTACGACCAAGTGGGTTTTAATATAGGAATAAAAGAGTAGTTTAATATGAAAGTATGTATCAAATAATCCTTTACATCAATAAATTATAAGAAAAAAACATGATCATATCCATTCATTCTGAAAAGGTATCTCATAAAATTTATAAGCCATTCCTTTTTTTTCTAAAAGTAAAACAATAGCACACGTAATGAATTCATAAGTCTTCAAAAGAGGTTTATAGTGAAAAGCCGTCTCATCACTGTTATGACACTGAAACTACAGAATGTCAAAGGAAAAAAATTCTTAAAAGCAACTGGAAAGGCAATGGAGATTATCTACAAAAGTGAACCGCTTCCAGCAAACAGCTCAACATTAGACATGAGTAAAATAGGGGTAAGCCCGGTGGCACAGTGGTTAAGTTCACATGTTCCACTTCTCGGCGGCCTGGGGTTTGCAAGTTCGGATCCCAGGTGCGGACATGGCATCGCTTGGCACACCATGCTGTGGTAGGCATCCCACGTATAAAGTAGAGGAAGATGGGCACGATGTTAGCTCAGGGCCAGGCTTCCTCAGCAAAAAGAGGAGGACTGGCAGTAGTTAGCTCAGGGCTAATCTTCCTAAAAAAAAAAAGAAATGAGTAAAATAATATTTTTAGTACGTAAAAGAAAATGACTGTGCCAAACTACTGCAATAAATAAAAATATGTTTCAGGAACTTTGGTAAAATTAAAACATTTTCATTAAAAGAGCTGAGAATTCACTACCAGACCGTCATTAAAGGAAATTCTAAAGAATGTACCTCAGAGAGAAAAATCTCCCTGACGGTTTAAAATGCAAAGCAGAATAACGAGCAAAGATATTGTTAAAAACACTGGTAAAATTAAGTAGACAAAAATAAAATAACTAGTTTATAGAATGAGAGATTAAAGAATAACTGATATACTAGACAGCAATAACATATAAGTTGAAAGGAGATTACTGTAGTTAAATCTCTCCTATATATTTGAATTTTGAAAATGAAGATAAAAGAATTGACTTTAAGGCAATCACCAAAATATTCAGAGAAGAATGATAAACCATACAGTGAAAGCAAAAGTATAATGAGATAGCGAAATAAATAATATTACAAAAATTCTCAATCAAGATGAAAGAAGGCAAAAAAGGGAGGGAGTATAAAAAGTGGGACAAATATAAAGAATGTAATAAAATGGTCAAAGTAAATCCAAAGATATCAGCAATGACATTAAATATATGTGAACTAGAAGCCCCAGCTAAAATACAAAGATTATTAAAGTGATTTTTAAAAAATCTTCACATGTGATAATTCCAAATAACACATCTGAAAAGCATAAGAAAAGAGAAAAATTGAGTTATAGACTGAGGAATAGTATACCATGCAAATATTAATGAAAGAAACTAGATGTTATTTTAATATTATATAAAATAGATTTTTAATAAAAAATCATTACTAGAGAATAATATGTTTACTACTTAATGATAAGGTAAACAGGTAAGTAACAAATAACTTGATTTCAAAATATATAAAGTATAAGTAGAAAAAAGCTACAAGAAGATATTAATAAATCTCCAGAGGAGAATCAGTTCCTTGTTTCTTTGGCTCCTGGTGGCTTCTATTATTCCTGGCCTGTGTCTTCATCCCTCACTCTCTACCTCAGTGGTCGCCTTACCTCCTCCTTTGTTATGTGTATCTGATCTCCTTTGGCCATGGACACTTGTGATGGCATTTAGGGCCCTCCCAGATAATCTAAAGTAATTTCATCCCAAAATCCTCAGCCTAATCACATCTGCAAAGACCCAAATATGGTAACATTCAGGATTCGGGGATTAATATGAGGAAATGTCTTGGGAGCCATCATCAGACTACCACAGAGTGTGAACTGGAAAATCATCTCTGTAGGGCAATATCTAACTAAATGAAAATCTGTCATTTTTGACATAGTAATTCCACTCTTAGCAAAAAGAAAAAAGTATATTTATTATATCATCATAAATTAAAGGAAAAAAAGAAAAGAAAAAGTTTATCAATAGAAGACTGAGATAAATTATAGTACTCCAGCTCCTCATTCTCTGTCAGTTATATTTGTTATAAATACATACCAGCTTATGATTTTCTTTTCATTCTGTGGTGTCTTTTTTGTGAACGGAAGTTCTCAATTGTAATGTAGTCAAATTTGTCAGTCTGCTACTTCTGGGTTGCCCTATTTGTGTCTTATTTAAGAAATGTTTAATTTTAATGTCTTAAAGATATCCTGCTAAATATTCTTCTAGGAAGTTTAAAGTTTAACTTTGATATTTAAGTCCATAATTCACTTGGAATTCCTGTAAAGCGTGGAAGTTCATGTAAGTAGTGTAAGTTGATATGCTGTCTATGACATATATTAAATTTCTGTTTTTTCAAGGAGCTGTTTCTGAAATCTTTGTCGTTTGTTCCTTTTTTTAATTCATCTATCCCAGTATCAACTCCATACTATCTTAATCACAACTGATCTTTTAATAAAAAGTTTTGAAAAATAGTGGAACACAGACTCTCACATAATTTTTCTATTCAGGAATGTCTTACCTTTCCGTATTTCTTTGGTCTGCCATATACATTTCAGATTCAGTTTGTCATATTTCATGGGAAAACTAGTTTGGGGAAAATTGACATTTTTATGATACATCTTCCTGTCCATGTCCATGTTAGTACATGGTATGTCTCTGCAATTCTTCTTTGATTCTTATAAAAAACTTGAATAATGTTTTTAAATTCCCTATAGGCAGGTCATAGTCATCCTTTATTAAGTAGCTTTAATTTTTGTTACTATGAATATTTTAAAAATTAATTTTCTGTATGTTTCCAGTATGTAAAGTACGCACAACATTTTTACATTGATTTGAGATCTGACAATGCTGTTAACCGTTTCTAGCAATTCTAATAATTTTTATGTAGATGGTCTGGGGTTTTTTACATAATCATGTCATGTGCGAAGAATGGAACTCCCTTTTTTTCTAAGCCTTATATCTACTATTTCACTTTTAAATTTACTATATGGGCTAGAACTTCCAAAATGTTGTAGAATAGCATTGGAAAGATGGCCCTCATGTTTATCTACCTATCTCTCTCTCTCTCTCTCTCTCTCTCTCTATCTATCTGTGTATGTGTATATATATATAAATATACATATATATGTATAGTTTGTTTGTTTTAAAGTCAGATTTATTGAGGTATATTATTCAGGTAGTAAAACTCACCCTTTTCAGATGTGCGGTTCAATTAGTTTTGACAAACATACGTAGTTATGCAAACTCCACTATTATATAAAAGCTTGTAGAATATTTCTATTACCCCATAAAGTTACCCAAACCTCTCTTTCATCTCTAAGCAACCTCTAACCTGATTCTGTCCATTGATCCAGAATGGCATAGCATATAAATAGAATCATAATATAAGTAATCGTTATGTCTGTTTTTATTTTTTTAAATTCAGCCTAATGCTTTTGAGATTCATGCATATTGTTACATGAATTAGAAAACATCCACCTTCCATACAATCCTGAAATCCCACTCCTAGGCATTTATCCAAGAGAAAGAAAAATGTATGTTCACTCAAAGATTTGTAGGCAAACGTTCATAGCAGCTTTATTTATAATAGCCCCAAACTGGAAACAACCCAAATGTTTATCAGTTAGTGGATGGATTAACCTATTGTGGAACCTCCACACAATGGAACACTGCTCAGCAATAAAAAATGAACTACTGCTCTTGATTTTAAAGTGACTCTTTAAAATCTTTCATAGTAGGAAAGATGATTTTTATAAGGTTTTGGTCAATGTATTCTTTCAGGTTTAAAAAGTTGGTGAGAATGAGGAACAACTGGAACTCTCATATACGGCTAGTAGAGATGTAAATTTGTAGAACCACTTTGGAAAAATGTTTGATAATATCTAATAAACCTAAATACATGCATACCCTATAACCAGAAGTCCCAGCCTGAGATATACACCCATAGAAATGTGTACTGGAGTGTTCATAGTAGTACTGTTAATATTAGCCCCAGACTGAAAACTACCCAAATGCCCACCACAAGTACAATAGATAAATAAAGAATGAATATTCTCACAATGGAATGCTTTACAGCAATGAGAATGCATGATACACAACTATACATATAACTGTGTTGTCTTTTTCTGATACCAATAACCAATCCTACGATTCTCTAACTCTAACTGAATGTCCAACTTATTGAATTCTGACACTATCCAGAGTTGGTGCAGACACACCCCACAGGCTAAAGGCTCAGTTCCACAAGACTGCCCCTACCTCAGGTGCAAATCCATGGGCAACTTGTTCTTCTGACTGACTGGCTATAAATTTGAGTTCCCAAAACCCCCTCTTCAGATTTGATAATTCCCTAGAACAACTCACAGAACTCAGGAAGGTGCTTTACTTACTATTATCTGTTTATCATATATGAAAACATATATACATCCTCCAGTGTGTTGGTGTGGCGTTCTATGTATGTCCATTAGACAATGCTCTAGGAGATGAATGGCAATATATTAGAGTGGTCATCTTGTGACCCCCCCCCCACAACTGACTTAAAGTGTGCATAGTGACCCTCATCCCAATACTGACAACTCTCTCCAGCCACTTCTCTGAATTGACCTGCTGTCCGTCTCACTTTGGGTTGAGGAAATACTTAGCATTTATCATATTGTTCTAAAATTTAGAGGCTTTATTAAATCTGAGTCTAAGAGAATCACATTTTAACATCCAGATGTTTGAAAACCTTTCTTTAAATTATGAGTATGGAGAAATATAGTCAGTCTTTATATGGTTTTTACATATGTGTAATCACAAGACCAAACTATTGAAGTATATTGCTACATAGAAAAATAGTAGAAATAATTTTAGCCTGTTCTTATTAAATATTACATTATTTTGAGTGTGTATTTTATAACTCTCATCCTGATGTGTTTATTTTTGTCTATATTCAAATTTTGAATATTTTTGAAGAGAAATAAAAAGTGTTAATTTCTCTGGCTAGCTTGTTAAAGATTCTTTAGAAATTCTGACTCAGTGTACCAAGCAGAGGGTGCTGAATTAACAGCCTCAGCTGGGCAGTAAGATATTGAGAGAACTATGGTTCTGATTGAAGTAACTGCAATAAACGAGCAAATGAGCTCAAATGAATGGCTTAAATATTGTTTGTGGTTTGCAAATTAGATATACACAGGCAAGAAAAATGTTTCTATACTTTCCTTCTACAATTATGCTCAGTTTGTTACAATATTTTCCTTAAGTAAACGGATTGGGACTCTCAAACCTGGTTTCTGATTTTGGCAAAATAAATTTGCAAATAACCTTGGTTCTGGGGCATACAATTCCAATCAAAGCTATTTACAGTGTAATTTGGCAGACTGCAATCCAAAATCAGGGTTGTTTAGAATTTCATCATCCCAAAATGTAAAAAAAAAATTCAACATGAGTTTTCTTTTTCTTTTTGGAAACTTTTCTTTTAATTAAAAATTCCTAAACCTTTTTAGATAGCAAAAGCATAGAAAGAAAACTCTCATTAAAAGAAGGACTATTATCAGTTAGTATCCTGGCAAAAACAGATGGCACACTCAAATTGTGTAATTTGAGGCGTTTAATAAAGACACTTGTTACAAATGTATAGGCAGGGTAGAGGCTGGTGCCATGCCTTGGAGAACTCCTGGGCCCGATGGGGCAAAAGCAAGGAGCAATTAACCAGAATCTGGAGAAGCAGAGGGCTGTGTGGAGAGGCACGTCACTATCGGAAGTAGGTTGCTAGTGCATGTAACCTCACAGGGAAGAAACCAGGGGAATAAATACCAACCTCCCTCTCTTCTCTCCCTCCCTCCTATTTCTTATTAATGCTCCCTATTGTCTGAGTTCAACTGGAGGCCAAAGGTCAAAGGCTCAGTTATTATTAGTTTACCTTCAAGGCACACAGCAAGGAGGGGAAGGGTAGACATCAATCTAGAGGGGAAAATGGAAGGTATCAATACAGTACATTCCTTTGGTCCCTCAGCCTCTTCCCTTGTACTTCACCAAGGTGAAAAATTCATGTCCTCAACATAAAGAACACAGAAAATCCCAACAGCTTACATAACATCATGGAGAGACATCTAGACAGACCTCCACCTGAAGCCTAAAACGTTACCTACAACTAGGTGTCTGTACATAAAGTAGAAGAGAATAAAAGGGAAGGAATAAACAATTAAAGAAGAGCTGCTCTGCTCCCAATTATGTAGCTCGTCTCAAGGTCTATGTTGGTAGTCGCTGCTGTCTTCTTCTTCTACCTAGTCTATATTGTCTTTACACTCCACTAGCACCTCATCTAACTAAGATTCTTTGCCTGGTAGGAGGACCCAGATTTTCACTTAGTTGGAGGTCTTACCTTTATTGAATGGCCACAGTTCTCTAGTGATAATCTCTTGTTTCCAATATAGAACCTACTTGCCCTTGTAATGTAGTAATAACCCCAATGAGATCAACCACATCTGATAATGGAGTTACTCCCTGCTCTATCTGTTGGTTTGGTGATGTAAGTGGTCCAAAATGGCTAAGGATGAGTCTCAGCTTCCAAATAGTGGAATAATGACTATGTTCCCCAGTGAAAGTCCCCCCACCTTGGGCATAAGGCATCTAAATCCACCAAGGCTGAGATTGTGGGGACCAAAAGCAAACATTCATCAAGGGTTTTATGAGGAACTAGTGCTACTTCTACCTCCATTCCTTGGTTCCTGAACCTGACTGTAGGTAAGATGGCACCGTGTATTAGGCACTGGTTAAGGAATATACTGCCTCCTCTTAGACAGTACCTAGTGTAGGAGAACACTATCTCCGAACTGGTATAATAACTGAGCTTTCAACTACTGGGATAAGGAACAGGTGGTAAGGAGAGAATTGCGTTGCCACATATCCTTCACCACAAAATGAGTTATTTGAACAAAAGCAACATGTGCAGGATTATATGATGATGGATAAAGCATTCTACAACTCCATAAATAGTGGCATTGGCAGAAATGGGGGCAAGGGAGAGTAATTTTTTTTCCTTTTTTTCTTTTTAATTTTTGAGGAAGATTAGCTCTGAGCTAACATCTGCTACCAATCCTCCTCTGTTTGCTGAGGAGGACTGGCCCTGAGCTAACATATGTGCCCATCTTCCTCTACTCTGTATGCGGGATACTTGCCACAGCATGGCTTGCCAAGCAGTGCTTAGGGCTGCACCTGGGATCTGAACTGGCAAACCCTGGGCTGCCAAAGCGGAACCTGTGAACTTAACTGCTCCACCACCTGGCCGGCCCCAAGGAAGAGTAATTTTTTACCAAGATTATGTGTCTGTCCCTGTGAAGACAAGTCACAATTCGCTCCATGATGAAAGGGGTCTAAAACAACTTGCAATCAGGTAACAGGTTGGTTACCCTAGTAATGATGTCATATTGGAGGCTCAGTGTCCACTTTTGGTGTGGGGAATTCATGACCCATCTCACTTTTGTACAAACCAAACAGGTAAGATGAAGAGAGAAGTAATAGGTGACTGAAGCATCTTTCAAGTATTCAGTGGGGACATTTGCCTCTTAAATTCCCTAGAGAGATGGTAAGTGATTTTGGTTCACTCTCTCACTGAGGTTAGTGGGAGGGAGAGCATTTCTAGGGACTTCCTTCTGGCATTTTCCACTATACTACTAGTCTTTACTCCATTGGTCAGGAAGTAAACAAGGAGATTCTCTCAGTGACTAAGTATATTTACTTTTACTATGCTTTCTAGGTCTGAAGAAACACCAGAGAATGAATCTGCAGTCTCACAAGCTTCACTGTAGGAAAAACTCAGGTCAGGGCTCCATTTGTCACCAGGCCTCCATTGCACCAATCTGGCCACTGGGCCATAGTGACATTCCAGGTCTCCAAGGGTTAGAATCAGGTCAGAGCTAGTGTCTAGAAACCCTGGAATATCGTTATTCTTACTGCGTAATTATACAGGTTAAAGTCCATAGATTCCTCTGGAAAGTGTGGGGAAGATTCAGGAAATACTCCTGGAACTGCACTGCAGGTGCTTTCTCAAAAGGATCCGGCCTCCTTCTCTGGACCTTTAGACTCCTTGGTCTAGTGGCTGTCAATCTTGTCTGCACATTAGAATCACTGGGAAACTCTGAAAAAGCACTGCTGCTTTTTTGGAGTTTCACCCCAAGACTCCGATTGCTTGGTCTGAGGTGTGACCTAGGCTTTGTGAATTTTGAAAGTTTTCCAAGTGCTTCTGATGTAGCTGAGGTTTGAGAACCACTGCTCTGGAGTGGTAAGAAGAATAGTAGTAGAGTAGACTCTTGTACTTTACCAAGTTCTCCAGGTGACTCTGTTAGAACTGGAAAATCTCTGCTAGAACATGCCAGGGAAGTTGCAGCATTTGTACTTCACACTGGTCAGTTCCAGCTGACAAATAAAAATGGCAAGCAATAGGACATATTGGAGAATATGAGGAAGCCATTTGGTATAAACCTAATTCGGCCTGACCTTGTCTTTCCAAAAGGGCCTGACCGTGGCTGTTGAGCATGCATTGTATATCTGCTTTATATATTCCCTATGGCAAGAACAAAGGCCCTTGAAGTAAAGGTGCAACTTCCCTGCCCCTCCCAACGTTGGCGTCTCCTTAAGGATTAAGCATCTTTCCTTAGGCTAGAAACTGATTGCTGCCCTCACCTGTGACCGCCCAGCTCAAGACAATAGACTTGCCTCCTGCTATGCCCACCAAGATAGCAGACCCACTACCTGCTGTGTCTATCAAGTGCTGTGCCGACAGGGCAATCTTGTGACTATTGCGGGAAGGACATTTCAATCATATGTGAAACACCCTATTTGGGGGTATATAACCACTCTGTGCACCCCACTTCTTCGGTGCCCTTTCTTCCCTCGGGAAGAAAGGCCATGGGCCACGGTCCTCAGATTTCAGCTCAGAATAAACTCACCCAAATTTTCATTTACAGATTGGTTGTGGATTATTTTCGCCGACACAGCTTTAATTAGCCAACCTAGTGGATGACTTATACCACCCCCAGATGCTTGAAGCAACACATTAAGCCAAATCCTGCAGTGAGTGCAGACATTTTATTGATTGTCATCTGCTAAAATGGTCTGCTCAAACCTTATGCTTAATTCTCCTTGGTTTGATACACTTAAAATCTACTCTTTCACATGCTCCCTGGGCTCCTGCCAGTAGATACTGGCTTAATCCTATAATTTTTTTGGTATGTATCTGCTTCCAGAGCAGACCCAGTACTTCTTTTTCTTGTCTATTTTGGAACCTAACTCTAATAATGAGCCTGTAGGCATATGTAAAGAGTGTGTTATGAGGATAATTGGCGTTAGCTGACGGGGCTGCTGGCTTAGGTAAAGTCATTCACAAGCTTTTATACAAGAGGAAAGTGGCTCCTTCTTATGGAAAAGTCAAGGAGCTCTCTCCATTTACAAGAGTTTCACAAAAATTTCAGAGTTCGGTGTTCCCTGCCTTGTCTCTTTTGGCACAAATATCTTGATGCCATGTCTCAAGGCCCATGCCTCTTCAGCAGGACCCTTATCTTGGTATGTATGAGACTTGACAGGGTTGACTATTTCTCTGGAGCCCATATAATCAGACCTCTGCCTTGGTCTTCAGCCCACTCTTCCCAAAAACTCCAGGAGATAAGGTTCTCTTTTAATCTGTCACTGAGACTTTCTGATTTCTACTCACTTTCTCAATTAGATATTCACTGCTTTCCACTTTTCTCTAGGGCAGGTTTCTCAATCTCATCACATCGACATTTTGGACCAGATCATTCCTTGTTGTGGGGGCTACCCTTTGCATTGTGGGATCACCCCTGGTTTCTACTCTCTAGATACCAGTAGTAACCCCCACTCCCAAGTTGTGAAAATCTAAACTGTCTCCAGATATTGCCAAAGGTTTCCTGGGGGACATAATCGCCACTAATTGAGAGGCTCTGCTCTAGCGCTATCACAGAAAAGCCACCTAATGCCACAATCTTTCAATCCATATTATCACAATAGAGACTAATTGCTATAGTGAATTGACTTCCTGACAACTTGTCCTCCACTTGTCCTTCATTGTACTGCATTCTACTTTAATTTGCATAACCATGACCCTCCAGGTGCAGTTACTTTCTCATGTCCCCTCTTCCTACGGCAAGGAGAGTAACCCAATCCCAGATCCCACGTTGAAATTCTGTTTCCTGGAGCTATTTCCAGTACCAATTTCTGTATCCATTAACATCCTAGCAGGAAACAGATGTTACACTCAATTTGAGCAACTTGACAACAGTTTAATCAAGGCGCTATTTACACAGATGTGGGCAGAATGTAGAGAAACCTAAAGGGAAAGTGCAGGACCTTGAACTTACAATGGGTACTAGGGGGCTCCATTCCAACTTCTAGGCCTGAAGAAGCAAGGGAAGAAGGGGAAAGAGAAGTTCCCACAATCTCAGAACCAACCTAGAAAGAGAGAGAGAGGGAGAGTGCACACTTGCACACGTGAGCAAGCGCTATGTGGTGGCTTGGTGGCTGGGATTTCCTTCCAGTAGTCTTCTGCAGTGAGGGAGGGAGCCTGGGAAATTGACCTTCCTATCCTCTCTGATGTTTCTCTCCCCTCTGCCTCTCCATGTTGGCAGAACCCATCTATAAGACAGGGAGCAAGGAAGGCCCTGGATGAAGCCTCTTGATGAAGGTGCTTTTGATCAAGTCATATTGATTGATATGTACTTTTGGGACACACAACAGGATGGAAAAAGATGAAGATGACATAGAGGAGCAAAAGGAAGACTTAAGTACAGGAGCTATATTTCCAGCACTGGAAAAAGAAACACCTTTTGGGTGAAGAAAGGCAATTTCAGACAAACAGCATCATTTGAGAAGATTGTCAGCAGCACTACAGGTTGTAAGAAAGAGTAAGGAGTAGTAGGACAACTTGGAAAATGGCAGCAAAAATCCCCCAAATAAGGGATTATTCCTAAAAACACGTGTGCTTCTCTTCTCTTCTTTATATTCTCTAAATCATCAGGGCAAAACTCCCACTTTGTTTGACTAAGGTAAAAACTTCAATGTTAAACATTCACTTAGCCCTAAAATCTAATTACTCACCATCCTATTGATTCTGCCTCTAAGGTGGTCCTGGAATACATTCCCTTCACTTCTCCACTGCCACTGGCTTTGTTTAACCAAGGCCTTCTTTTCCTACTCAATTTCAAAGGCCTGATACTTCATGTCTAGGCTTTCTCCTTTTCAACTTGTCTTTTTCTCTATCACTGGAGTAGGGGAGGAAGACGTTTCCTCTACCTAATGTGGGTTCATCTGGCCGGAGAACGAATTAAATTCACATGAGACTGAATAGCAAGAGAAAATTAAACAAAGCTTTATGAGGACCATGGCCTGGGGCCTTTCTTCCTGAAGGAAGAAAGGGCACCAAAGAAGTAGGGTGCACAGAGTGGTTATATACCCCCAAACAGAGTGTTTCACATATGATTGAAATGTCCCTCCCATAATAGTCACAAGATTGCCCTCAAGGCACAGCGCTTGACAGACACAGCAGGTAGTGGGTCTGCTATCTTGAAGGGTGTAGCAGGAGGCGAGTCTATTGTCTTGAGCTGGGCAGTCACAGGTGAGTGCAGCAATCAGTTCCTAGCCTAAGGAAAGATGCTTAATCCTTAAAGAAATGCCAATGTTGGGATGGGGAGGGAAGTCAGTTACAGGAGGTTACCAGACAAGCACAATAAACAAATGCAGATTTAAGTCCTTGCCTTCCCCATTGATTAAGAGTTTCTAGAGACAAGGTCATCTCCCCTTATTCCTGGTACGGAGAGGCTATCTTTAGAGATGGAAAGTTCCCTTACAATGTAAATGTCTCTTACAAAGGGTAAGTAGATTCTACTTTTCAGTTGCTTTCCTGTCTGCAAAGTAACTAGCCTCAAATAATCACCATGCCAAAGAAACATATCTTGGGGTGGTCAAATCCAGGTCCCCACACTGGTTATTATTCTAAAACAAAATCTGGTAATGCAAATTAATTGATTAAATAATTTTCAGTGTTCTCTATTATCTGTAAACAAAGTTTATGCTTGTAAAGAGCCTGGCTGCAATCTTTCTGGCCATTCTTCTCTCCTAAAGTCTTACCCTCATATCCCTGGGGTTATACTAAGCACATGTTTAAACAAATCACCATATTTTGAATCCTCATCACTTAGCACCTCTGTACTTGTGAGTGCTGCTTATTCTACCAAGAAGAAATCTTCCCACCTGGACCTAACCACCCCACATGCTTCCTATGGAAACATTAGTAGTTTACTTTCACAAGTCAACTCAACTATCAATCTGCACTGAAAATGTAGCCAAAGTATTTGAGCAGATTTTAGTGCTAAGAAAGAGAATTATTATACAGGTTAAAAATCTTCAACACTTTTAACATACAAAAAATCTAAGTAAAATAACATGGTGTCTTTTGCCTATTAAATGGTCGTGGCAGATGTACCATGCTGGGAGGGATGTGGTAGGATGGACACTCTCATAATTAATGGCTGGATAATAAAGCAATAAAACTTTTTTTTTTTTAGAAGAGAAAACAAAAAACTTAACCAATCCAAGTGTTGACCCAATATGTTCGGTTTTCAGAATTTGTAAGACCCAGTAATAAGAAACATGATTATTACTCCTGATATTACTATTGCTACTACTGTAGCTTCACTTTCCTTTAGCATTAGTTTTTTTTAATAGTACATAGTACAAGTTTTTCATTTCTCTTCAGTTTCTTTTTTTCCAACCCAATCTCCATGTCCAGGGAGTGAGGTATTAATCAGGCCAGTCTGCTTCTCTCTTTTTTTTTAATTAAAAATTGGCCCTGAGCTAACATCTGTTGTCAATGGTCCTTTTTTTTTCCTTCTTCTCCCCATAGCTACATAGTACATAGTTGTACATTCTAGTTGCAGGTCCTTCTAGTTCTGCTTTCTGGGATGCCACCTCAGAATGGCTTGATGAGCAGTTCTAGGTCTATCTCCAGGATCTGGACTGGTGAAACCCTGGGCCACCGAAGTATAGCACATGAACTTAACCACTTGGCCACGGGGCCAGCCCCTCTCTTCAGTTTCTAATATTCATCCATGTTGTTATGTGTAGTTATAATTTATTCCTTTCTACTACTACTTAATATCCTATTATATAAAAGTAGCACAGTTTATCTCTTCTCCACCTGATGAACATTTGGGTTTGTTGATGAAAATAATCCATAACCAATCTATAAATGAAAATTTGGGTGAGTTTATTCTGAGCTGAAATCTGAGGATTATAACCCTGGAGAGTCTTTCCGCAAAGGAACAGAGCACTCGAAAGAAGTGGGGGTATACAGGGTGGTTATATACCCTCAAAGAGGATGTTTCACATATGATTGAAATGTCCCTTTTAAAATAGTCATGAGGCTGCTCTGTCAGCACAGCAATTGATGGAAACAGCAGATAGGTCTGCTGTCTCAGTGAACCCCACAGGGTGGCAGGTTTGTTGCCTCAAGCTGGGCAGTCACAGATGAGCGCTGCAATCAGTTCCCAGCCTAAAGAAAGATGCTTAATCTTTAAGGAGATGTCAATGTTGGGAGGGGGAGGGAAGTTGCATCTTTATCTCAAAAATGTCTAAGTAGATATATAATGCATGCTCAATGGCCACAGTCAGACCCTTTTGGAAAAAACAAAGTCAGGCTGAATTAGGTTTATAGCAAATAGCTTCCTCATATACTCTAATATATCCTATTGCTTGCCATTTCAATTTGTCAGGTTATTTCCAGTTTTTCTGCTATTATGGAAAATGCTGCTATGAACGTTCTTGTGTCTCATTGTGCATATGTGTAAGAGTTTGGGGCTACACCTAAAAGTGGAATTGCTGACATGTAGAGTGTGTGGAGAGTGCTCAGCTTTACAAGGTAATGACACATTGCTTTCCAAAGTGGCTGTAACAATCTACTCTTTCTACCAGCAGTGATTAAGGGGTAGTTTTAGCATTAGTTTTAGATGGATACTGTGCTAAGTGCTTTACACATATTATTCTGCTCAATAGTCACAACAATTCCATATGAAGCATGTTAGTATCTCCATTTATAGACAGGGAAACTAAAACCCTGAGAGATGAATTAACATGCAGAAAGCCATGCAGTAGTAAATAGCACATCTGGGAGTATCACCAAGGTCTCCAACTTCAAGGTCTGTACTTATAACCATGACGCAAAACTGCAGGAAAGAACTATGAAGAAATACTTTGAGAATTATTTATTATTTCAAAGAATTAGAGAAAGCCTCAATTTCCATTGATAGAAGCACATTTTTATGTCATACTACCACTACATTATGAAATACGCAGCCAGTAAAAAAGGAGTTTGGAAGATATTTCAATAACATGAGACATACTCATTATATAATATTAAATAAAAAGAATAATATATAAAATGTACATACCAATATTCTAAACATACATATATAGTATATGTATATATAATAAATATAATAAATAAATATAAACTGACTACATTTTTTCCTGTATTGTGGAATGGTAGATGATTTTTCTCTCTCATTTATCCTTTTCTATATTTTCTAAGATGTCAACACAGAACATGTATTAGTTTAAAAATAAGAATGAAACTCATTAAAAAATAAAGATCCATGTTTGATGCCTCTAGCAGAATTTAAGGAAATAGTTGTGATCTGAAAGACAACTGAGTATCAGGGCACACTGGACCAATGGTTCTCACACTTGTGTTGCTTCAGAAGCACTTAGACAGTTTGATAAAATACAGATTTCTGGGCCCCCAAACCCAGAGATTTTGATCCAGTAGTATGGGAAGCACCCTGAGAATTTATGTCTGTAACAAGTTCTCAAGTGACTGGGGGCTACTCCAAGAACCACTGATTTAGGCACAAAGGTTACCAGGCTCTTTTTTGGCAGCAAAACTTATGGCAGGCAAATCTCATAGCTGCCTCTCTGAGATTTTCCTTCCCTTCTCTTCTCACAAATCCCATGTCTTCCCATTTCTTTGTCTATTTTTTACTTCTCTCCAGTGAAGAATATTCTCAGTAACTTCCTGAGAAAGAGTGGATAAGAGATCTTCTTCCTCCTCCTCCTCCTCTTCCTCTTCCTTTTCTTTTTCTTCTTCTTCCTCTTCTTCTTTGAGATATTCAATTTTGAACTCATTGCTACATTGTTTTCTGGCTTCTGACATGCTGCTGAAAAGTCAAGTGCTCTACCATTTGTCAGTCCTTTGCAAAGTGACCTGTTTTTCTTTCCGGGGGCTTTTAAAATTTGTTCTTTAACCTCGATGTTCTGAAATTCCACAATTATGATCCTTCATGTGGATCTGTTTTCATTCATTTTCAACCTGCCCATGTTCTGTGAAGAATTTTGGTGAGCTTCTATGATAATTACATTGAATTTATAGATTAATTTGGAATGCATTATCTTTACAATATTTAGTCTTTCCATCCATGAACACAGAATAAATCTCTCTCCATTTTTAAGATCTTCTTTTATGTTGTGCTGTAAAATGTTTTATCATTCCCTCTTGAGCAGCTTTACATTTATTTTAGATATATTCTTAAGTATTTGGTATTCCTATTCTTCCTATTGGGAATGCACCTTGTTAAGAGTACATTTTATAATTGGTTATTGAGTATACACACAAAACCTATTGAATTTTATATATTGATCTTTGACTTACCAAAGTTATTGGTTACTGTTAAGTTCTAATGATTATTTTATGGAGTTTCTTTGATTTTTCTTCGTAATCAATCACATTACCGGTAATTATCTGCAAATATCAATTTTGTTTCTTCCTTAATAATTATAAACCTCTTATTCATTTTTATCCCTTTTCATTAATGACTAGGCAGTGTTAGCAGGTGTCCTTGAATTGTTCCTGACTTTAAAGGGAATGCTTCAACTACTGTAACATTAAGTAGGCTAATTGCTGGGAGTCTTTGGTAGGTAGATACACTGTTAGGTTCAAAAAATTCACTTTGATTCTTAAGTGTTTTGTTTTTATCATAAATAAGTGTCATATTATCCAATGCTTTTCCAGCATGTGTTATGATGAGTATATAATTTTTCTTCATAGTATATGTTGATAGAGTAGATTATATTCATTGGTACATCGTGGCTATATTGGGATCAATCTTTCTTGGCCGTAGTGTACCTTGAGTGCTCTTGCTACTCCCATCCCTCTGCTGGACTTAGTACTGCCTTTGTATGCCTTGGATCAATCACCAGTGGGCTCCAATTGCCCCTAACAAGACCTCTTCCTTTCTCTTTGTCAGCACTCATCACCCTCAGGATTAATTCCATTCTGTCCTATACTTCTGTTTATCTCCATTATCAAAAGAAGCCTAAATCTTCTAAATCAGTCTTTAGCACCCAGACTCTTCTATATGGTTATACATCTCCTAACATGATTCAGACTTTGATCTTCCTCATCCTTACAAATTCTTCCATGGTCTAGAGATGGTAAAATGTTCCATATACTCAACTTCTTGATGTTATTACATTTACTGTTTTCCCTTAAGCACTCTTAAATGGTGTATGTTTTCTTTCCACACTTCTCCTACAGTTGATCCTAGAGTTAAAGTAAGTAGCTGTGGCAGACTACATTTTCTAAAGGTGGCCACAGCATTATATATCCCATCCCATGTGCTCTTTGTCCAATAATTATATTGATGCTCTATCATTGGGATGTAGGGTCTATGTTCTCTTCTCTTGAACTTAGACCTTCGTAACTACTTCAATCTGTAGAATGTGGCAGAGGTATTGCCAAATGACTTTTAAGGCTAGGTGATGCAACTTCTGCCTAGCCTTCTCTCCCTTTGTGGGTGCTTGCCCTTGGAACCCAGCCACCATACTGTGAGACAGTCCAGGCCCCCTGGAGAGCCATGTGTGGATGCTGCAGCTGATTGTCCTAGCTAGGCTTGCAGCTAATAGCCAACATCAGGAAGTGAATGAAAATTCACATGATTCTAGCCCCCAGGCTTTATGTTTTCTGGATGGGACCCCAGACAGCATGGAGTAGAGATTAACTGTCCCCATTGTGGCTTGTCTGAATTCTTGACTCACAGAAACTGCAAGAAATAGTAAATGATTATTGTTGTTTTAAGTTTTGAGTTAATTTTTTATGCAACAATAAATAACTAATAGAGGTCTTTAACATTTTTCACTACTGTTTCCAGGTCATTATCCCATCTTCTTCCTCATAAAACTCAAGAATCTTTGAAGCTCATGCACTTTCGGTATATCATACATTACTCTTATTTCTTGCTATCTTTATGTCTCATCCCTCAGATATTTTAGCTACTAATTTGTCACTTTCTTTTCTAACAACTCAAGATTCATATTTCTTGTTATGTCAATATTCTTATAGAAAATGTTTCCAATACCCTGGGACCCCTCATTTCCTTGAGATTTCCACTTCTAATAAAATTGTCCATTATCAATGTAAAGCAATCATGTTCCTACCCTCAAGGTTGTCATTACCAGTAATTGCAACCCCTTCATAACCTCAATTTTAAGTATTCCACTTTGTGACTACCACTGCAAATCATTCCACCTCACTCCTTCTACACTCCAATATAAACAATTTTATCCCAATGGGCTCTCCAATAAACTGACCTATGACCTTGCCATTGTCCTTCAAATTCTACTCATGGTTCACTTCCTTTATTTCCTAGCTTGGAGTTCCTGGTCCATGATTGTAAGCATCTCTATATCCCTTGCTACTCTTTCTCTTCACTACTGGCAAAATCTCACTCCTAGTTAATTCCAATTCTCCATAAACTCTACACCTGTGACCAAGAAGGTGAAAGTAACCAGAGAAAAACATACAGTGATACTGACTGGTTTCAAGTTAATTTTGTGACCAGTACACCTAAGAGAATTTTTGGTGCTTCCTGCCAATCATATCACATTTCCCTTATCTTTTCAACCTCCCACTCTCCCAGAAGTCTTTAATTTCCAAGACCTCCTTCCCTTTATTCACTCTCATGTGATAATTTTTTTTGTATTTCTATATCTATGAGAAAATATAAGCATTAAGTGAGAACTTTCACAATTCCCACACTGATCTACCTGCATTTATATATACATCTTCTGCCTTGCCTTTTATTACATTGAATGAACTCTCTATCCTCCTAAAACTGGCTCCTCCATTTCTATAGTTACTTCCATTCCTGCTTTCTGACTCAAGCACACACTTAAATTCTCTCTTTTGTATCATTAAATTTCCCCTCTACTGAACCATTTTTATCATCATACATTTATGCTCAAAAAACTCTTAAAAGAAATAACTCCCTTGACCCCATACCTCCCTCCAGCAATGTCTCACTTCTCTGCTTACTCATTTAGAAAAATTTTTTGAAAACATTTCCTGTACTTCCAGTCTCCATTTTATGTTCTCTCATTCTCTCTTGAACCCACTCCAATAAGCTTGCACTCCTACTATTCCACCAAAATCTCAACTGACAAGGTCATCTGTGATCTCCAAGTTGCCCATTCCAATGATAATTTCTCATTCCTTATCTTCCTATATATGACAGCATCATGTAACACAACTTGCTCTCTGGTTTAAAGGGTATAAACTTCCAGTTATAAGAGGGATAATTTCTTTGGCTCTAATAGACCACATGGTGATTATAGTTAATGAGACTGTATTGTATACTTTAAAGTTACTAAGAGAGTAGACTTAAATGTTCTCACCACACATACAAAAACAAGGACTATGTGAAGTGATAGATATGTTATTTTATCACTTTATTGTGGCAACCATTTTGCAACATAGCTGTAGATATCATCACATTGCAGGCCTTAAACTTACACAATATTTTATGTCAATTAAATCTCAATAAAGCAGGAGAAAAAAAGTTTCTTCACTTGGTTTCTGGGAATAGTTTAAGTTAATCCCTATCTGAAAGTGTTTCTACCAGTGTAGAATCTCTTGAGGAAAAATTCCCTAGAAGTCAGGTACCTCTAAGAAATTATCAAAGAGAGGCCATTTTTTATAAATAGAAATTATCTTTGTTTGTATAAATGGAGAAGATGAATAGGCATCAGTTATTTTACTTCCTTTAAAATTTGTTTTCTCCCATTTGCTTATTTGTCTCAGGAATAAGGCATTTTGTGGTCAGGAAAGTTTCCTCTCACTTGATTAATGCAATTTCATTTTGTCATTTTGCTGAATGAGAATTTAAAGCACAGAGCAGATGTGGATGGTGGTTTCTAAGGTGTGAATAGCTTCAGGAGGGCAGAGTGCTCTCCCTGATGGCAGTCGTTGGGCCCTACTATTTATTTATACTGCATCTTTTTCCATAAAAGACTTATGGTGCCTTCAAAGAAAACTAAAACCCAGTAAATGATAAATGTTAAAAGTGAAAGTGACAAAAAGAAAACAAACCAAAGATGGGAACATAAAGTGGTGCCGTGAAGGAGGCAAAATGGAATGAACTGGATTAGCCATGAGCTTTTCAGCAGACAAAGCAGAAGAAAAAAATCTGTTAATTATATAATTCAGTTTCTTGAAAGTTAAACTAAATTTTCAGAAGACACACCACCAGTCTTTTATGAGCACCAATGAGACATCCTTTCAGGGATAATCACTGCATGCTGTACATAAAATTATCCTTGACAGCATCATTTACATAAGCTCTATTAATGTGTTTATAGCTTCTTTAGTTTTCATACTGACACTCATTAGATGTATATGCTAGGGCGCTAAAGTGATAAAAGCAAGAGTTCTTGTGGCTAATGTGACATGGTCCAGGTATCCAGCTCTCAGATTTCCTTTGATTTATAGATTAAAGGTAAATATCTTCAGAGGAAATGGCACTCCTTCCTCTGAAGTGTAAATTATCTCAACAAAGTTTTTGATAAATTCTGGGTAGTGATGAGCTCAAGGTTGTGTGCCCCTGACATGTAGCTTGGGTGTACCTAATCTATGTTTCCTAATGAGGACCAACCCTTGTGACTTCACTGATAATGACTTGTGGATAGAGTAGATATTCTCTTTTGAAAGCTTGGGATTAACAAAACATTTGTCTAAACAGAAATAGCTTTCATCCATTTCAATGAGACTATCTCTTACAGGTGAATGAAGTGATCAAGGAAACCAGAATGATATCTAAGAGGCTGGCTCATCGAGGAAGAGCAGAAAATCAGGACACAAGGTATCAGCCAAGGAGTTTAACACCTGTTCATGTCCACACAAAACAATCAACCTATAGACAAGTTAAATATTGACTAGGAGAGTGCCCCATTCCAATATTATTGGACATTGAAGATGTTTTGGGGAGTTTTCGATGGGCCTTTTCTATTCTTGAGTTTAAAAGTGCCCCGATATTTCCATCATCTCAGGTTCCATTTCTGTTTTCAGACATGTGCTAAGCAGTTATTGCTGATGTGTATTTGTAATACTGGAGTCTTCTAGATCGTGTTCAATTAAACAAATCACCAGTGCATAACAAACAGCCTCCAATCATATAAAATCACTCCTGCCTTGTTAAAATCTCATTTGTTATAGGAACTCTTAAAAGCATAAGGGGCCTCCGAGGAAAAATTATTATTACTTATATTGCAACAGGAAATAATGTTCCCTATAAATCAATACCAGCAGGGATGTTCTTATTAAAAAGAGATCCACAGATCAATTGCTAATTTCCAGTTGACAGCATAATTTAGTAAGGCACACTATGCCCTTATGGTGGCTAGTGATCATTTTCAGAAAGAGCAGGGATTATTTTAGTCAGGTTCTGATGGAAGCAACTTGCAATAGAAATAAAATAGAATCAAAGTTTCATATATCTCCAGTTTCAGATTTTTTTCTTAAACAGCTTTATTGAGGTATAATTGATATACAAAAAACTGCGCATATTTAATGTGTACAATTTGATGTTTGGACATATGCAAACACCCACAATACCATCATCACAGTCAAGGTGGTAGACATATCCAACACTTTCCAGAGTTTCCTTGTGTCCCTTTATGGGTTTTTGTTTGTTTGTTTTCTTTGTGAGCAGTAAGAACATTTAACATGAGATATACTCTTTTAAAAAACTTTGAAGTAAGCAATACTGTGCTGTTAACTACAGGTGCTGTGTTGCACAGCAGATCTCTAAAACTTATTCATCTTGTATAACTGTAACTTTATACCCATTTAACAGCAACTCCCCATTTCCCACATTCCCAATCTCTGCTAACCACTATTGTTTTCTCTTATTGTATAAATTTGATGATTATAGATTCCTCATATAAGTGGAATCATGCAGTATTTGTCCTTCTGCTACTTGCTTATGTCACTTAGCATAATGTCTTCCAGCTTCATCAATGTTATTGCAAATGGCAGCAATTCCTTCAATTTTAAGACTGAATAATATTCCGTTGTATATACTATATATACAGCTCAAATGTATATATACTTTAAATATATATATTTGAAAAAATATATATATCAAATTGTCTTTGTCCATTTATCTGTCCATGGATATTTGAGTTATTTCTATTTCTTAGCTATTGTGAATAATGCTGCAACGAACATGGGATGCAGATAGCTCTTCACGATCATGATATATACCAAGAAGTGGGATTGCTGGATCATGTGGTAGCTCCATTTTTAATTTTTTTTCTTATTTTGGAGGAAGAGTAGCCCTGAGCTAACATCTGCTGCTAATCCTCCTCTTTATGCTGAGAAAGACTGGCCCTGAGCTAACACTCATGCCCATCTTCCTCTACTTTATACATGAGACGCCTACCACAGCATGGCTTGCCAAGCGGTGCCATGTCCGCAACTGGGATCCGAACTGGCAAACCCTGGGGCAGCTGAAGCAGAAGGTGCACACTTAACTGCTGCGCCACTGGGCTGGCCCCCATTTTTAATTTTTTGAGAAACCTCCATACTGTTTCCCCTACCTGTGACACCGTTTCACATTTCTGCAAATAGTGGGTTCCAATTTCTCCACAACCACCTCAACACTTTTTTTTCCTAATAGCCATCCTAATAGGTGTGTGGTGATATCTCCTTGTAGTTTTTATATTTCCTTGGTGATTAGTAATGTTGAGTGTCTTTTCATATGCCTATAGGCCATTTTTATGTCTTTGAGAAACGTTGATTTAAGTCCTTTGCTCATTTATTAATTAGGTTATTTATTTACTGTTGAATTGTATGAGTTTCATAAATATTTTGGATATTAACCCCTTATCAGATATATGATTTGCAAATATTTTCTCCCATTTTGTAGGTTCCCTTTTCATTCTGTTAATTCTTTTATTGTGCAGAACTTTTTCAATTTGATATCCTACTGATCTATTTTTGCTTTTATTGCTCATGCTTTTGGTGTCATATCCAAGAAATCATTGTCAAGAATAACGTCAAGAAGATTTACCCCTACGTTTTCTTCTAGGAGTTTTACAGCTTCAAGGCTTATGTTTAAGTCTTTAATCCATTTTAGGTTGACTTTGTGTATGGTATAAGGTATGAGTAGAGTTTCATTTTTTTGCATGTGAATATCCAGTTTTCTAACACCGTTTGTTGAAAAAACTATGTTTTTCTCACATTGTGTAGTCTTGGCATCCCTGATCAAGGTCAGTTAACCATACGTATGTTGGTTTATTTCTGGTCTCTGTATTTTGTTTCTTTGGCCTACTGTCTGTCAGGTAGATAATTTCTTTAGCATTGGAAATGAAATTGAACTATGAAAAAAAATCAGTGATAGGTGATTGTCTTAGACAGGGCAAGAGAATGTTTCACCAAGGGAAGCTGGGGCTCCTGAAGTCAGAGGCTGAGGGAAGAATACAGGCAAGAAACAGAGGCATGTGATCTAAGTCTCCGACCTCAGGGGTTTAGGATGAGGCACACAATAAGCAAGCCACTTATTCTGTGCACAGTGCCTTCCAGTCTCCTGAGCGGTCTTGTTAAAATGCAGATTTTGACTCACACTGGGGGTGGAGCTTCTGCATTTCTAACAAAGTCGCAGGTGATGAAGATGCTGCTAATCTAAGGAATACAGTTTCAGTAACAAGGCTCTAGTCTTTTCCTTTTTATCTAAGATAGACTTATCCTCTGTCCACAAGAGTTACTATTTTAAAGGAGAACATTATTAGGAAGGTATGGTGCTGCCTATTTTAATTATGTGTTACGTTATTTTCTAATAAGAATAGTAGCTAACATCTCTTGAACACCTGGTATATAGCAAGTGCAATTTTAATTAAGAACTTCACATGAACACTGCATTTTATTTAATCTTCACAACAAGCTTATGAGGTAGATGCTATTAATATCCTTAGTTTGTGGATGAGCAAATTGAGGCACAGGGATAAGAAACTTCCCCAGACCAAGTGGTCAGTGGGGGCTCCAGACTGACACCAAAGTGTGGATGCCTGAACCTCTGCTCATAACGTATGTTCTTTGTTAAAATTACCTAAGAAATGAGTAGTTTAAACTCACATTAATTGCACAATCTTGAATAAATTTTGCATAGTTTTCTTCTAGGTTTTACTGGTTCCACTTATCTGAATACTATTACTGGTTTTACCCTTTTATCCTATCTGGTTTAGAATCATTATTTACCATTATCTTCCTGATATTTAAAATATATATAAATATATATTTATTTTAGACCACTTAAAAAATACAACCAGAAGAATAAAGAAGCCCTAAATAAAAAGAATGGGAAGATGAGTCCCTTAAGCTGAGTCAGCTTGGTGACAGCTCACTGCTGAGCCAACATACTTCTTTAACATAAATAAAATCACTTTGATTTGGCTACACAATTATACAGATTGTGTTTTTTTTTTTTTATATTGTGTATGTTCTTTCTATCACTTGCATCTGTGCAGATGTAAGGTAACAATTTTTTTTAATAAAATGACTTTACTTTCACATTTTGGAAGCAGCAGGTTGTTCTTTTCAAATTAGAAATTTCTATAAGGTCTATAAATATCCTGAATCTCATAGTTCAACACAATGACCAATAATATTTTGGTTTATATCATTCCAGGCTTAATTATGTGCATATATATATATGTTATCGTTAATATAGCATAGTCATTATAAATGAAGAATCTGGAACCAGAATGACTTGTTTTAGATCCTGATTCTGCCACATTGTCTCTCTATGATGCTGAATAATTCACAAGTCACTTAAACTCTTTGAACCAAAGTCTCCTCATCCAAGAAAATTGAAAAAGACAGTGTTGACTTCATATGCTTATGAGAAGGATTTAACTTAATATATGTAAATATGTTAGAAATGTGCTTGACACATTATGATTACTTAATAATGCTGGCTGTCATCAAAATAGTAGTTTGATTATATAACAATTGAACTGATATATAGATTATTTTTCCCATATTTGAGGTCATTTGTTTAGAGTAGACTATTAGAAGTGGTTAAAAATAATTTGAAACATTACATATTACAACATTTATTTTAAAAATACCAGTAACATATGTACCTGGTTGATGTTTGTGATCAACATGAACCCTCTCTAGTAAATTATATTGTTTTTGGTTCATTTGTTTTTAATTTGTATATACACGAGTTTTCTCTTTTTGCAAAATTTGAACTAACAGAGCTCTATCAAGGCCTACTGTTTGTTCTCAGGGTGCTTGGACTGGTCTCAGTCCTCTGACATCCACCTTGGTCCTTTATGAATTCCCATCTCCAGTCTGCAGCTGCTGGATGCGCAAAGCCCCTTCATAAATGTCCAGGGATAGATCTAGAGTGGTTCTGCTAGATTGAAGTGAGATCATCCTTCACGGCCACCTGGCTTGTCTATTGACACTGAAGAGGTGGTGGCAGAGATAAAACCCACAGTTCCTAGATTGCTAGCACATCAGGACTTGGTCCATCTTATCCAACCAATTCTTCTGATTTAGGAAGCAAAGTTCTTCAGCCAGCCCCCAAGCAGCCACAGCTCAGTGGAGGACCCCTTGCTCCTTTCCTCACAGGCCCAGTTGTTGTATCTGTAAGCTGCAACAGGAAGCAAAGGGGGTTGGACGGCTGCTCTGTCAGTGTGGCAGACCTCTGAGGGCAATTCTAAATCCAGCTTCAGTGATGTTACAGTTAATGTAAAATCCTTGCAAATTCTGGCAACACACTAACCATCAATCTTAGTCTTTAAAATGGAATTTGTTTTCATCAGTCTTCATAGACATTATTTCGGAACTTTCACAATTGATTTCCTTACTCAAAATCCTAAGGCATTGTACTCTAAGAAAAAATGTTTCTAAGAATTCTTAAACACTCTCAGTCTTTTGCAAGTTTGATACTTATTTTGACATCTTAAAGGCTATGTTAATTGGAAATTGAGAAAATTTGAATCAGACATCAGTTTAATCCAAATTTTGATTCGTTTCCTAATAGGCACCTGTGTGATCATTTAGTTCACCATTTTTGTTTCATAGTCGGGAAAAACATTAGGTCCAAACAGCTTTCATTATTTGCCATCGGTAATACAGGTAGTGGCCATGAAAACCCTGTGAATAGCAGCAGAGTACTGTCTAGTACAGCGCCAGAAGGAGAAAGGATGGTGCAAAAAGACTGGGCAGGGTTCCCCTCTGCTGTTCACAAAGTGGCTAGGAGTCAGAATTGAGTCAACAGCACTAACAATAAAACACAGGTAGTAAGAAGTTAAATCTGGTATTTTTAATCCCAGTGCTCTTCAGCTGTCTTCCATGTGAAGATAATAAAATGACACTTTAAATTTTTTATTAACACTTCAGAAACTCCTTTACATACATTACCTTATTTGCTTCTTGCAGCTTCCATGTGAGATAGGCAGGGCAGCACTCATAATTTCCACCGACAGATGAGGAAATTGGAGATCAGGGAGGTTAAGTGGCTCACCACAGGCATGTTTCTTCTCTGGTGAAAGGCATCATTTTTGTAGAAAGGAGCAAGGTACTGGAGAAAAGACACCAGCTTAGAAAACAGAATGTCATACAGTCCTGTCTTTTCCTATCTCCTGCACTGTCTTGGCCATGCCATTTAAATTCCCCGAAGTCTCTGTCTTTAAATGAAACACCTAAAGTGAAATACATCAAATAATAATAACACCTATGTACACACCCAGAGTGATAATTTGAAGCTTGAAATAATGAATGTGATGAGCAGAGAGTAGGGAGAGCAGGAAAGGGTTGGAGCCAACAAATAGAGACAAGAAACAAGACAAGGGATAAAAATGATGAAAATGGAGTGGAAAGTCAACATTTATTGTTATTATTTATATTTATTTTCTGTGTTGGAACACTCATTTGGGTGCACAATCAATCACAGACCTATGGCATTTTTAGTGGTGAGGAATGTGTGGACGTTACAGTCCTGGACATTATGACCCTTTGCTATAGCATCTGCCACTTCATGAAAAGAATAGGATGGGCAGGTGTCACTTGGGGAGAGAAATGTTAGAAATAGCCTGAGATATGTAGCTGCAAGACTTGAGTGATGTGTTTCTTTATTATAGTGTATTGGAGTGCGATGAATAAAGTTTTGACTGGACCAGAGGATATCTAGAAAGAATCATTATGGGATGGGGCTGAGATGGTAGGGTGAATCCAGGTCTCAGGGACTTCTGACTGCCTGTTTGTGTAATTTATGCTCTATTGGCAAATAAGAGACATTGAAAAGTGTTGAGCAAAGTCTTACTGTGCATTCATTGGATGCATTCATTGATTTCCAACTGGATTTAACAATTTAAGTGACTTTTTAAAATTCCAAACTATTTACAATATATAGTTTATAAATAATATAATTGTGTGTACATTCCTTAGATATTTACAATAAATATGTAGACATTATAAAATATAGGCCAATGTCTTGTAAGGCAATAGTTCATGTCCAATCTTCACATTCCCTACTGTATATTGTGAAGAGAGCAGCACTGGATCTAGAGTGCACTGGATAAGCAGTGCATCAGTATCTATTTCAGAGCCTAATTTTGCCAAGAGTTTAATGCTGGCATTAGTAATGTTATCTTTCCTAGTTCTCATACTATCAATGTAATTGTTTTGTTTCTAGAGATTTTCGACTGAATTTTTTCCTAAGGCACTTTAAGATTGGTCTTCCAGGACTATCTTTATTATCGTCCAATGCCAAAAGCATATTCTTATCTTTGCAATTTTATTTCCATAAATTTATTTCCAAATGCCCAAACACACATTCTTCTGAAATTTATGAGAGTTTCCATTTTTCACCCTCTCACTCCCTGCAAGTGTAAGGAGAAGAAGGATCATCAAATTAATATGAAACAGAAAGATTTGTCACTCTTATGTAAAAGCATATTTAATGTCTCTACAGTTAGGTATGATTTTAAAAGCTTGTACAAATTACTTTCATTCACGACTCCCAACCACAGATAATAAAATGCAAAGAAGCATCACAACAAACATTTGAATGATGTGCCAGTGCTGACCATTCCAGCCATGCTGGGAAGAGTTATGTGTCCATGCTGAGGAATATGAGAAAATGTACTGTTGTTGCCAATTTAAAAATGAAATGAAGCTCTCATAAAAAAATTAGGTATTCTTATCTTAGTATATTAAAACATTTTAGATATGTCAGCCTTGTCCATAACTGTCACTGAAGCAGTATGTACACAAAATAGATATTTTAAGTAAAATCTGCATGACGTATAGGTAGAAATGAGATTAGTTTCAAGGCAACAAATGGCGGATCTAACACTTTCTGCACACTCAGAAATTTGAAATATAAGTCAAATATAGAAGAGTTTGACTATCTTTATGATTCCCCCAAGTTCCTGGACTGTCAAAAGTCTGGTGATGTGTGCAAAGAGTTAGAATATCAGAGCTCCATCAAGTTTGGACAACAGATTCAGGTATTTGCATAAACAACCAAATCAGTGCATCTTCATTCTTTTCTCATTTTTCTTGTCTTTCTTTCCTCCCTCCCTTCTTTTCTCTTTATTTACATGCAAGCATTGCATTTCTACTCTAAGCAAGAGTCTAGACTGCTATTGGGGATACAGAGATACAACTCATGGGGCTTATGAAATGTACCGCTAGATTCTCCTCAAAGATCTGCGATTTACATTTTCAAATATTTAAATATGAGAAGCAGGAAGAATGCAATCTTATAGCAAATAAATCCCTAACTATGCATGATGTAGCAATACATACTATATTGTGCTTTAAGGGCTCATTGCTTGAATTATAGTTTTCTTTGCATAATTATCATTATCATAAATTTTTTAGTAGTGTAAGGTTTTAATGTATATTTTGCATCTTGGTGTGTGAAGATTTAATCGTTATTTGGCTTGATTTTTAGTTAAAGATACTGACTTCATGACTTAATTATTAACATTGGCATACAATTTTAAAGACATAAATAAAGCAGAGTGATTGTTGGAACCCTGTCAAAATCTTTGCCCTCAATCAAGCTTAGTCAATCTGTAGTTAGAGTAACTTGAATTATCTTTGAAACACAGTAAAGTGTGTTGACATATTTTAAAGCACCTGAGTCATCTTTTTCTTTTAAATTGATAGATTTTATGTTTTAGAAAAATTTTAGACTTGGAGAAAATGGAGCAGATGGTAGAGAGCTAAGATGTACTTTTTATTTCTCCCACTCAGTTTCCCCTGTTATTAACATCTTCCATTACTGTGGTATATTTGTAATAATTGATGAACTAATATTAATGTATTATCATTAATTAAAGTCCATAGTTTACATTAGAGATCACTGTGTGTATTATACAGTTCTGTGGGTTTTGACAAACGTATAATGTCATTTAACTATTATTAGGGTGTCATACACAATAGTTTCACTGCACTAAAATTACCCTGCATTCTGCTCATTCATCTCTCCCTCTTCCCCTAAGACCCTGGTGATAAATAAAAGAAAAGCAATAGGATATATTGGGGTATGTGAAGAAGCCACTTGGTCTGAAGCTAATTTGGCCTGACCTTATTTTTCCAAAAGGGCCTGATGTGGCCTATTGAGAGTACATCTGCTTTAAACATTTGCTATGTCCCCAAGACAAGAATGATGCCCTTAAAGATAGGTATGTAACTTACCCTCATATCTGCATTTCTTTAAGGATAAGTATCTCTTCCTGGAAACTAAGGATTAATTACCAACCTGCTATGCTCACCCTGTGACCACTCACCTGCTGTGCCAGCTGAGCAGCTTGTGACAGTAGTCAAAGAGATATTCCTAACATATGCGATGTATGCTCTTTGTTCCAAGATCATATACAACCTCTCTGTACACTCTACTTCTTTGGTGCCCTTCCTTCCATAGGGAAGGAAGGTCCTGGGCTATAGTCCTCAAACTTGGCTCATAATAAACTCACCCCAATTTTTATTTATAGATTGATTATGGATTATCTGCATTGACATTGGCAACCACTGATATTTTACTGTCTCCATAGTTTGCCCTTCTAGAATGTTATATAGTTGGAATCATACAGTATGTAGCCTTTTCTTTCACTTAATAATATGCATTTAAGTTTCCTCTATGTCTTTTCATGGCTGTATTACTCATTTTTTTTAAATCACTGAATTATATTCCTTTTCATCGATGTACTACAGTTATTTATCCATTCTCTTGTTGAAGGACATCTTAGTTACTTCCAGTTTTTGGCAATTATTGATAAAGTTGCTATAAACATTTATGTGCAGGTTTTTGTGTGGACACAAGTTTTCAACTCATTTGGATAATACTTAGGAGTGTGATTGCTGACTCATATGGTAAGACTATAGTTAGCTATGTAAGAAACTATCAAACTGTCTTCCAAAGTGGCTGGATCATTTTGCATTCCCACCAGCAGTGAATGAGAATTTCTGTTGCTCCACATCCTTGCTAGCATTTGGTGTTGTCAGTGTTTTGGATTTTAGCTATTCTAAAAGGTATGTAGTGGTATTTCATTGCTTTAATTTGGAATTCCCCAATGACTTATGATGTTGAACATCTTTTCATATGCTTAGTTGTCATCAGTATATTTTTCTTTGCTGTGGTGTCTGCTCTTTTGCCCATTTTTAAAATATGTTGTTTTCTTATTACAGTCATGCTTAATGACAGGGATAATTCCAAGAAATGCATCATTAGATGATTTTGTGGTTCTGTGAACATCATAGAGTGTACTTAGACAAACCTAGATGGTACAACCTACTACACACCTAGGCTATATGGTACTAATTTCATTGGACTGCTGTTGTATATGTGATGTGTCATTGACCCAAACATTGCTACACAGCACATGACTGTACTAAGTTTTAAGAGTTCATTGTATATTTTGGATACTACTCGTTTGTCAGATATGTACTTTACAAGTAATTTCTCCTAGTCTGTGGCTTGTCCTTATGTTCTTTTATAACAATATCTTTCACAGAACATACTTTTTTTTAGGGGGATGTTCTTATTTATTGGTAAATTATTTATTTATTGGCTTTTTTGACTTTTTTTGGTGAAGAGGATTGGTCCTGAGATAAAATCTGTGCCATTCTTCCTCTATTTTGTATGTGGGACACTGCCACAGCATGAGTGGTGTGTAGGTCTGTGCCTGGGGTCTGACCTTGCAAACCCTGGGCCACTGAAGCAGAGTACATCAACTTAACCACTATGCCATGGTGCCAGCCCCTTGACGTTTTTGATTGCAGTAACATAAATTTCAGGTATACATCATTGTATTTTGATTTCTGTGTAGATTACATCACGTTCATCACCCAGAGACTAATTGCAATCCATCACCACACACATGTGCCTAACCAAGCCTTTTGCCCTCTTCCCTGCCCCCTTACCTGCTGGTAACCACCAATACAATCTCTGTCTCTATGTGATTATTTGTCATTTTTACCTTCTATTTATAAGTGAGATCATACGGTATTTGATTTTTGTTCCTCTGACTTATATCACTTAGCATAATACCCTCAAGGTCCATCCACATTGCCACAAATGGTGACATTTCATCATTGTTTATGGCTGAGTAGTATTCCATTGTGTATATATACCACATCTTCTTTATCCATTTGTCTTTTGATGAGCACCAAGGTTTCTTCCAAGTCTTGGTTATTGTGAATGATGTTGCAATGGACATGGGGTGCATGTATTTTATGTATTTGTGTTTTCATGTTCTTTGGATAAATACTCAGCAGTGGAACACCTGGATCATATGGTAGCTAGAAATTTTTAATTTTAGTGAAGTTCAGATTATCATTTTTTTTCTTTCATTGAGTATGCTTTTGGTGTTGTATCTAAAAACTCATCACAAGGAGAGATCTCGTCAAGATGGCAGCATAAGCAGACTCTGAACTCATCTCCTCCCATAAACACAACCAGGTTACAACTACTTTTGGAAAAATTACCCTGAATAGAAAGCCGAAAACTGGATAAAAAGAACCCCCACTACAAGGGGCAGTCCTGACTAAGGCAGAAGAGGCAGAAATTCCTGCTGGAGAGAAAAAAAGCCATGCTCAGGAGCAGCAGAGTTTCTCAGCTGGCCAGGCGAGAGCCACCCTAAAGTATGCAGCCGTCTCTGGAGGATTGAGGTCCAGGGTGGGGGCTGATACAGCTATAAGCATCCCTCAGACCCAGCACAACTGAGACAAGGGTCTTATTATCTGGCTTCACTGGCTATTAACTGTAGCAGGGAGCACCCCCAGAAAAGCTATCAGACAAAAGCCAAAAGACCCGAGTCTTAAAGGGCCCATGCCCAAACTCACCCATCTCAGCAACTAAAATCACCAGAGAGAAGGCTGACAGCCCTTTTGTAAAAAGACACTCAACTGGTGGGCTCTGGGTGTGTCCCGGTGAGAGGAGGGACCTCTCTAGAGACTGAGACATCGCTGGGGGCCATTGTTCTGACCTGGTCCAGGTGTGCTGCTCTGGACCCCAGTGGGTGCCATTAAGGTTCTTCCCTTGGCCTGTTAGCCCAGGTATCTGCCACACCTACTAGAGTGCAGATTTAATACAGTTCAGCCAGGGCAGGCAGCTGGCCCTAAGGACTGGCCCTGCCCAACAGTAAGCCCTGAGGCTACTTGTTGGCCTGCATTGGCTGGGTGCCTTGATCCTCTATAAGCAGGCAAGTGTGTCTGCCTCTGTGAGGCAGGGCCTGTGTGAGGACCAGGTGAACTGTGGGGGGTATTGGTGGAGAGGTGGGGGCCTTGGCAGTGGGGTATTGGGGTACACTCCAGGACATTGGGAAGTGTGCATGGACCAGCACTGTTGATTGTGTGTGTGGTCCTGTCGGGGGGGGGCGGTGAGGCTTATCAGCTGCAGAAGACCTGTGCTTCACAAATAGCCATAAAAAGGATCAGCCCCCACCTTCCAAAACCTGAAACAATTGAGTGCTCCTGTGCCTAAGGCCAGCCCCACTCAGCTGCACTCCTAAGAGAACTGACAACAGCTTTGTAGGCCTGAGGCCTATAGCAACTGTAAGACCCTGAGCCTAGCAACCAGCTACACTGGGCACCTACCCAATTAAGAGGAAAACTGTAACAGGAGTGCACTGTTAGACCTTGTAGCCAATGGTGCTGAGGCTCCCCAAACCGGATTAATGAACTACTGGCCAGGGAAGGAAAGACTAGACTCCCTATGTACTGCAGTAAGAGCAACCCTACCACAGCAGAAGGACACAAGTAGCTCACAAATGGGTCACTCCTGGATCACTTGGACTGGTGATGAGAGGGAAGTACACTGCTGGGCCTCAAAATGTATCATTTACATAAGGCCACTTCTCCAAGATCAGGATACATAGCTGACTCACCTAATACACAGAAATAAGCACAGAGAAAGTGGCATAATGAGGAGACAAAGGAATACATTCCAAGCAAGAGAACAGGACAAAAGCCTAGAAAAAGGACCAAGTGAAACAGAAATAAGCGACCTACCCAACAAAGAGTTCAAACAAAAACTCATGAGGATGCTCACAGATATTGGGAGAAGACAGGATGAACACAGTGAACTCATCAACAAAGAACTGGAGAATATAAAGAAGAACCAATCAGAAGTGAGGAATACAATACTGGAAATTAAAAGTTCACCAGAGGGACTCAATAGCAGAGTAGAGGATACGGAAGAACGGATCAGCGAGCTAGATGTAAGACTAGAGTAAATCACCCAAGTGGAACAGAAAAAAAGAAAAAACAATTAGACAGAATGAGAACAGTCTAAGGTAACTCTGGAACAATATTAAGCTCACTAACATTTGTATTATAAGTGTCCCAGAAGGAGAAGAGAGAGACAAAGGGGCAGAAAATTTATTTGAAGAAATAATAGATGAAAATTTTCCTAATCTAAGTAAGGAAACAGACATCCAAGTACAGGAAGCATAGAGAGCTCCAAACAAGATAAGCCCAAAGAAGCCCACACCAAGACACATCATAATTAAAATGTCCAAAATTAAAGATAAAGAGAGAATCCTAAAAGCAGCAAGAGAAAGGCAACAAGTGACACACAAAGGAAAGCCCACAAGGCTATCAGCATATTTCTTAACTGAAACCTTACAGTCAAGAAGAGAATGGCATGACATATTTAAAGTGCTAAAAGGAAAAAAGCTGCAGCCAAGAATACTCTATCCATCAAGATTGTCATTCAGAATGGAAGGAGAGGTAAAGACCTTCCCAGACAAACAAAAATTGTAGGAGTTTATCACCAAGGAACCCGTTCTACAAGAAATGCTGAAGGGACTTATTTAAGTGGGAAAGTGATGACCACAAATAGGGATAAAAAATTATCAAAAAAAATCCCTAAAAAAACCAAGGCAATAAAATCAATAGTAAAGGTAAAAATATAGTAAAGGTTGCAGATTAACCACCTGTGAAGACGATACAAATGTTAAGACAAAAGTATTAAAATTACCTATTTCAATAATAAGAAGGTAATGGATAGACACATATGAAACAAGAGATTAGATTTGATTTCAAAAACATAAAATGTGAGAGGAGGGAAGTGAAAAAGTAGAGCTTTTAGAAAGAAGTCAAGCTAAAGAACCTATCAACTTAATATAGACTGTTATATACATAGAATATTATATAAGATACTGACGGTAATCACAAATCAGAAATCTATAATAAGTAAGCAAATAAGTAAGACAAATGAAATCAAACATATTACTAAAGAAAGCCATCAGATCACAAGGGAAGAGAGCAAGAGAAAAAGAAAGGAACAGAGAAGAACTGCTAAAACACCCAGGAAAAAAAGTAACATAATGGCAATAAATACACATTTATCAATAGCTACTTTAAATGTCAATGGAGTAAATGCTCGAATCAAAAGGAATAAGGTGGTCAATTGGATAAAAATACAAGACCCAAGAGACACACTTCAGACCTAAAGACACCCACAAACTGAAAGTGAAAGGATGGAAAAAGATATTCCACGCAAATGGCAAAGAAAAGAAAGCAGGGTAGCATTACTTATATCAGATAAAGTAGACTTTAAAACAAAAACTGTAACAAGAGACAAAGAAAGACACTACATAAGGATGAAGAGAACAATCCAACAAGAAGATATAACACTTGTAAATATCTATGCACCCAACATAGGAGCACCTAAATATATAAAGCAATTATTAACAGACATAAAAGGAGAAATAGACAGTAACACAATAATAGCAGGGGACTTTAACACTCTACTTATACCAACCGATAGATCATCCAACCAGAAGATCAGTATGGAAACACTGGCCTTAAAGGACATATTTGAGCAGCTGGACTTAGTGGATATATAAAGAACATTCCATCTAAAAACCACAGAATACACATTCTTTGCAAATGCACATGGAACATTCTCCAGGATTGATCACATAGTAGGCCACAAAACAAGTCTCAAGAAATTTAAGAAGATTGAAATAATACCAAGCATCTTTTCTGACCACAAGGGTATGGAACTAGAAATCAACTACAGGAAGAAAACCAGAAAAACCCCCAAAACGTGGAGATTAAACAAAATGCTACTGAACAATGATTGGGTCAATGAAGAAATCATAGGAGAAATCAAAAAATTCCTGGAGACAAATGAAAATGAAAATATGACAGGCCAAAATCTATGGGATACAGCAAAAGCGATTCTAAGAGGGAAGTTTATAGCAATTCAGGCCTACCTCAACAAAGAAGAAAAATCCAAAATAAACAATCCAATCTAAGTGTGCATCTAAAAGTACTGGAAAAAGAAGAACAAGCAAAGCCCAAAATCAGCAGAAGGAAGGAAAAAATAAAAATCAGAACAGAAATAAACGAAATAGAGACTAAAAAAAAATTAAAAAAATTAATGAAACCAAGAGCCGGTTCTTTGAAAAGATGAAGAAAATGGACAAACTTTTACCTAGACTCAACAAGAAAAGAAGAGAGAAGTCTCAAATAAATAAAACCAGAAATGAAAGAGGAGAAATTACAACAGATATCTCAGAAATACAAAAGATAATAAGAGAATACTATGAAAAACTATACTCTAACAAAGTGGATAATCTAGAAGAAATGGATAAATTCTTAGAAACATACACTCTTCCAAAACTGGACCAAGAAGAAATAGAGAATTTGAATAGACCAATCACCAGTAAGGAGATCAAAACAGAAATCAAAAACCTCCTAAAAAATAAAAGTCCAGGACCAGATGGCTTCCCTGGTGAATTCTACGAAACATTCAATGAAGATTTACCATCTATCCTTCTTAAACTCTCCTAAAAAATTGAAGAGAAGGGGAGGCTTCCAAACTCATTCTACAGAGCCAACATTATCCTGATACCAAATCCAGACAAGGACAACACAAAAAAGAAAATTACAGGCCAATATGACTGATAACATCAATGCCAAAATCCTCAACAAAATACCAGATAAAAAATACTAGATACAAAATACAACAATACAATAAAAAGATCACACATCATGATCAAGTGGGTTTCATCGCAGGGATGCAGGGATGGTTCAACATCCACAAATGTATCAAAATGGTACACCACATTAACAAAATGAAGAATAAAAATCGCATGATCATCTCAATAGATGCAGAGAAAGCATTTGACAAGATATAGCATCTATTTATGATAAAAACTCTAAATAAAATGTGTATAGAAGGAAAGTACCTCAACACAATAAAGGCCATATATGACAAACCCACAGGAAATATCATTCTTAATGGAGAAAAACTGAAAGCTATCCCTCTCAGAACAGGAACCAGACAAGGATGCCCACTTTCACCACTCTTATTTAACTTAGTTTTGGAAGTCCCAGCCAGAGCAACCAGGCAAGAAAAAGAAATGAGGGATCGATATTGGAAAAGAAGAAGTGAAACTGTCACTCTTTGGAGAAAACATGATTTTATATCTAGAAAACCCTAAAAAATCCAGTAAAAAATTTTTAGAAATAATAAAGGAATACAGTCAAGTTGCAGGATATAAAATCAACATACAAAAAGTGGTTGTGTTTCTATACACTAACAACAAAATGACAGAAATAGAAATTAAGAATGCAATCCCATTTACAATTGCAACAAAAAGAATAAAATACCTAGGAATAAACTTAACCAAAGAGGTGAAAGATCTGTACACCGAAAACCATAAAACATTGTTGAAAGAAATCGAAGAAGACACAAAGAAATGGAAAGACATTCCACGCTCTTGGATTGGAAGAATTAACATAGTTAAAATGTCCATACTTCCTAAAGCAATCTATAGATTCAACACCATCCTTATCAAAGTTCCAACAACATTTTCCACAGAAATAGAACAAAGAATCCTAAAATTTATATGGAACAACAAAAGACCCTGAATAGCCAAAGGATTCCTGAGAAAAAAGAACAAAGCTGGAGGTATCACACTCCCTGATTTCAAAATATACTACAAAGCCATAGTAATTAAAACAGCATGGTACTGGCACAAAAACAGACACACAGATCAATGGAACAGAATCGAGAGTCCGGCAATAGACCCACACATTTATGTACAGCTAATTTTCAACAAGGGAGCCAAGAGCATACAATGGAGAAAGGAGAGTCTCTTCAATAAATGGTGTTGGGAAAACTGGACAGCCACATGAAAAAGAATGAAAGCAGACCATTACCTTACACCTTGCACAAAAATCAACTCAAAATGGATTAAAGTCTTGAATGTAAGACCTGAAACCATGAAACTTCTACAAGAAAACATAGGCAGCACGCTCTTTGACATTGGTCTTAGCAGCATATTTTCAAGTACCATGTGTGACCAGGCAAGGGAAACAAAAGAAAAAATGAACAAATGGGACTACATCAAAATAAAAAGTTTCTGCACAGCAAAGGAAACCATCAACAAAACGCAAAGACAACCTAACAATTGGGACAAGATATTTGCAAGACATATATCAGATAAGGGGTTAATATCCAAAATACACAAAGAACTCATACATCTCAACAAGAAAAAAAACAACAACCCAGTTAAAAAATGGGCAAAAGATCTGAACAGAGATTTCTCCAAAGAAGATATACAGATGGCCAACAGGCATATGAAAAGACACTCAATATCATTAGCTATCAGGGAAATGCAAATCAAAACTACAGTGAGGTATCACCTCACTCCAGTCAGAATGGCTGTAATTAACAAGACAGGAAACAACAAGTGTTGGAGAGGATGTGGAGAGAAGGGAACTCTCTTACACTGCTGATGGGAGTGCAAACTGGTGCAGCCACTTTGGAAAGCAGTATGGAGATTCCTCAGAAAATTAAGAATAGATCTACCATATGATCCAGCTAGCCTATCCCAAGGCTGGCTATTTATCCAAAGAACTTGAAAACACAAAGGCATAAAGATGCATGCACACCTATGTTCATCGCAGCATTTTTCACAATAGCCAAGACTTGGAAGCAACCTATGTGCCCATCAAGGGACAAATGGATAAAGATGTGGTATATATACATATTGGAATACTACTCAACCATAAGAAATGATGAAATCCAGCCATTTGTGATAACATGGATGGACCTTGAGGGTATTATGCTGAGTGAAATAAATCAGAGGGAGAAAGTCAAATACCATATGATCTCAATCATAAGTAGAAGATAAAAACAATGACAAACACACACATAGCAACGGAGATTGGAATGGTGGTTACCATAAGGGAAAGGGGAAGGGGAGAAGGCAAAAGGAGTGCTTATGCTCACATGTGAGGTGATGGACTATAATTCATTTTTGGGTGGTGAACATGATGTCATCTACACAAAATTTGAAATATATTACGATGTACATCTGAAAACTATATAATGTTATAATCCCATGTTACTGCAATAAAATAAATAAAAAAATAAAAACATTGCCAAATCTATGGCCATCTAGATTTTCTCTCACTTTTTCTTCTGGGAGCTTTATAATTTTGTATTTTACTTTTAGGACTTATATTTAGATATAATTTGAGTTAATTTTTGTGAAAGGTGTTAAGTCCGTGCCTAGATTCATTGTCTTTCACCTGGATGGCCAGTTGTTCCACTACCATTTATTGAAAGAGTATCTTTTCTCCATTGAATAGCCTTTGCTCCTTTGTCAAAGACGATTGATTCTCTTTGTGTGGGTCTATTTTGGGGCTCTCTGCTCCATTGATTTCTCAGCCTATTCTTTTGCCAATATCTGTCTTAATTATTGACTTGAATTATCCTTTTTATCACTTATATTGTGCTTCCCTATATGTAGATTAACCACCATATCAGAAAATGAACATCATGTTGATGGCACAGAAATAGAAATCTGGGCCATTGCATGAAGTGACCTTGCCATCAAAAGTAACAATGGAAAGAAATATTTATTTTTCTTCTACTATGTGACAGGACCTAGGAAAATCACTTTTGGAACTTTGTGTAAAAATAGGTGAAATGGAGCTCTCTATAAACTGTGCATTGTCAGACAGGTGCTTCGTAGTTTGGCAGTATGGCTAAATAGGTTCCTGCACACTTTGGGATATGTCCTGAGCTCAGACTTTAAGCTAAAAGCATTTTTCCAACCAAAAGGTTTCAAAACTTCTATCATAACTTCCAGCAAAAAAAAATGACAGAGACTAGTGATATTTGAACTAAGGTTGAACAGATAGTTCAGGTGAGAAAGAAATATTTTCACAACAAATTTAAAATTAAGGATTAAAAAAAAAAGTCCTTAAAGCTTCTGGAGAAAAAGCATTTGACTGACCTGGATGTATAATCCAGTCTGGCTGCAGACATATTCTCCACAATAATAAATGCCAAGAATGACCTGGGAAATATGTGTCTACATGGCATTGAGTTGATAGACAGAGCGTGTAATGTGTTTATTTCTTCCTTGTTTACATTTTCAAATACAGATGCTTAGGTTATGTAAGGTGTTCTTTTATAATTTCAGTGTCCTCTATATCACTTGCTTCTTCTTCCTATTTAAGTATCCTTTTTTCTTTTGCCTTGTAGCTGTTCCTGTCTTTAGTCAATTTTCTAACTGGGGTGTTAAATGTCCTTTCATATTTATGATCTCCTTAAGTATTAAGGATATAATATACTTATTTGGGGTTTTTTTCACCTTGTTGTTCTTGTCAAGTTGCCTTTCAAAAATTATCCTACAGAAATTTCATATTTTTGTGTATTTTATTTATTGATTCCTTTATTTTATTATTGGTTATTTCTAATGCTTTATTCTTAGTTTTTTACTTGTCTTTTTTGCATTTAATGATCTAATCCACTTAGAATATTCATATATTCATGGTGAATAGTGACTATGCAACCATCTTTTGATCAAATCATAATTACTGATTGAATAATTCTACTTTCCCAGATGTTTATTCATATTACCTTTATCATGTATTACTTTCTATATACACTTGACTACTGTCTGGAACATTCATTGTATTCCATTTTTCCTGTCAATATTTGGACCCAAACCACATTATTTATTTTTTTTTTTTTAAAGATTTTATTTTTTCCTTTTTATCCCCAAAGCCCCCCGGTACATAGTTGTGTATTCTTCGTTGTGGGTTCTTCTAGTTGTGGCATGTGGGACGCTGCCTCAGCGTGGTCTGATGAGCAGTGCCATGTCCGCGCCCAGGATTCGAACTAACGAAACACTGGGCCGCCTGCAGCGGAGCGCGCAAACTTAACCACTCGGCCACGGGGCCAGCCCCATAAACCACATTATTTTAATTATTGTGTTTCCATTATCTGGGAGGTTAGCTCTCCATTCATTACTCTTAAAAATTTTTCCTTGGCTATTTTGCCTTATCTCTTCTCCAAGATTAAGTTTAAAGTAATGTGGCAAAATTAAAAAAAAAAAAAAAAAACCTAGCTGGGATGTGTTTGGAAATGCATTGCTTCGAGAAGGACTGTCATCTTTATAAAGACTCATTCTAGAACATGCTACATCTTCCAATGATTAATTTTCTTTTGTGCCCTCAGTGATTTCTTTTTCAATTTTTAGTTTCCTTCATTTAGGTATGGCATCTTTCTTGATATTGTTATTCTTATTTAATTTGTGTGTGTATATGTTCCAAATGTGAATGCATTTCTTACTTCATTTTTCTAACTGGCACAGATCAAAGTGCTGTTTTGGTACATTAATATTTATCTTTTAGTATTATAGTCAGTTACTTAGCCCTAAAAACTGTCCATTTACCCTCTTGTGCTTTTCAGCAGATAATTATTGACCTCCAAACTATGATAATTCCTTTGTTCTTTCCAGCTTTTATTTCTATTTTCATATTTTGCATTGGCTAGATTATCAGATCAATGTTAAATATCAAACAACAATAACAGGGATGCTGGTTACGTTTCTTAGCTTAATGAAAGTGTTTGCAATGTTTAAATGTTAATAATATGTTTTGTTGTGAGTTTAAGATGGATTTAATTTATTTTATTGAGAAAGTATCTTTCAATTCAGGTTTACAAAGAGTTTTTTTTAAAGAATTTTGAACTTTGCTAAATATTTATTGTCGATAGAGGTGATCATTATTTTCTCAGTCATATTGCAATCTTATATTACCTTACTTTATCTTATATTAATACACATGCTTGGGCTCAATGACTGAGGATTCCCCACAAAAAGGCTGTTCTGGCTGCTGTACTGTTGAGCACCCAACTTGCCCGTGGTAGGAACCAGTGCTAAGCCCCTGACACGGCACCATTCCCAGGAAGACCTGGTACGTAGTAAGTTGACTACTCTGGATTCTTCCATCATGGAGGGGATGACCTGTCTGGAACATACATGCATTCTGCATATGGATTTTCTTCCCTTACGTAATGTTTTTGCCAGCACTCTCATCCCAACATTGCCTCTGATTAAGGAATCATTCCACAGCAGAAGTGTGCCAAAGGATGCATGCCCATAGAATTCACTGATGTTACCACATACCTCATCACCCAGAAGCAGCTGGCCTGATAAAACAAAGACATAGCCTTGGGAAGACTCAGTTATGCCCTAATTAGTATCAATACCCAGAAAGATAATATATGATTTGAATCAACACTTGATATGTGGTGCTGATTTTTCCAAAGTCTGTATATATGGATCCAGGAACTAAGGCTGGAAGTGGCAGTGGCTCCTTAGACTATTAACATAATTACCCACTCACAGAAGTTTTGCTTTCTGTTCCTTTCAAACTCTGCTGATTTACAAATTTTGGTTCTCAAGGGAGGCATGCCTTCATCAGGTGACAAACAGTGGCTTCACTGACCTGGAAGTTGAGATTGCCACTTGCCATTTTCAGCTTTTCATGTCACTGAACCTGCTATAGATTATCATAGACATGTACATTACATTCTTGTGTAACTTTTGTGTCTCGTCTCTTGGTATAGGTCTTAACGTTTTATTTTCTTCTAGTTTTTTCTTGAGTCTATCACCCAGGATTTTGCCTATTTTGTGACTTGTTCAAACAACTTTCTCTTATATCTGCTCTTTAAGGTTTTCCTATTATATTGTTCATTATTTTTGTGTTTATTTTTTCTTTTTATCCTCTGGTGCCTTTAAAAGGTGATTTTATCTTCTTGGGTTGATAATATAATTTATGCAATTTCCTTCTTGTTTTATAATACAACATTTAAGAATATCCATTTTTTTCCTCAAATTCATATTTATATTTACAAAGCATTGGTCTTGTTATTGCTTTCTTTTACTTTTAGTGAGGCTGAATATTTTCAAGTATCTTGGCTATTTAAACTTCTCCTATTGAAAAATGTTGATTATTTGTCCATTTTGTTTTAAACTGAGATGTTTTTCTTTTGCTTACTGATTTATTTAAGTTTTAAAAAGAGTAGAAGGATATTAATTTGGGCATATCATCTATGTCAAAATGTTTTTTCCCTTAGCTCTTCTTTTGATTTTGAATTTTTACCTACATAAATTTTAAGTTTTGTACTGCCATTTAATTTACTCTTTCCTCACTTTATTTTGCTTGAATTTATTTCCCAAATAGTTAATCAATTATTACAAATTGCTTATAGAATAGTTCTTTTCCCAGTGATTTGGAATGTTGTCTTTATCACAGGCTATCTGATATACATATTATATATGTACAAACATGTCTGTATTCAATTTTGATTGTCAAGGATCTGCTGTTGGATATTTCAAGTCAAGTTTTCTATGTTCTTTAGATATCTTAAAAGAAGGGAATTTTCGGGTTGCAAAATCATCTATAAGCTGAATTTAAACTTTTTCCTTTGCAGGGAATTAATTGCTCATGACACCATAATGTGGGTTGATTCAGGATGGATAGTATGGCAGGAATAGGGAAACTGAGAGCGCAATGTTCTTTTGCAATTAGTTGTATTTTCAGGACCTTCTCAGATACTTTCTTCTACTTGAAGGCAGATTGTTGTGGTGTGCTGGACTTTACAGATAATACTAAGTCCTGATAGGTTGCATAACTGCCTGGTGTTCCATCTCTATTTAATCTCCACTGGGGACAGGGGTAAATGGTTTTTTAAAAGTAGATGAGTAACTTACAGAAGACATGCCTTTCCTACAAAAGTCTAGTGATGTCCATAGAAATTATTCCAGCAAGATTTTCTACAGGCCCCGTAGAGAGTCCTGAAATTAAGAAAATACTTTGAACACTGCCAACATCTGCAGTTCTTTTCCTGAAGATTTTCTTGGAAGCTGCAGAAAGCTGTTCTGCTCATGCCCAAGGCAGGCTAGAAGTGCATGGAAATGAACCTCCACTCTCCTCCTCCCCCCAGGGCCGGCCATCCTCAACCAATGACTGGCAGGAACTGGTATTTAAATCCTCCAGCTTCTCCTTTGATAAGGATAACTCTGAGGTGTGTGTTTTATACCATTTGTTTAATTTCCCCATGGGATTGCATTCCAGTCGTCGGCAGTGGTAGCTGGATTGACAACATACTCTGTCTCTTCTTCTTTGTCTTACTTCCTCCTCCTCTACTTGTGGTTCTGGAACCTCACAAATAAATCAATTAGAATTGAATCCTGGTCTCAGTGTCTGCTTCTGAGGATTGCAATCTAAGACCACTGAGAATCTTGTTGGTTTTTCCAACTTTGCATTCCTGAAATAAACCATGTTTATTCCCTGTGAGATTATATATATATATATATATATATATATATATATATATATATATGGATTTGTTATTATTCTATGGGTGATTTTTGCACCTATATTCCTGAGTTAGATTAGTCTGTAATTGCCTTTTCCCTTACTGTTATTGTCAGGTTTTCTAGCAAGGTAGTGCTAGTCTCATAAAACGAATTGGAGAGCATGTCATAGTTTTCTATTCATTGGAATAATTTGTGAAAGACTGGAATTATTTCTTCTTTGAATGTTTTAAGGTATGCTTGAAGCATCATGGCTCTATATTGTTTATAGATTTTATCTTCTATCCTTAGAGAGTATGTATATTGTTAAGGCCTCCAGGTCACTATTTCTTCCTTATCTCCAGATCTTATCAGCATAATGCCATCAATGTAACAGATCAGCAGGATGTCCAAGGGGCTGATGAGGAAGACTAAATTTTGGCTCACGCTTGGGAGTCAATGTAACTTTGAGGCAAGATGGTGAAGGGGTACTTTCATCCCTGGAAGGTAAAAAAAAAAACAAAAAACATTCCTTTTATTTACTCTAATTGCAATAAACTAGAAAATTCCCAAATTATTAACTGCATGACAGGTCCTAGGAGCTCTGCTAATTTGCTCTCAGCTAGCAGCTACAATCACACTCAGCATCTAATTATGCTATATTATAATAACCCAACTTAAGATTCAGCTGTCTTTTGTACTACCAAAGAGGTAAATGCTTTATCTATGACTTTAATAGTGTCACTTCTGTTACTGTTTTTTATTTACTATTTTGGTAAACAGAACAAACTCCAAGCTCCCTCAAAAACTTAGAGCCATTACCCTACTGGACGGGGAACCAATGTAGAAATTTTCTTCCACTGCTAAAAGTATACACTTCAATGGTGTTTTGAGGAACTGGGGGAATAATTGCAGGTGGGAAGAGTGGTCTCCATGGGCCAAGAATGATTATGACAAATATCCTATTTATCACCCTATCCCGAAGTCTTGGACTAGTGCACCTCAAGGACCCCATGATATAGTATTAGTTCTGATTCATTGCCTGGTAACACAGCAAGGTCTGGATAGTTCTCTTTTTTCAATGCACAGTTATTCACCAAATGTCTCAGTTCCCTTTGGGGGAGGCTGAGAGTAAAATTCCCAAGACACACATGAAATATTATTGTTGGGACCAGTGATCCCTTCAGTGAATCTGACTCTGGTGATGGGTTTGGATCATGGGTGGGACTTTAGTGTGGTGGCTCAAAACTTTGTTTTCAAGAAATGGAGGATTTTCCTTATAAGGTTATCACACAAATCAAGTGTGACTTCAAGAAGGTGGCCCTTCTATTTTCTTCCTGGAGATCTCATGATCAAACAACTCTTCAAAACTGGGTCAGACTGCTCTGATTACCCTTTTGGGGTTACTTTGTATTAAAGTCACTGCTCATGCCTTTCATCTAGTGATTAAATATCGCTACTTCAGTGTCTGCCAGCACTTCTCTGCTATCTGGGGAGATCCAAGGAGATTGTGCTACTCTCCAATGTATTCCTCAAATCTTTGAGGAAAGAAATTTCTTCTGGAGAACCTCATCAGTTGTAACTAGAAGTTGGAGACATCTCACACATAGGAAGGGGGTTAAGAGAATGAAAAGGCAGAAAAGAAAAAAGATAGAAACCTAAGACAATGCAAAGACCACAGACATGTAAAAGAGCCTTATTACGTTCCTGCCCCCAACATGAGTCATGTCACTTCAACAGAGGACAATGGATACATTTTTTCTTTCTTTGGATCATCTCTGACTTCCTGGTTTTTAAAAACGTGGTGAGAGTTTAGAACTCAAATTATTGTTTTATATTATATACTGTTATTTAATTATGTTTGCCATTTGTATTAAATTTGGGGATAAAACTGCAACTTTTTCAAATTTGAGTCGTAAATCAATTTAATGTTTTGTGTAAACAGTTAATAAAAATGAAAGAAACAGACCAAAATAGAAAATATTAGAGTGCATTGCATGCACAAAAGAAAGGTAAATATTGTTTTGTGAAACTTTTGTTTCTTTTCATATAGAGTGAAATACAATAAAATATTCAATGATTCTTTAGATTTAGCACCATTTCAAAGCTCATACGGAAGACAGTTTATATTATGCCTATTTAGTTTTAACATCATATTTGATTCCTGTCTCAGTTGGGGCACACAGGCAAGCACAGTTTTCAAGAGTAGATATGTGCTATTTTTCTATGAGCTTTGCCTATCTCAGAATGATTTTATTTCTTTAACAATGAAAATATAACTTAACTAAGTAAAAATTATTTTATCACAATCTTCTTCTTTGTCTTCTGGGATTGGTATTGTGGAGAATTCGGAGATCCTATTTCCTGATTTTTTGATCATTCTTTTTTTTCTATTTACATGTAGAGTTTTTTTGCCCTCTCCCTCTACCTTTTTAATTACAATGTTTTGCCAACAAGTGTATAGGAGTGAGTCTCTTTTCTTTCAATCTGGTTGTCCTTTCCATTTATATACTTATGTTTTTATTTCGAATTATATTTGTAACTATTGCAACTAATTCAGTGCTACACTAAAAGCAGTCCTGATTATCTTTCAATCTTTCACTTTGCTCCTCAAATTTATCCATTGCAAATTTGCATTAAAATGTTGAGTTAAATTCCCTCATGTTTAATATACTCCTGCAGCTTCCATACAAAAGTATAACCTGACAATTTGAAAGATTCAGTGGCGTTCCCAAAGGCATCTTGCTGAGAAGCTAAACTATACAGGAAAAGAAGTCAGCTCTGGAGAGAGCCTGTGTCCTGATCTCAGAAGAAGATCTCACCCAGGAATTATCACAAATTGTTCTACTCCTCTGTCCTTGGCTTGGTCTTCTCCAGCTTTCTCTTGCCTGATCTTAACTTCATGCCGCCCTCCCCGTCTCTTACTGCACCCTTGCCCTCTTTCTAGTCCTAGATTTGGACTTGTTACAGGCTCTTAACATCAGCCCTGATATCAGTTCCCCCACATTGAACCCAGCGCGTATGGGGTTAAAACTAAAACCCACCACCCCCTTTCCTGCTTCTCTCGCTCCACTCATATGTTTCTTTAAACTTTGACTCCTTGAGCTTTACAACTAAATGGGAGTTACAAATTGTTAAAAGCCCAGGTGGCCTGGAGTTGGAGGGACACTAAAGCTTAGCTAATCATGTGTCCTTGAAGTTTGCCAGGAAAGCTGCTGTCTCAAGAATATCAAGGAGCGGAGGCTTCCCAGACCTCAACTCCTCGACTCCTGGTGCTCCAACCCACCTCAAACAGAAAGATGAGACGACGTTGAAGGGCACCCACCTGCCTGCCCACCTGCCATCCTCCTATCTCACCATCCACCCCTCCCTGCCGCCACCCCCCCACGCCCACCGCCACCGCCGTGCTGCAAGCAGCCTCTCAAGGCCAAACGCAGGCTGGTGGGAAAATGCCAAACTGCACAAGCTACATGCACCCCCTCCCCTCCCCAAAACCCCAAATAAAAATCCCTACCCATTCCTCATCGGGGAGCTAGCAATTTTTGAGGCGTGAGCCCTTGCTTTGCTCCCTGTGCCTGGCGTAGTAAAAAACTTTCCTCTTCCACTCAAGACTTTGTTCTCGTTATTTGGATTGGCATCGGGTTCAGAGACTGAACTTTCGGTTACAGACTTCACGTTAGGAGTTTTGCAGAAGTTGCTCCCTCTCCTTGGAAGCCTCTTCTCCCAGATCCTCTCTTCTTGTCATTCAAATTTTCGCTTAAATGTCACTTCTTCAGAGCAGACTCCCCTGACCACTCCTAGTCACACCTCTATATATCATCTTGGTAGGTTTTCTTCTTAGAATTTATCACTATCATATTTTCTTCTTTTTGAATGATTACTGCCTGTCTCTCCCCAGATAAAGGAAAGGACCTTGTCTATTCCATCGCTGAAACTGTGACATCTATAACACTTCCTGAATGATAGACTGACCCCTTCATTAATGAGCAGAGTTTTTTTTGTTTTTGAATTTTTTTTTTTTTTGGTGAGGAGGATTGGCCCTGAGCTAAGATTTATTGCCAATCCTCCTTTATTTTGTATATGGTCACTGCCAAAGTATGGCTTGACCAGTGGTATATGTCCATGTCTGGGATCTGAACCCGGGCTGCTGAAGCAGAGCTTGCCAAACTTAACCACTACACCACTGAGCTGGCCCCAGATAATGAGTAGTTTTAAAATTAAGATTATTTAGGCTTAATATTTGAAATTATGTGCATACATATTTTGTAGCTTCATAGTCTTAATTCCAAGATATAATCATCAGAGGTTATGTAGTAACTCAGACATGCATTCTAGCATAAGTTAATATACTTATACCAAAAATATTTACCTTTTGCAATTGTTTTTTTCTTATAGAACTACCACTAAATTATATTTAATATTTTCTCTTTTACATAGGATCAATACCAGGAGCACTTATTTGAATAGTATTTCTGTATATGTTGTAAAATTATATTTTAAGATCTTAGTGTTGGTTCTAAAAATTCAACAAACATCATCCCATATCTGTTATTCCATTCCATGTATGAGAAATCTGAAGGAAAGATTTTTCTGGACTTAAAACTAATATGTTTTCTTTGCCAAATATGTATATCCTATTTCCCCAAATAAGTATTATGTCCCAAGAATTTTAAGGTAAACTACTTCAAAATTATAATAATCAGGTCCTCTTAGGTGCTTAAAAGCATCTAAGTATTCTTCTTTTAGGCCAACAGATCATAAACAAATCATTTTCAGAATCAATGAATGTGAAGGACCATCTCCATAAAACAAATACACATATGCAAAAATATGCAGGGGCTGGCCCCGTGGTGCAGCAGTTAAGTTGGCCCAGGGTTCACCAACTCAGATCTCGGGTGTGGACCCACGCACCACTTGGCAAGCCATGCTGTGGCAGGCGTCTCACATATAAAATAGAGGAAGATGGGCATGGATGTTAGCTCAGGGCCAGTCTTCCTCTGTAAAAAGAGGAGGATTGGTGGCAGATGTTAGCTAAGGGCTAATCTTCCTCAAAAAAAAAAATACAATATGTAAATTATTTCAATGGATTCATGAACTCCAGCAAGTTTACTTACTAACTCAGATTAAGTACTCTGTCTTTAGATGATTTTTGTTATCTTATTTTATCCTCAAGTGTTTCCATTTGTATTGTTTCATTTGTAAGCAATTTACAAGTCTTTAAGAAAGAACTCAAGAATCTGACTTGAATTCAGGTAAGCAATTTCAATTTTTTATGATTTCCTTTTATGAAAAACATTACATAACCTTGGAAATCAAGGTTAAGAAAGTCAGATATAACTTATTTTTTTATCTTTATTTGTGTCTGTAATCATGGTTACACACAAAGTAACAGTCGCAGAGGGATGCAATATGTGGTGAAAACCACTAAACAGTCTCCTTAATTTGTTATAGCTTCTGCCCCAATAGTTAAGGCTCCACATTAGTCTTTTGAGTTTGGAGAAATAAATATGTGCCACGTTCTTTCTCCAAGAGGCCAGTGAGTCAGACTCTTGGGAGTACACTGACAAAGAAGTCTTCATTATTTTGGACACTGGCACAGTGAGTACAGTGAGAGTTCTCCGCAAACTAGCACATGTCCTTTATTATGAGTAAGCACAGTAAACACCGTTGATACAGCTACAAATCTGTCTTGCTTTAGAATTCACCAATCTCATGAGCTGAACTTTGGGTAAAAGTAAACTACATGGTAGATTTTTCCAGCTTGACTGAATTTTAATCAGTATACTAACTTATGCTAGAAGGTATGTGATCTTTAAAGCCCAGAGAGACTTAATAAATGATATTTATCTTACCATTGTTTTAGGTATTTTAAGTATCCAACTTTGAAAGAAAATAAATTTCTAGGTTAATAAAATAGCAGAATCAAATCTTTTATTTTTCTCATTAGACTGAAATAATAAACCAAATTAACAAGAAAAATGTCAATAAAAGATTTAGCATGAAACATTATTTCTCAGAAGATAACGTCAAGAATATCAGGAAAATTGCAGAAAATCAATGCATTTACCTTCAAAAAGCAAAGGTATTCCTTATCTTCAACCTTTAGTTTAGGACCTTAGGATGGGAGCTGATGGTCCTACAGAGATGACCTTCTGGTTTTGTTATGAAAGAAAATGGAACAATCTCTCTGGAAGGAAAACTTAAGTCATTTCTATCTCAACCCGTATCTATTCCATAGTGTAAATGGAACACATTAATAGTCCTGCCTATCATTCTTTGCCAGAGTAGAAACCAGGTTCTAAATAAAGATAATCTGGATTATCATAAAGACAAAAATAAGAATGGAATATTTAAAATTATAATTCACTTAACTAGTGAAAACTGAACACATTGTCTTCTTTAGTAAGGGATTTACAGTCATATTTTGCATATTATGTTTAGCCAACAACCAAATTTTAATTTTTAATTAGGAGACATTAAAATATAATTAGCAGCAAATAACAGAATGACAAAGCTACAAAAATTCATAAAGGTCAAAGGAAGCAGAATTTTAGCCACAGCAAGAACAGTTCTTCCACAAATGTAGGGAGTCATGGTGACTACTCCACCGTCCCCACATTCACCTCCAAGGTAAATTTTCTAGAAGCAACATTGCTTTTTGACAATAATAATGATGATAATAATATAGGGATAGCTGTCAAAACCAGACAGCGTACATTCTTCAGAGTCAAGAGACCTTCCAACCTCAGTAAACACCATATATAAAGGAACATAGCAATTTCCAACACAGCATACACACAACAAAATTAATTCATTCATCAGAGACTGATACAATTTTAAAATGCATTTTCCATGAGGAAGCAGAGGGCAAGAGACCATCTGCAGTTGTCAAACCTGTGGAAGTGAAACAATGCCTTACGAAATTCACACAAGATAGGAATTATAAGTGAAAAACAAATGCTTTATCAAAAAAAGGTTGGTTGGTAGCCCAACAGATAGATATTTATATGGATATGTTTATATATTTAGTGATAAAAATCAGCTTGCATGTGGGTCATAGTCTATCTACTTTGAAGTTATATCACACATACTATAAGCAATTTACAGAATTTGTCAAGTTTGTATATACAGGAGTTGCAAAATGAATTAAAATACATTGAAATATAGAACATTCAAAATGTACTTATATAAACCTCCCAGGATTGACAGAGATTGGCCGTTACCAGCATTGCCACCATTGAACAAGAACTATAATCAAGAAAAAGGAGAAAAATTCAAGAAAAAAAGGGAAAATTTAAAAATTCTTCTATTTTTTATTTAAAATAATGTTTTCCTTGTTGACTCTCAGTGTTGATAATTTTGTTCTTGCTCCAAAACGAGGATTTTGTTTAATGCTAGTTAATCTTCTGTAGCCTTTCGATCTCTGCTTCCTGCAGATAATGGGTCCTTTAGGAGGAAATGAGTGGTCACCATGGTAAATATTTACTATACTGATGATGTTCAGGCCAAACCCTGAGCAGTCAGTGAGATGGAGCTTTAAGTAGCCAAAAGAAAAGGAAAAAAATAGATCTTGCTATTAGAAAATGTCCTATTACTTCACATTAATTCTCTTGAAATAAAAGATCAGTGATTTGCCAAAGAAAATACTATGAGCAAAGCGTGTGATAGCCTCTTCGTTTATGCTTCCGGAAGCAGGCGCTCCTTGTGTAGGTAATTAGAGTACAGTGGGTGCAGAGTGGTGCTTGGAGTTTAGGGTCAACTTTGCTGTCCGCTCCGTAGATTTTACAGGCGATTTGCTCTTTGCTTTAAGAAGAGAAAGTGATATTGGAAAAAAGTCAGCACTTTAGATTAAAGCAAAGCACCCTTCACAAAGCCACAAACAAGAAGCAGGACAGAAAGTCCATGGCTTGTAGCTATCCTCGCACCTGCGGAAGAAGTTATAAGATATTCGCTCATCTTGAAGATTTCCAATGCTCCTTATTAGGCTGTTTTAAACACATACATATATATATTTAATTAGCTCGCCAGCTTGGCTCTGGTGCTCATGAATGTCTTGGCATGCACTGCAAATAACAACACATACAAAGTATTTCAGTCCCAGGAAGTTGGTCTTGTTTGTTTTGTCTGTTTTCAAACAATGCCATCGCATAGTTGGGAACACTCAGAGGAACAAATCCAAATACATTTCCCTCAAGTCATTCTTTGAGGATCATTGCCTAGAGTCACTGTGTCATTCCTATATTGGTAGCTAGAAACACATCCCCTGTCTTACTAATGTGTAAGCGTAAAACCACAGGAGACACAACCAACACTGAAAGAAGTAGGCTCCTCGAGGGTGGGGAGAATATGTTCTGGGTTGGGTACATTTGGCCATTTTCTTTAAGAGGAAGATCTTTCTCAAGTTTTTTATCCTTGAAATCTGAGAAAAGTCAGTTCTATCAAGAAATAGACATTTTTGAAAGAACATCAAGACTATGTAAGGGAGAGAATTCAATTGTAGTTTTATATTTTTTCTTCATATATTTTATCCAATAAGTTTCTAGCTACAAATATGCGTTAAATTAACACTTTATTAGTAAGAAAATAAAAATGTGATGAAGCTCAAAGCATTTATTTTCTCTTTTAATTGGAGAAAGGTTAAAAGCATTTGAACAGGGTAGGGAAATTCAATCTTTTGAATATTTCAGCTAACTCATGTTCAGGTCCACAGTGATGAGAATAAAAATTGAGGTAAAGCCATATGGTCTCAAGAAGTCACTGCAGATTAAATCTTTGGGGGTTCTAAAGTGGCCATTGAGTAGACTCACATTACTGTTTTTTTGTTAGTGTTGTCAACTGATTTGCCTTTCTTTGGTGGATGAGCCATATATTTAACACAGTATCTCCTTATAGAAACCTAATGACTGAAGACCCAGAGGTTAGTGGTGGGTCCCTGGAGAGTGTTTCTTCATTCAAGCTGGGTGACAAGATTCAAAAATGCAAAAGTGATAGTACAGCTCATGTGCAGCTCTGAGTACAAAGGTCATGCAAGGAAAATGTATACAATCTATGTAGAACCACTAGCATCAGAGGTTTCCAAAATTAAATATATGTTCCTGCTGTCTTTTGAAGAGAGTTTCTCTGACAAGGATTCATTTAATTAAAAAAAAAAGAAAGAAAGAAATGATTACATGGCTCCTTAAACAGCCAATGGCATTTGACTTGACACAAAGTATGTCTTAGATTGAATCAAGGTTTAAAAAAATGCTTAAAGCAATAAAACTAAGTAAAGTGATTTGCTCTTCAAAGAAGATATTTTGTGAAATAATAGTTTCTTTTTCTGCACAGGCACTGCAGATTGGCTCGAACTTGGTGCAACCGTGGACTACGCTGCCCCTTTCTCAAGTAAGCAGCCCTTCAACGGTTGCCTGACCCCATCCTTCCTACAAAATATGAAGGGAATAGCTACTCGTTTTGATTCATCATTTCCTATCACAATATGTCCAGCATGTGCAAGTTAAAACAAAATTTACATAAGCAGTATAATTTGAAAGAAACTCAATTACATACAGTAAAGAGTATTTTTAAAAAGGCTATTAAAATGTTGAACTGCCATCAGATATACAACATATCATTGTAACAAAGTACTTTATTGTTTCAGATTGTAATCATTCATCCACTCCAGGAGCATGTAGTTCCTAGCATATTTTTAACTAAATGAAATTTATTTCTGTCAGGCCAGACAGAATTTTCTTTCCCATATGGTAAACTCTAAAGCAAATTTGTTTTGTCATCAAGTCACTGATTGTTTTTCTCTTCTTTCTATGTTTTATTTATGCCTTGAGTAAGTGAGATGTGTACTTCCTTACCTTTGTCATACCAAAGAATTAGTGAAATCGAGAATCTAAAATGCTATAATTTGCCCTGTGTAATTTTAACAAATAATTATCATAGTCATTTTCACTCAGATGTACACCATTGTGAATATAACATTTTTTTCAATGAATATAACATTATTGTTCATCAAACATGCTATGGTCTATTCTACAAGAAGTGTTTTTTGTGAGGAAGATGTCCCTGAGCTAACATCTGCATCAATCTTCCTCTACTATGTATATGGGACGCCATCACAGCATGGCTTGATGAGTGGTGTGTAGGTCTGTGCCAGGGATCTGAACCTGAGAACCTTGGGCCGCTGAAGTGGAGTGTGACAACTTAACCACTATGCCACTGGGCTGGCCCCCTATAGAAAGTTTTTAAAAATTATTTTGTAAAAAGTAAACTTTGGCAACTCATCACGCTCTATGCTTATTTTTACATATAGAAACATTTTGTTTTTGTAAAATAATGAGATCCAGGATTGCAGTCAGGAGCTCTAAGTTCTAATTTCCTCTGCTGCCACTCATTTCTAATATCCCAAGTAAAGACATTTCTTCTGTGTTTTCTAAAATGAGCATTACTGTTTGAGTATTATAGTTTGATTTTTTTCACATCAGTATGCCAGACATTGTGTTGGAATAGAATTACCTATTTTGTTTTATTTGGTTTCTCTTGCTCAGTGCCCAGGCCCAACAGGATAACCTATGGTCCACCTATCACAACCATGCATTTAAGTAACTCTTGCCCTCAAATGGCCTGCTGTCTATAGTGTCTGTTCCCAGCAGACACAGCGTAATCTCTCTCTCCTCTGAACTTCAGCATTGTTTGGCTTTGCTGCTCCTGTGACCTTAACTTGGCCTACACTGACTTGTAACTCATTCCGTTCATGTCATATCTCACTGATTACACTATAAGCTCATTAAAGGCAAGTGGTAAAACTTTAGCAATTTTTTTTATTAGTCTCAACGTCTAAAACTGTGCCTTGAAAGTTTTTAAACTTTTGCCCCCAAAACAAATTACCCTGTGAAGAAGAAAGGGAGATGCTATTATCTACATTATGTGAAGAAAATGTGCAGATAGCATGCCTAGGTGAAGAGTGGCCTAATAGAACCTAGAGATTTCTCTCTCACTCAGGATGCCATTTTATGATGTCCTTCAATTTCTACTTAATAATGATGGCTTTCATTTGTTTTTATGCTTAAAGATTTTCATAGTGCTTTCTGGTGCAATTCCCCATGCCTTTGAAGGCAGAGAAGATATTTTCTCCATTTTGCAAATAGAAAAGTCTAAGAAGTCTTCTTAGAAGTCTAAGCAGTGCAGAAACTGGGCTTTCATTTCTCAGCCCCTTTTACACCTCATGCTAGAGTCAGTGTCATATCACCTTCACTGAGAGGTGGACAAGCAAGCATTTCTCAAGAGAGTGTCTGTGACCAACGAGAGCAGGACCAAGGAGAAACATGAAAAATAATAGCCTCAAATATTTTATCTTCATTCTAATTATTATTTCAGAGTATAATAGAAAAATTGACCTATTTCTTAAAAAAAAACAAAATAAAAAACAATCACAATACAGTAGTTGAGACCTTGGCATCCTCAGTAAGCAGGCAGAGATGGTGTGCAGTCATACCACCACATCATCAGAGAGGTACTGCTGTGGAGAGCTCAGTTCACCATCTTTTCCACCTCATTTAACTGCACATAACTTTTCAGACTATAAAGTCTGCCTTGCCCTTCTCATCTGTCTGCCAGACAGAAGAACGTACTCCGTTTTAGCACCTTCCTTTTTAGACTGTTCCATCTATACTACCATTTCTTCCCTGTATCTATGATCAAGAGGCTGGAAGACACTGGTGCATTTAATAATGCTGCCGCCCTTTGCTCACCTCTATCTCCAAAACAACCACAATGAGGTGGGCAGGTACTCTGCATCAGGGAATATGCGGTAAGCTCTTTGCATACATTGTCTTAGTTCATCCTCTCAACAACCCTGCATAGGAAACGCACAGCTCAGGAAGATGTACCTCTGCGACATGGAATAACTCAGCCTAGGTTACATGGGTAACAGGTAGGAAAGCAATGGTACAGAAATGCAGAAACAGTAACGTGGTCAGGGCAAGTCAGAATATGGGTGCACTTCTTTCTGAAACTCCCCATGGCAAGCAACCTTGCCTCAGTGTCTTCACAGCTGTAAATCAAGATGTGAGGCTATTATACGAATGTACACTAGTCTTTTCAGAGAAAATGCACTGGATATAGCACAGTTTAGAGAAAAAATTATTTGATATAAAACTTGTTTTCCTCAACTCTGAACTTATAAATATTGGATATGAAAACATCATCAGCCTCATGTTTTTCCTAAACATTAATAATAGGTAAAGTATGTTTTGCTCCATACAGCACACCAAATGTCTTATGATATAGAAATATTTTGAACTTTGCATATTATAGACCTTAAGAGCTCAAAGTTTCCTCCAAATTCACTGAAATATTTGAGTGAGAGGTGCTTTACCATTGTTCTTACATGTCCCTCTTCTAAGAACTTCTCTTTTCCAAGTTTTTGATTCAAATTTGATAGCCTGGGGCCAAGAAAGCTTAAGTTGATTGTTCAAAGTGCCACCATTAGTTAGTGACAGGGAAAGAAGGATAACCATTCTCAGTCACTTTCCTGGCTCCCAGAAAAGATCATCAAAGGAGAATATGGGGATTGAATTCAGAGGATTAAGACAACTATCTAGACAATTTATCCCTTCTAAGGTTTACCAGCTCCTCAATATTCACTTTCTTTTGGCTGTGAATATTTTCTGATGGGTTAATTTCTATATGGTAAAACTTTTTGTTGGTTAGATTTGGGGAACGGTCACCATATGGGGAATCTCTGTAGATTTAGGTATGACGTTTGAATGGTTTTTCTTTTCTTTTTCTTGTTTGAGTATTTAGAAGAATCAAAACGAGCAAGAAAAGAGAAAGAAAACAATTTCTCTCCTGCTGTGGCTCTACAGTATGACTCCAGAATACTTATTTTGTAAAAGTGAGCATTAGTGATGTTTATCATATGAAAAAACCTAAAAATGGATATCCTCCAATAATAAAAGAAGCAACAGTCAAATAAATATTTTGTCTGTGAAGAGGCTAAGCCTATAAAGAATGGTGTGTCCACTACAGCTCTAGGAACAGATGGCCTCCTTTGACACATTTCTCTTTTATTACAGATGCCAGCTTTAAGAAATGAAAATAGCTGTGTGAGAAATGTTTTTTTTTTTTTGAGGAAGATTAGCCCTGAGCTACGTATTACCAATCCTCCTATTTTTGCTGAGGAAGACTGGTCCTGAGCTAACATCCATGTGCATCTTCCTCTACTTTACACGTGGGATGCCTATCACAGCATGGCTTTTTGCCAAGTGGTGCCATGTCCACACCTGGGATCTGAACCAGCGAACCCCGGGCCGCCAAGAAGCCAAATGTGCGAACTTAACTGCTGCGCCATCGGGCTGGCCCTTTGTGAGAAAATTTGAGCTAGCTTTTAATGCAATTTTTATTCAGGTTTGCACATACTAAATCTCTATTTAAAGGGGAAGATCAAATAATAAGATGATTTTATCCTACAATTTTTTGAAAAGAATATCTTTTTATTAGAATTCTTATTGGTCTAGTGCCAATTTCTTCCAGAAATCCATTGTTTTAAAAGAAATGTGCTTCATTTTGACATAATACATAAATAGCCTATTTTATTGTGCCCTGGCATGTTGGTAGCAGCTGTTTAAATTTCCTGCTTTCCTTTAGTCAACAATTTTACACCTCTCTTCCAGTTACGAGGCCTCCTGTAGCTGAGGGAAAAAGTGCAGTTGCTCATGTATGCAGGTCTAAAGGACAAGGAGCATGGGTGACATCCCATTCACCACAGAATGTTCCAGACTCTCCTGCTTACAGCTAGCCCCTGCAGGCTTTCAGGGTTTCTATGACTCAGTGATTCCAGAACGGACACATAAAGTACTGATGCCCCCTGCCTGCTGAGGCCATAGTACATCTTAAAACAACATATTTTCGTTGTAATTCATTCATCCGAATAAGAATTGATCCCCTGCAAACAAATGATGACAGCAGCGGCTATTTAGAACATTTGTTAGATCTTTACCTCGGACTATGATCGTGGGAGATTATTATAATCAGTTTGCCGACTAAGAACCTGAAGCTGAGAGGTGTTATGCAATGTGTTCAAGTTTACTCAGCTGGTAGGTGGTGCAGCTTAGATTCAAAACCAGTTCTGTTTGACTCCACAAACTAATTTGCATCATAACTTCATCTGGTGATTCTTCATACCTGAAAACTATACTTTCTCAATTCTGCCTAATATTAAAAATATATGGAAATATGAGTGGCTTTGACAAAACGCAAGGGAGAACAATATAAATTAGTAGAAAGGCAAATAAAATGTTTGTAAAGAATGAAGTTTTAATACCACATATATCTAACAACTGCTTTAATGCATGAATAAGAATGATTTAGGATTAGTATGACATTTACTGGTAAATAAATCAATGGTGCTAAAGGGCGTGAAACTGTTTACTCACGGAGATTAAATATACCCTTGCATGTATGTTTTCATTAATTAGCAAACTCTTCATTCCTAATGTGAAGTTAGATATTAATTCAGGCCTTGTTGGAATGATCACAATATTCCATATTAAGGCTAAGCACACACATGCGGTTTTGTTGCACTGACAAAATTGTTGAATAATGCTGAATTTGACTAAGGGCTTAAAAAAGTACATTCAAATTGGGGAATGGAATAAAGGAAATTATGAGGACAAGTGGTACCGATGTGGGATGGCTTTGCTGCAGGGACTGTGATCCCAGAACACTTACCCCAGAGCAGGCTGGGATATAGTTTGCCCTGAGGGAGGAAGTTGATAAAAAGTGCATCACAGCTAGAATTGTTGATTAATGAGTGGAGAGGCACGAAAGATGTATTTCCGTATTTGAGCAATCACTCACTGATTGGTATATAAAGAATACCTCCTCCTACCCACACTCTTTCTGTGCATTGTCACAGATCTCACCTCCAAAATCATAGAAAAATTCCTCATCAAAGGACGAAGCACATCTCATATTTTTAAAAACATGGCAACTGAGGAATCAAGAAATGCAAGTAAAAGGAAGAGGAAAGAAACAGCTGTTTATATGATCTCAATTTTCACATATCTTCTTATGTAAATTGAAAAGTAAAGATTTCACTATTAATTGATAAATATAGTCATTTGCTTAAATTAAAAAAATAATTTTAATTGTTCAGTAATGTTTGCTTTTGAGGATAAAATTATTTGAAGACCTAATGCCAACAGGATATACAAAGGCGATAATTATATAGCTTCAGAAAAAACACTTGTTTTAAATCAAAAAAGTCTTAAGACTACCCATTTATTTCCCAATGAGCCAATGGTCTTACCCGTTTCTTTAATCTACCTATTTCAAAATTATCTACATTAGAATGTTTTAGAAATTATCTTCATAATAAACTATCTTCTTAGCCATCAGAGTTAAGTAATTAACAGACATATCCAAAGCAATAGTTGTTTTATCTGCATCCTATTTATCAAGGAATGCAAATAAAATGATAAAAGTAAGCAGTTGCCAGGGACTGTTCATCAAACTTCCTAGATATAATTTGTTATTAAATATAATTTTAAATAAATGGAGATTACTGTTGTTCTGGGCATGTAATGGAGGATGGTTCAAGTGCTATTTTCCAGTGCTCTTTCTCCACTAATACATAGTGATCTGGGGTTGTTTTTTTAAAGCTTGACCAAATTACATAAAAATTCAAGTATCTTCTTAGCAGCGGTATTATCCTCATAAGTGTTTTCCACTATACATAAACCAAAACATAACATTCAATCCCTAAACATTTATTTAAGTGTAATTATGTGCTTAGCACAGTGCTAGGTACTGCAATAACACCAGAAGTGTCAGGACACAGTTTACATCGTCACAACCTTTATATTTTCAGATCATTGGAAATAGAGTGAGTTTTTAAATTCTAAAGTACTCTTTTTCTATTTAGTGGTTATGATTCTACTGCTTGCTCCCTAAATGTAATTTTCCAAATTAACTATTTACATTGTTAAGAGAAGTGAAAAAATTGCCTTCAGAATATATAAATTTGTTTAAGCAGAAAAATGAAAAATAAAATATTTTCTAAATGACTGGAGATGTTGCCAAAGATGTAACTATAAGACATCTAAATAAAACAAGAAAAAAAATCACTCACAGAATAGACTCCCTTATTGCACAGCGCTTGAGACCTTTACATTCTCAAATTTGGAATATCTCACCACATTATTTAATCTTCATTAAACTGCTTGTGTCTGTGAAGATAAAATTACCTAATTTCTTATTTTTTATTTTTTCGATAACTCTGCAGTCATCGTTCATGGAACAAAAAATCATAACTCCTAGCTTCTACAATTTGCTTTAATTTAAACACTAAGAATTTAACCTATATTGGGTCTATTTTATACATACAGGATTCTGAATTACGCAGAAATGCTCTCTCAGATTTTTTTGAAGCAGTCATATTTAATAAAACATAATTATCATTTATAAATCTTCCAGTGTATTGACTTTCCCGGACACTCTCAATGACTGTACCATTGCTCATCACTTTTGCTCTCCCTCCGAATGGGGGCCAAATGAGTCATACTATTGAGAAGAAAAATGATTGCATGATATTTTATTTATAGGCTTTAATGCGTCTGATTTATTTATTCGAGACAAATTTATCAAGATCATATCCATTATGTTTAGAAAAACAAAAAGAGTAATTTGTCAGATTCTCCCCCTAGCTCCCAGAACATAAGGTGTAATGTTCTTAATTTTAATGCCTCTAGTAATTTCTGAGTACATCACTTTCATAATAGTGCTTTTTACATATATACACATGTGTACATGTATGCATGAATACATATGTGCACATGTACACACAGGTACATGGGTGTATTTTTTTAAATTTGTCAGAAGCTACACAATCACACACCATTATTTTACTTTGCTTTTCTTTATTTGTGGACTATAATTTATTTGTTTGCTTTGTCTCTCATGAGCTGGTCTGTTATTGGTCTATTTTTAAATTTGGGAAATTTTAAATAATGTTTTTTTTTCTGGTCACAAAAGTAAAAAATTATCATTGTACAAATGTTATCAATACAAACAAAATAATTAAAAGTCATAACATCTTGATTTTTGATACACATTATATACTACTTCTTGTTATTTTTCTATGCACATATCTCAGATTGATTTAAAGTTTTGTATTCTATATTTTTTCACAATATAGTATGTATTGAGCCTTTTTAAACTTCATTAAACAGTATTTAAAAACATGATTCTAGCTTAAAAACACGAAGCTGCTTGATATTCACTGCCTAGTTTTAGAACATTCATTAGGTAACTTTCCTACTCTCAGCCGTTTGAGTACTTCCAGTTATGGGAAGACCTCTGTGATCAGCATCCCTGCGCATGGGTCTGGGTCTGCCTCAGGACTGACCTCCATGGAATTGCCCCCCAAGAGGCTCACTTCAAGGACAAAGCTCTGTGATTTATCTTTCCTACCAAATTTTCTTCCAGAAGAAAGTACCAATTCACTGTGCAAGTATTAATACAGCAGAATGCCTGAGTCACTGTCGCCTTGATGACACGTGTTGATTTTAAAAATCTTTGCCAAGATTATATGTGTCAAATTTAAAAAAGTGACTAGGGTTTTGACTGGGACCGCATCAAGTCTATAAATACTTTCAAAAAACCTGATATATTTCCAATACTGACATTGGCCATCCAAAAACATGGCGTGTTTACTCATTTATTCAGACCTAAACTCTGGTCTTCATATTTATACCACTATTTGTTATTGTCTTTAAAAAAAAAAAACCTAGATATTTTATACCTTTTGCTTGTTGTTACTATTGAGGATTGTATATTATGCCCCATATATTTTCTCTTTGGGTGTTGCTGTCATGCAGAGAATGGTCTTAAGTTTATATCTATCTTTCCTTTATCCATACTACATGATCACTTTTGATATCTCTAAGTCATTTGAAGTGGATTACATAATCCTAGCATCTGTAAAATTGACATTTTTTTCCTTCTTTTGGTAAGTATTAGACACAAATATTTCCTCATCCGTTGTATCACTTTTTAGTTACATTTAATTAAACAAATATTTTCAATTATTTATAGTAAAATGTTATTTTCATTTGTATATTTTGTAACTTTAAGATTTTAGATTTTATGCTAATCTTCTTTATATTAATTTTCTTTTCTGCTTAGTTCTTTAATTAATTGGAACTCATCGGGGTATTTATTATAAATGGTGATAATGCATTTCATTTTGTCATTTATTAATTAAATAAATCCTTCCTTGAATATTATATTTTTCAATCCATCAGATGTTACCTTATTTTATATAATTTTAGAGCTTTCCAGGATTCTTATTTTCTTTCATCTCTACTCATATTTATGTTCCTTTACGATCCTCTTAAGTGATGGTTATTTAATAATATACTTTAACATCTGGTAGGTAAAGAGGACAAGCACCAACGACTGCTGTGCTCACCCTGAGCCAGGTTTATTCTGCTACGTATTTAAAATACATTATGTCATGAAATGCTGAAAATGGCCTTTGGGGCGTTGCTGTTATTACCCCAATTTTATAAATAAGGACTCTGAGGTTCACAGAGATGTTGTGCGCAGCTCACTCAACACACAAGCTGGTAGAGAGTGAATAGGAGTCACATGTGTCCATCGACGACCACAAACTGGGCTGTTCTTATTACAGGGGTCCCAATCCATTTTATTTTTCTCTCTTTCGAAAGCTTTAAACAACATTCTCACTCATTTATGTTTTTAGATGTATCTATAATTGTTTTATGATGTTAAAAATTCTGAGGGTTTTTTTGAAAACTTGAATTTAATTAAGAAAGCAGCTAGTCTGTATAATTGTGGCTTCCAAATACCTGTTTATTCAGGTCACACAGTTCAAATTCTTAAAAATCCTTTGAAATCTTAATATGTTTTACAATATGGATCTATTTTCAACCTTGGGCAAGACAGCTGGTGGCTAATATGGTATGGTTATATAGAGGAAGCTTATCATCAATTAATGGCATTGTGACAGAATTAAAAAAGACAGCTCTGAAATTATAAACAATAAAACATAGGCCAGGAACGAAGACTGAATCTTTCTTAACTCAGCACTTACATGCACTCAACAAGGAAAATATTTGCTACAGTAGAGCCGATAGTGTAGACCATTTACTCTCATCACTTCATTGCTGCCGATAATAATAACACATAAGCTCATGCAATAAGAGTAATATTTATACAGCAACTAGTCACCATTTATCGAGGGCTTATTCAGTGACAAGCCCTCTATGTATATAATTTCATTTAATTCTCAAATCTTTGTGAGGATTGTACTACAATTCCTGCTTGATAAATAAGACAAACACACAAAACAGAGACATACACAGCTATGAGTGATGGAGATGAGATGTGAACAGTTTTCCTCCTTAGCTGCTATGCCTACTGCCTCTACCTGTGAATGGCCAGAGCAAGAGGCAGGTCTAAGGAGCATCTTCCTGTTTAATTTCTGCCTTTTGCAGCTGAGGTGAATATACCTGTGTCAGGCTACAGGTGGCTACAGTGCTCCTTGGGAGAATAAGCCCTTGTCCTTCTTTTCTCTTTTAGGATGTGTGTCACTTTCACCAACAGAGTGAAGTCCTTCCAGCAACTTCTCATCTATCCAGAGAGCTGCTCCTCTGGCAGCTTCCTGAGATCTCAAGGATCATGAAATCATTAAAGACTTAGAACACTGGCAAATTCCGCTTCATGTCTCCTCAATTACAGAGCTCCTGGTAATCACAAGTGAACCTTAATGTGGCCAATCACATATTGAAAAGTTCTTCCAGCATACAGCTGGGCCTTGTTTTTACAGACCTAGCTAGTTACTGCATTTCAATAAGTTAAGTTAAACATGGTTTGCCGGAGAATTTAGCCAGTATAGACTCTTAATCTACATAATTCTGGTTCAAACACAGCTCTAGCAGATTCCTTGGCCTGTATTATCCAAAGTATTGCCTCAAATCTGTTTTTCATCTTATTCATAGGCACTTGATTTCCATAGCAGTCTTTTAACTGACAGAATTACAATGATCAAATTCATTTAATCTGTGTAAGCAGCCAAGTTGGATCATTTAAACCAAAATCAACATTAAGGTCTAAATAGTACAATTGGTGATTGGCTCCATACCCAGGTGCAGTGCACTATTTCCTCATATTTTGAGTCAGGAAAACAGGACTCTCAGCTCGTCATCTCCCTCCCCTCTACCAGCTTCAAATTCTGTTTAAGATCATTCCTGCTAAATCTGGCCACTTTTGGAAAGCTGCCGTGTTGATCAGCAGCAGAGGAGCTTCTGGAGCTCTTGGCTTCCAGCAGCTGTAGCAGCAGCTGCCTCTCACCGCTCAGGTTCACCTCATGGTGAAAACACAACAATCATATTTCAGAGTTCAGAGAATCAGCATTCCTGCTGAGCAACTAGAGACTCCACACGTGGAAACATAACTACACCTTAACCATGGCCAGTTTCTTACAAGTGTCAGCTGTCGATCACAGGAGTGAAGAGAACAGCTTTGCAAAAGTCCATCCCCATACTGCAAAAGAAATAACAGCAAAAGGCCAGTTTCTGTAAACATATTTTGTCACATCACGCACACATGCACACATGCACATATATCTCATAGTAAATGATAAAAAAAAACCTTTTCTCACTCTTAAGAACTTTTTAGAGCTAATGATTCTCATAATTCACATAAAAATATCTATTTCTGTTTCTAGACTCAGAGATTTGGATTCAACAGGTGCTGGGTGGAGTCCTAGAATATGAATTTTTAATAAGCTCCCGGGTGAGTCTGGCATAGGTCATCTGCACTACACACTTTGAGAAACACCGTTCACGAGTCTTGATCAATTTTGAAATAGTGGCAATATTATATATTTATGCAAACGTAATTATAAAAAAAAGGAGATCAAAACAGAGACATCCTGTCCCTCTCTCTTTTCCTTTTCTCCCCCAAACAGGAGCTCCACTTGTTCTAGGCACTTAGAGAATTGCAAATGCAAGTTCTAATATTTGTAGCCAAGAAGTTTCCAGTAGGGCGGCCAACTATCATGTTGTGCCTGAGACTAGGAGGTTTCCAAGAATGTGGGACTCCAGCACCAGAAGGAGGAAAGCCCCAGGGAAAAATTACTGTAATAATGAGGCACGACGATAGCTTCAAAGTAAGTGTGAACAAATTGCTGTGGTGATCTGAAGGAGGAAACAACCACTTCTAAGACAACAGAAGAAAGCTTCATCAAATAATTTGCATTTGAGTAGGAACTCGCCAAACAGGGAAAGACCCACACAAAGAAAGCAGCATTTGCAAAGTCATAGAGGTAAGAAGTCTCTGAAACTATTCAGGAAATACCAATTAGGAAGATTATGTGTGAAGATTAGGAACTCTGTGAAACAGGGCTGGAAATTAGACAATAAAAGTTAGTGATGGTGCTTTGGAGATAGTAATTATTTAATACTTGCTCTGCTGTGATCTGGTCCTTGTATTAGAGTTAAAACAAGGAAACTATTGGGGATGTTGGAATAGTGCAGAGGGCCTATGTTGAGAACTATGCCAGCGTTGGTGGGATGCAAAAGATGTAGCTGTTCAAGGATATTTTAAAGAGACATTTAGTAGAAATCAATGACTAATTCAGTGTGGAACTGCCAAGGGAAGAGGAGATAGGAACGTTTTCAAGGTTTCCATCAGATCTATTATTATGATGATGTTATTAAAAGAGTTCAGGAACATGAGAAGAACATTTCTTCTCTGTGAGAGAACTAAGATAAATTCAGTTTTGAATATTTGAGTTTAGGTGCTTGACTTGGGTATCTATTGCTGTGAAACAAACCACCCTAAAACTTACCGCCTTAAAGCAAAAATGTATTATTATCATTCACGAGTCTGTGTGTCAGCTGGGCTTGGCTGGGCAGTGTTGCTTGGGATCTCTCCTGCTGCTAGGAAATAGCAGCTGCGGCTGAAGTTAACAATGTGTGGGCTTTGCTCCCCGTAAGGTGATCTCAAACTAGCTGCACTTCTTATATGGTGGTTGGCTTCTAAGAAGCCACCCCAGAAGCTGCCAGTCCTGTTAAAGGCTATAATTACTTGCCTGGCATTACTTCTTTATAGCTTACCGTCAAAGTGGACACAGGCCAGCCCAGTTTCAAGGGCGGAAAAGAGGCACCACAGTTCAATGAGTGGAATGTAACAAATGTGCAGCCATCTCTACTCTGCCACAGTGCTTGTAGACAAGAATGTGGAGATGTTTGGGGGACAACAGCAAATCTTAGTTTGGATCTCCAGAAAGAAATCAGAATTAGAAATGTGAACGGAGAAGTTTTCTAAGGAAAAGTTAGCAGTAAACACCACAGAAATGGATAAGAAGGTTAGGGAATTAAGAATGAGAAAAGAACTGCATTTAAGAGAGGAATTTAAGAGGAGAAGCCAACAAAGAGAGAGGGAAACACTAACCACCAATAACCAGAGGACAAGTGGGCAAATGCTGCCTAGAAACTGAGAGGACAAGACCTGAGAGGTGCCTAGACTGGGAGACCAATGACCAGCCATAGAGCATTTCCAGCAGGGCTGACAGGGAAGGAGAGATGCAGGGACTAAAGAGTAAGGACAGAGAGATGAGTGCACATGTACGGTGCCCTCTGCAGGAGGGTGTGTACCTTGGGGTGGGGGAGGCGTGTAATGCCAGGCTGAGGGAGGGCAGGGGCAAGAGCCTCCTTGCACAGTTTTGATTGCCTATTTGTAAGAGCACAGGGAGGAGACCAGTAGAGGGGAAGGAAGACAGAGAGGAACAAAGGAAGGACTGGAGAAGTGGTGTATGGAGGGGATGTCTGGCTTCTGAAAGGAGTAGAGATACTTGATGAGAAAGGAAGAAATGAGTAGAGAATGGTGTAGTACATGGAGGTATTTGGGGATGTGGTGGAGGGGAGGAAGGTCAAGTAAGTCTCTGTGCTCTCTGTGAAGATGGAACTAAACCACTCCATGCTAGAATCAGGAATTCTTCCTCCTCACATCTTCAACGTTAGTTATGGGTACACAAAACTGGAGAGAATTCAAAAGAATCAGGCATGGGAAACTCTTAAGGGATTGCAAAAGCCAAGTTCTGTTTATCTGTTTGCTTTATAATTTTTCATCATTATTTTGGTTCTAACTGGAGGTAGAAATGGAGGTAGAGTTAAAGGAATTTAAAAATAGATGTTATAAAGAAAAACAGATTCAAGCAGGAGGGGACCATCACATGCTCACTAACTTTTGGAAAAATATTTGAAAAAGATATAGGACTGGCTATATTAAATAATAGCTAAATCTTTTCTCTATCTTGTGATATGTAGATGGCAATAGACTACCTTTTTCCATGAAAACTTTTGCTTTAGTAAAACTGGTTAATTGTATGACAATTTGGACATTATATAAGGGTATACAAAGTTATTTTCAGCTAATACTTTACAGAGACACAGAACTTCTTGAGAGGAAAATACTATGAATTAAGAGTTGAATATAATTTGGTCAACTAAGTGAAAGGCTATGATGAAAACAATAGGCCAGATAGACCAGTCTTTTGTAACACAGGTTGATATAACAGTGTCATGTATTCCAAGGATGAAGCATGCCACCTTGTATTAGTGAAAATAAGCAAGATTTTAATCTCTGTGTCTTCAACATATCTTGCCTTTAATAGAGTAAGAAAAGATGCATGATAAATGGGATTTATAGATATTTTGTTTTCTCACAAATTAAAATATAAACTCTCTGAAGAGAAGAAATGTATCTTCCATTTTTGCACCACTATACCTGGTATATAAGCTCTTGAGAGGATGGAGAATGAATAAATGAGTGAGTAAATGAAGCATGGGTATTGAAATCAGCTTTATTTATTTGAATATAACCTGAGAAATTATAAAGCAAAATTATAAATCAGAATGTGTGTATAATTATATAATATTTACTGTAATATATAATATTTAATATAATATATAATATAAATATAATATATAAAAATCCATCCCAGATACTGTGTTTTATACAATCATTGTGCAAGCACAGACACTTACACATGAACAGAAAGGGTGACTGTGGCACCCCAGCTTCTGAACTAAAAGTTAGAAAATGTTGTGAAAAGTATATGAAATATTTTCCAGAATTCACTGGCAGAAAAAAATAGAAATTAAAAATTGTGATATATTTCAGATTAATCTTTGTTATAAGCAGACAACTTTTAGTAGAAAGGGCTTTTAATGAACACAGGCTTCCATGAGTCAGCACCCCTTCCTTCCTTTTACCTTCACTTTAGAGAAGGCAATGAGTGAGACAGGTGGCAGGGTGGAAAATGAGCAGGGATTTTTATTTGAAAATTGTTAGAAGATATCTAGAGCTTACCATTCAGTTCCCATCACAGTGCTAAGAAAGAGGTATTAAAATAAAATAAAAGATATTTTTAGAGTACATTTAGAGTACATTTAATCCAAAAAGATAAATAGTTTAGAAATAGAATATTTCATTCCATGCTTAGAATCTTCATTTAGAATATGTAATCTGTGGGATTTTATTCCACAGAATGGAATATTCTATGTAGGCTAATAATTTCACTCCCATGATTTGGAGTTCTCATTAATTAGGTCGTAAATTATCTGATGAGTTTACTCTGTAATTTTGCATATAGTGTCTAGTTTCTTCTTTTAACAGCTTGAAGTGGAGAGGGCAACGCTTTCGAAGACATTAAATCTTTATCAAATAATGGTTACAAAAATTATAACCATTAGGTACATACATATATATGTGTTTGTTATATAGGTATATGTTTATATACATGCACACACACACACATACACGTTTTATAGCTATGCTTTTTTTGTTCTTTAATTTGTAAAACCAGGGAGATGATAAAAAGAAAAATAAGACATAGCCATAACAAACTGGGCTTCAGAGGGTAAGCTCTCTACTTAGCAGACTGACAGAAACTGCCATGACCATGGCATGCTGGGATAGTTGCTCACCTGCATTTAAAAGCAGTGCCAAGTTGCAGGGACCCTAAGCCAAGATCCTTATGAATCATCCTGATAAAGTGACCAGACTTTTTAATCTAATAGCTAAAGATACTTTGAATGTTGGCCATATAATTTTCTATTACCAATAGTAGTATCAATACTTCTTCAATGATAAAATGTAAAGACAAAAGTTAAAGAATGATAAATATTTTTATGTTCCCTTTGTCCTATAATATTATGGGAAATGTCTGAGCAAAATACAGAATATTCCTGGGGTCATGCAGAGTATTGCTCATTCCAAGAAGCCGCTACCCCACATCAAGGTTAAAACTTCCAGAGTTTCCATTGGCTGAATGATTGCATAAATTAATGTTATTCAGAACAGCTTTAACTTGCACAGCTGACTTAGGAAATGTGTGACTAAGCTTCTGAAACAGCATCAAAGGCACATTTACAGGAGTTGCCTTATCTCTCCACTACTTATTGCCTTTTATCCCCCCTCACTTCCTCCCGTTATCATCATCACTTTCCTCACAGGCAGCTGAAGTTTCTCCTTCTAAATCAAAAGCCCTTGGAGAACAGTTCTGCCTAAAGCTATGGGTGGCTGAAAATGTGGTGTTTCTCTTTCATTTACATTTTGATTAAGTGAAAGTTGCTTAATTTGGGTCATTCTCAATACATAAATCTGCAGAGAAAATGAACATGAATTTTATAATGCAACCAACATCACATGATTTACTGTTCTTATAATGTGTAAATACAGAAGAAGAAAAAAGAAAAAGTCCAGCTCTTAGATCCTCTGGACATGAAGCACTGCCAGCCACTAAAAGGCCAATTCACATCCTCTGTGAAGCCAGCCTCAGGCTCCATGTCTCCTGTCTTATTCTTACTTCAACTGAACTAGGTCTCCATTTTTAAAAAACATCATACATACATCTGTCTACTCTACTTGACTGATCTTCCTGTGGAGGGGTTGTGAGTGGTAAAATGAAAAGCTCAAAATGGGTTTCCATACCTGATTGTGGACTTTGTTTGGGTATTTTGGCTACCGCTTGAGGGCTGGAGGTGGGGTGCATCTGCTGGTTGACAGAGCTGTGGATACTGCTGGGAATGGCCGCAGAGACATTCTTGCGAGGCTTCATATCTTGCAGCCACATGGGCGAGGCTTCGAAGGCCTGCATCCTCCGAGCATGGCTGTTGGCGTTGACTTTCAGGTAGGCCTGGGCCTTGTGTTCCTGAAGCTCTCCGTAATTGGCATCGGTCACCCTGCACTCATATAAGCCTTCATCCTTTTTCCTCACTTTGGAAATCTGAAGCTTGTGAGAGATGTCATTGCCTTGGACTTTCACTGTCTGAAAAATTGCAGTTAAAAAATACAGGGCTACATCAAATGATTTTGCTCTCATACATTGTCTTGTGTTTGCTAATGTTGGCAAATTAAAGGGTCTTAATGGCCTCATAGCCACAGTGAGAGAGCTTTTTATTTTCTTAGTAGTCAAATCTGAAGATCTTATGTATTCTATTCTATGAATAACTGGATTCCCAAGATCATGGTTCAATCCAGCCAGTGCCCATTCCATTAGCCTAGCCTGTGACCCCCGTTTCCCACGTTCTGGCAGCAGCTCTGCCACTTTCCAGTCATGGGACTGGCCTCTCCTGGTTAGCTCAGCCGAATGACACAGGAACCTAATGGGGTCGAATGTATAGTTATATAGCTTCTTCTCTATGTTGCAGCTACGACTCTGAGCAATCACAAAAATATTTTGTTGGCTACGATAGAGCTTAGGTGAGAACGTGCTTTTATCCCCACATTGGGATGACTCCTAAGGTACTGACTGCATTGACTTGGTGTGATCTGACCTGTAGTCATGGGGGCCATGGCTCAGGGTACAGACCACTACCACCTGAAGTCGCACGGCCCAGAGTACACACCCCTGACATTCCAGGGTCTTTATGCTACTGGAACTTGAGACACCGTTAATTAAACACTGGTTTGATTTTCAAAACTGAAATTATATTTCTTCTAATAATTTTTATGCCAGATTAATAGCAGGATAATATTTATATTTAACATATAAGATTATGTATAACATAAAATTTTATATAATATGTTGTATACATATCCATAAGCATCTTTATCAGAACAGCTAGATTTGATATATATTATATATTATCCATGATTGACAGGATGATGGGTTTCATAAGTCATTCAGGAATTAAAGATCTGGGTGATTTTGAACTATAGAGAAAAGAAGTGAAGAAGGCCAAAAGTTACTCTGCTACCGGCCATTACACTTTCAAATGGCGGTAAATAATTAAGAAAACGTGGCAAGTGTTCATCTGTTTTTACATATAGAGCCATGTATACAAATAGATTCCAACATTTTAACCATAACCATAAATATATATTTATGTGTATGAAAAATTACATATAAATATACTAATAGTATAAAAATAATGGAAATTAATAATTTCAAATATATTCTTAGTTGAGTCTCCTAATAAAGTTTGAGGTAGTCAGAGTACTTATATTATTATGATCCCATTTTACAGTAAACTGAGGCCTAGGAGGTTTGGGTTGGTGATTCTTTTTTTTTTTTTTTTTTGGCCAGGAAGACTGCTCTTGAGCTAACATCTGTTGCCAATCTTCCTCTTTTTGTTTGAGGAAGATTGTTGCTGAGCCAACATCTGTGCCAATCTTCTTCTATTTTGTATGTGGGATGCTGCCACAAGCATGGCTTGATGAATAGCGTGTAGGTCTGCACCGGGAACTGAACCTGTGGACCCCGGGCTAATGAAGCAGAGCATGCAAATTTAACCACTATGTCACCAAGCTGGCCCCTGGGTTGGTGATTCTTAACACTGCATATTAGAATCATCTGAGGAGCTCTTAGAAAATGTTCTCACTTGGTTAAAGCCGAGACATTAAGTCTAGATCTCTGGGGCATGAAGCCCATATCAGTATTTTATACAAGGTCTCCTGGAAATTCTAAGTCAACAACTGCCTGTTTAGGACTTATGTTCAAGGTCACACAGTAGGTAAACTGGGAACAAATGACTTTCTACCTCAGTTTGTATCTAGAACTCTTTCCAATCCACTACATTTTATGAACTATTGGCCTAGATAGTACTGTCAGCAGCTGTGTGCATGATTATCTACCTGACTGCTTCTCTAGGTCAGCATGTGTGAGGCTATTTCACTGCTGGTCTTTGGAGGATGTGGGCATGGGTGAAAGGTCAAAGACAAATAGTCAATAAACAATCTATCCAATTATATGTGTGTATGAAAAGTGAAATATTTAAGAAAAAATTGTAAACTATTGATCTTACCAACAAGCTTTTCTAACCCTGTCTGAAAGCAAGTTTCTGTGACATAAGAATAATTGAATTGAAATGTTCTAAAATGTCAATGAGTTTATGAATATAAATTTGAGTTTCTGGTTTATATCTTGCTTTCATTTGATATTTTCTTTCATGTTGAGATTATACATTTAGATTACAGAATTTGATTCTATTAGTTACAATATATATTTACACTTTTAGTTATGATGTAACTCCAATCTTACACCACTTTACCCTATTTTAAAAGCTTCAGAATGAATTTCCTTTTTAAATGCGTCACTGGATTTTTAGATTCCTAAGACATATACATGTGTGTTTCTATATTATATATAATACATTTATACTTAGTAGGTCTTCTCCTTTCTTATTATATAACTATTTCATTTCTAGTAATGGAAACTTGTTTACTACTTATCAACAAGTCAACCAGTTCTATTAATATAAAGTGCTTCTATGTGGCTCCCTTTGAGGTATAGTAAAGATGCAAGATTTTCTTCTTTTTTCTAATTTCACACACATTGTAAAAAGTAATAACCAGTAAAGTAGAAACCCACCTCTATTATTTTCAATAGGTTAACCTCCTCCAATTATGTTTTTATATTTATATTGGCTATTGGTTTTATATTTATATGATTTTGAACATTGGCATTAGAAATACATTGCATACATTATGAATGACGTTGAAAACTGAGTTGTTTTCATTACATTTTCAACATCCTGTTGGATGCTTTAAATGTTTTCTGCCTAATCTGCCTAGGAAGATTTTCATATGTTAGTGTTTTACTTCCTATTAAAGGATAATTCTTTCTATATTGCAGCCCCTTGCTTTTACAGTTATGTAACTGTTAAAAAGAGCAAGAAAAAAAAAGTGTCACACACCGCTTTGGGTGGCAAAATGATTCTCTAGTAACTGTTTAAATATTTACGTGATTAAAATAAGTAATTTTATTTTATCAACTCCAAATCTGCCTCAAGTTTCATGTAACCAGTGAAGAAGAAAGGAAAACCGGCCCTCGCCTGCACTTGCGAAATTGCCTTTTTAGGGACCACATGAAAAGGCTTTTAAAAACCTCAGATTCGTGTTAACTGATTTTCACCTGGGCCTGCCTGGCAGCTGACGAGGCCCGCGCCCCCTGTCGCCTGTCGCTGTGATACTCACACTGATCTTGGTTCCGTCGTTGTCCGGGTCTCGGTCAGGCACCAACTCCACCTGCAGGAGGAGGAGACGAACCTCAGACTGGAGCCCGGCCGGTCGCGGTCCGGCCCCGGGCGCACTCTGCAGAGCCTGCGTGACACGACCCAAGTGCTTGTTGTGGAAACATCTCAGTTGGAGCGGTTTAGAAAAGAGACGGAGGAGGAGGAACGTGCCCGACCCAGTCCGGTGGCCGGGGCCTCCCTGCAGCGGCACGGGACCGCGCGGGGGCGCTGCCGGTCGCGCTCTGATGGTCCCGGACGCACGGTTCCCGGGAGGGCAGGGACTCGGGGAAGGCGGGCGCGGGCGCTGGCGCGCGGGGCGACTTTGCCGGGACGGGATTCCGCGTCTCTACCCGGCCTGCGTCCCCTCCCCCGGGCTCTTAGGCTGATTTTCTTTCTCTTGCTCTGACGCGTCCGCCGCCTTTTGCTGAACTCTGTGTCCAACCTCCCCTCTGACCCTCTTATCCTGTCCCTCTTCTCCCTCCACTTCCATTTTCCTCTTCCCCCCGTTTCTCGGCCCCTCCTCCATTCCTCCCCTCCTCCCCTTCCCTTCCTCCTCTCCGGTCCCCCTCCACCCTCCTCTGCGGTCTATTCTCAAGTCGCCCTCCCCCCCACCCCCACCCCCACCCCCGCCCCGCCTTCAGTCTCTAGTCCCTTCTCCCTTCTTACCCTGCTCCCTGTTTCTCCTCCCTCTTTCTCAGTCTTCCCCTGGTCTCTCCCCGCTCTATCTCTCTCCTCCTTTCTCTCTCTCTTTCTCCTTCCCTCCCATCCCCGCTCCCTCTCACCAATCTCTATTCTGCCAACCTCAGACACTAGAGGAACTGACTTTGGGGGAGGGGTGATGGAGACGCCGACAGAATTACTCTCCCCTGCTCCAAGGTCCTGGAAAGGGGACAGCGCGTGTCCTGGGATGTACCAACACAGCGGTGCCATCACGGATGGCTTGACAATAACCAGCGCTACAGGGAGGAGGCCATTCCCAGTTTAAATCGAGAAAGACTTGATAACAATGGACTTCCTCCTGGGTTTTAACGTCGTGTCACCAGGACGCGTTCTAGTTCACTCCCTGGCATCTCTAGGCGTCACTCACTCCAGGAGAGCAAGGCAGGTCCTCAGCGGCGCCCAGGCACCATCTCGGGCCTAGACCCACTGCCTGGACACCCAAAGGACTAAGGGAGCGAGTGGGACATATGCAGGGAATGTTGCGGGCTACGCGACTCCGCTACCTGCGCACCGGCCACCTCGGCCCCGGGCTCCAGGTCCTCGGGTCCCCGTAGGAACCACCACTGGATTTCCAGATACACCGACGCGGAGCCGCTCTGGAAAGCGCAGGACATCTCCACATTCTGCCCCTCGGTCGCCGTCACGTTCCGCGGGAACTCGGTAAATTTTGCTACAAAATAGAAACGCATCCTTTTGGAATATCCACACCACTCTTGCTAGCGTCTCTTTCCCTGAGAGGTCGCTACACTTTTTTTGGACTTAAAAAAAAAAAAAAAAGAAACAAAATCCTTCTGTGACATCCCGGACTTTGCCTGGCTCCCCAACCTCCTGTCTTTTGCCTCTTTCCTATCTCAATTTTGGTGTCATGCCTAAACCACTTTGTTGTTGATCAAGCCCAGATAGTGGAAAGGTTAACAAGCTTGCCAATTATTACCCTCTGTTAGCCAAGCTGTCCAGTTAGATCCAAGTACCTTGTGTCAGATTGCAGTATTCCCCAAAACTTACAGAGGGATTCAGTGAGGTACGTTTTAGGCAAATCTGTCCAGTTGATATATGAGGATAGCCTCTTGCCTCCAAGTTTCTAAACAATCTATGACTTTCATGTAATAGTGAATGGATCATGATTATTTGTCAAAATGTACATTCTTGACATATCAGAAGGATTATTAGCAATTGTGATTTGATGGCTATAGCAATGAAACAAGTTGCACACTTTCTCAGCTGTGAATATTTCTTTCTTTCGAAATTAATCTTCACATTTATTCCCATCAAGCCATTGTATTGTAAATTGCCATACATCATGGGATGTAAGAATCACACACCTGGGTTTAGTTCAGATTAAAGATTGTTTTGAAGTCTCTAGACAGATTTTTTTTCAGCCTCTTCATTACCAACCTTGACACTGCTAGTTTGCTGGATTCATGGAGTCACGGTGAAAGTCACAAAAATAAGATATTCCCTTTCTCCCAAAAGCACTTGAACATAGAATGCTTTGGATGGTTGTTCTTGTCTTGCCTAAGGAACACTTTGCAAAGAGCTGATGATTCCCTAAAACGAGTCTTAGAGAGATTTTTGGCTGATGGAAGTGCACAGCTACAGTGTACACTCATGGAGCGCAGAACTGAGGGGGCTGCGGGACTGATTTAGGGTGGGTGCACTTTCCTACACTTTTTAGAGAGAGACACCATCAGTGTCTCTTTTCAGAATTTTGTAAAATCCCAAAATGACCTATTGAAATGGAACTGTACTTATACTTAGAGAAAACAGGAGATTTTAAAGAGACATTCCGATCTGAAAAGGAGTTTTCTGTTCAAGCTGGAAGGAGGTTTACGGCATTTCTGCTTGCAGAAGTGATGCAGTCTTCTGGCAGCAGAGATGTGATCTGTTCATGGTGCTGAAATGTTCACTGCAGCCTGCAAAGTCCTGAAAAACTGGATTCAGCAGGCTCCTGCTGCTTGTAATGCAAGTCGTGCTTTTTTTATGGATCCTCAGAGGAGTCTGTCCTTTGATAAACACATATGCAAACGAAGTCACACGGACCCAGAAAAAGGAAACTCTAAACCGATCCTGCCGACACTGGGAAGGAGGACTGGCAATGGAGAGTCCCCCATTCCCAGCTCCGTGTTTGTTTGCGATGATTATGCATGCGTGAGTGGTTACCCTGTGCATGCACACACATAGAAGGCACACACACACACACACACACAACCCTGTGTTGTGCTCACCGAGGAACCCACCTTATTGTCAGGCACCAGATTTGCTCTCAAATCTAGCTTGCCTACTATTTAATAAACTTTAAAGAAAAATTCCAAACAAAACGTTATTTCACTGTTGCTTGCTTGGAACCTCACTACATCTGCCTGGCCATTCTTTGAATGTAGAGAATTTGCACACACACGCACAACACACCACAAGCCCATATATATTTTGCCAGTGAGCACAGACTTACCTTGAGAAGAAAGACCTTGCTGTACATATAAAACGGAAAAGAAAACAAATCCAACGTATGCCAAAACGATCCCCATCATTCCAAAAGGTGGGGGGGGGGGGTCACATCAGTGTTGCCAACAGCCAAAAAGCCCTAAAAGAAAGGAATGCAAATGTATCAGAGGTTTCGTCTCAGCGCCCTGGTCGCGGCACTGCAAACATCCTGCTGCTTCCAGGGCGAGGACTGGCTTTGGGAGAGGGGAGTGCAGTTCGAGAAGGTGAAAACCAGCTGGCTCGGATTCGATCAGGCTGCGAGTCCAGACCCGTGTTGCAACGCTGGGAAGTGTCCTCGCTGCTTCGATGCTTGCTCTAAGCTACCTGGCAACTCGTCCAACGTCAGCCTGCCGCTGCGGCTGGCGTGATCACTGCCCTCCCTAAACGCCGAGCTGGCTCGGGAAGTGGGGAGTGGGCAAGGGGGGCGGGCAGGAGGACTCCGCCGGGCTTCGCGCCGCAACTTTTCCCTCTAATGGCTGCGATGATGCCTTTAACTCTCTGCGCGCCGGACAGCTCCCCACCCGCCGGGAACTCGGCCGCGCAGCCGGCAGAGGGCCCGGGCCCGGCGGCTCCGTCTACATTTTCCTTCTGGAGAGCAAGAGCATCTATTTTTTTCCAGTTTGCCTTTTTCCCCCAACAATTGACTCTTTCTTGCCTTGGCGGATCGGATTGCTCTGTGTTTAAGAGGACAGCACGTTTGTAGGATTGCGGTGCAGGATTGCTGGGGGCTAGTTGCTAGAGATTTGAGGAAGAAGTTGGGGCATTGTTGAAGAGGAGGGGCACGATGGGAATAGGGTGAAAGAGACTGCCTTGGGGCGATGAAAACAGCTATTTGAGAGAAATGTCGCTTAACCAGTTATTAACTGCTCTAACTAGAATGATCACATGCTATTATTCCCTACGAATTTATTGCCGAACAGTCGGTGGAAGAGAAGCAGCTCATGCAGCAGGCACCATACCACTCTCGCTGGCAATAGAAAAGACGAAAAGTACAAAAAGTCACGTATTGAGAGAATTTTCCAGAACGGAAAGCCCACCATACTACATTTGCTTTTATTTTATTTTATTCATGTATCCCTCTGCCTTCCCTGCCTCCATCTCACAGGTATTTAGGAGTGGAGGAGGGGTTTTAAATACCATTATGGTCTTCATTGTATGATTTGTTTCTGTTTTGTTAATTTGCTTTTCTTTTGCATAACAATAATTAATGCTCCCTAGGATTATAAGAATAAGAAATATGGTTTTGGGACCAAAAAGCACAAGATTTAGAATTTGGAACAAATCTAGTTATCTGCACTGGAGAAGATTTGAGATGTACATACTATTTCTTAGTAAGAATCTGCAAACAGTATATCACGTTAAAGATTCTGCCCTTATGAAGCCCAACCATTAGTCAGTGAATTTGTCTTTTTAACAAAATTAAAATTATTTGCCATCTAAGCAGACTTCCAGATATTTTATTCCTATTATTATTTCTCTGCAACTATACTATAAATCTTCAGTATGAATTGGAAATATGACTCAGTCTTAATAACGCTGTCAGGAAACCAAAGCAGTATACGTATTTTCATTTTACTGATAAAAGATTTGTAGTTGGCTAATTCTTTCTCTGACTAGAAAAGATCAACCTTAACATGAATGTTGAATTTTTAAAGCACTTATCCCTCTACTGCTGACTGCATCAATAACTTAAAAGATCAGGAAACAAAGACACAATAACTTCAGACCAATATTTATTTTCTGAAGATGTATTCATTTGCCGCTCCAGGTAGAGACAGAACATAAGATTTGGAGAAAGCAAGGGGGACATTTTACGTTTGTTCATGTTTAGGCTAACCAGATCCTGTATCCTTTTCGTATTGAGCAAAGGATTCTGAGGTATGTCATTCCAAGAAAATAAGTCTCTTTATGCTCTAACACTCTCTCACGGAGAATGTGTTCAGAATATAGAAACAAATCCAATTTATGCACCTTCCCCATACTAAACATTATTTAGAAAACAAAGAAAACTCTTCAGTGTTAGATCCTCAGTAGTTAGTCATCTCCAGCTTTAAATATTGTGCCTAACAAGCATAACTCAGTGTTTATCACAAGGCCTTAGTCTTATCTGAACATTTAACATAAACATGAGATTAATATGTCATGAAAATGACCTGACTTCAAGGTTATCTGCTGTTAGAACAGTTTCCGATATAAAGAAAAGGGCATCCATTTCAAGCAAGGGAAGTTCTGTGTTATTTTAGCAAAGTACTTCAACTGTTTTTAAGGAGAACTTGATCACCATAACTGCAGAAGTACAATAAAAATAAGCTTAGAAGTGTGAAAAGTAGAGTGTGAGAAAAGCTTTTATAGGACAGATAAACCATCAAACTACTTTAAAATAAGACGTTAGAAGCATTTAATCAATAAAAAAGAAGAAAGAAGGAGAAAGGAGGGAAAGAAGAAAAGGAAAAGAAACAAAGAAAAGAAGAAATAAAAAATGAAGAAGGAAGATAAAACTGCAAAAGAATTTATGTTCTTTTTCTTAAGAAAAGAGCCTGATAGATATTTTACTTTCAGTTTTGCTAATGTAGACCAAAATTTTTTCTTAAATTTCTGCTGTATCATCTCACGGACTATAAATAGTGCCAGTAAACACATTTGCATTATTTCCCTTTTTTTTTTTTTTTTTTTGGCTGAGGAAGATTCACCCTGAGCTAATGTCTGTGCTAATTTTCCTCTATTTTGTATATGGGTCTCCACCAAAACATGACAGGTGATGTGTGGTGTAGGTCCATGCCCAGGAAACTAACTGGGCCACTGAAGCAGAATGCAGATGGAACTTAACCCCTAGACCATGGGACCAGCCCCTAAAATGATAAGAGAATTTAATTAAAAATTAAATATATCCAATATATCAAATGACGTAGTTCTGAGACTAAGTCTCATTATTATTTTTTTTTAAAGATTTTATTTTTTTCCTTTTTCTCCCCAAAGACCCCCAGTACATAGTTGTATATTCTTCGTTGTGGGTCCTTCTAGTTGTGGCATGTGGGACGCTGCCTCAGCGTGGTTTGATGAGCAGTGCCATGTCTGCGCCCAGGATTCGAACCAATGAAACACTGGGCCGCCTGCAGCGGAGCACGCGAACTTAACCACTCGGCCACGGGGCCAGCCCCTAAGTCTCATTATTTTTAATAAGCCTTGTAAAACGCTGTATTCTCCTAAAAGTTGTAGCTAACTTACCAGAAAAGACAACATTTCTGCATCCAGATATGGGAGCCATGTTTCCTATTCAATTCTTCTTCCCCCAAATAATTGCTGGTGCCTTATCCTATAAAAATAATTGCAAATTTCTTCTTAAAAAACTTATGAATTAGTCCTTCAAAAATAAAATACTACCATCTAATTTTTTCTTATTATTTTCTTGCTCTCTGATTAGCTTTTTGTCATTTTTTGTTTACTTTAAAAAAATTTAAATATATGTATCACCACAGCTACCTTTCCTCTAAAATTTATAATAGGAATACTTACTTGAATATGCTCCTTCCTCAGGAATAATTCAATCTGTTTGAATTTATTCCATTGTCTTCCTTTAGTATCTTATTCAGATTGCATTTTACTTCTTTTTCGTACATAAAAATGTGTTTAACTTTGTCTTTCAAACACTGCTACCTTATGATGTCTGTAGACTTTTACATAAGCTTTCAGAATCATTGATCTACCAAGACCAAACTGGAGAGGGGAATCTCCAAGTTCTGTGATGATAGACTCCATCCTCCCTTTCTTCTAAGAGGGCTTTGGACATTTGTGCATCTTGGGTTTGATGGGGATCACAATATTTCACTCACATAGGCTCCTGATAGAATGACTTTCCATGTTACACTTTCATAATCTGTCCTAAATTGAGGTTTACATACCCAATGTAAATTTTTTATTTTCTGAATAATTGAAAGGCATAAAATTAGGTATTTTATTAAGAAATAATCTTTAAAATAAAACCGTCTAAAGATTTGGAAGATCATCTTTATAGATCTGGAACCATAAGCTTTATTTCTTTATCTCTTTTGAAGGCATCTCATTGGGTTAGTTGAGCTTCACGTGCTTTTCCATCCATGCACCAGAAGTGCATCCTACTGTGTTGTTGAACATGTTCTTTAGAGAAGCTCAAAATTGCATTAGAGAGACTATTTCAGAGTATTGAAGAAAATTTTCACCTGTAACCTCATGCCTGGTTTATTAATTTTTTCTCACATGGGGAAATAAAAGGAAATATTACAGTCTTTAAATATGGAAACAGTGTTAAAAATCCACAGAGAAACTATTTCAACTGAAGAAAATAAGAGTTTAGGAGAAAGCTCCTAAATCATATCAAGCAAAGCTGAGGGAGCTTCAAAAATTTGTTTTCCACTGAATTATAGGACTTAATGCCTTCGTAGTGCTGGGTTTACCAGTCTTCTCTACATGTCACATTACAAGGACACGTGGTAATAACAGAAGAAACAACATGAATACACGAATAATATCTCTTTCCATACATGTACATCTGATGTCGGTAAAATTAGTGAAATTCAGAGCTGGAGTAGAGCTTAGGAAGCAATTAATCCAAACCACTCATACCACGTGTGAGAGACCAGAGGCTGCTAGTGACAGCAAGTCATGTGTGTCACAAAAGAGAATCAAGACTTTATTTCTTCAAATTCCTAACATCTAAACTGCTTAAAATGGAGAGTAGAAGAGTAAATATTTTAAGGCAAGCAAACATAACTTGTTTAAAGTGATCATTAAAAATAAAATTAATTGAAACCAAGCTCTCCTAGACACTAGTAAATAAGCCCCTTGAAATGCCAGACTTGGAGAATAGTTTTTGCATCTCCTCCACACAACTTCTTCTTGTCTCGTATCTTGTGTCTTATAGAGAAAACAATTCTGAGAGCGAGAACAACTGGTGGTCATTGGAAGCGATCAAACATTTTAAATAGCCAGGTGGCCTATGTGGACTCTAACTGCCCATTACACGGCTACTGTTCATTTTAATCTTCCAGATGGCATTTCTCCCTTTATCGTTTCCTTTTATACACGGCTAAACTGTAAATTAGTTAGATCTAGCACGTATTCTGTGGAACTCTATGTAACTTTGTAACTGAAGTTCACAAAGTTAGAAGTCAAATTATTCATGAGGTCATGTTATGTCATTTTAAAACTATCACAGGTGTCCTAGAGGTGACCTCTGGAAATGGCAAAGGGAAGCTTCACATTTTCTGTGAAAGTTAATATTCCGATCTGCTTAGATGCCCTCTACGAATCTCATGGGCCCTTACATTCATTTTTTTCTCTTATGAGAGATTAAAATGGGCTTGTGATCAAACATAAGTTGTGTCTGTTAATTTCTCCACTAGCAAAAAGTTAACATGAATATTATGTGTTCATCACCTAGTAAATAACCTATAGTTAGAAGCCACAAAGTAAGAAAAGCTGAGGATGTTGTAGCTGAATCTATCTCTAGAGCCTTTCTTCTTGCTTAAAAATTATGCAGCAGGGTCGGCCCGTGGTGCAGCGGTTAAGTTCACACGTTCCGCTTCTCGGCGCCCTGGGTTTGCCGGTTCGGATCCCGGGTGCGGACATGGTGCCGCTTGGCGTGCTGTGCTGTGGTAGACGTCCTCCCACATATAAAGTAAAGGAAGATGGGCACGATGTTAGCTCAGGGCCAGGCTTCCTCAGCAAAAAGAGGAGGACTGGAAGTAGTTAGCTCAGGGCTAATCTCCCTCAAAAAAAAAAAAATTATGCTGCAGTTGTAAGTCAGAATTTGTGGTTTTAGTAATTTCAATATATGCTTTTTTATTAAAAATCCTTTGGGTTAGATTAGACATGAATAACTACATTTTATATTTATTTTTATGCAATAGATAATTATTTGGGAAAAGAAGACCAAAATATAAGAAAAGAAGTAATTTTTGGTAGAGTATATAATTTTTAAGCTTGTCTATGGTTCTTTGCCTATATTTACAATTTGAATGAAGGTAAATAATAGATTATGATAATGCTGTTGAAAATCTTTCAAGAAATAAAGCAATTTATAAATATATAACCAGACTTACATTTTAAAATATGTTTCCCAATTAAAAACACCTTTAAGTATACGTTTCCCAGTTATTAAATATTATAGCCTGAGTTCAAGTTTCTCTTCAGCATTTATTATCTCTATGTCCTTAAGCAAGTGACTTGTCCTCCCCAGATGTCACTCAATTTCTCCATAAATAACCGCTCCTCTTTCATACTCTCTGAGGACAATGACAGGTATACAGTAAGTGCTTAATAAAAAACTAGTTATTATTTTATTGTCATTTATTCCTATTTTTGACTCATGAGCTTGAGATTTTATAAAATTAAGATTGAATGCGAAAGGAAATGTTGTTAAACCTTATAGTGATGTTTTAGGAGGAATGTATGGGAATATTCTGAGCTTCCCCAGAGGCAAATGGTGGTAAATTATAATCATTTGTAGTGCAGGAATAAAAAATTGAGAGAAAAACTGGAGTTAGTTCAAAACAAGGAGACTAAATAAAAATAATACACAAGGGCCTTGAGTCTGTAATCATGAGATGTTATGAAGAGGGGGCCAAGGCAACCATCAGAGTTCTATAATTGATTTAGCTGTGTTCTAGCATGGGGTTATACTGCAGAAAAAGCTTTGGTCTGACTCCAGTATACATGGAAATCCCACCCACCCCCAAGTAAACTAAGCCAAGTATGTCAATAAATGGCTATTAAGTGATTCTGTATGGTAATAAGCTCAATTGTAGTTAGTCAGACTGTAGTATGAAGGGCTTAATGTCTTAGATATGGGATCTCCATCATTATAAAAACTTAGTGTATCCCCCCAACTGAGAATCCTAGGCCTTTTAAGGGATCATCACACAAGTCCTAAGTTGGTTAAAATACACTGACCACACTGGAATGGTCTTGATTCATGTCAGTTGTCTCACCACAATTATTAATAGCACATACTTTTGCTTTCAAAGTATGATATATGATATGATCACCCTAGTTAAAGAGGGATATGAAGCCCTTGGATCAGTATCAAGTTTAGGATCATGACTGGATAACTTGCAAAGTATAAGATGGAAGACTGTCTAAGATTACTTTAAATGGCCAGGATTTAATTGTGAGTTTATTTGAGGTTAGATGATGGAAAATTTTGATCCCAAGTCAGTGTTCTAAATTCAGAGAATAGGAGTCAGCTCACATTTTCTTTGGAGAGAGCCATTGGCCCTGTGGGAGTAGCCCCTGATGGTTGGGCTGAATCATCAATTAATGTTGATAATTGTTATAAAGGAGCAAAAAGGCTTTAGATTTAAGGAAACATGAGTGCAGGAAACTATACTTTAGAAAATGCTTTGCAATCTAAAAAGGAGAAAAGATAACGGAAGTCTATAGAATTTCTGGGATTCCTTCTATATTTGGAGGCTTTGAATACTAATTGTGAAAGGTGTGTTAACTACTTCATATTGAGAGTAGAGGTGTGTGTGTGTGTGTGTGTGTGTGCATGTGTGTGCGTATGCATACATGGTGTGCTACAGCAGTGAAATTCAGGGATGGGATGGAACCGGGGAAAGTTGAGTAAATATAGGATTAAAGGGAAAATTGCAGCTGACACTCATTCTCTTGTAATCTTTCAGCTGGATGACTTTACTAGATCACACAGGCTGTGTCCATTTGTTCCCTGCAGAGGATGTAGGCAGCTTTCTCTACTCTAAGGAAGTCTTATTACCAACAATCTCCATTGGTTCTCTCCACTGTGCCTTAGAATTCACTCTTCTTCACTCTTCATTTTTTTCTCTGTCACACATTCAGTGTTTAATAAGAGCTTGGTTCTCTCAATTGACATCCCAACCCCAGGAGCTTTCTTTGCCTAAGACCACTTTTCCTCTCACACTTAAGGTAACTAAAGATCAGAACTTCCCAATCTGATTTCTCCACCTTGAACTTAACCATGTCCCTTTGAAGCTCATGTCATTCAACTTAGAACATATTTTTCTTCTTATTTACAGACTGTCTCCATAATTTATTGAGGATTCAGCACTTCATCTCTTAATCTCTAACCCATGACCTGCCCTCATCCCTTAGTTACCTCAACCTTCATTTGGATGATGCTTTCAAAATACCGATATGTCAGATCTGTTGTTTCATATAAAATAAAAATATTGTTCACTCTACTTCAATCGCACACTTCCATTGTCTTGTTATGGACTTTGACATTTTCTAGAATTGTTGCACCTTGGAAATAATTAATTTAGACACCTTATCACTTACCAAACTCTTTTATTCTTTCAGTTATTTTATTACTCTACTCCCACTTAGTTGGCCAGTTATTTCACAAAATCCATGCCAGTTTCTCTTCTGACATTTCTACATATATCCTCTTACTCTTGTCTTCACTTCTTTTCCTCTCAAACTTAAATTCAATGTGTTATCACTTTAACCAGCCTTGGCCTCATTTGGTTATGTCAGGGAGCCAATATAAGGATTCTTCAAGTTTTTGGGTATATCCATCCTAACATTCATTTAGAAACAAGGGGAAAAAAACACAGCATTGTTCTATGGACTCACCAGATCCAGGATTCCATTTATGACCTGATTTCCATAAGCCTTAAATCTAGTGAACTTTAGTGGCATTTTAGGTCCCCATGAATTGAGGAGTCAGTGGACTTCCACAAGGGGACCCAGAGACTCCTACAATCAAGTGGTTTGAGTGGTGATTTATAATCTGGAGGAATAAAGAACTGATATTTGGAGAAAAACTAGAGTTATTTCGAAACAAGAAAACTAAATAAAAAATACACTAGAGCTTTGAAACTGTATTCATAAGACATGTATGGGAAGGGGGCCAATGTAACAGCTCAGAGTTCTGATTTTGTTTAGCTATGTTCTATCTAGCACAGAGTTATATTAGGGAAAAGGCTTTGGCATGACTCCAATATGTATGGCAATCCCACTTGTGATCTACCTTGTGTCTGGGAACTTGGTGAGAGGATTTGTTTGTTTGTTTTTCGTAATGACTTAAGTCATGTTTCTGTTCAACAGACACAAGATTTTCTTTTTTTTTGCTCCTCCCTAGTTGTATAGATTGAGTAATACTTTGAAATTGTAGTCATTTATTTCACTTTTAGGGGCATCAGGATCTATTGGTCACAACCAGAGCTCCCTGGAGGTCAAAGCCCTCTGCTTGCCATGGCATTCCTTTGGCTTATTATTGTACTTTTGTGGTTAAGTGCTGCCACTACATAATCATTCCCATCAACAAATGAGCTCATTGCAATGGTGCCCTACAAAAGACCCACACCATGGAAGATGACGACACTTCACTAAGGACTAAGGTATTTTTCAATGTCTTAGTGAATGGGGTGTCTTCTGACCCCTCCCAGGGGATAGTAGGAAGGTTAATGTATTTCACATAATAAATACATACAGCATTCCTATGTTCCTAAACGTTGGATAGCTTCCTCCACATCACACTATGGAAGTTCATCATTTTGACCTCATTGAATGTAGGCCATCTTTAAATCCAAGTTTTAGCCACCTAGCCAAATAAATTCTTAAAATCACTTTTAATTTCTAACTCTAGCGTCTTAAATTCTGGATCACATTTAGTGAACCATTTTGATGAATTGATAAAAGTATGATACAATTAAATATCCATTTATGATTCTTGTAAAAAAATCTCTTAGCACACAAGGAATATAAGAGAATTACTCCCTTAATCTTATAAAGGACATCTATTAAATACTAATATTAGATATCATAATAGCAAAATGTTAATGTGTACCTTTGAGTTTGGGACTTAGAAAAAGATGCCCACAATCTTCACTACCATCCCACATTGTACTAGAGGTACTTGCTAATGCATTGCCAATAAAAATAAATAAAATATGTAAGGATAAAAAAATATTGAAACAAAACTGTCAATATTTGCAGTTGATATGATTATGTATGTAGAAAATATAAAATCTAAACTATCAGAATTTGCAAATAAATTTTGAAGAAATTATTGGACATGAGGTCAATATATCAAATCAATTGTATTTCCATATAATAGCAAAAAAAAAGGTTAGACTAGTCAAATTATAAAAAATAGAGAGAGATAATTTACAGTAGAATAAAATTATCAAATGTTCAGGATAAATTTAATGAAAAATGTGCAGGATTTCTTTACAGTAAACTATAAACATCTTGGAAGAAATAAAAGATCTAAATAAAATGAGTGTATTATCATCTTTATTGGTTGGAAGACAAATGAATCTCTGTATCTATGCAATTCCAATCAAGATCTCAAGAAATTATTTGTGGTAATTGACAAGCTAATTTGAAATTTCTTTTGGAAATTTTTCAGCATAAAAAATAACAAAGACTAAAAAAAGGAGGTAAATTAAGGCTTAGTCTACTAGATATGTTAAGACAATATAAAGAATTTTTAAAAAGTCATTTTAGCATGATTACAAGGGGATAAATGAAATTAAAATAGAGAATCTACAAATCTCCCTGTGTATATAGAGACTTTTGTATGTAACAGGGATGAGATTTCAGATAAGTGGTCAAAGAAAGATCTCTTCTATTAATGATACTTGGCTAATTGGATATCTACATGGAAATAAAGGAAAATGTAATCCCTAATTTATGCCATTAAGCCAGAAAAAATCCAGATTGGTTATTCTCTAAATGTGAACACTGAAAGATTAAAGTTTCTAGAGGATAATATAGGAGAAAATCTTCTTGATTTTGGTATAGAGAAAGATTGCTTAAACAGGGTACAAAAAGCACTACCATCAAGATTGATAAATTGGAGTTCATTAAAAATGAAAAGTTTTGTTCACCAAATGACATGATTAATTGAGTAGGAATGAAAGAGTTGAGTAGAGAGTTGGAACACATAACGCATAACCAACAAGAAGCTCATATACAGAATATATAAAGGATTTCCACAGATCAATAAGAAAAGGCATACTATTTTTAGCAATGGGCAAATGACTTTACACTCACTTTACAAGAGAATAAATAAAGGTCAATAAGGATATGAAGAGATGTCAAATTTCCTTAATAGACATATAAATGCAAATGAAAACACCATGAGATATCAGTACACCTTGACTAGAATACCTAAAATTGAAAAGCTGATATTCACAAGTGTTGGCCTGGATGTGAAGCAATATAGGAAAGCTCATGCAATTTGGTGAGAGTAGTACCAAATTGGTACTATCACTTCAGAACACAGGTTGACCTATCTGTAAAGTCTAAGATGTACTTACACTATGAATTATAACCCCTTTCCTATGTATAAATGCAATAGAAATGTGTGTATATGTACACTAAGAAACTTGTGCAAGTATATTCACAGTCACTTTACCTTTAATAACTCAAAACTGGAAATAAACCAGATGTCTATCTACAGTAGAACACATAAATAAATTGTGGGATATTCATATATCACACATCAAAGAAAATTAACAAATATAGCTATTCACAAAATTGATACATCTTATAAGCATTTTGAGCACAAAATGTCAGACACAGAAGAATATGTACTGTCATGCCATTCAATAAAATAAATTAAAAAACAGGTATAAGTATACCACAGTGCTGGAAGTCAATACTGGAAAAAGATAAAGGATGTTGTATGAAGAGACTCAAAGAGGGCTGGTCATATCTATTTCTTGACCTGGGAACTGGTTATATGGGCATTCTCTGTGTGATAATTTATTTGTCCATTTTTCTTTTCTGTAGTTTTCTTTAATAAAAAGTTCAACAACAAGAAATTCAAAACCATTACCACTAAAGTGACATCATTAAACATTCATTTTCACCAGCCTCAGATGGTCCCTTGATGATGCCTGTAACTCTAATACTTTCATAGTAATAATAACAACCCTATTATCTTCCTGGTTGGTTCACTCCATATTCTTCATAGTTACTATTCCAAACTTTTACCAGCTTCTTCAAACCTTCAACCTCAGAGCTCTCCTTTTATGATGTGCAAAGATGCTCTATTCTCACTTCAGATATTAAATGGAAGCTATCAGAAGCAAAGTTCATCCACCTTTCTGTCATCAAAGACACAAACTTACCTTCAGGATTGAAATTAATTATTTAGAGAGGATGGATTTGTCAGTAATAATTAAATTCTGCTTAGAGGGATAAAACCCCCAAATAACAATACTTTAAGCAAGACTGAACTTCATCTGTCCATCACATAAACCATATCTGGAGGCCAGTGGTTCAGGGCTCATCTGGCATTCTGCTCTTGGCAGCCTCCAAGAGGTAGTGTGTATGCCCTTGTCCTCATGGCTCAATATGGCCACATCTACATTCCAGGCAGCAGCGTGGGAGAAAGGAAAGGACACAGGACAAACAAGAAGATGGGAGAAGGACTTGTAACACACAATGCACATTTCTCCAGGTCTGGTTTTCAGTTTTTCTGATTTTCTATAGTTCACTTCACACAGACTTTGTTGGAGTTATGTCATTCCCCAGACTGTACTCATGGCCAAATTTAGAGGAGTTCTAAGCTGGCTGTCTCCCCAAATTGTAATACATTTTTTCCACGAGAGCTTCTGTAAAGTGCAACCAGCTCCAATGCAACCAACTCATTCATTTCTATGGTCCCTTTTTATTGCACAACAAAAAATCGTTTATACTCATTTTAATTCACTACTTAATCCAGTATAATCTGGATTTTGCCAGCAAAAATTCCCTGAAATTTGTTTCACCAAGATGACTGAAAACTCTCCTGTAAAATAAAACCTATGGACTTTTTTGTTTTTTAAAGATTTTATTTTTCCTTTTCCCCCCAAAGCCCACCAGCACATAGTTGTGTATTTTTTGTCATGGGTCCTTCTAGCTGTGGCATGTGGGATGCTGCCTTAGCATGGCTTGGTGAGCAGTGCCATGTCTGCACCCAGGATTCGAACTGGCGAAACCCTGGGCCGCTGAAGCGGAGCACACGGACTTAACCACTCTGCCACCAGGCCGGCCCTCACTATGGACATTTTTCTTGCCTTATCTAATTTCACTTTTCAACGTCATTTAATCCTGATGGCCACTCTATGCTTCTCAAACAGTCTTTTCCCTTGTTTTCTGAACATCATCTTCTCCTGATCTTTCCCATCCTATTTCCTTGGCTGTCCTCAGTATCTTTTTTGCGAGGCCCTCTTTTTCTACCCTCCATTACTTATTAGTACTGCTAAGAACTCTGACCTATGCCAACTTCTGTTCATTCTTTACCCAATCCTTAACAATCTCAGGGGCTACTTCAACATCAATTACATGAGTGATAACTCCAAGGCCTATATATTTCATCTAAACTTCTCTCCTGAGATCTAGGACCATCTGACTACTGAAAATATCCACTATAATATCTCCCAAGTACACCAAACTCAACAGATCCAGGACTTATCTTGTGATCTTCTTCCAAAATTTGTACTTATTTGCTGTTTTCTAACTCAGCAATAGCATTATATTGTAAATTATTCTGCACCTAAGAAAGCTGTGAGTCATCTTTCTTCCTTCTTTTTTCCTTCCCTGCATCCAATGAGTCAACAAGTACTGTTGATTTTACCTGCTGTTATTACATTAATCTCAATTCTTAGCTTCCACACCAGGTCGCTGTCTCTTACCTGGATTACCACATAACTTTTGAATATGATTGTCTCTCTTCTCTCTTGCACTATTCCACATCTTTTCCACTCTGTAGTAATAAGGATTTTCCAAAACTGCAAATCAGATATTGTCACTATTTAACATTGTTATCAGAATAATTGCTACAATGGCTTTGGGTGCCTTTCGTGACCAGATCCCTGTCTACTTCTTTAACCTTTTCTCTTACCACTGAGACATTTGAATTTTATGTTCCTTTTTATACACGGTAAAGAGCCATGCTTTGTCAGCATAAGATGTTCTCTCTCCGAACACCTTCGCTACCCCCAATCCTCCCTTTTCTAGTCCCCGCCCCCCACCACATGACTCTAAATCAACATAAAGATAATACTTGAACATCCTTTCAGGAAACGTTCCCTGATTCTTTTATACTAGAATACAATTGTTCTATGATTCCAAATCACCCCATATTTCTCATAAAATTGTCGTACCATTCAATCATGCTTATCTAATCCTCTGTCTTTCCTGACAGACTATTAATTCTGTATGCAGAATTTGAGTTTTTTGGTCAATATTTTTTCCTCAGTACCTAGCTCAGTGTTTGTCAATAAAAAAAAGTTGTCCCTGAGAGGGGATAGTGAATATAACACACTAAAAAATATATATGCCTAGAAGCTGGGTGTATTTTTTGTTCAATGTCTGGACTATTGTTGAGATAAATAATTGTTTAGTAGTGAAGCTGACCTTTAACCCTCACTTAATTTAATCTATTATTAAATCTATTATTCTTAATTTAAGAGATTTTAGAATATGTATCCACATCGGTGATTAAGAATACACGAAGAGACAAAGGCACAAAGACAAGTCAATGGAGAAAGGATAGTATTTTCAACAAATGCAACTTTAATAATTAGACCCCATATGTAAAAAAATGAACGTAGACATACACATTACACCTTTCACAAAATTTATCTCAAAAAGGATATTAGGCGTAAAGGTAAAATGCAAAAATATAAAACTTCTACAAGAAACACAGAAGAAAATCAAGGAGAAAATCAATTATCCCAAGGTTTTTGGATAAGTTTTTAGATACAATGCCAAAAGCATGATCTGTGAAAGAAAACATAGTTAAGTTGGACTTTAGCAAAATTTAAAATGCCTACTCTGTGAAAGACATTGTTGAGAGAATGAATAGACAAACTAAAGATTTGGAGAAAATATTTGAAAACATATATTTTATAAAGGACTTGTATACTGAACATGCAAATAACTCTTAAATCTCAATAGTAAGGCAACAACCAAATTAAAATACAGCAAAGGATCTGACCAGACACTTCACCAAAGAGGTTAGGGTATCCAAAGAGGATATCTGCAAAGAGTATATGCAGATTGCAAATAAGCTTGTGCAGAGACACTCAGCATCTTGGTCATTAGGGAAATGCAAACTAAAATTATAATGAGATACCTCTATACTTATTAGAATGGCTAAAAACCAAAAAAATCACAATACCAACTGGTGATGAGAATGTAGAGCAACAAGAACGCTCACTCATTGCTTGTGGGAATGCAATGTGCTACAGCTACTTTAGAGACAATTTAACAGCTTTTTACAGAGTAAACTTTTGTCTTACTATATGATGCAGCAATCATGCTCCTAGATATTTATCCAACTTATACAAAAACATATGTCTACACAAAAGCAAGCATGCAAAAGGGCTACTGGAAGCTTCATTCATAATAGCTAGAAGCAACTAAGATATCTTGCAATAGGTGAATGGAATACTCTTCAGCAGTAAAAAGGAATTAACTGTCAATCCATAGACCATAGATGAATCCGGAATGCATATTACTAAATGAAAAAAAAAATCAATCCAAGAAGACTACATATAGTACGATTCCAGTTATAAGTCATTTAGTAAACAGAACAGTGGTCTCCAGGGGCTCAAGGAAGGTGAGAGGGTTGAATAGGTGAACATAGGGTTTTTTTTTTTACAGCGACAAAACAAATTCTGTATGATATTGCAAGAGTAAATACATAATATTACGTGTTTTTGAAAACTTATAGAACTTTACAGCACAAAGACTAAACCTTAATATATTCATGTTTAAAAAATCAATTAGGAGTTTGAGGATTCCGGGAGGGAATAAAAAATGTAGCATAAGAATCTACCTCTATTACAAATGTGTGAATCAACCTTGCTGAATGGAGTGGGGGAAAAGGTGATGACTTAAGTAACTTTGGAAAGGATTGGAGTCTGTGGGACTAAAGGGAAAAGGAAACTTGCATGAGCTCTTTTCACTAGTTGATAAAGTTGTTTTCCATTAGGGTACATTCAACAATTCTCAAACCATTGTACATGTATACTGGAATTAAGCAGTTAAGTAAATGTATGACATGTGATTGGGAGCCAAGTTTTTCACTGCTGAAGTGGGAACTTTTAGACAAGCAAGGGAAGAAATCTAGAATGACCCAAATAGTAACGGAAACTCATTTGGAGACATTCGATGAACTCATGTTTAACTCATATAGATGCAGTTGGCTAAACATAGAAGTAAAAATATATGTGTGTATATGTATGGGTTACTATATCCTTATATTTCCTTCAGCTGAGAATACCTAGATGCAAAATTACCCCAGTAGCAATGAGCATACTTAACTTTCAGAACTTGGTTTCTAATACTATTCTCTTATAGAAGTAACAAGATCCCTGCAGAAATGGCTGATTCTAGGACTGTAGCAGGAAATATACAAGATGAGCCTAAAGCATCTTGTAGTTCCAGCAAGTAAAGAAGTGTTCTAAACAACAATAAACAATAATGAAGACAGGTCAAGAGGACACAGGAACCAACTGAAAGAATTCTCAATAGTTAAAGTGGGAACAATTTGAATAAAAATTAAGTGAAATAGTATTGTATTATAAACCAAAGCATAAAATAAATATATATGAATCTATACTTACACACAACCAGCACTGGTGGTTTGGTAGTTAAGATTCGGAGCTATCACTGTCACAGCTCAGATTCACTTCCCCCTCAGGGAACACACCACCTGTCTGTCAGTCGTCATACTGTGGCAACTGCATGTGGCTGTGATGCTGAAAGCTATGCTGCCAGTATTTCAAACACCAGCAGAGGCCCCCCAAGGTGGATAGGTTTCACTGGAGCTTCCAGACCAAGACAGATTAGGAAGAAGGACCTGGCCATTTACTTCTGAAAAATTGGCCATGGAAACCCTATGAATAGCAGCAGAGCACTGTCTGCTACAGTGCCAGAAGGAGAGAGGATGGTGAAAAAAGATAGGGCAGGGTTCTATTCTGCTGTACCTTGGGTCACGAGGAGTCAGAATTAATTTGATAGCGGTAACAACAACAGCAAAACTTACATAGACCACTGATATTATGATGAAAATGACATTTTACCTCTGAGGTCTTCCTCCCCAAAACCCAAACCTAAGTCTAATCATGAAAAAAATCATCAGATAAACGTCAATTGAGGGATATTTTATAAAACATCTGACCAGCGCTACTTAAAACTGTCAAGGACATGAAAAATAAGGGAAGTCTAGAAATTATCACAGCCAAGAGGAACCTAAGGACATATGATGACTAAATGTATTCTGGTAACTTGAATGAAATCCTGGAACAGAAACAGGACGTTAGGTAAAAACTAAGAAAACCTGAATAAAATATCAACTTTAGGTAAAAATAATTTATCAACATTTGTTTGTTAACTATAAAAAATGTATCATACTAGGGGCAGCCTGGTGGCATAGTCGTTGAATTTGTGTGCTCTGCTTCTGTGGCTTTGGGTTTGCAGGTTCAGATCCTGGGCATGGACATGGCACTGCCGGTCTAGCCATGCTGTGGTGGCATCCCACATACAACAGAGGAAGACTGGCACAGATGTTAGCTCAGTGACAATCTGTCTCAAGTGAAAAGAAGAAGATTGGCAACAGATATTAGCTCAGGGCCAATCTTCCTCACACACACAAAAAAAGTGCCATACTAATGTAAGATGTTAATTATAGGGGAAACCAAGTGTGGAGTGTATAGGAATTCTCTGTACTATCTTTCAATTTTTTCATAAATAAATATATCCTAAAATAAAAAAAAAAACTTATTTAAAAATACATGAAAAGATGTTATCTAAAAAAGTTATATATCCATTGTAGAAATTTAGGGAATCATTGACAGACACAAAAATGAATAATACCACTAGGAATCTTTCTTTTCCCTGCTTTTTCTCCCCACATGCCCCAAGTACATAGTTGTATATTTTAGTTGTGGGTCCCAACTAGGAATCTTTTTACTATTTTCTCATCTTGAATTTGATGGGCCATTCTACTCTATATTGTCATTTTTCTTCAACTTAAAAGTTATTTTTTCATTTATAATTTTGATTAATAATTCAGATCTATTTGATATGTTCCCTTAATGCAGTTTATCACAATTCTCTATCTTCCATTGTTATTATCTCTTCTCTCATTATACTCTATTCTGATTTTTTCTGCTGCATTCTCAAATAGCTTCTTAAGATTTCCACTTAGAGTTAGTAATTCAGTTCTCCAAAATGCCTAGTAGGCTGTCTTCAGTTCCAAGGGCAATCTTCAATTCTGCTTTGATATTACTACGGTATTCTTTTCACAGCCTGCTCTCTTTTTCATCTCAGGTTATTTATTATAATCCATATTTGATATATTACACAGAGTATAACTATCTAAAAATTTCCTGTTGTATATCTGTCATATATTTTTTATGAGGTAAAATTTTTGTATCTCCATAGTTTTTTCTAAGTTTCTCTGTAGATGTCCTAATTATTTTTGCTACTTTTCTGTTTATTCAATTTGTTTTCGGAAAAATCTACTCGGACATAGCTGTCCCACAACTGTGTGATTGCTTTCTTTACACAGCACCTGGGACTGATCTATGTAAGTGACTCAGCAGTCTGGGACCCCAGTTTAGACCTCTAGTTATAAGCCCTTGGGCCTTATGTATTTTTAGAGTATATCATAATGTTAGATAAGTATTTCTTCATTTAATTAGTTTAATGTTTTTCTTTCCTACTGAACTAAAAGACCCAAGAGGGCATTGACCACATCTGTCTTGTTCACCTCTGTATTCAAAGCACCTATCTCAATGACCACACTAGAATCTCAATATTATTTGTTGAATGAGTGGATGTGAGGAATGGATGGGCAGCTAAGACCAAGGAAAGTCCCAGAATAGACTCACAGAGTTGGTAAAGCCAAAGCACACATACAGAGTCAACTATTTACGGGATATCTTTGTTGGACATATTTAAAATGTTTACTTTTTTGATTCTTAAAAATTAAATATTATTGATAATATTGCATCATTTATGAATTTATATAGTAAATAAGTATTAATATAATTCACTGTGACTCTTCTCTTTAACTTTTAGGTTTATTTTCCTTTCACTGGGCTGGAAGTAAATCATGTAAAATTTGATTTTTGTGTGAAATAAAGTCGGTGTGGTTTTTCCTATTGTTTCTTTGGTAGGGATGTATAGCACTATAATATTCAATATTGGGACTGACACTAACAGTTGTAGGATAATTTAAACTTGTAAATAATTTAGTACCTAGAAAGAAGTACTTTAATGGTTTTCATAGAGTATTAACCACAAACTAGAAGACGTTACATAATTTTCTATGTGATCTTCCTTTGTTTCGCTTGAAAAAACTTCTGCAGTCTTGCCAATGGTGGTCAAGAAACACTTATAACTGTGTTGAAGAATGTGCGAGTGTAATGAGAATATGGTGGTGCTATTGGGAAAAAATTTTAAAAATAGCAAAAAAGTGGAGCAAGCCCTGTGGCCCAGTGGTTAAGTTTGTGCACTCTGCTTCAGTGGCCCAGGGTTTCACTGGTTTGGATCCTGGGCACAGACACGGCACCGCTTGTCAGGCCATGCTGAGGGGGTATCTCACATGCCACAGCTAGAAGGACCCATAACTAAAATATACAACTATGTACTGGGGGGTTTTGGGGAGAAAAAGTAGAAAAAACAAAGAAGATTGGCAACAGTTAAATACAAAAAAAAGGAAAAAATTCCCACTTATATTTTACTGTTATTTGGATAAGTGAATTTTTAGTGTTTGTCGGCTTTCACTGACTTTTGTACTATGATGTTTTTTAATGTAGGAAATATTGTAAAAAATACTACGGGTTACAAAAATTGTACAGCTTGAGCATTTACATTAGAGTTCTCCGTGAATTGGTCACATTATTTGGGAGACATTTTGAATTCTGTTATTTTTTGACTTTTTAAAAATATTTTCGAGGACTTTGGAGAGTATTAAGTAAGATGAAATATATGAATATATGATAGAGAATCTGACAAATTAAGTGAGATTAGGAAATAATCAATGCTTACTAAATGATTCAAAAGATGTAAGGTATTTGTTTAAATACAAAACATATACACACACCCTATATATGGATAGTAAGAATACTTCATATCAAAATACACAGAATTTTCTAAAGCTGTACTGAGAGTGGAATTTTCTCAACTTAAATGCTTTTCTTACTAGTCAAGAAAATTTTTAAAAATGAATAAATTAAACATTCAAGTAAAAGAGTTGTCATAAAAATAAAACTTCATGAAAGTGGGTGGAGGGATGGAATTTTAAAGGGAGAAATTATTGAATTAGAAAGTAGAAAATGTCAAATTGATAAGTATGTTCAAGACCTTGTTCTTTTTTATTTACAAAATTTATATTTTGAATGATAAAATATTCCCAAAATATGAAACTCCAGAAAATAATAATAAAAGCAACAACATTCTTGTCAGCCAGCACGGACATATTTTATCTTATTTGCTTCAAATTTCTCCCTCTTTTTTTTTTCAAGAAATGTTACAGAGTTAAAAGCCCCTCCATCCCTATGATGTTTCTCTTTCTGCCTTTCATTTAACTACTATTTGAAAGCTATAATTTTTATTTATTTTAAATATGTCCAATATATGTATCTAGCCAGAATAGACATTCATTCTTGTTTTTTTAATTCTTAAATATTATTATATTGAATGTATCTTTTTACAGCTTGCTTTTTCAATCCAAACCCATAACAGTATAAAGCAGAAAAGAAAACCAATACAAATATTAACTCTTTTGGGATGACTAGATTAAATGGATATTACTGGCTTGATAAAGTGTATCTCTCAAAGTTTAATAATGATTCCCTTTGGTGTTTATAGTTAATGGCGACATTTTTATTTTTGTAACACATTTTTAAATTTACTATGATAGAATTTATTGCTTTCACAATTAAAGTGCGTATACATATATGTTCGAGAATAATATGTACAAATCTATGCAAAAAAAGAGAACAGTTTTTATAAAATTATAGATTACAAAATGGACTTAAAGTAAAGAAGAAAGTGTGAATAACCACGGAAGTAACACTTAAATCAGTAATGATTAACTAGTTACACCTTTTGCTTCTCTCCTATTCTACTCTTTGGAGATACCTCATCACAGTAGTTTTAGGTCTGTTATTAAAGTATAAAGATTCAGAAAGTTTCTGGGGCCGACCTGGTGGCATAGTGGTTAAGAGTGTGCACTCTGCTTTGGTGGCCCAGGATTCGTGGGTTCAGTTCCTGGGCGAGGACCTACGCAAGCCATGCTGTGGCAGCATCCCACGTATAAAGGAGAGAAAGATGGGTACAGATGTTCGCTTAGGGCTAATCTTCCTCAAAAAAAAAAATCCAGAAACTTTCTTTTGCAGAGAATAGAGAAAGGTGAAAAGTATCCAAGTGATTTTCTAATCTTGTATCAATCTAATCTGATCACTTAATTACATTAAAAATTACGAAAATTTAATTACAGTAGCTACTCAGTATTATACAAACATTTTATAGTTTACTTCTGCAATTAAAGAATGGTTTAAGGGGGACTTTTAAGCTTTGCACAACATTGTTTTGTAGGTAATATTAACGTTTACCTCATCTTTGATGTATAGATTTTGGACAATAAGAAAAGGATGTCTGAAGAGAGTGTCTTGCAGTAAGAGCTGCATGATAGAATACAATATGAATATAATAAAACTCTTCGTTGATCTCTCTAAAACACAGCTTGTCCATAAGGAGCCGATCGTGTTTGGCATGGGGATGGCAGTAAACTGAGTTGTGAAAAGAATGTAAATGACACTGCAGTGTTCAGGGGGGCTTGTACTATTGAAAAGTTTCAAGAGCCTATTCTTGTGAACTGTTGTAAGGTTCTTGCATTATTTGAAATTTTTTTTAAACTACTCATTTAAGGTAGAATGTAACAAGAAGGGGACTAATATTGTATTCCATAGGGTACCACTAAATAAAAATTTAAAAATATGTAAGTAAAAAGTAGGTAATATAAATAATTAATCCAAAATAAGGCAGGAAAGATGAAATAAGGGAACACAGAACATATGAAACAATTAGAACTTGAATAGAAAGATGGTAGACTCAAAACGAATTGTATCAGTAATTACATCACAGTCATGTGTTGCTTAATAGGGATAAGTTCCGAGAAACACATTGTTAGGCGATTTCATCACTGTGAGAACATCAGAGAGTGTACTTCCACAACCCTAGATGGCATAGCCTACTATGTACACCTAGGCTATATGCTATAGCCTGTTGCTCCCAAGCTGTAAATGTGTACAGCATGTTACTGTACTGAATACTGTAGACGATTGTAACACAATGGTAAGTATTTGTGTATCTAAACACAAAAAAGGTGCAGTAAAAATACTATATAAAAGATCAAAAATGGTACATCTGTATGGTTACTTACCATGAATGAACTTGCAGAACTGAAAGATGCTCTGGATGAGTGAGAGAGTGGGGAGTGAAGGTGAAGGCCTAGGACACTACTGTAGACTTTATAAACACTGGACACCAAGGCCATGCTGAAGTTATAAAAGAAATTGTTCTTTCTTCAATAATAAATTAACTTTAGTTTACTGTGACTTTTTAAAACTTTTTGACTCTTTTGTAATTGCACTTAGCTTAAAACACAAACACATTGTATAGTTGTAAAAACATATTTCTTTCTTTATATCCTTATTCCTTAAGCTTTTTTCTATTTTTAACATTTTAAAATTTTTTTCATTTGCTTTTTAAACTATTTTGTTAAAAGCTACGACGCAAACACACACACATTAGCCTAGGCCTACACAGGGTCAGGATCATCAACGTCACTATCTTCCCCCTCTACATCTTGTCCCACTGGAAGGTCTTCACTAACATTCATGGAGCTGTCATCTTCCATGATAATAAGGTTTTCTTCTGGAAAACCTCCTGAAGGACCTACTTGAGGCTCTTCTTGAGGAGTTGTCACTCTTTTTAGAAATATGTCCATAGGGGTTTGCTTAGTTTGTTTATTTTTTTCATCATAGATTTGCTTGTAAGCTGATAGTGCACGATGAACATTCCTCTCTATTAATGAAAACCTTTTGGTGCTGAGGTCCATATTTTCAATTTTTTTTTTTATTAAAGATTTTATTTTTTTCCTTTTTCTCCCCAAAGCCCCCCGATACATAGTTGTATATTCTTCGTTGTGGGTCCTTCTAGTTGCGGCATGTGGGACGCTGCCTCAGTGTGGTTTGATGAGCAGTGCCATGTCCGCGCCCAGGATTCGAACCAATGAAACACTGGGCCGCCTGCAGCGGAGCGCGAGAACTTAACTACTCGGCCACGGGGCCAGCCCCCATGTTTTGAAATTTTTTAAGAAGTTTGTTGAGGTCTGCAAAAGCCTCTGCTAAAGCCTTCACTATGAATTTTCTTGAGGGTTCTTCTTTTTTTTCTTCCGTAGCTTCCTTTTCTCTTGCCTCTTCTTCAGCTATGCATTCCTGTTTCCGTTCCAACAATTCCTCATTAATCAGTTCCTCAGGGATCACCTCTAGGAGCTCCTCAATGTCATCCTCATCCACACCCAGGTTAAAGTTGTTTGCCACCACAAACACAATGTTGTTGATTTTTGAAACCTCCTCATCCTCGGCAAATCCTCTGAAGTCACAAGATGAACCTCTTGAGTGCTTTCTTCCAGGTGCCATTCATACACTCCTTGGTGACATGATACTAAGATCAAGAAAGTTCTTGATGCAGTTATGGATTTTGTAATTCTTCCAGAATTGCATCAGTGTCTTCCTCAGTTGCATCAATAACCTGGACAAAGGTCCTCCTCAGGCCATGGGCCTTAAAAGCTGTTGTCTCTCTTTGATCCATTGGTTGAATCAAAGAGGTGGTCTTTGAAGGGAGAAACACCACTTTGATATTGGGATGAAGATCACCAACAAAAGGAGGATGTTCAGGAACATTATCAACAATAAGCAAAATTTTGAAAGGTGTGTTCAAAACATACCTGACAGTACTTTTCCATTTTGCTGACACAGCAATTCAGGAGGGCAGCTTGGAAAATGAACTGGATCATCCAGGACTTCTTATCGTTCCTGTAGCACACTGGCAGTGTGTGCTTATCGATACGCTTGAAGCCCCTGGGGTTCTCACTTTGCTAGATCACAAATGGTTTCAATTTGCAGCCTTCAACATTACCCCTAAGCAAGACTGTTATCCTGCTTTAAAAGCCTTGAAAGCTGGCATTGACTTGGCCTCCTTTATGGATGAAAGTCCTTTTAGGCACCTGTTTCCAGAATAAGGGGGGCATTCATTCATATTGAATATTTTCTCTGGCAAGTAATTTTTCTCCACAATCAACTTATCTAGTGTTTCCAAAAATTCTTCAGCTGCCTTTACATCAGCACTACAGACTCATCACTCACTTTCACATTATGTAATGAATAACAGTTCTTGAATCATTTAAACTAAACAAGGCTAGCAGTAAATTCAACATCATGGTTAGGTCCAGCCTTTTATTTCAATGTTGCAACTGAAATTTTGCTTTGGTCGTGATCGTCATGATGCTGAGAGGAATATGCTCTGTGTCTGGTCTTTAATTCAGGTCATTCAAAGTTTCTCAATGGCTCTTATAGGCACTTCTCAAACTTTGCTAGTTTTGCTGCTTTCAGTGAAGCAGATCGTTTAACAGCTTCCGTCACTCAGTTTTTGTTCCAAAAAGTAGCAGCTATGGTGGAATAAGACATGTCTGACTGGCAAGCAATAACCATCACTGAGTTTCTACCTTTGTAGTCCTTAATCACTTTTAATTTTGTTTCCAGGTTAATCACACAATGTGGTCTCTTACTGGCAACATTAGCATTGGATTTTGTACACTTACCTGCCACGATGAACAAAACAACTTGAGAAAAAATCAAGCACAAGAGAAAATGATGCAATGAAGAGACACAGTAAACACAAGAAGTGTGAAGTTGCTGATGTAACATAGCACTCAGTTTTGCAGTAAACTTTTTTTATAATCAGAAAGACTATACTATAAAATAATGATAAATAGTATGGTATAGTAAATATGTAAACTAATAACATGGTCTTTTATTATCATTATCAAGTATTATGTACTGTACATAGTTGTATGTGCTATATATATATTTTTCTTTTTGAGGAAGATTAGCCCTGAGCTAACATCTGCCACTGACCCTCCTTTTCTTGCTGAGGAAGATTGGCCCAAAGCTAACATCTGTGCCCATCTTCCTCTATTTTATATGTACGAATCCTGCCACAGCATGGCTTGATAAGCAGTGCGTTTGTCCACACGTGGGATTCAAACCGGCAAACCTCGGGCTGCCGAAGTTGAGCATGTGAACTTAACTGCTGTGCCACCAGGCCGGCCCCTGTATGTGCTATATTTTATGTGACTGGCAGCACAGTAGGTTTCTTTACACCAGCGTCACCACAAACATGTGAGTAATACTTTGTGTTATGATGTAACAATGGCTATGACGTCACTAGATGATAGGAATTTTTCAGACCCATTGTAACCTGATGGGACCACCACCGAATATTTGGTCCATTCGTCACCAAAATGTTATTATGCAGTGCATGATTGTAACTTTAAATGGACTTAAAATTCCAATTAACAGTAAAGATTGTCAGAATAGACATTAAAAAATGAACATGATCAACCATTGCTGTTTAAAAGAGACATAATTTAGATATAAAGACACAGACTTAAATTGAAAGGACAGAAATAAGATAGACACTTGATCCTCATTACTCACAGATTCCAAATTCATCTACTTGTTAAAATTTATTTATAACCCTGAAATCGATACTCCCAGGCCTTTCATAATCACTTCTGAACCTATTCAGAGTGGTGAAAAATCTGAATCTCCTGACACACAGGTTTCCGTCTGAGGTTGAACAGGGCGCCACTCTGCCTTCTTGTTTCAGCTCTCATACTGTAAACAAATGTCTTTTTTGCAGTCTATTTAGCGCCACATTATTTGCATTTTCATGCTTCTTTTCACTTGTGAATTTTTGTGTTTAAATGGCCCCAAAATGTAGTCCTGAAGTGATATCTAGTGTTCCTAAGGTCAAGAATGCTGTGATGTGTCTTTTGGAGAAATTAGATGTGTTAGATAAGCTTCATTCAAGCATGAGTTATACTGCTGTTGCCCATGAGTTTTGTAGGGGAAGGAGAAATTCTCCCCTTTACCTTTCTCAAGTTCTTATGGCTGGACTAATAACTGACATGAGACCAGACTAACAGGAGAAAAACCACTTTAATACACCCATATGGGAGATCATAAAAATGAAGCTTAGAGAGTAAAGCCAGTAGTTTATATATCATTTTACATAAAGAAACAATAAATTTGAGAGGATTTGACAGGACAAAGAAACTTACATTTGTGGTACGTAATTGGCGAAGAATTTGAGCAAAGTTTAGGCTTGAGGTAGTGAATTAGTAAAGGCAACAAGGTCTTTTCATAAAGGCTTCTCAACCCTAAATTCCCTAACTCTGGTGGTAAAGATGTCTCTGTCTTCTGGTTCGGGGAGGGTACTTTTCATGTGGGAGATTTATTTCCTGCTTTCATGGGAACAGAGAGAAGAGGGTCAAAGTCTAAGTCAAAGAGGTAACTTTAATTCAAAATAATCAATATGCCATCGTGGGATATTTTGGTGCTGCCTGCCCTGGGCCCCAACAGTTCAATTTAATGAATCAATAATATATATTGAATAAGGGATCTTTAAACAGAAACACACATGAAACAAAGTTATGCATTGATCAGTTGATGAATATATGTGACCAGAGGCTCACAGGAACCAAACTCTGTATTTCTTATAGGGGCAGTAAATTAGTATTTGCTAATTCAGTGAGTGTTCACAGTGACTTTATTTATTTATTTTTTTTCCTTTTTCTCCCCAAAGCCCCCGGTACATAATTGTGTATTCTTCGTTGTGGGTTCTTCTAGTTGTGGCATGTGGGACGCTGCCTCAGCGTGGTCTGACGAGCAGTGCCATGTCCGCGCCCAGGATTCGAACTGACGAAACACTGGGCCGCCTGCAGCGGAGCGCGCGAACTTAACCACTCGGCCACGGGGCCAGCCCCCACAGTGACTTTATAAACATAACGTACTGTGAATAAGTATCAACTGTATGAAGACAACAGTAACCAATAAACCATGATTTGGTCATATTACTATCAGAAAAATCATGTTTGTGTGTGTGCGTGTGTGTGTGAGAGGAATATTGGCCCTAAACCAACAACTGTTGCCAATCTTCCTCTTTTTGCTTGAGAAAGATTGTCACTGAGTTAACATCTGTACCAATCTTCCTCTACTTTATTCGGGATGCCACCACAGAGTGGCTTGAGGAACAGTGCTAGGTCCGTGCCTGGGATCTGAACCTGAGAACTCCAGGTGGTCAAGGCCGAGTGTGCGAACTTAACCACTACACCATTGGGTCAGCCCCAGAAAAATCTGATTTTAAAGTGAGAAAGTGTCTATTTAACAAGAAGAAATAAAATCATAAATTTATATGCATATGATATCAGAATATATGAAACAAAAAAAATGAGAAATAGATAAACCCTAATCTTAGTTAAAGATTTCAGCACACTCCCTCAGTAACAGAAGAAGCAATCTCAAAATGAATAAAAAATACAGAAAATTAGAGTAGCATGATTAAACAATTTGACCTAATTAACACATACAGAATACTACTTCCTATAACTGTAGCATTCACATTCTTTTCAAATACACATAGACATATTAATTCTTTACTAAATAGACTGTACTAAATAGACTTTACTAAAATAGACTGTATGGAGAGGCATAAAGCAAATTCTAACAAATTTCAAGGAAATGGAATAATACAGATTATGATCTCTGGTTATAGTGGAATTAAACTAGAAATCAAAAAAGAAGGATAATTTAAAAATCTCTAGATGGTGGAAAATTAAGCAACAAACTTTTAAATAACCTTTCATTACTAAATTAACACAATAGAAATTTGAAATATTTTAAAATGAAAGATTAGAAAAAAGCCCAAGTCACATCAAATCTGTGGAATACACTGAATCAGTGCTTGAGAGGAAGTTTACGGCTTTAAATGGATATACGGAAAAAGAAAAAAATGTTGAAAACCAGTGATCTAAACTTTAATCTCAAGAAGCATAAAAGACAGCAGATTAAATCATCAAAATGTAACAAAATAAAAAATAGAAAAAATCAATGAGATAAAAAAGTCGTGCAATAGAGAAATCAACCAAGAAGCTAAAACACGTTTTTTTGAAAAAAATTAATAAACGCATAGCAAGATTGGTACAAAAAAATAGGAAAACATACTAATTATCAGTATTAGGAATAAAAGACATCACTATTGATCCTACAGACATCAAACCAATAACAAGTGAATATTACAAATGCCTATGTGCAAATAAATTTGACAGCATAAATGAAATGGAAAAATTACTTAAAAACACATTTTATCAAAACCAACACAAGAAGAAAAAGAAAATTTGAATATGCTATATCTATAAATAGGTTGATTCTGAAGACATTTTCATGTCCAGATGTCTTCACTAGAGAATTTTTCCTGAAATTTCAGGAGGAAATATTAACAATTTTACACAAAGTCCTTCAGAAAATAGAAAAAAATGAGAACACTTCCACCTCATTTTATGAAGCTAACGTAATCTTGATACCAAAATCTGACAAGAAAGGAAAATAACAGGCAGGAATCTCAGAAACATAGGGACAAAAATTCTATACAAATTTCAGCAAAGTGGATCAAGTAATATATGAATAGGTTAGCATATTACAATGACATTGGGTTTATTAATAGAGAATAAGTTTGTTTAAAATTTTAACCAATTTAATCAATTAATATTCAAGAAAGGACGCAAGCCATATGATCATCTCAATAGATGTGCAAAAACTAGAAATAGAAGGAAATTGATCTGGTCTGATGACCAGGCTTTTTACCGAAGAACTACAGCTAACATTATACAAACTGGAAAAAATATGAAATCTTTCCCCTAGCCTTGTCAGCATGGCACATATTTGCTTAAAATTTTGATATTTTGTTCCACATGGGTTTTCACATTAATTTTCATTTTTAAAGTTATTGCATTAAAATATTATTTACCTTGATTACTGAATTTTTAGGTTTCCTGCCTCTTAAATTTTGTGCCCATGGTGCTATTTCACTTGTCTTATCTTAGTCCTGGCCCTGCCATGAGGGAAATACAAATTAAAGCCACATGAGATATTACTTCACACTCACCAGAATGATTAAGTTAAACAGTGACAAACCAAGTGCTGGCTATGATGCGGTGCGACAGGAATTTTTTATACACCATAGGTAGGAGTCTGAAATGGTTTAACCAAGTAGAAAACTGTTTTCAGGATCACTAAAGCTTAAGATACATGTCTCCGATGACTCAGCAACCTTAATCTTTGGTATATACCCAATATGAATGAATAAATACGTCTGTCAAAAGGCTTGAATTAGAATGCTCATAGCAGCTTTATTCCAAATAGCTCCAAACAGGAAACAATCCAAATATCCCTTATGTAGAGGTGGGGATAAATAATTTGTAGCATAGTTATATATTAGGATACTGTACAATAAAAAAGAGCCAACTGCTGCTGCAAAAAACAACATTAATGAACCACATTGCTGTAATATTCAGCAAAAGGGATTAGACATAATACTTAATATGAATGATTCTGTTTATGTGAAATTCAGGTGCAAGAAAGACTATTCTGTGGTGAGAGAAGTCAAGAAGGGTTTTCTCTGGTGTGAGTGCGAGGATTGACTAGAAAGAGCAGGAGGAATCTTTTGAGATGATGGAAATGTGCTATATCTTGATTGGGTGTTGGTTAAATGTGTGTACATTTGTCAAAATTCATGAATTGTAGTTAAAACTGTATATTTTCCTATATGTAATGTATACATCATGCATTTATTTATTTTTTATTTTTTTATTTTTTTTAAGATTTTATTTTTTCCTTTTTCTCCCCAAAGCCCCCCGGTACATAGTTGTGTATTCTTCCTTGTGGGTTCTCAGTACATAGTTGTGTATTCTTCGTTGTGGGTTCTTCTAGTTGTGGCATGTCGGACGCTGCCTCAGCGTGGTCTGATGAGCAGTGCCATGTCCGCGCCCAGGATTCGAACCAACGAAACACTGGGCCGCCTAGCAGCAGAGCGCGCGAACTTAACCACTCGGCCACGGGGCCAGCCCCTTCATCATGCATTTATTTTAAAAAGTAGCATATATTTATATTTTAGGAAGTTAGGAATTTCTTGCTTGGATTGCACCATTCTTTAATTTCGTTAAGTTAAATCTGTCAGTTTTAAAGAACATAGTGTTGATTGTCAGTCTCCTATTTTCAGTCTTTGATTCCAAGATGATTGGGATAGCTCCTAAACATGGAGACCAACACCCAAGTTCACAGGATGTTATTTGTCTTTCTAACAGCTGATTCTACCCTCTAATTCCATAAACTCTGGACTCAAGAGTTATAAATTTAATTTAGAAAAATAACGATATATAAAAGCAGCTTTTACATCTATTTTTGCTGACATTCTAAAGCACAATAACAAATGGAAATTGTAAAAATTTATTTAAGCTCTATTTAAAAAAAAAGAAAGGCATAGTTCTCTGGAAAATGTGAGGTACATTTATGGAACCATGACCAAAAGCAAGGAAAAGAGAAAGTGAGAATACATTAAGCGTTAGTCTGGAGTAAACAAGCACTTTAAAATTCATTTAAAATGTGCATATTTCACCATCAATGTTCTATGACTCAATTATTTTGAAACAATAAATGAAATACTCATGTCTTTGGGCACTTACACATAGACCCAGCTATCCTCAAAAATAATCATCCATCCTTCCCTTTTCACTTACTTCATATACCAGAAAAGTACCCAGTTGATGACCTGTATTCTCTCTAACGAAGGCAAAACAATGGCAGAAGGTGAACCAAGGTTATCCCATCAAACATATTGCTTGTCATTATTGTAATAAAAGATAAGTTATTTTTGATATCTCATATTGTTATAAAGATCTCCACATATTTCTGCAATGATAAAATATTCTTAGGTTTCAACAACAGATGAGAATATATATATTTTAATGGCTCAAAATAAGCATTATCAAAATAAGTTTTTTCTCATTTCTGTTTATCTTTCTTCAGCAACCATGAGGCAAGGACATAGACTTTTCTCAGTAAGACAAATCCATTCCGAATAGGGACAGATAAATTAAGTACAATAAAATGGTTGAATATATTTCTGTCATAGTGTATATGGCTTTTGAAATATACTGGATGTGCTTTTAAATGTACTCATTTTATAGTTTCTAAGTCCCTTCTTTATACATTGATTAAAACACGAATCTCAACAAAAAGTGAGAGGGACTTAATTTGCCTGTATCCCAGCGTCTTTCTGAATGATGTTCTTAAGAATCACTATTTTTACAATTCTGTATCTCATACAGTTGTAAAATATGTTTTTGTTGTTACCTATCCACATCATCTCTGACACGAATAAATCTCCAGTGCTAGGGTAATTGAACTAAGTTATTTCTGATATTATTATGAAACATAACTGAAGAGGATGAGTGTCTTATTTTCAAACATCCCATTCTCTGAATACTTATCCCTAAATTTCCTGCTTCTGCTCTCCAGCACATCCTCTCTGATACTTTATCCCATCAAAACCTCCAATCCATTAACCCGATCACCTTTTCATGGCCTGTCATCCTAATTATCTCCTTATTTCTCTTCTTATCCAGCTTATATTCCATGATCCATATCATAATCAACTTCTTTTGTCCTTTCTTCCTTGACAAGTTGACAAGTTATGTCACTGACAAAATAGAACATAGAACCTCCCTATGGTCCCACGATTAAATCTACGAACACATCTGCTTCTAGACTGATAGATTTTGTCTTCTCTTTCTTTCAGTAAGATTAATTTTCTATGCTCCTGAGCAATGGAAATTCCTGCTTTCACACCTGAATCTCATCCTTCTCATTCACTCAAGGGCTTTACCACTGCAACTCTACCCTTCTTTACTCAATAATATATTTTTTTTCTCTATTGCATCACTCCCAATAGCTTAAAACACACTGGATATGCCTAATACCCATCTTAAAAAATCTTCCTCTGATTCCACATTTGCCTCCAGCTGTGGCTTTTTAATTTTTTTTGGTATTGTTTTATAGAAGAATATCTTGAATGAGTGGTTTGTATTTGCTGTCACTATTTCTTCTCATTCCTTCTCTCTTTTCTCTTTTAAAATTTGTTTACTTTGAAAGAATCTCAAATTTGCCAAAATGTTTCAAGTACAGGACAAGTAATTTTTCCCGAACAATTTGAGAGTAGGTTACTGACCTGAAGCCCACAGCTCCTGAATACAGTAGTGTATATTTCCTACAAGCAAAGATATTCTCCCTCATAATCACAAACAACCATCTAATCACAAACAACCAACTACTACATCTGATCCTCAGACCCCAACCAGGTTTCACCAATTGTCCAGATATGCCTTTTGCAGCAAAAGGATCAAATCCAGAATCATATGTTGCATTAAACTGTCACATCTCTTTAGTCTACTTCCACATGGAATGGTTCTTCATTCTTCTCTTGAGTTTATGATCTTGACAAGTTTGACAAATCTTAGAAGGACACTAATCCTATTAGATCAGGGTCAAACCCTTATGACCTTAAAGGTCCCAACTCCAAATGCAGGCACACTGGAGGTTAGGGTTTCAACATATGAATTTAGGGTGGAAGATGCAGACATTCAGTCCATAGCAACCCCCACCCCCGTCCCCAACCGTGGATATGTCCTCCTCATCCCCCTCTGAATCCTCTCCCATCGCTGCACTCCTCTGTGGACATCTACCTTGACCAACTCTGCCTGTAGGATTTTGGACTGGTTTTTTGGGGGAAGAAAAGAAAGGAGATTTTCCCATCTGTAATTTCTTCTTCTTCTCTTTCTCACTCTCTTTCTCGCTCTTATTTAGCATCCTGAAATTACCGTCTAATACATAAATAGAATACTGACAATAACTTATATCTAAATATGTGGTTTTCCTGCACTCTGTTCCCCTGAAGCTCCCTCTTAGAGGTAACAGGCGTACTGAGTCTTGTGATCCTTGTGCAATAGAAATATATATTTTAACTTCATAAAAATGGTATTGTGCCCTCTGTAGTCTTTCGGGATTTAATTCTCCCACTCACTTTTATATTGTGAAGTTTTTCTTTATATCATTGTGCATAGCAGCAGTTTATTTATGTTTACTGTTGCTAATATTTCATTGAATAGACCACAATTTATTATCCATTTTCCTGTCAGTGGGTATTTTGGATTTTTCTATGTGTTTCTATTGAACTTTTACGCCCATTAGTTCTTGAAAACTGTTTTTTTTTGTTTTTAGGTAACAAATAAGTTAAAATTCCTAAATTCAGGGATCAATCCTCAGGATGACTCTTACATGAGTTCTTGGAATCTACTGTGGGTCTCCATGTCATTCTAGAAAGACTTTCTTCACTTGGCTTCTATGACACCACACCATAATCCTGGTTTATGCATGCAGCTCTTGTATTCTATCTGTTTTAGCATATATCCAGGATTTTTAATTTTTAAAGCATCATTGTTAATAGTTTCATTAAAATAAGTTTGCATAGGTTTGGTATATCTCACCATGTACTTCTACCTTCTGCCATGGTCTTGTCTAGTTGTGTATGAGATGCATGTGCAGTGAACAAAATTCTTATTTTATTGTATAATTAAAACTAAAAGAGAGGCCAGCCTGGTGGCACAATGGTTAAGCTCATGCACTCCACTTTCGTGGCCCAGGGTTTGCCAGTTTGCATCTTGGGCGTGGACCTAGCATGTCAGGCTATGCTGAGTTGGCATCCCACATAGCAGAGCTGGAAGGACTTACAACTAGAATATACAACTATGTACTGGGGCTTTGGGGAGAAAATAAAAGGAAAAAGGGGGAAATTGGCAGCAGACGTTAGCTCAAGGCCAATCTTCCTAAAAAAAAGAAAAAGAAAAAAACCTAAAAGATGATCAGTGATGATCCATCTCTTTTCTCTTGACTCTCTACAGATATAGCACAACTAATACGTACCTTTTAACAAGAGCATGATGGGTGCTCCCTAATAAAACCAAGTGCATTCAGACATGAGTGGCCAGAGGTGGCCAATCCGCTCTGGTTTCAGTGATTTAGGAGAGCCACTGCATGTTGCTGCCCATGGTGGGCACTTGGTGTACCATCTAGGACCCATGCCTCAGCCCAAGGGATGCACATCGCTGCCAGACCACCAGAAGTCAGGATCCTTCTGAAGAATGATTGGTTTTGAAATTTGTGTGGGAGAAATATAAGCTAGGCAGTCTTTCTGTAGAGCTTTAGAGAACAAGATAGATATTCTTGCTACCATAATATTGTCATTAATTGCGTGGTATGAATCTACAATTATTTAATTTTATTGTGTTATGACTTTTCAATCCTTTGCAATAATCCCCGGTAGCAGCAAAAGGCTTTTAAAATGTGCATGTTCAGGGGGCCTGCCCCTTGGTGTAGTGGTTAAGTCCAGCATGCTCCACTTTGGTGGCTGTGGTTTGCAGGTTCAGATCCTGGGCATGGACTTATACCACTCATCAAGCCATGCTGTGGCAGTGACTCACATACAAAATAGAGGAAGATTGGCACAGATGTTAGCTCAGGGTGAATCTTCCTCAGCAATAAAAAAAAGTGCATGTTCAAAGAAAAATACATACTGAATCAACATGTCTCAGGAAAACTGATTTTGAACTTGCATAAAATGTATGCTGATATTTACTAATCATAGGTGCTATAGTTATATCAATTTAATGAAAACAAGAGGACACAAATCTTTTGAAGTTATCTCATTAGAAGTTACTTTAAGAAGACTGTAGCCAAAGATAATGATTTAATACATGCATTTGTAGAAGATAAAGATTTTTCAGAAAAATACCATCACTACACTATTACAGAATAAGGCCAAGATGTTTATTTAAATACATGAAAATTACCAAGGATAATTATTCTACTAATGTTATTTTTAATTTTCAGATGATCAAATATAGAAAACTTTTAAAATTTTGTTTTATAGGTTAAGTTTTTAGAAATAATTTTATTTTGAAAATTTGAACATAACTTTTTGTTTAACAACCAATAAAATGAATTTGTCAGTTAAGAAATAAATATGCTAAAAATACATATTTTGAATAATTTAGTGCCTTCTTTCACTATCAAAAGTGCCGTAGTTAGGACAATAACGTATATGGTTACCTTTCCCATGCTTCAGTTCTGAGTAATCTTTTCTTCATTTTTTTCCCCTTCTTTCTCTAAGTACATTCACTAAGTGAGTTTATGCAGCCCCACCATTTCAAATACCATCTACATGGTGTCGACTCCCATATCTATAACTCTCTCCCATCTCTACTTTGAACTTCAGACTATGCTCTTATCCCCATTTAAATGTCTACCTGGCATATCAAACTCAATGAAACCAAAACTGAATTCTTGCTGTCCCCTCTAAACATCCTCCTCTCCCAGCTGTCCCCATCTCAGCAAATGTTACTAATATACACAGTTTTTCATGCTAAAAACCTTGACATCATCCTTGACTTCTTTCTTGCTTTCATACTCAACACTCAATCCATGAAGAAAACATGTTGGCTCTACTTCAAATATATCCCAAATCTGACCTCTTGCTTTCTCCTTTGCTACCATCTTAGCTCAAGTCACCAATCTCTCTCCTGGACTTTTACAATAGCCTCCTAATTGAAATCCCTATTCCTACTTTATAGGCCCACTCTCATCTGAATACACCCTATAAAGCAGCCATAGTGATTTTTTCAAAGTGTGAGTAAGGCCATTACTATTCTTTGCCTGGCCTTCAAGACCCTACTCCATAGTCTGGAGCTGACAATCTCTCTAATCCGGCAATTCTCACAGTGCAGTCCATGAACACTTGAGAGATCTCAAGACTCTTTCGGGGGGTCAAGTGAGGTCAAAACATAACAGTAGTAAGACATTATTTGGCCTTTTCAATGTGTTCACACTTTCAATGATGGTGAAAAAACAACGGTAGGTAGAAATGCAGGCATCTTAGCACAAATCAAGGCTGTAGTACAAACTGTACTAGTGGTCATTATATTGTTCACTTCATGTACCCTCAGATTTTTAAAAAAAGTTTCACTTGAGGATGGCCTTGATAAGGCAGCTAATGTTATTTTATTTTAAATTTCAATCCTTGAGTACAAGTATTTTTAATCATCTATGTGGCAAATGGGAAGTACACATAATGAAAACACAATAGATTTCTCAAAAAAAAAGCATTTTGTGTAATTATTTGTTATGAGCTGAACTAGCTATTTTTCATGGAACCATTTTAACTTCAAAGGACAACTGATACACAAACTATAGTTACTCATTCATGATATTTGGCAAACGTTTTTGAAAAAATGAGGTGAGCTTGTCACTTTGAGAAAACAGCTAGAACTTTTGTTGCCAATGATAAAATTTTGGCTTTTTACTGGAAATTAAAATTTTGAAAAAACTTGTATTGTGGGAATGACAGTTTTCCATTAAAGACTTTTCTGACGAGACTGGTGATGATATTAAAGAATGTGTCAATACTTAGGAGATTTGAATAACCCAACGAATCAATATTTTACCAATAGCCAATGTGGGCTATTATATACCATACATGGGTCAAGGATCCATTTGGAGTAAAAGATAGACCAATAGATTTTAATGTAAGAAAGTATGAACAGTTCATTGATATGGTTTAGATTCCACATTGCAGCTAACCTTTAAGATACTACCACTTGTTGAATTCTGGTATACCAACAAAGAAGAATGCCCACAAGTATCTGAAAAATTTATAAAATGCTGCCCTGTTTTCCAATTATATATCTGTATGAGACCAGAGTTTCTTTATATACTTCAACTAACATGATGCGTTATGAGAAATGGAATGCAGACGGAGATATGAGGATGAGAATCTAGCTGTCTTCTTGTAAACCAAACATTACAGAGATTTACAAAAAAATGAAAACTACTACTCTTCTCATTCATTATTTTTTATTTTGAAGAATATGGCTGTTTTTCATAAAATATATTATTCATGTTCATGTATAATACATTTATACTTTTATTTTTAATGAATTAATAAACATTTTCTCAGTTTTAATTTTTAGTGCATATATCAGCAGATACAACCACATAAATAAAAGCTATTTGTGGTCCTTGATTATTTTTAAGAGTGTTGTGAATATTGAGACCAAAATGTCTGAGAACTGCTGTGTTAACTTAGTTTTTCAATACATTGCTGCTTTCTCAATCTTCTCCAAACACACTAGCCACCCTGCTGTTTCTCAACCACACCAAGCAAGTTCCCCTGATACTCTCTTTGAACTTGGTATTTCCTCTGCTTTGTCTGCTATTCTGCCATGGCCACTTGGCTCAAGCTCTCATTTCCTTTAAATCTCTGCTCAAAGTAATCTCCATACATAGGCCTCCCCTGATGAGCTTATCCAACATCACAGGTCCCAATACTCTTTAATTAACTACATGAAATTGTTTGATCATAGCACTTTCAACTACCTACCTACCTAACAAATATAGATACTTACATAAAATATCCTGTGTGATATCAACTACCTACCTACCTAACAAATATAGATACTTACATAAAATATCCTGTGTGATAAAGTGAGTATACACGTGTTTGTGTGTGTGTCCATTGTCTCTTTCTTTACTGCTGTTGTCTTTAGTGCTAAGGACCATATCTGGCACAAAGTAGGTACTTAACAAAAATTTTTCTAGTGAAAAACTCTTTTGCAATGGCATGATCGAAGTAAAGACCCCAGAGCAGAGCCCTCCTTCATCAGAAGCACTGGGTGAGCATGCATTCCAAGTCCCCAGGTGTTGGCGGCTGAGACCACATGTGTCAGGGTTCAGTGACTTAATGCTGAAGGGAGTAGGCAAGCTATGTGGGGCAAAATCACTCTCACATAAGAATTAAAGGAATTGATGTCCAAAAAAGAACAGGGCAAAAGAGATAGAGATATACATAGCTTAGGATGTAAGATGAGAAACAGAAAACTAGAATAACAAAGAAGACAGTATTTACCACAATTAGGAATTTACCAGAGAGTGGTCAATTTGCTTTAAAAAGAGTAAAAAAAAAATCTTTCAGAAAATGATTTAAGAAAAATTAAAATCAGAGTATTAAAAAATACCCTAGAAGACAAAAATTCAATATAAAAATTAGAAGAGGACCAAAATAAAAAGGAAGAAAATATGAAAAAATGAGTTAAAAGACGTGAAAATATTTAGTAAGAAAAATAAATGACCCATGATTTTAGGATTTACTCTTCAAGCTAGAAATCAAATAAATGCATTAATATCCTATTAATACATCAGATTCACTTGTAAGATTGTATCCAGTTTGGTCAAGAGTCCAGAGGAAGGAAAACTTACTGCTGGTGACAGTGGAAATGGCTGTAGAGCAATTCCAAAGATTTTGGGAAAACCGGTATTAAAAGACTTAGAGGATTCACATTTTTACCCACTCCACCTGCTAGGATCTAGTCAAGGGAAAGAAACTATGCTAATTATTTTAAAAGACAACATTTATTATAAAGAATTTTAATTGAGTGTTGGAGACTAAAACAAATAAGACATTAAGGTATTATGAAGGCACAGCTGCAGGGATGGGGCACAGAGGGAAGAGGTTGAGATAATTTACATTTCAATTGGAGGAGCTGGGATTCAGGTCTCTGAACGGGGGCACTGCTTGGCTAGCACTGATGCCTCGGAAACTCCGAGAAGGGTCCAGTGCAGCTGGGACCAGAGCTCTCTAGAACTGACGCAGGGTCTGGGAAGACAGAGGTAGCAATGAAGCTGCTCTGGAGTGTTGCAAACATGGCCAACTGTAATCAGCTGCTGCTCACACAACAGCTACTGCCTGGAGGAAGAAGCCTCACCAGGGAGAGGCTCAGAGCAAATGTAGCAAAGTAGAAACAGAAAGCAAACAGGACAGAGCAAGTCCTTGCCCCTCTCTTAGCCCTCTAGAATCCCTCTAACGCCTCTATTGGCAGAGCCTTGCCAAGTGCTAGTTAGCAAAACTGAAATGTGGTTTACGGAGTCCTCGCCTCAGGCATGCAGAGCAGAGTGGACAAGGTGAGTTGGAAGCTGAGACAAACTGGAAACTGCACTAATTCTGCCTTTAAGATATTGATCTAATGAAATCATGTCTCTTGCACAGGAGGGTTACATAAATAGTGACACAATCCTTGTTGAAACACACAATCATTAAATGTATTTACAAATAATTTCTAATAGAATATTGTGTTAAATAAGTACACCACATGGAGTGTGATTCCTTTATGCAGAATGATGATAATGAATGTGCTTTTAAATAGCAATAGGAAATAACTGATAAAGTAGCAATAACAGTAATATAAAGTAATAACTAAAATAATAGTAATAACAAAATTATATATATTACAACGATGAAAGCCAGCACTTTTTAACTGATACTTACTAAGATATCTCTCATTTTTTGCCAGGCAGTTTGCTCTTTATTCATTGTCTCTTTCAATACTTACAGCAAACCTCTTAGGTAGCTGCTTAGTTCTTAATTGAGAGTTAAAGGTAAAAATTAATTCTCAAGGTGGCAGGTGAAGATACTAACTTAGGGACCCAAACTTAAGACCCTTGCACTTCATATCTGATAAATTTAAATATGATACATAAGATATATATCACATATATGTGTATTAAACATTAACATATAATACAAATAATATATGTATGTCACAAATATCACAAATCTATCTTTGCAGTTGGAAAGAATTCTTGTTAGCAATATTTATCTCTAGTTTTAAAAGTATGCGCTATAATTTCTTCCTTTTTCTTTGGAAATTTTTTTATTTCTCGTATTTCTAGAATGATCCTTCTCATTATACATACCATTTATACCTTTTCCCATGTCATTAAAATGTGATTTTTAAAGGTTACCTAATATTTTGTTTTAGCATGGTTCATTTAACTTCTTTCCTATATTGGACATTTAAGTTGTTTCAATATATTCACTATTACAAATAATACTGTAATGAAATTATTTTATAGCTTTACACAAATACAACTTTTGGAGAGATAAACTTCTGTAAGCAAAATTTCAGAATCAATAGTATAATCATTTTAAAGGTTCATGGGTGAAAAAAAGCCAAATTATCTCTAAAAACTTGTTAGTTCACATTGTCACCAATTCATGATATAGTAGGATTTAAATGTGTTTCTTTGAGTTTCACATTTAAGTATGATGTTGGTTGTTTATTGAGGCTAATGTTTTTCGTATTTTCTTCCTTTATTTTCTATAGTTAGGTTTTATTTTACACAGAAATAGAGTTTTGAATTTTAACAAGTATCTTTATGATGTCTATTAAATGATGATACAGTTCTTATTAGATTAATTCCTATGGTAAATGACTTATTAGAATTCGTACTAATTTACATTAAAGAATAAATTTGTAATGTAGGGGAGGAAGACATTTCCTCTTCCCAAATGGGGGTTCGTCTGGCCGGAGAACGAATTAAATTCACATGAGACAGAATAGCAAGAGAAAATTAAACAAAGCTTTATGAGGAGCCATGGCCCGGGGCCTTTCTTCCCAAAGGAAGAAAGGGCACTGAAGAAGTGGGGTACACATAGTGGTTATATACCCGCAAACAGGGTGTTTCACATGTGGTTGAAATGTCCCTTTTACAATAGTCACGAGGCCGCTCTGTCAGCACAGCGCTTGATGGAAACGACGGATAAGTCTGCTGTCCCAGTGAACGCCGCGGGGTGGCAGGTGTGTTGCCTCAGGCTTGGGGGGGGGGGTCACAGATGAGCGCCGCAATCGGTTCCCAGCCCAAAGAAAGATGCTTAATCTTTAAGGAGACACCAACGTTGGGAGGGGGAGGGAAGTCAGTTACAGGAGGTTACCAGACTAGCACAATAAAATGCAGATTTAAGTCCTTGCCTTTGGTATTGATTAAGAGTTTTTAGAGAGAAGGTCATCTCCTTTCTTCTTCCTGGTACAGAGAGGGAGGCACCTTTTACAGATAGAGATTTACCTTACAAATGTAAACGTGTCCTAACAAAGGGCAAGTTCCATTCCTCAGAGCCTCCTTCCCTGTCCCAGTTTATCAAAAGCAATCAGCCTCAAATAATCTTGATGCCAAAGAGACATATCTTGGGGTGGCCAATTCCAGGTCCCCACAGTAACTTCAGGTACTAAGGAAAAGTTTTTAAAAATGAACGTCGGAAAAAACAAATAACCCAATTAAAAAATATGTGGGCATGCTACTTGGACAGACATTTCAAAAAGGAAGAAAAATATCCAGTATGTACATTAAATAACTGGCCTTTGTGGTCTAGTGGTTAAGATTTGGCACTCTCACTGCTGTGGCCTGGATTCACTTCCTGGTTGGGGAACCACACCACCCATCTTTCGGTTCATACTGCGTCGGCTGCGTGTTGCTGTGATGCTGAAAGCTATGCCATGGGTATTTCAAATGCGAGCAGGGTCACCCACGTGGACAGGTTTCAGCAGAGCTTACAGACTAAGATAGACTAGGAAGAAGGACCTGATCACCCACTTCCAAAACACTTGGCCATGACAACTCTATGACTAGCAGTGAGTATTGTCTGATACAATGCTGGAAGGTGAGAGGCTGGAGCAAAAAAACTGGGCAGAGTTCTGTTCTGCTATACACAGGGTCACTAGGAGTTGGAATCAACTTGTCGGCACTAAGAACAATGCACATTAAACAATGTTTACTGTAATTAGACATTAAGAAATGCAAATTAAACCCACAATGAGATACTACCTTATAATGACTAGAATGGTAAAATTCATAAGACTGGCAATACTACGTGTTGGAAAAAGACCTGTGAGAACTGGAACGCCTACATTACTGGTCTGAAGTAAAAGGGCAGAACCACTTTGGGAAATTGGTTGACACTTTCTTTTTTTTTTAGCAGCTTTATTGAGCTATAATTGATATACAAAAACTGAACATATTTAATATATACAATTTGATGAGTTTGACCATAAACAAACACCTGTGAAATCATTACCACAATCAAAGTAGTAGACATACCTATCTCCTCCAAAAGCTTCTTTGTTGTTTTTTGGAACATTCATCTACTCCATGATCCAACAATTCTACTCCTACATATTTACCAAGAAAATCGAACATTTGTGTCCACCAAAAGATGCATACATGGATATTTATGACCATTTTATTTATAATAGCTATACCCAGAAACAACTCAAATATCTATTAACAAGAGCACAGATGAACAAATTGCAGTGTATTCATAAAATGGCATCTTACTCAGAAATTAAAGCAACTAACTGTTATGACATGCAATAATGTGAATAAAGCATAAAAGCATTATATTGAGAAAAATCACATACACGCATACTCTCATATGAATCTCATCTATAGTGGTATAAACTAGACAGTGTTTGCCTGGTGGCAGTGGGGATTAACTGCAAGTGTCACAAGGATCCTTTTTTGGGCGATGGAAATGTTTTGATTGGCTGTTGATTACACATGTGTATGTATCTGCCAAAATTTTGAACTATACACTTATAATTGGTGCATTTTATTTTACATAAATTATATCTCAGTAAGCCTCATGCAATTTTTAAAACAAACAGCAGAAAGATTTTTTTAAAAAGAAAGAAATCTAGAAACAACAGAAAAATAAAAAGAATATTGAATGCAATTCTGCTCATGGATTTGGGGATAAGAACTGGAATCATCCTAAGCAAGAGTTGAGAAACTAGACATTGAGAAACATGGTGGAATTTGAAGAATTATCTAAGAGTTCAACTCCACAGATCTGAGGCCGGAGGATGTAGTCCTAAAAGCTCACAACAGCCAATCATTCTTGTGCTACTTTAAATGCTCTAGAGCATAAAAAATAAAGAACATATCTAAAACCAGAACTACGATTAATCAGCTCCAAAAACAAACAAAAACAGAAAAAAAACCCCAAACAAAATCCTGTAGTATATAGACTTTAAAACTAAAGATCATGACCAATGATGTAAACTTCAAATATGATAATAGCACATAAAATCCAAAGATACATTAAAAGATGTCTATGTCATGGCTAAGAATTTTTTATTTCCAGAATTAATAAATGATTCAACATTTTTCATATTAGAGCAAGGAATGCTAAAGGACAAGCAAGGATACAGGCATTCAACCAGAGCCTCTGCTTAACGCCTGTGGAGAAAACAGCACATGAAACTCTGTTCAACCTGGAAAAGAAAGGGAGCGGACTGCAATCAGGGAAAGTTTGGGAGATACACAGATGGTTAGATAGACACCCTTATACTTTTAGCAGGATACTCTATATAGCTTGATTCCAATTTTATTTTATTCCTTTCCCTTCAAGACTCAAAAGTTTATTTCTTTGTATTTTTCTCATTTCTAATGATCACTGACTGATGATTGACTAATTTATAGTTTTTTTTAAAGCACTTGTTATTGGATTAATTTATCTACTGTACTGTCTTTCTGGTTTTGAATGTATCACTTTTTTCTTACATTTGTATTCGTTTCTTTCTGCTTTTCTCGGGGTTATATTGTATTTTTTTTCTTTGAAGTGGGAGTTATATAAGGAACATTAATCATGTTCTAGGAAATTTCAATTTGGGGGAATTTTGTTACTTTATAGTTTTACTTGTTCCTGCCAGAACACGTTCCTATATTATTACATTGGATATTCTATGAAGTTTCTTCTCTATGGCTGAGGATATAAGCAACTTTTTGTAATGGTCTAAAGAGACTCGAAGAAATTTGAAAAGAGTATAATAGGCAAAATGTTAAATAGATTATTGTTGAATTAAGCTTCTTAATTAAATTGTATAGCTATTTGTTGCTTTGTTTAGTGGTTTTTTCAGCAATTTCCATACTCTTAAAAATACGTGGGTACTAGAATTTCTTGCATTGTAAGAATGTTCTTCTGTGGTACTTACGAAGAATTCTTAGCTATGAGTAGGATTTTTATGTTATGATTATTTTTCACATTTCAGTTTAATATTCAATATTTCTTTATTGTCTTGCATTGGAAAGTCTCATTTCTTTTGTATGTACTTTTTTCTTTCTGAATGTTTCTTAGGGTTTTGCTCAATTCCTGAATTTAGAAAATGAAAAAAGAAAATAAGGGAGAGGAAGGGAGGAAGAGAGAGAAAAATAGATTAAGAATGGCTTGGTTTGTGACAATATAGAAAACTAGAATAGACCATTGACTTTTTCCCCCGAAACACATTTCTGAGAAGCTCTAGACAAATGAGCAGTATGAACCTGAAGAAGTAGATTAGGAACTGTGAGCACTGTTTGGGACTTGGGAGGCAGTTTCCATCGGATCTTTGGAATGAGGCTTAGGGTGGCTGTCCGGGGAAGCACGGGCAGGTCTCCATACTCAAGAATCACCCTGGAGAAAGCTTTCTGTTACTCCCCACCATATGTGACCTTAGAGGCTCATTTTTTTGTCCCTTAGACGTTTGAGGCAAGTTAACTAATGTGAAGTTCCTGGCAGTGCTAGTGACCTGCCGGGGTAGGAATAAACAAAAACAACCAGCTCCAAGGATCCCCTGCTCCTACCTTTCCTCATCTGCTTAGTGCTCCAGGACTGATAGATTACAAGAAAAGGAAATTGTTGCTTCCCCAGAGCTGCTTTCTTTAGAGCTTCAAGTGAATACTATGTAGGGCTTGTCAGTTAGGGGAGGGGTAGCTGCGATCACAGCACACTTGTGCCTCTGGTTTAGGCTTTGATGCACATCCCTCACCACTTCTTAAAACTCACCTCTTCCTGGCGCACATTTACTAAATCTCCCAGGGAAGAGTGTTTCTACCCAAAGAGGGCAACCGCCAGAACAGCAAAAACCACACTGAAGAGCCAGTGTGACATGGGGAAGAATAAACGAAACAAAAAAAGGATTAGGATTTTAAGTCAGTACTATACATATACCTTCAAAATAAAGGAAGATTTTTGTGTTTCGAAGCAAGAATAAGTGTTGCAAAGAGGAAACAAGTGGTTATAGAAATTTAATAATTCAGATAAAGAACACACATATTAGGAAAAATAACAACGTACATCATTGAAGAAAAACTTAGTGAACTGAAAATCAGGTCGAGAATATCTCCAGATAGAAGTGGAAAATTATAAAAAATATTTTTTAAAATGATAAAAGACAGATGTTAAAAAGATCATCAGAGGATATTATAAACAACATTATGCTAATAAATTTTCAATTTAAATGAAATGGACAAATTCTTAGAAAAACAGACGTTGCCAAAACTGACACAAAGAGAAATAAACAATCTGATCCTATTAACTAGTAAAGAAATTAAATCTGTTATTATTAAACCTTCACAAAATAAAGGTATAGGTCCACATAACTTCACTAATGAACTGTTTTAAGCATAATAATAATAATAATAATACCAATATTACACAAATTCTTCCAGAAAGTAGAAAAATGGAATACTTTTCAACTGGTTTTATAAACTTTGTAGCAAAATCTGGTAAGGATATAAGAAGTGAAAATTGATTGTTTAAAAATATAAAGGAAGGTCTCTAAAAAGAATGACAAGAACAACAAAAAAGAGACAAGAAAAGGAAAATGTAGAATGAAAAATAGGAAATAAATAAGAAAAACTTCTTTTGAAAAACAATTAGAATATTATGAAAACTACAGCAATAAATTAAAAAACCCAGAAGAAATGGATACATTTATGGAAAATGTGAAACATTAAAAGTAGCACAAGGAGAAACAGAAAAATTGATTAGCTCAGTCTATGCTGAAGAAATTGAACTAGTAATCAAAGTTATTTTCACCCTCTAGGAACACACACCACACACACACACACACACACACACCATTGACTCCAATCTACTCCAATGTCGTCATCACTCACCTGAATACAGTCACCTCTGTCAGGTCTTCCCACATCTCCTCAAGCTGGAGTGATCCAGAGGGATATAGTAAACATCCCTTATCTCCAGGTGACTCTGCTGCTGCTGAAGGAGTTTTCACAGCTTCCCATTCTTCCTAAATGGTCCTCAAAGTCCTGACTTAACCGGTCACTACCAAGGTCTCCAAACTCATCTCATGTCATCTCTATCTTACTCCATTTGCCCGAGCCACATCTGAAGATTTTCTGTTCATCACAAGTGCTGACTTTCCCACTTCAGCGCCTTCATCACGTACAGTTGCTTCCATTTGAATATTCTTTTTTCACTCTTCCCCCAGCCAACGAACGCTTCCTCTTCAGGTCGTATATTTAACCTCCAAGTTTTCACTGGACTTTCAGCCTGGTAGGTCCTTGTATTTCACGCTCACATGGACCTGCCATCACCGTGCACATTGTACCTATAATTCTTCATTCAGTGCTTGTCTCTAAACAGTGAGCTCTGCGAGGAGAGGGACCGCATTTGTCTTGTGTCTCTGTGCCTAGCACTGTGCTCAGCATTAAACTCTCAATGAGTATTTTTAAAAGAGTGAATGGCAAATTATATAAAAGATCTGAAAGAAATATACTAAAATGCTTTCAGTGCTTAACTCTCAGTGTTGGCATGTTGACTGATTTTTATTTTCTTATTTTTACTTTCCCATGTTTCCCAAATTTGAGAGGGATTCAGTGTATCATGTTTTTTCAGCTTTATTGAAGTATAATTGACAAATAAAATTGTAATATATTTAAAGCATACAACATGATTATTTGATATACATATATAATATGAAAATATTCATATGCTTTTTAAAGTAATTTTTCATCAAGCTTTTATAGAACAAATTATTATTAAGTAAATGTGGTCAAGTTGAAAAGAGGGAAAATCTTCCCAATTCATTTTGTGTGGCTGGTCCAGCTAGTATTTTTACAGATAAGGACAACATAAGAATAAAAAATTATGCCCATTTGTTTAATAAGCACACATACACAAATCCTAAAAAAATATTGACTGAATTCAATAGAGCTTTTAATAATAAACTTTTTAAGGCCAGCCCTAGTGGCCTAGTAGTTAAATTTGGCATGCTCCACTTTGGTGGCCAGGGTTTATTTTCCAGCCATAGACCTACACCACTCACCCGCTAGTGGCTATGCTGTGGCGGTGGCTTGCATACGAAGATTGGCAATAGATGTTAGCTCAGGGTGGTGAATCTTCCTCAGCAAAAAATAAATAATAATAATAAAACAAATACAATAGGGGCCAGCCCAGTGGCATAGTGGTTAAGTTCATGTGCTCTGCTTCACTGGCCTGGGATTCACAGGTTCAGATCATGGGAGTAGACCTACACACCACTCATCAAGCCATGCTGTGCCAGCCTCCCACATACAAAGTAGAGAAAAACTGGTACAGACATTAGCTCAGGGACAATCCTCTTCAAGCAAAAAGAGGAAGATTGGCAACAAATGTTAGCTCAGGGCTAATCTTCCTCACCAAAAACAATGAATAAATAAAATAATAAACTTTTTAAGGACAGTTCACCAAATTAATAAACTTGATATCTGTCACTAAATATAGAAAAGTATTAGATAATTTTCAATGATAATCTATGATTTTACAAAAGAATCTTAATAATTTTGATGAAAGTTATTTTGATAAGTTTTTTGGTTTTTCTTTTTTTTGTTTGTTTTTTAAAGAGTTTATTTTTTTCCTTTTTCTCCCCAAAGCCCCCCGGTACATAGTTGTATGTTCTTCATTGTGGGTCCTTCTAGTTGTGGCATGTGGGACACTGCCTCAGCGTGGTTTGATGAGCAGTGCCATGTCCGCGCCCAGGATTCGAACCAACAAAACACTGGGCCACCTGCAGCGGAGCACATGAACTTAACCACTTGGCCATGGGGCCAGCCCCCTATTTTGATAATTTGATGTATTAGTTTTGTATTGTTGCATAAAAAATTACCACAAACTTAATGGTTTAAAACACCCATTTATTATCTTGTAGTTTCTATGGAACAGGATTCTGGGTACAGCTTAGCACATTTTCTATTCAAGATGTTGCCAGCTGAAATCAATGTTTTAGGCATGCTGCATTCCATTTGGTGCCTTGACTAGGGAGGAATCTGTTTCCAAGCGCATTTTAGTTTTTTTTTCTTTTTGGTGAGGAACATTTGTTCTGAGCTGACATCCATTGCCAATCTTCCTGTTTTGTGTCTTTTCGTTTTTGCTTGAGAAAGATTAGCCCTGAGCTAACATCTGGGCCAGTTTTCCTCTATTTTGTATGTGCGATGCCTCCACAGCATGGCTGATGAGTGGAGTAGGTCCACGCCTGGGATCCAAACACGCGAATCCAGGCTGCCGAAGCAGAGTGCACGGAACATGAACAACTTGTCCACAAGGCCGGTCCCCCAAGTTCATTTTAGTTTGTTAGAAGAATTCAGTTCCTTTCAACCTATAGGAATGAAGTCACTGTTTTCTTGCCGTCTAATGGCCAGGGATTGCTCTCAGCTCACAGAGGTCCTTACCATGTGGCTTCCTTTACAGATAGTTCACAATGTGGCTATTTGCTTTTTCAAGGTCTGCAGGAGAATCTTTCTCGCTACACATCTCTTCCTTCAGAAAAGGCCCCGGCCTCTTTCAATGCCTCACTTAATTGGCTCAGACTCACCAAGGATAACCTCCCTTTTGTGATTAGGAATTGTAATTACATCTGCAAAAATCCCTTCATTTTTTGCCACATGATGTAACCTAATTGTGGTAATAAAATTCCAACATATTCACAAGTCTTTCTTACACATTAAGGGATGGGATTACACAGGGCATATACAGTCATGCAGCACATAATGATGTCTCGGTAAAAGATGAACTCTCTGTATGATGGTAGTCCCATAAGATTAGTACCATATAACCTAGGTGTGTAGTAGGCAATACCATCTAGGTTTGTGTAAGTACTATAAAAGAGGAAGAAATTTGCCTCTAACTTTCTAGGTTCTTCTGGCTGATCTAAGAATTAAATTGACATTGACATGAGGCAAATTAACAGAAGAAAAATAAGCAAGCATTTAATAACATGTGTACATGGGAGAAACACAGGAAAATTGAGCGACTCATCAAAATGGTCAAAGCCCTCACCTTAAACACCATCCTCAGCTAAAGACAAAAGAAGGTGTTGGGGGTGGGGAGGGTCAGGGACTTCAATGGGAAGGAAAGCAATTTACACATAGGTGAAAAGGAGCAAAGGTTTAGAAAACAAATGTTTATTTGGCCACACAGAAACAGAAGAACACAGAAGGGAGTTCAACAAACAGGTTTTCCTAGGTTCCTCCATGTCTACCACATAGTTCATCTTATGCTAAGTTGATAACCTGCTTCTTGAGCCAGGTTTTCTTACTTGAATTCTTTTAGGCAGTTATGGAGGAGGTAATGAGAAAAGCTGTCTGAGTCTCTTGTTTCCCAGAAATAAACAGTCCAAAATAATCCTCATGTTAAAGAGATGTATTTTGAGGGGGGCAAATTTTGTTCCCCTTCAGTATACTCTATGATGTTTAACAACAAAGAAATTGCCTAACGATTCATTTCTCAGAAAGCATCCCTACTGTTAAGTGAAGCATGACCGAACAGCAGGGGGCAGGGGTCTCCGGGGTCACCTTAGAATTCTGTCTACCACAGTCGATAAAGATTATATAACAAAACCCCTAGAAATCATATTTAATGGGGAAAATTTAGTTATTTCTTTTGATACAGCAATGCCTCTATTTCTGCTGCTTAACACTGTACCGGAAGTCCAAGCCCATTCTATATAACAAGAAAAAAGAATAAGAAATTTGAGATTTAGAAAGAAAAGGTTAGAATCTATAGACAAAAATTATTAAAAGATTTTGTAAAAGTTACTGTAGACAATTGGTCAATTTTGAAAATCAGTTGCATTTCTCTTAACCTCAGTAAAAACCTACAAATTATAAGAAAAAAGGAAATAGTTACAATAACAAAAACAATAATTAGGAATTACTGTAGCTTAATGTATACACAAGATTTTTAGAGTTTTAAAGGCTATAAACGCAGATATGAATAAATAGATATCCATTCTAATAGATGGAACAACTCAATATTATAGATCTGCCAATTCTCTCCATTTTAATGCTTATATTTGATAACGATCTAATAAAAAAATACATTTTTAACAAGCCTTCAGGAAATTCTGATGCTAGTCCCCAGACCCCACCTGGAGAGATATTCTCCCAGGACAACCTGCTCAAACCCTTACTCACTTATGTTAAGAATGTTTCCTCCTTGTGATATGACAATAATCACACTGGTAAGGAATGAGAGCTTTCTAATACAGTGAGCTATAGATAAGTGCTAGCTCTTGGACTTCGGTTTTCCACTTGAAAGGTCTTATCATGCAAAACCAGGACATTAGATTTGTGAAGCATCTTCCCAAATAACACAGAGATTCTTGCTATCGAAGATTGCATGACACATATAAATTTATGGGTGGAAGCCATTTCTTTTATAAGCTTTTATTAAAACCTTCAAGTATAAATCAACATGTGAAGTAATTTGATGCAAAATATTTTATATTTAAATAGTTAACTACTATTTTAAAACTTTAAGTTAGACAAAAGGTATTTTAAGACTCATGACACATATTTTAAAATGCTTCAATACTACATAAGTTACCGTCTTTTGTCTATTTTCTTCGGACATTATTTAAGATTTCTTCTTTCTTCTTGTAAACCTTGTGTAAAGTAGATTTTGACTTAAATTACCTTGGTACTTATCTCAGTCAATCTCTTCCCAAGCGACCAGAGTTATGAAGTTTCTTTCTGTTTGTATTATTACTTCAGATGAAAGAGGAACTACTTTTATTCTTTTAAATTTTCCTTAGACTTAATTTTCATGGGAAGCAAAATAGTTTACTGTCTTACCAACTGGTTTAATCTGGTTACAATTTGTAAAACAGCATGCTCTGTTAGCACTTTCTAATTTGATTAAAATAAAACCAAAATCTCCACCTTGCTAAGTCTCCCTTTCTTGTTGAAAATTCTTTATATTTGATGATCATATATATTTCACCAAGACATAATTAACAGGGAGGCATCTGTCTTATATTGCCATAATTATCATGGTAACTAAGGAGATAAAGCTGTCTAGAAGCTTTTCTATTTTGACTGTTTTCTATTTAAAGTTTGAAAAACCTTTCCTAAAATTTTTGGGAGAGAAAATTTTCTGTAAACGATTTAAGTATGCTTTGCTTTCAAGTTATTTCAGTTCTGTTCAAGATTATTGGAAGATGATCTACTTTTTATGTGAAGAAAGCTGTAGTGATAATTTGCAAATCAGGCCATTAAAGCATTGTGACATTTTCAACAGGTCACAGAAGAAAAACTTGGATTTGAACATAAAATAACCCTTTACATGATAGTCTTACAGTAAGTATTACTCAATTAGACAATTGTATCCCTGGATAGGAGATAAAATATAATCCACACTCTGCCCCAGCCTTACATTTTACACATTCAAAAAAGCCCAGAAAGATCAACAAGTATTTAGGTCCTAAAACTTCGTCATGGTGGATAAGTGACGGAACCCACCTTTCAAAGCTGCTAGCCCGTCACGCCTAGGGTTTACTGAAGTAAGACTGAGAAGTGGCGTCAGTAACCTTGCCTCTTCATGCCTCATTTTATAACACATAAAAACATCCTACCCAGTTGAAATCATTAGCAACCAAAGCTAAAGAATCATCATATACTTGTCTTGCCAATTATCTAAACAGGGCTTCGATCAAGTGTCTGCACATGAATAATAGTGAGAGCCCTTAGAGTCACACTTTTGGGTGGGAGTGGGCAGTGGGAATGTAATAAAGGGCAGACTTTAGATTTCCAATTCAATTCCACAAATATTTACTGAAATGCGCTCTCATACAGGCACTGTAACAAGTACTAAGAAACAAGAATGAATAAAATCTGGGACTTTTGTCCAAGGATTTCACAGTCTGAATGTAGTATAGATATGCTACCAAATATGGTTGGGTAAGTGCGAAGAAAGTGGTGTTTAAAAGGAAGCAGAGAAGAGCTGACTCTTGAGCTGAGTATCAGGAATCAAGTAAGCATTTGTCTGGAAGAGAACAAGGAGCGAAGGGACGATATTCATGCAGAGGGAGGAGAGTGTGCAGGGGAAGGGACTATGAAGTATCTTGACATGCTCAGGGAATTTTTGTAGCTCAATTTTGTTAAAGCGTGAAAAGTCATACCTAATGGAAGAGACGATTTTGGAAAATTCAGCAGGGCCAAAATTATCAAAGAATGTGTTAAAGATGCCAAAAAAATAAAAATTACTTTGCGTGTCATGAGAATCAATTATTTATTTATTTTTAAAAATACTTGAGAGAAGTGATCAAGACTGGCTCAAGATTTGAATTTAGAGAGATTGCTGGGGAGGACTAGGGTGGCCATGGAAAACATCAGACGAGAAAGAAGCACAAAAGCATCTCTCAAATAAAAGTGTTTGCCAAGATAAAATAAACACGTCCCGGGGCTGTAACATACATCATGGTGATTATAGTTAAAACCACTGTAGTAGATATCTGAAAGTTGCTGAGAGTACATTTTAAAAGATGTAAGCACAAGAAAAAAATATTGTAACTGTGTGGTGATGGATGTTAACTAGATCTGTTGTGATCATTTTGCAATATATACACATATTGAATCATAATGTACATCTAAAACTAATACAATATTATATGTTGATTATATTTCAATTAAAAAAGTGAAAAAAAATCTTATCATCTGAAAAAAAAAATGTGTCTGTCAAAGCGAGGTAGCCCAGTTCAGTTATCACAGCTCAGTAAAAAGGTTCTTGTACAAGACCTAACTCAGACTTCACCTAGTATCATTAAACTCTTAAATATTTTCCTAATCGTATCCAATTGGCACTGTATGTAGCAAACATTCCTTTAGGTTCCTGATATACGTCACAAGCCAAATGTCATGATTCGGTGGCAAAAAAGCGATAGCCAGGCGATGAAATGCAAAGATGTTGGCTACCGAGTAGAGTCTCAAGGTCTTAAATATTGAGAAAGATCACCCTTGTGGGTCTGGTCCTTACCTTCTACCCTCTGAACCCTGGTTTTGTCTATTAGCTGACAGGGTGTGATATGTAAAATTCACGACTTGTGAATTCATGATGAGAAGTGCATCTGTCAAGAGGAACAGAATGTCTGAGTGGACAGATTAGAGCATTTGTTAAGTGAGTCTACTAGATGACCAAAGCCGTCACGGTAGAATGTTGCCTGTGAATACGCAATGAGGAGAGGGCTGCATATTTATGATCTATCTGGGCGCTGTGCCTGATACAGAGATCCACGGACCTGGATCTTTGTGGAGACATCCTCTCTTCCCTGGATCTGTGTAGAGGATCATGAGGACACTGATGCTGGCTTTCCATGTTCCTTGTTCCATTGACTTCCTCCTCCTCCTTTCCAGTATTGATACATTTTCCACTGTTTTTGCACATTATTAGTGTGTTGCTGGAACTTTGGAAGGGCTGAGAGCTGTCACCTTTAATGTGCTGCCATCTTTTCGGAGAAACACATCATAGAACCAGTGGGGAGAAATCCATGGCATAATATCGGGAGCAGGGATTTGTGGCCTTTGAGAAACATAGATGTTCTCTGAATACTTTTTAAAGAGTGAGTATGTTAGGAATATTAAGGTATGGTAGAGCAAAACAAGTTGAAGGTATGTGAATGGAAGCAAAGTCCTCACCTTTTATAAAAGGGAGTTAAGAAATGCTATTTTTTTAAAAAAATTTCTTTCTTTTTTTTTGAAGATTGGCACCTGAGCTAACAACTGTTTCCAATCTTCTTTTTTTTTTTTTCTGTTTTTTCTCCCCAAATCCCCCCAGTATATAGTTGTATTTTTTTTTAAGTAGTGGGTCCTTCTAGTTGTGGCATGTGGGACGCCACCTCAGCATGCCCTGATGAGTGGCACGGTGCCATGTCTGTGGCCAGGATCCGAACTGGTGAAACCCTGGGCTGCTGAAGCAGAGCGCGAGAACTTAACCACTCGGCCACAGGGCTGGCCCCAGAAATGTTACTTTTTAACTTTGACATTAAATGCATGTAAAATATATTTAGGAACAACTTGTACAATTGAAAATGAGAGGTGTGTCTTTCTACCAATTTCAGACTCTAAAATAAAACAAAATAGAATACATATAGCAAAATGTAAAGTAGGACAAACACAGAAAGTATTAATGTAGTGATCTTGAAAGAGAAGATGATTTCTATGCAACTTGGATAAGAGTATGAAATACCTCCACAAACTCGGGGCTTCTCAGTGTCAGGACAGTGAGAATATTCCAAACAGGCCTGAGCCCTCAGATGATGCTCAACCAGAGCAAGTAATGTGGGCACACCCAGAAATTTACGGTCATTGTTGTGTCTCAGATGAAAGATAAATTCTTCTACCTCCAAATCCAACACCAACAGTTTGAATTTTGCTCAGCTTTTTCCATCATTTCAATGATTTCGTAAAGGCAGATTCATTAAAAGAGCATTGCAAATAGCATTATTGTTTGCTACTAGAAATGGGAATTTCATAGAGTATGGAATACTATAAGAAAAAAAGAGATTTACAGTGAAATGTGAGTGACTTTAAGAACATAGGATGAAACATTTATTTCTAAAGAATAATATATTTCTGCATCTCTCAGAGCTGTTAAGACAAATATGATTAATTTCAATTCATTGGTAGAGAAAACAAATATGGAACATCTACTGATTTGGGGGAACACATGCAATTGAATGGTGGGGAAAAGTATCAAATAATCTGTGACTAAAAAGAGGAGTTTATTTTTCTTACTTAAATCTTTTATCTTCTTTCTCTTTTCAATTTTCATAGCACCCTTTGGGAGGAAAGCACGACAGAAAATCCTTACTCTATGCTGCTTAAATATTTGGGAAGTATCCTAAAAAGTCTGTTTTATTATATATTAAGTTATCTTATTTTCAAACATTTTGGAAAACTCAGAAAGCAAAATATGATGTAAAAGAATAATAACATGCACATGCAGCAAGAGCTAATAAATGGCAAATGACTGATGTTCTGGGCACACAGCCTTTATTTCAGCCGCTTCGTTAACATTCACTCTTGGTAAAGATTTGATTTTTCTACTTGCTTCTTTGTAACCAACTGTGACACTAATAGGGCTTAATTTCTCTTCACAATTCTTATAGACATAACTTTGGGCAGACTGAAAAAACTTTCGAGACTGGAGGATTTAATTAGGGTTGGAAAACTTTTCACTGAAGCATTGGAAATTAGTTACTTCAGCTACTTCATATTTCAAAGTAGGATCTAACTTTAATACAAAATTAAACTGAAGGAAAATCTCCAATGTCTTCTGAAAGGCTGTTCCACACTGCAGGTGCTGCCCAACCCAGCCGAAGGCAACCGGTTTGTTGGAGGATTGCTAGGGGTGCCTCCAGAGTAAGCGGTATGTGGAAGGATTCTCTCTGCTCTTCGAAATGCTACTCCTCTTGCAACCATAAAACAGACAAGAGTTGTACGAATGAGATACTGTATGCTCTAGTTCTGTAAGTCAGAGTTCTGACTCCTCTTGCCTTTCACTACTGATGGACTGTCACCCAGAGCCCACTCACTTGTCACTCTCAGGTGTCAGAAACTCTTTAGCCATGGCCTTGAAGCAGCCTCAGAATGACAGCAGTGACTGAGAGCAACTGCCAGCTCAGTGCTGAACATGCAATTTCTGAGTGTCCCATTCCCACTGCTCACCTGTTCAGAAAAAGAAGTCTTGCTGAGGGAGATTGACAGTATGGAAACTGGTCCTAAATCACTGAGTGGACACTTTTGATTGCACAGGGCTGGCCAGGCAACATCAGTTCAAGAGAGGTAAATGTGAGGATAAAGTTGGCAAACGTCTTTGGGAAAAGTCTGTCTCTAATGATGACTTTATAGTTTTCGTTATGCTATGTTGTATCTTTGTATAAAACGTTATGTGTTAGTGTCTGGGATCACATGGGTTTACCATTCTGCCTCTTATGTTTGGATTTGATTGAGTACCTTACTCGTGTCGGCTTAGTTGATCATGTAAACTATGGTAATAGATTTCCTAATTTTAATCCCTTCTGAAACCATTTTTGGTCACTGCAATTTTTTTTACTGTAATAGTGTAGGCAGTTTGCTAATATTTTGCTTAGGATTTATGCATCTTAAGTGACATATTTCTTTTTGTAAGCTATCTCTATTGGATTTAATTGTATGTGCTAATTATTTTTTTAAATGACAAATGTAGCAACAAAACCATAGAAATATTACAAACTTAAAAAAATGTATTTGCTAGTTATTGGTTCATTCAAGGTTTTTCTTACTTGGGCCAACTTTGTTTCTTTATTATATTTTCATGAAAGTCAAGACAATTCAAATACTTAGGCTAAACAAAGTAGTCAAGTATAACCTTCTGACCTCAGACTATTAAGAAATTACTCCAAATGGTGTGCTAAGATTAGTACTGACTTGTCTCAATCCACTGAGTGTGGTCCCCTATATTTCGAGTCAGAATACATTTCTTCTCGTTTTCTAGTCCCCACAATTAAAGAGACCTATTAGGTGACAAGGAACTCCATCTAAAAACATTTCAAAGCTCTTTATGATAAAGTGCAAATCTGGGCTTCCCAAGCTAATCACGTTCAGGGGACAGGTAGCTTTAGTACAGCTATCTCGTTAGCTATCTTATTACTTTGTGGCGATAAACATTAGTTTTTACTGATACATCTTCAGATTTCAATTCCATGAGTAGGAATCAGGTTTTGGCTAACCCTGCCTCTTTCTCCATCCTCACTGGCCCTTCTCTATTGCAGTTCATCATCTCTTGCATGAATCTTTTAACAGTCTCTTAAATGATCTTTTATCTCTATTCCTACTCCATTCCAATTAATTATCAACCCCATAACTGCAGAAACTTTTCAAAAATGCAAAAATAATTATGCCATTTCTCTATTTAAAGACCTAATACTCTTCCATTACTCTTAAAATAACCTCTAATCTCCTTAAGATAGCATGATGCGGATAGATCTTTGACATTTGGCCTAAAGCCCCACGTGCAGCCTCACCTTCCACCATTCCTCTTGCGCTCTGTACATGCTTCTCCCAGTGGGCTCAGTTCCTGCTTGTCTTTCAGGCTTTCACTACCTGTTAGCTTAGATTCTCTCATTATTTGTTCTCTTAACATCTCTTATATGCTCTCTATAATGCTCATGCCATTTTATTGTAATACATTTCTTAGTGTTTTTATTGCCCTGTAATCTGTATACGTGGAACACGAAAAGTCAAGTCGCTCTTGTTCAAAGCCCACAGCTGTATACCAATGGCTCGTCCAAAGCCTAGCATACAGTGGGTACTTAACGTTTGTTGAAAAAATATGTCGTAACAAGAAAATAAAAACTACAGGGTTTTCTGAGAGAGATAATGGAAGATGTGAACAAATGGAATATATCCTCTACTTATATGAGAAAATATGTTTGTTCAAATAAGTTTATGCAATAAATACAGCCACAAAAATTTATAGAATAGATTATGGAATTGAAAAAAAGTATTCTAAATTTCATCTGAATGAATAAACACAAAAGAAAAGAAAGAATACCTTTAAAGTTGTATGAGGGTGTTATAGTCTAAACAGATATTAAAATGTGTAATAAAGCTAAAATAATTCAAATTATGTGTTTCTTAAGCAGGAATAAACAGAAATATTAATTTAACAGAATAGAACTTTTAGAAATAATTCTAAGCACAAATAAAATTGGGTGAAACTAGAATGGCAGCCTAAATGAGTGTCGTGATAAGTGAATAACCAACTGTAGAAGGACAAAATTAGATTCTCGAATCCTGTGTATAAAAGCTAACACTTTTATTTTAAAACCAGAAACAATTATAATTGAAATTTTGCATCATCATTGGCTAGGCAAGGGTTTTTTAAGCAAGGCATCAAAGGCAAAAACCATATATATTTTAAATAAAAGATAAATGTGAATACGTATTTTTAAAAATGACAAAAATACCACAAATAAAGTTAAAAGACTATCTACCCATAATCTTTAGAAGTAATTTCAACATAAATGCCATATACAGAGTTAACGTCCCTAAAGACTAAGCTGTCTTCCAAGTCACTCGGAAGACCAAGACAACGTAGAATAAAAAGCCAATGGTGATTAATTTTCAAAATATGGAAGGTGGGGGAAATAGATCGCATTGATTAACATAAGAAAAATGTATCAAAGTGTTATCCTTCCACATTTTTTCTATAATTAATATTTCACTTGTGTAACTGAAATGGAAATACTAACAGAGTATTGGCAATTACAATACTTCATCATATATAGGATAAGGCCAAAACTACTCACAGTCAGAATTCAAAGCCCAAGACTTTTGTATTACACTAGTGTAATGGATTTCTCTATGCCAAAACATAGTAATCATCATTTATTCACTCAATTCACAAATATTTGGTAAGTATCTTCTATGAGCCAGCAACAATTCCAGGCACTTGAGGTGCATCCAAGAATCAAAGTTCCTGACTTCATAGAACTTTTCAGCTTGTTCTTCTGCTTTCCTGTGATTTGGAGACACAAGAGAAGAGAAATTTCTTGCAAGAAAGTGGCCATGATAATTAAAAAGTAAATGTCAAGGGGCCAGCCAGGTAGCATATGGGTTAATTTAGTGAGCTCTGCTTCCGAGGTCGGGGGTTCAGATCCCTGGTGCGGACCTACACACTGCTCATCAAGTCATGCTGTAGCGGTATCCCACCTACAAAATAAGGTAAGATTGACACAGATGTTAGCTCAGGGACAATCTTCCTCAAGCAAGAAGAGGAAGAATGGCAAAATATCTTAGCTCAGGGCCAATCTTCCTCACCAAAAAGAAAAAAAAAATAAATGTCAAACATTATTTAAGAAAGGGTTAATTACACGCACCCTGGTGGCTGGTGTTGGGATATAATTGGGGCTCCTCAAACAGCTGTTTCTGGTTCAGAAAATGCCAGGTGTCTGAGTTCCTCTCTTCATCATTTCTCAAGACAACAGTGGTGATGGTAGTGCAGGCACAGCTCAATTGCCAGGGGAAAACTACCAGTTCAGAGGCATTAACCAGAAGAACACTACCTGTTCAGTCATTGCTGCTGCATCCAGGAGGAAGGCCCTGACTTGAGGGCAGGGCGGGATGTTTGTTTCAGGAAAATTGCTCTTCTCTTAAGCTGCAGCTATTATATCAAGTGTATTTGAATAACCTGGACATTGTCAGTGCTTGAGCTGATTTTCCCGATGAGAGAGAAAATAGACTCTAAGGTACCTGTGTTGTAGGTGCCTTTGTCTTTCCTCATGAGCTCTACACCATGACCGGAACATTAACTGCATTAAGAGTATACAAGGAATTTGTCTCTTGAAACCCAGTATCCAAGGTGCACCTGTATCCTTAAATAAGGCTCAGGCAGTTATCAAAGGCAGCAAAAATGTGAAACCACCACTCAGGTTAAAAAAATTGAACATTACCAGTTGCTAATGTAAATATTTCTAAGACATACAGTACTATAACAAATCCTTGTTTTATGAGAACAAAGTATGCCTATGAACTGATTACAGTAAAAAATGATTAAATTATTGCACTGAAGCCTTGACAGTGTATGAGCTCCCTAGAATGTGGTTTCAATGCTGGGAAAAATGATGGGGTGTAGGAGATGGGGGATGGGGGTGGGGGACAGACCTCAACTTGATCATCTGTCAGCAGAATGGGAGTATAAAATGTAAATTAAGTTTGGCTGAAGAAAACTAAAAAAGATACATACACACATATATAATTATTAAACGCATGTAAGGAAAAGGTGAAAGATGTAATCACTTATAATCCAATTATGGGATATAATCAACTATAATCAACATCACTGACACCACCTTACTCTGCTTTGTCCTTTCTGTAGCACTTAGCAGCCTACTTGTCATATTAAATATTTAAATATCTGTCTTTTCATTCTCCCCACCAACCTTCAGGATATATGCTCCATAAAAATGTGTCCTTTCACTCTCAGAAATAAGTCCAGAGCTAAAACAGTGCTTGGTACAAAGTAGCAGCTCACTAAATATTCATTAATTTGATAACAGAATTACAAAACAAATGATATCTTTTTCCATTTTGTGTGGGGCATGCTATAGAGTATGGGAAGAGTGTAGCAACATTGGAAATGCTTCTGATGTACCAATATATTCAAAGAATAGGATACACTGGTATCTCAACTTGATATGAACACTGGACAGAAACGTATTTAGAGCAAATATATTTAGAATGAATGACTCTTGGTATAGATGCATTTAGAGCTTTACTTTCTCCTCTATGCATTTCTACATTTAAAATTTTTCTACAATAAGCATATATCATACTTGTGTTAAAAAGGAAAAATAAGTAAAAGAAGTAATAAATGAATTACTTATAGGAAAGTTATTCCTTTTATGGCAGAAGACATTTAGGGTGGGGCATGCGTCGATCCATATGAGTGGAGTAGGATCCAATCAAGGATGTTTGACCTAATCATGGGTAACGATGAAGATGCAGCCTAATCAAGCTATAAGGGAATCATTCTAGACAAGGCAAGATGCAGGTTTAATCACAGTGATTGTGTGATGATGTTCTTAAGAAAGTTAGATGGAAGTTTCCGGAGTTGTAATTCTGCTTCTTTTAAATATTAGTATAAGAAAATAGTGAAGTCTACTTCTTAATGTTTCCAAATCAAGGCATTTCAATAATATTTGGGGTAATATAAATGATAAAGGAGTCAGAAAGTAATATTTCATCAATATGCCTTAGATAAAGTCTAATGCCAACTGATAAAACTATTGAAGCTTGCTCAGTGAGGCCCAGAATGGTCTGAACTTTATCTCATAGGTGTGGGGAAATCACTTAATATTGTTAAACAGGGGTTATGAAGTAGATTTTATTGTAAATCATCTGAGTAATCCTTTTAATTCAATATTTTATTTGCCACTATGGAAATGTATGTATATATTTTAATATATTTATTATTTGTGTATTATTCATGACCATTTATTCTCAATTCAATGAAAATGTTTTAAAATATGTAATTGAGGTAAATTTAATTCCTAATTAAGTTTTATACCCAGGGCCAAATAATGCTTCTAATTGATTTTTTTTTCACTTAATATCTTCCTGGATTACAGGTATCTCAGTGATGGAAGTGATTTTTCTATCATCTCCCCTCATGTCTATTGTTATCCTCTTCCATATATCCATTAGCAGTAATCCTTTTAATTGCTCCCCAAATTTATTTGATTTGGAGTAATACTGATTGTAAAAATGTTCTTGGTTTTAATGAAACAATATTCAAAAGTGAAATGGGACTAGAAAAGATAAATTTGATTTTGTGGGAGCATTATCTTACTTATAAACATATTTTGTTCTTGACCTGCCTTCCTGAATTCTCACCTCACTGGGAGATCAGCAATCCAATGCCTCAGAGTTGGGTAGAGGCATGGCCCAAGTGCACATTTTATGACACAGTTTCAATTTCTCTACAAAAATACTGTGCTTTGATTGGCTCTTAGACCTGATTTACCAGGACTGATAATTAGCTTACTAACCAGGAAATCAGAAAGTAAGTCTCAAACCAGTGTGGAGAAATGTTAAATCAAATTAATATTTTAATGTTGCTGAGCATCACCCATTTTAAGTACTGTTGATTAAAGATTTTAATTGATTCATTCATTTATCCATTCAAGTGTTCATTGAATACTTACACCATATGAGGTGCAGTGCTAAATTTATTTTATCATATGTTTCACTTTCAAGTTATTTTGGGACTATTGTGTGGTGGGGTCAATCAAAAAAGGATATTCTTATTCCTCTAATATGCAAGAAGATTTTCAAATAAACATTTATTAACCCAAAAGAAATATGCTACTTATGTTATTCTACTACAGAACACTAAATAGTTCTTTGCAGTTATTTAGATTTTCTTGGGAAGTTCCACCCATATCTAGATAAATATAATCATAATATAGCATCTGCAAAAGGGGAAATTCGCATTTTGCAAGAAACAGTAAATGAGCAGGGTATAGGTAGAATAATAAAAATACTTAGAACTGTGCATATTCAGCAATAAATACACTTCATTTGATATTTCCCTGAAAGGAGTAAATCTCAACTCAATGTTAGGCAGCAAATATTTCCAGAATCCATATTTCATTAAATAGCCATATTTCCCCTTGGTTATTTTTAAATTGCTTCTTCATTGTATAGTCCAAATAAAACTTTCAAACTTGAAAATATAAGTGGTTATGCTTAGCTAATTCTAGAGAGGAGTCATAAATGGGCAAAATCACAAATCTTATTGATTGAAAATGGTTAAAACCTCAATTTTCAAGAAAAAAATCACCTATTTTTCTCATTAGCTTCAGGCACTTCAGCCAGAGGTGTAATTCGTAGTAGATTTCCCTGTCTTAAGTCCTGAAAAGCAGGCGTATTTTCAGATAAAGCTTGGCTTTATCACAAGAATTGTCTAAAAACAGAATAAGATTTGTTGCAAGAGAATAAGCTACTCCTTAGAAGACATTATAAAAATATAAACATGTTCAGAGCTTGGTGAGCTGCATTTCATTGCCTATAAGGTCTCTTTATCATTCTGTAAGGCAACAAATGTTGAAATGCTGAAAGAGACAAAGTGGGGGCTAGATATTGGTGTATAAGCCAGCCTCAACTGGTATCTTAAAACTCATGAGCTCTTTTGCAAGGATAAATGAGGGTCAAGAGATCTAAGCCTGGATTGGTTCAAGTCCCTTTCTCGCTGTCTACGGATACTGTGCTATTCCCCACATCCACTCTAAGTGAACCTGGAGATTACCTCAGAGCTGCAGGACCTGAGACTGGAGAAAATATTTTAGAGAGGTAGCTGGAAGATGTTGCTGAAATGTTTAGATTTGCAAGCCGGAGACCCAGAGGGAAGCACAAAGGTGGAGTTATCCAGGGTCTGAGCATTTCTGGTGCTCTTAGGTCTGTGGTCAATGCCCAAGGCATTTGGCAAGAACAGCTGGAACTCAAGTGCCAAATTTTTGGCTAGACAATAACTGAACAGAAAACAGGATCCTGAAAATATGCTATGGGCATTTGCAGGGGAAATAGAGCAATGTATTATCAAAGGCAGAGATGGGGCTGGGCTCAATGACAACAACAAAGCATGATGGTGCTATTTACACTGAAATTGGGCTGGAGAGGAAATCCTATCAAAACACAAACAAAAATATGCTCTGTCTACACGGTAATCTGAAAACTTCTGAAAGTTTTCAGCAAGTTTACTTTTTCATAGATAATAGCAACAGCACAGCGTGTGCCAGCACCAAGTGGAGTTGGTTGAGATATAAAAGTGTCCAAGTCTTGTCCATCTGGCCTTCCAGAGAGCTTCAAGGCTTTGGCAGGACAATAGGCCCACTCATTTTTTATATCTTGTAGCAGGTTGCCACACAGAATTACAGTCCGCAGTGGAAATATCACCGGCTTGTACTTGTCTGCATGGGGTAGACCAGGGACGAGGCACATGATTGTGGAGAGAGTTGCCAACATAGAGCAGTGACCCCCATACTTAAAGGGCATAAGAACCACCTGGAGAGCTTGCTATGACTCATTCCTGGGCTTTACCCCTAGAGAGTCTGATTCAGTGAGTGAGAGTGAGGTCTTTGCATTTGCGTTTCTTACAGACTCCCAGGACTTTGAGAACTTCTGCTTTCATGTGGTGGTTCCCACATTTCAGTGTGTATCACCTGCAGGGTTCATTAAACACAGAGCTGGACCCTACCCACAGAGTGTGTGGGCTGAGGTCTGAAAATTTGCCCAGGTGTCCAGATGATGTTGATGCTGATGAATGGGTGAGCACACTATGTGGACCACTGACCTAGGGCAAGATGCTATGGATAGCCAGTGGTCACCCTAGTGTGGAATGGAAGTGTCAAGCTCTAACAGGGGGGTACTCATGAGGTATGCCTTGGGATGCAGGAGGGCAGGAGTACCTAGGACTTTCTTGGGAAAATACTCCTGTGCTGAGATTCTGACTCCATTGTGGTTGCCTGGAGGGAGTGTGTGCAGGTGCAGGGCAACTGGCTCTTTGTTGTTCCTTCAATGAAGGGCTTTGCATTCATGGAATTGTATCCTGATATGGAAGGCTATACAGGAGGGACATTCAATGCACCCTTCTCCAAGAGTTATTACCCATTTCACTGACAGACAGGGTCTCTTAGGGCCTTCTGCTGTTGGAGAAGGACCACTGCCTAACACAGTTGCTCCAGATGCAAGGCAGGCCCATGCTTGAACTCTGGCCCTCAAAGGGATGTCGAGACTCTTCCCGTCTTTAGCCAATGGAACAGAACTAGAAAGAAATTTGACAGAAGTGAAAAAAGAGAGGTGCTAATTGCAACCTTGCAGATCATGTAACAGGGATGGGCAGTAAATCAGAGGAGGAATGTGGGATGCCAACTCTGGCCTGAGGAGCCAAACCCACTCTGAGGTTTGCGAAGAACTGGAGACCACATATCAAGGAAAAGGAAAGAATTTTCTTGGTGAACAAACATCTACACTGAAGAAGCGGTCCCTGAGTAGGGAAGTTGAGGAATCTGCCTCAGATGGAAATGCAATTTTTACTGCCCTGGGGAAGCACTCGCCACCCAGTTTAGTTCTGCTGGGCACGTGGAAACCACAGCTCTCAGGGACTCTATCAGGGAAACTATTTGAAAGCTTCTTAAATATTGGTGTTTTGTTTTCTACTTACCTACTGCTTAGAGAGCTTCCACATGTCCCGATAACGATAGAAAAATGAAAGAAAAAATAATAGGAAGAGTCACTGGCTCCTCTGTTCAAATGTTTCTCATTAACATACACACACTGGCCTTCTGTAAAAGGATATATCTTGGTTCCCATCACCCTCTTCCTCAGGATCTGGAACTGGGAATTTGGGCTGCAGTATGGCTTTTCAATCTGTGAAGGTCAACTCAGACACACGTCGCGGGAGCCTGCTCCAGCTACTTCTCCAACACCCCCTCGGTCATATTCACCATCTCTTATTTTGTTATTCTCTCATCCCTAGAGGCAATCTTCCCCCCATTAATGTCAAGATAATAATAGATATAAAATAATCAACTATTTTGTTTACATTATTATCTGAGAACAAAAGCTGACAGGATCTTTTTCTGAAGAAGCCCTATTAACAATCTGCATGTATAACCTGAGTTGGAAATGACAAGATAAAACATTCTTTCACAGAGTTTAGTAATCGAAATTACAGAAAACTGAGTGGAGAGTCTAAATTAAGTGACACTTATTAAAGAAGAGGTAATTGAAACAGGACACTCAAGGCCACTTATCAAATATGCTAGAACTTCATTAATACAGTTCATTCATATGAAAAAAATCCCACAGGGCTCTTAATTATTAATATGTTCAAATATTATTTTTCCCCAAATTAGTCATGACTGAGGGAAACCTACTTAGAGCAAAATCCGCATAAAAATTTTTAAACGTAAACATCTATAAGAAGGCTTTTAACTTCTAGGAATAGAAATTAAATTTATATCTTAAAAGTCCTTGATATTTATTATATGCTATATATAAGGTCTAAACAATGAGATCTATGTCTTCATAAGCTATCTGACTTTATTCACTAGGTACTTTTCACATTTTACTTCTAGTAATATATTTTATATTATAAATTATTAAAACTGCCTTTAAAGTTATCTTCTAAAATGTACTTCATTTCTTAAGAATGGTTTCTCTCTTTTTGCCTAAAACTCAACTTCTTTTATTCCAGGCTGCTTTTCTTACTAAGTTTTCTGTCTCCATTTACAACCTCTCCAGTCTTTCAATCACTCAAGACAGAAACAGAGTTTTCGTGGAAGACTTCTTCTCATTCTCCACAGTAATTCAATCCCTGAGTTCAATAAATTCCTCTACAAACTACCTGCAAACCCTGCCTGAATTTTTGCCCTCACTGTGTCTAACTGAAGTTATTCTGTATCCCTCTGAGGAGGCTCTACTTGCCATTAGGGGTTTTTCATTTTCTTCCCTGCACACACACACATTGGATTTATTCACCTGATAGTTTATGTACCAATAGGACATGATACGCCCCTGCTTAAATTCCGGTAAGGTCTCCCTATTACCTCCAATTATAAAGATCAAATTCCTTAGCACGCCATATAGCATCCTTTATCATTAGCTCCTGTTCTATGGTGTACCTTTCTATTCTGACACCCTATGGGCTCTCTATATCCATCCTACCCTCCTGTCTTTGGATCCTCTGCTTTTCCCAGCCATACCTGGCCACCTCAAACCTTTTCATGTGCTTTTTCCTTTTCAAGGAGTTTCTCCAGTTTGCAAACTCCTTTTCATCTTTTAATAAGCAACCCAACCAACACTTTCTTTTACAGCCTTATCTCGTCTCTTTCTCTGGGACAAGCCAATTGAATCTAACTCTTTTATAGCAAGTACATGCAAGGTATTTACATGTGTAAATCCCTGTCTTCCTCATTTAACTTTATTTTGTCAGTGCATAGCAGATGATCAACAAATATTGACCGGCCAGCTGAATGAATGATTAAGTGGATAAAGGGAGAAGGGAGATGGACATAGGTAATCCTGCTCTTTTTTCACACTTTGATTATGTTACTCATTCTTAACACTATCCTCTAAGAAGGATACAGACAAACTGGAGAACATATAGAGGATGGTAAGAAGACTTGAAACCTTGCAATTCAAGAAACATTCAAGAAGGGTGTTCAGACTGGCTCAAGAAAATAGGCAGAAGGGCCCACCCTGTGGCTGAGTGGTTAAGTTCGCATGCTCCGTTTAAGCGGCCCAGAGCTTTCCTGGTTTGGACCCTGAGTGCAGACCTATTACCAATCATCAAGCCATGCTGATGCGGTGCCCCACATAGAAGAACCAGTAGAACCTACAACTAGTATATACAGCTATGTACTGGGGGGCTTTAGGGAGAAGAAGGAAAAAAAAGAAGATTGGCAACAGATGTTAGCTCTGGTTAGCTCAACAGATGTTAGCTAATCTTTAAGAAAAACAAAAGAAAATAAGCAGAGCCATCTTCAAGTGCTTGAAAAGGGTATCAAGTGAAAATTTTAATTATTATATGTAGCTTCAGGACTTAGAAGAAGACTAATAGGCTAACACTACAGAAAGAGATAAGTTACTCACTCTCTCCTGTATGTACTGTACTTGGAAATAATACTGGCCACTGAATGGTGAATTTAAAAATTTATACATATTACATATATAATGTCAGTAGAACACATCTGTCAGCTGAAGTCATTAATGACATATCTAAAGAAAGACTATGTCACTAAAAATGGAAATCATTAAATCACAGAAGACCAACAAAGAGGGAATAACAGAGGCAAAAGTTGATTATGGCCATCTAAACTCTTTACATGGAAAAAGTGCCCTCCCATGTTAAATGAACTATTCAGTTAGCCTTGAAGGAGCTCTCTCTTGGAGAGGTGTACAAAGCTTTCTGAGACTAATAATATGAACTTTTAATCATATAATTTAATTCCTCCTGTTGAAGCTGTTTAAAGTATAACCTTATAAAAATTTATTTTATTTTGGGAAGAATATGTACTAGTTGAACTGACATAAATGTCCAGTTTGTCTAACAGTTAAAATTTGAATTTTAAATTACAAATTGATTTTGTCCATTAGTCTCCTGTGACTTGGTTAGCATGAGTAAGTATATGGTAATCTTATCAACTTGATGACGCTGATAAAAGTAATTTTCTGAGTAAGAAAAGTGAAGAAGAAAACCAAAAACAGCAGAGGATTAACAAAATAGATGGTTTCATGTTACCAAGGATAGTCAAGTAGCTGTATAGGGTAACCTTCTGTCTTTCTTTAGCTTTTACAAGGAAAGATGAGCATTTATATTTCACCAACAGGGTAAGAAGAACTGGGAGGGAAGAGAGAAAGGCCAACAATGCCATCCAAGGAGACGTCCCATCACATGTACCATATATGAAAGATGTCAAGTCATTTGCAGAGTTCCTGTGCAGCTTAGAAATGAGGATGGTGAAGGGAAGATGGAGGGAATCTCAGCACTCAGAAGCTTTTGTTATGACTTTCATCAAAGGAAAAAGAAATACATTACAAGGGCAGTCTTTCTCAACCATAGTACATTAAGTTAGAAGACTACTGAATTTCTTACTTGAATATGAGTATTGTTATGTCCTGAAAAAAATATTGTAGTAGTCACGTAGGACACATTTAAAAAAAATTTCAGTTTACTCAAAAATTTAAGCTAAATTCCACAAGGATGTTCTTTACAATGAACTCACTCCTTCAATATGGGTAAACGTTCCATTTGTCCTATCAAACTGTTATGATACACTCTAATAGGCAATATGTAAACATTTGCAAACTCTTTACCTCTCACTAGAGATAGCTTCTTTCTGCATACTTCAAGTATGCTTATTTCAGTCCCAGTTATAATTTCTCTCTATTTCACTATTGCTTCCACAGTTCTGGTACTAAAATGTAAAGTAGTTTAATAAGATATAGAAATGTTAAAAATTACTTGAGCATTTAGTTAGAAGTGTTAATTTCTTTGCAAAAGATGGCTATCAATTATATCACACACAAAGATTTTTTTGAGAACAAGTGGGACCATTTTTTTCTTTTACTGGCAAATTTAAATCAGAGTTCTCAGAGAAAGACATGAAGCTAATGTAACAGTACCACTTCGAGTGTGGTCACAATGATATAATGCTGTAGAAAAATATATGGTTATATCATCAAAAGTTAAAGAAACAGAAGTGAGGGAATCCAATGGGCAGTAAGGAGAGGATATGCAAATAAACACTTATTGTGCATTATAATAATATATTGAAATTATAAGTACAGAATTCAGTGGGGACATAGAAAAAGAAGCATCTAATTTGTCTCAGAGAATCAGGACAAACTCCAGAGGAGAGGTGTTATTTGAGTTAAGACTTAAAAGATGAGCAAGAGTTCAGACATTCAAAGTAGGGACAGATCTTTCCAATTAAGCATCATGGATAACCCTGCAGGATTAAGGAAGTGAGGAACATGAAGTATAGTCAAGAACTACTAATAGTTCAGGACCCGTTGGGATGGGAAATGGGAGGGGAAGCAAAGGAAAGAAGGAAGCCTATGTTGGTAGGCAGGGGCTAATACATGAAGCACTTTAATGGAAGACATTTTAGATTTTATCCAGTGAGCAATGATGATATATTGAAGACTTTTGGGTGGATGAGTGGCATTTCAGATTATTCAATGGAAAGACAATACGGCAATAAAAGGATGATGAATTGGAGAGAGGCCTGAATAGACACGTGAAGAAATCTACTCAAATAGTCCAGGCAACACGTTCTGTGACCCTGAGCCATGAGAGTGGTGATAATGGTAGGAGAGAAATGGCAGACTTATAAGATTTTCCATAGATTGAATTGACATAATTTAGGGATTGATAGGATTGGAGGTTAAGATGATTCATTCATTTCCAAAATATTGAGTTCTTTTTTTGGTGAAATGTTCCTAGATAATTTCAGCCTATATATTGTTAGTTCTTTATTTTGAACTTCTAGTGACATGTTTGGTTTTTACTATCAATTTTGGCTGTTTGGTTTACATTGTTTTCTTATATATTACATATTATCAATGTGGCTATGATGTGTTACTTTATTTTTCACACATATTCATTCTCACCTCCTGCAATAGGAGTATACATTCCAACCAATCCATTTGGGCTTGGCCATGTGGTACACTTTAGAAAGTGGAATGTGAATGGATATGACATATGCCACAGCTTTCTAGGAGCTTTCAATGCCACTGTGGGGTTCGGCTGAGTGTTTCTGTGCCTTTGCCCTCTACTAGGAAAATGACATATTCCAGGTAGGGCAGCTCCTTCAGCCTGGGTGCTGGAATGAGAAGAAATATGGTTGACCTCTCAGACCAAGCCACTGCTTTCATGTTACATGAGCAAGAGATTAATGTTTGTGCTAAGGGCTGAGATGCTGGGATTGTTTGGTACTGCAGCAAAAACTGACTAATTCATGGACTGTGTGATCCTTTGAAGCAGAAAATATATTTCTGCACTAAGCATCTTTTTTTGTGGTGGTGTCTTAAAGGGAAAATTTCAGAAATGGGTACACAAAAATGAAAAGTTAGTTTGAAAGGGAGAAGATTTTTAACAGAGTGCCCTCTTCGGAATACAAACCAAAGATCTTGCACTTTTCCAGAAGACTAGCTGTGAATGACTATCTGTTCGCATGATGACTTTTCTTGTTTATACTATATTCCCAGCTAATTACTTTAGAATACCTTCATCACATTCTGCATCATTATGGTCGCCTTCATCATCTTCTTAGGGATCTGGACATTCTTGGTCCATTATTTACAATTTTGAGGGAGTACTTTTGGAAATAAAACACTGTAAGATGTGAGGAGTATGACATACGATAAATTATCAATGCTGTAGACTATATACATTAGAAAAAGAAACACAACCACAGTCTTCCCCTTTTTCTTCTTTTTTTCCTTCATTATGCAATATGGGCTTTGGTGGTGGTAAGAAGATTGAAGATCATATTTTAATATTTTCAAAGTAAAAAAATCTTTGGAAAAACTCTGATGTCTTGAATTAGACCGGTTCCTGCTGCTATGATGTGGCAGATTTCTAAGACTTAACTTGGACCTCTAAAAGAAATTCTCGCTTCAATAACAAGAATGTCCTAGACCCATAATAATCATCTCTTACATACTTCCTAAAATAAAATTACTATATTTATTTCAATAGTAGTATTAGTTTTACTGCTACTACTACAAATAATAGCTACCATTTCTGAACATACCAGGTACTGTGGATTTACATTTACTGACTCACTCAAGCCTCCCAGCATTCTTAATAATAGGCACTAATGTTCCCATCTTATAAAGAAAGAAATTGAGGTTGAAAGAGACTAAACAGCTGCCTTATTAGTGCTGTAACTAGGCTTTGAACCTACGTTTGCCCATGCTCTTGTGCACAATTACTTCCAATACATGCTGCAAGGAATGTGCAAGTATACATAATAATCCTAGAAAACAATTATGACTTGTGGTCTATCATTATTCTCTCTCCAAAGTTTTTTTCTAATTCCTAATTTTTTTTTCTCCTTGAACTTGTATCTGGATAATTTAAAAAAATCACAGCTTATGAGGCACACATCTTCTGTGGTGACACATATTAGTGACATATCTATGAAAGCTACCACTGCAATGGATTTCTAGATTCATTATATGTGGACTTAGTTATTAGGTATTATTATTTTCCAAATAAGGTTTTTCTTGTAATTTAGAACGTTTTGTGTACATGAGAATTAAATTGTTTTCATTATTTAATTTGCATGACATTTCTTTATTAAAAGAAGAGAGTCAATATGACCACTAAAGCCTAAATTAACTGATGATTGAAGGAGATTGCCCATGTCATAGAAGAGAACATGAAGCCATTGTCATCTTTCATGGCCACATAAACTAACAAATATTCAGCTATTGAAAGGCACAAACATACTCATTAATAAAAACAACTGAAGTTTATTTTGCATTTTATATACTTTTATCACATATGTGAAATAATAAGCTTGGTATCTATTTTAAAGAACTTTAATTTCCAATATTCAAATTTTACTTTTTGCATTAAATTTTTAAAAAGGCAAATTAGAAACCTTACCTTAATCACTGTCCAACCTATAATTGCTATAGGTTTTGTAATTCCTAAGATACCAATATTTCTTTTCTTTCTTTCTTTTTTTTTTTTTTGGTGAGGAAGATTGTCCCTGAGCTAATGTCTGTGCCAATCTTCCTCCATTTTGTATGCAGGATGTTGCCACAGCATTGACGAGTTGTGTATAAATCCATGCTTGGGATCTGAACCTGTGAACTCCTGGGTCGCAGAAGCAGGGCATGCGAACTTAACTGCTATGCCACTGGGCTGGCCCCCCAATATTCCTTTTTTAACATAAACAAACCAAATTGCATATTAAGTCAAATATTAAGCTCCTTTTCTTGTATTTATTTGTATCACAATTCTATTTGCGTATGCAGAAAATTTACCAGGACAGGGACTTTTAGTATACCAAGAGGATAGGAGCTAAGACTATGCAATAAAGAAATGAAAAATTGTTTCTGCTTTCTTGTATTGCTAAGATCGTAAAATCCTCTAGTTTCTCATTATGTCAAACTGCATATGCATAAACAATTTCTCAAGCTTTGTTCAATAATATGCCCACTATGTGCTACTTCCTATAATTGTAAAAATGAAGAAATAAACTCAGATACCTTCTATCTGGGGGCATGGCTATTTAGACAACATTTCTACCTCCTTTCATGTATTCATTGTCCCTACAGATTCTAAATAGTATAATTTACAAGTGTTCCCAAAGACTTCCAAGTGCAGCAATATTCCCCTGGAATGGGAGGCTTGCTGTGTTTTCTGTATTATTGAATCTTCAAAGCTACTATTCTACAAAAATGTAAAGCAAATTTTAAAAGTCTGTGCCTATTTTCTCTCCAGCTACTTTTGTGTTATTCTCATTGAGCTGGTTTTCATGCAGAGTTAAGTTTAGAGGGGGAAAGGATTTATGAAATAGTAGAGAAAGAAAAAGGAAGGAAGAGAGGGAAGAATGAAGGAGAAGAGGGAAGGAAAGGAGAGAGAAAGATGCTGGATAAGATACTCAGTTTTTTAATATTTTTGCATATCTGAAATCAGTATGTGCCTTGCAATTGATGAGACCTACAATGACGGGGCATGCACAGAGCTTGCCCTTTTTCCTGATGACATACAAGAGAAGTCAGCTGCAGTGTTTCAGTCAGCAAAACTTTTCAGAACCATTTGTGGAAGAAATATATGTCCCAGGTTGTTATTTGTTAGTATGAAGAAAATTAGAGTATCAAAACTTGCAGAAGGGTGTAGGTGTCTTGAAAAAAATTCCCGGAGATAACAGTAGAGCACTTTTATGAAATGTTGCATATCAAGTTCTCTGGATTGCACAAAGGACAATATTGTGCGGAAATATGATGATATCAAATATAAAACAAAAATTCTGAGATTTTAGGAAGCACTGTGTTATCATTTAATTGGCAGTTTTCTCTTTCTCAATAAATACATAAATTAATGTTACATTTTATTTTTAAAATAATATACATTTAATTTTAACAGGAATTGATTTAAAAAAGGGAAAAAAGAGAAACAGCAAGAGATTTATACGATCTGAAGAGAAACTAGAGGATGTGTAAAGATGTTCAACATCACCAATGATCAGAGTAATGTATATGAAAAACACAAAGAGATATCACCTCACACTTGTTAGGATGGTTATTATCAAAAGAACAGATAACATGTTGGCAAGAATGTAGAGAAAAGGGAACCCTTATATACTATTGGTGTGAATGTAAATTGATACAGCCATTATAGAAAACAGTATGGTGATTCCTGAAAAAATTAAAAATTGAACTATCATATCATCCAACAATCCCAATCCTGGATATATATCTACAGAAATTAAAATCAGTATCTCAAAGAGATATCTATACATCCATGTTCACTGCAGCATTATTCACAGTAGCTAAGATATGGAAATCACCTAAAGGTCCTTTGACAGATGAATGGATTAAAAAAATGTGATATATATATATATACATATATATGTGTCTGTATATACAGACATACACACCCACACACAATGGAATATTATTATTATTATTGTTCAGCCATAAAAAGAAAGAAATTCTCCCATTTGCAACAAGACGAATGAATCTGGAGGGCAATATGATGAGCAGAAAGACAAATATTGTATGATATCATTTATATTTAGAATCTAAAAAAAAAGCAAAGCTTATTTGATAGAACAGAGAATAGAATGGTGGTTGCCAGAGGCTGGGGGGAGAGGGAAATCGGGTAATGTAGGCCAAAATGTACAAACTTTTGATTATAAGAGAAAAAGTTCTGAGGATCTAGGGGTCAGCCCGGTGGCATAGTAATTAAGTTCACAAGCTCTGCTTGAGGGGCCCGGGGTTCACGGATTTCGATCCTGGGCACCGACCTACACACCACATCAAGCCATACTGTGGTGGCATACCACATAAAATAGAGGAAGACTGCCACAGATGTTAGCTCAGTGACAATCCTCCTTAAGCAAAAAGAGATTGGCCCTGAGCTAACATCTGTTGCCAATCTTCCTCACGGAAAAAAAAAAGTTCTGAGGATCTAATGTACAGCACGGTGACTATAGTTAATGGCATTGTATACATGACCATTGCTGAGAGTTGATCTTAAGCATTCTCACAAAAAAGGTTAACTACGTGAGGGGATGGATGTGTTAATTATCTTGATCTTGGTAATCATTCCACAATGCATACATATATCAAATTATCATGTTGTACACTTTTAATATATACAATTATATTTGTCATTTATTCTTCAGTAGAGTTTTTTAAAACAGAAACTAAAGTGAAACTAAAGGAACTGCTAAATTTTAAACAAATGCTTCTTCATCAGTAGCGATCTCAGTACCTAAAAAGATACAGAGAAGGGGGAAAAAGTTCTTAAAAATGAGTTCTGCATACTTAGTATTTTAAAATATAACTCTATTTTTGGATATAGGGGTTTAAGACATTTGCCAATGACTTTTTATTTTCATAATCTATTGAGGTTGTTAGTAAAAATTATAGGAAAAATGGAAAGAACACTGAACTATAAGTCACATATCCTGAATTCCAGTCCTGGAAACCAATCAACTTAAAGAACTTTGTCCATTATTTCTGACCAGGTTTTCTTTCTCCCAGTGATACTCATGATTTCTGTGCCATTGACCAATTTTATGATTCTGTGTTTCTAATTAGCTACTGGTCTGTGCTCATGTTGCTGACCCGTGGACCATGCCTTGAGTATCAAGACCTTCAGAAAGGTTCATACCCACATGCACACTCCTCTCCTGGGGGCTTTGACTCCCATGTTTATTATTTTGTTTCCTGCATATTGTAATGATGTATACCTTGGTATTCCAAATTGGTGGTAAAATCTTTAGTCTTTCTAAAACTACAATAGGGAAAACAGATTATATCTGTTTCAGGGTATTTGCTCAGTGCTTGACTAGTCAGATTTAGACAAATACTAAATATGTAAAGTTGATTTCACCTCATATCTTGAAAATTTTCCCAATGGTTACTGTTAGCCACATGAGCACACAGTGAGAATGCTGCTGTCCTACAAGCCAGAAGGGAGCTTTCACGAGAACCTGACCGTTGGCACCTAATCTGGGACTCCAGTCTCCAGAACTGTGAGAAAATACATTTCTCCCAGTCTGTGCCTTTTGTTATCGCAGCCTGAGCAGACTGAGATGGTGACTCTCTTGGTGACTCCCCAAGAGCTCAACACCCTTGTAATATCCCTTTTCTTCCCTACCAAAACTTTATCCCAATCAACTATTCTTCACTTTGAATAAATTTAAATGAATTCATTACCTCTTTCAAGGATATCGCCTTAGACTTTTATTCTCTGTTCTTTAATTGCAGATTAAAATGTGTTTGCTTTTTTAGTAGAGGAGATTGTATTTTGTCAAATATTAACTGCCAATACTTATTAAATATTTTTGACTGAAAGACATTCTGTTTATAAAATCTCAAGTATCTCATTTAATCCTTCAACAACAGTTTGAGGTAGACATTATTAGTATCTCTGTTAGAGAAAAAGAGATTTAAATCCCAGGTATAGGGATTTAAACAGCTTACTAAGCCACACAATTAACAAAGAGCCAGATCCAGATATCTACCTAGAATGACCTCTGACCCAGAATTCATGCTGTTGACGATCACATTTCATTACCTTTACATTGGCAAGTCATCTGTTCTACTTCCGGGGCATGGGTTGAGAATGTCTTGAGGTTTTAAGACATAACTGTGGAGAACTGTCAGTCTTATTCTAAACATAATGACTCTACTCTACAAGGAAGTGAATGCTTTATCTGTCTAGAAGAATGTCCTTCTACCCAGGTTTACTTCTAGAAAGGACCAAAACCATCTGTTAAAGGAAAGAACAAAATAGCAAAATAGGCAGAAAACACAAAATTTTAGTAGAATTGGTATGAGAGGGACATACTATTGACCTATTAACTCAACTCATAGTTATTATTTACTATTATTATATTTGTTAAATATTTATTAGAAGGTTATCTATGTATAAAATGATTATATAATTTATTGTCTAAAATGGAACACTTTTGAGTGACAAAGGGATACTAAAAAGAATTAAAGTTACATAATTTTTGATATATTTATTTATTGAGTAATGAAGAACTTTACTATGTTGCTTAATTTATAAAATAATTGTTTATCATTCCACAAAAATAACATATATCCTTGCATATTTAAGCAAAATAATAGTTGTCTCTATATTGATTAGCTGAACATTCAAAATAACATTTATAGAATATTTGCTATTGGCATATATACATGTACTTTAGTTTCTTAGCCACATTTGTCTAATATCATGTTATTTGTATTTTTCTGAAGTATATACTTTTTCTGTACTTATATATCTACGGTGTCTTATTTTTAATTTTTTTGAAAGTTGATTGAAATCTTCAAGGTTGCATTTTATGGTTAACAAATTTAAAGTAATCTAAGAGTATAAACTCAATGCACCACATTTCTGGAGTTTACCAGGAAGAATTGGTGTCTTACATTTGCATCATTGAATATTTGTGTCAAGAGGTTAGCTTGAAAGTAGTCAAAATGCTGGGAACTGTCCAGCTGCTTTGAGGTTAGAGGAGATGGTACTTACTGGGCCGATCTCCCAGGAGAGCACTTTCCCTCTTTTCCCTAGTAAACGACCAAATGATTCAGATAACAGCATATCATACTCAACTGGGTCACACTCAGGGAAACCTCTGCTGGAGAAGTAAGGACCTTAATGCTCTGACTCGCCAACAAGAAGGGTTAGTTTACAGAAGTTAGTGCTGGCAGACTTGCTACCACAAAGCCAGAGGGAAGGAAGGCTGGCTAATCCTGTCCCAGAAATAATGCATTTCTAAAGGTATATTTTAATAAGTGTCACAGTGTAGTGATTTATGTCACATTCTTTTCAGTTTCTAAAGTAGAGCTTAAAAATTTAATGTAATCGAGTTTAGGAGAAAAACGTCTTAACTGGATATATGTATTGATGATATTTATTTTTAAATAATTTCCTTTTAATTTAAGAAATTAAACTTATTTTCCTCTCCCCCTCTCCCTTTCTCTCTGGGTGGGGTGGTAACAAAACACACCAGAAATATTTGGTGGCATCCATCCAGTGGAGAGGTAGAGGGCGAGTTACCCACCAAAGTGAGGGGTAAAAAGTGACTCTTCCTGTCTACGGGTGACGTCATGGCAGCAGTGACTAGGACAGGCAGTCGATGCGATAGTAATCTCAGCAGGCTACAGGACTTCTGAAACCTGGGCTCTTTCTCTCTTGCCAGAGAAGGTCTGGCTCTGTCTCAGGGACTTCTTGAGTATTCAGCATCTTTCAGTCTTCCTTAGGGAGAGAGATTTCTCCCTGCCCCTTGTTCCCACGTTGGAGCAACTGGCAGTGGGCTGACGCTACTGGGAATAGTCGTGGGTTTGGAAGCCCGGTAGCCACCCCACCAACGAGCATGGTGGCTTGATGCAAATTAGAAGACACCCTACTGTCATCTGTAGTGAAATTTTCTTAATAAATATGATAACGTTGAGGAGAATGAGCTCCCAGGTAACACCTACTGCCATTGTACTCTTGATGTCTCTTCCCACTGATCCAGACGTGAACTTATTGACCTGGTCACCTCTTTCTGAGATCTGTGTTAAAAGCCTTCTCTTTCTGAATCTTGCCATGCTCTGCTCGACCTTTCCTGCATCTGGAAGCACATCCTCACGTTTGTGGATCCTCATTATTAAAGATACAGCATGTATCATTAAAATTAAGGTCTGGTTTCTGTCTTTCATTCTGCTTTTTTTTTTTCCAGTGGAAATTTCTAAGGAAAAAGGGGCAATATCAGCTCTTTCTCTACTTAAAAACCGGAGGTCCTGAAAGTCACCTTTCTTTGTACTTTTCTGAATAAATATCCATTCATTTCCAAAGTACTTGAATTATAGTCCACAATTTCCCCCACTGATTTAGAATACCATTTTTATAATTATGAAATTTCACGTTTATTCTTCTTGTATTATTTACCTTTCCTTACTTCAGCGCTTATTTATTATACCAGCAGTACCTTTAATTGTTAAAGCTTCAGAATATATTTAACTATCAGAAATGGCAGTTTCTTTTTTAGTGTTCTTATTTTTCCAAATCTCATACTTTTACAGAGTCTTCTCTTTGTAACTGTAGCTTTATGGATGTAAACACACAAACAGACGTAATTTCATAACGTTTATGGGTAAATTTGGGGAAAAAATGCATGTTTATAATTTTGAAATTTTAGCAATAAATGTAAAAAATAAATCCAATTATTCAAAATTTACAAATTCCTTTATGTTCCACAGTAAAGTTTTGGAATTTTTGGTAATAGATGAGTTTAATTAACGGTATTATTTGATTTTTAAAAGATTTTTACTTGCTGCTGTGATGTAGGTTCGTTCCTCTATTGCATTCCAATGGATTATTTTTGGTTTATGAGAAAATTTTGTTGTTGGTTTCCTAGTTTTTGTTGTTAGTTTAGTTTGTGTTGCTGCCCTTTTCAATTTTTCTAACTTTCCTAAAAAGATCAAACGTTATATATTTTTTAAAGTGCAAAAAGAAGAATAGAAAAAAATATATGCTCCTTGAGGGAATTTTTAAATTTATAGAAACATAGCAACATAGAAACATAATCACCCACCATCTCACCATTGTTTATGCATTGACTATTTCCCTCTAACTTTTACTTATGTATATATATGCGTAAATACCAAAAGTTACATTGAAGTTACATTAAACATAAAATTTTGTCTTAATTTTCCAATTAATAAGAATATTTTCCCACATTATTAGTTATTCTTCACAAACATAATTTGCAAAGGCTAAAATATATTTTAGACTATGGCTATAACAAAGTTATTTTTATTTATTGGAGCACATTATTTCCAATTTTATATTATAATTTTAAATTTCATTAGTCAATGTACATAAACTTTTATTTGAATTCCATACTTTTCTTTAGTTGTATTTCATAGAAGTGAAATTAATAGATCAGATAATTTCAGATAAATTTGTGTTACATGGAGCAATTGAGCCTGAAATAAGTAAAATACCTGGATTTTGTAAAAGAAGGGCAAGATCTTTCCACGTATCCAAGGAAAATCATACAAATTAGACGAGAGGCTAAATAAATTATCCAGAGCCCATGCGAGTGTAGAACCAGGAAGAAGAGAATGAAGGAAAGTTTAGTTACATGAAAGTAGGGAAATGAACATCTGAGCCTACACCAGACCTGAGAGTGAGGAGTGGAAGGATGAGGATGTGGTCGGATCCCAGTGGCGATGAACATAGACAACAATAGCAAGAGTTCGTCCACAGTAGGAAGAGGTCTCTTCCTGAACTGGGAAATATTGAAAGCTCACCGTGAGGCCCAGTGGTCCAGAGCACTGGCCACTGAAGAATTGAAAAGTCACGGTACAGTGTTGGAAAGGCACATTGCTCTACAAAAGGAAGATATCTTGGAAGTAGGAGAAAACACTTTTGGAGGTTTAGTCATTAAGAGAAAGAAGGAAACAGGACCTACTGAATCAAATTAGTTTAAAAAATCAGAAAAAAGCATATCAAATTAATAACAGTAGCAACATCAGGCTCCATTTATGAAAGAAAGAGTACTTACCATAGCAGCAGAAGAGGGCACTCTTGAACTAAGAAACAACAGAAGCCACATAACTACCACTCCCACCCCAGGAGTGCTTGCTATTGTTGCTCCAAGAATATCTAATTTAGGAATCATGAAAGATCAACATGACATCTGTGCAAAGTAACTAAAAAATGAAATAACTGAAAAGATTTTAAAAAGGGATGGACCATCCAATAGAGAAAAATTGTAACACAAGATAAAAAAAGAATCAAATTTAATTAAATAAAGCAAATGCAAATCAAAAAGAATATCATGTATCTGTAATTCTAAAACTCAGAATGGAAATAGACAACTAGGAAGAAGTGAAAGGTGAGCCAGTCAAATTCTTACCATGAATTGAGAAATAAGACAGACAAAATCACTTCAGAAATAATAACTGAATTGCAAAGACCCCAAGGTAGAGTAGATATGACCAAAGTACCACAAAGGGCATGAGGGATAGAAATTAAAAGAACTAAGAAAACCAAAATACAATTTTTTAAAAGTAAATGACATCTGATAGAAATTTCATGACAGATATAGGGTACAGATGATTTGAAATATATTGTTAGTCCATTATTTTCCAAAACAATTATATAAAAATCATGTGCCACATGTAGAAGGACTCAATGACATCATTAAAGAACCATCTATAATTGATGCTTATAGAATACTCCACCAACAACTGCAGAATACATATTCATTTCAAGTACCTGTAGAACATATACCTACATAGACCGTATCCCAGACCTTTGTGGGGAAAAAAAAAACCCTAAATAATTTAAAAGGTTAGAAATAATACAGAGTGTGTTTTCTGACCATAAGGAATCAAACTAGAAATCAGTAATAGAAAGATAACAGGAAAATCTCCAAATAATTGAAAACTAAACAAGGAAGTGTCAGGAGAAATTAAAACAAAATAAATTGAACTGAATAAAAATGAAATTACAACATACCAAAATTTGTGGGATTCGGGTAAAGCAGTTCTGGGAAACTTATGAAACTAACAGCTTACATTATAAAATATAAAATGTCTTAAGTCAATAGTCTAAGCTCCCACCTCAAGGTATGAGAAAAAAAGAAGAGCAAAATAAACTCAAAAGCAAACGGAAGAAGAAGATAATAAAGATAAGAGCAGAACTCAATAAAATTGAAAACAGAAAAATAGAAAAAAACCAAGAAACAAAGAGTTATTTTTTGAAAAAAAAAATCAATAAAACCCACAAATCTCTAGAAGATTGACAAAGAAAAAAAAACCCAAATTATCAATATCAGGAGTGAAACTGAGATATCACTGAAGAGCTTGCAAAAATCAAAAGGATAATAAAGGTTTACTAGGAACAACTCTAAACACATAAATTTCATGGGATTTAGTATAAATGAACTATTTCTTTTAAAAGCACAAACTACCACAATGTGTCCATTGTGAAGTAGATAATTTGAATAGCCCTATATCTATTAAAGGAATTGAATTTGCAATTTAAAAACTGTCACAAAAGAACTTCCAAATTTAGATGGTTTTACTGGAGAATTCTACCAAATATTTAAAGATGAATTAACACCACCAATTCTATGTAATGCCTTCCAGAAAACAGAAAAGGAGGAAAGATGTTCAAATTCAGATAACTTAAACTATTCTCTGCTATAAAACCCAGAAAAAGGTAGTACAAAGGAAGAAACCACAGACCAATATTCCTCATGTATGTAGACGAAGAAGTTCTTAGTACATAGAATTAAGGAATATATAAAAAGAATTATACATTATGATAAAATATATAGGACTGGTCCAATATTCAAAGATAAACAATTACAATGTAATCCACTGTATTTACAGATTGAAGAAGAAAAATCACATATTCACATCAATTGATGCATAAAAATCCTTTGACACAATCCAACAACCACTTGTGGTAAAAACTCAGAAAACTAGAACTAAGGGAGACTTCCTTAACTTGATAAATAACATCTACTAAAACCCTATAACTAACATTGTACTTAATAGTGAAAGACTGAATGCTTTTCTCCTAAGATAGAGAACAAATCAGGGACGTCTACTCTTATCACTTTTATTCAACATTGTGCTAGAAATTCTAGCCAATATAATAAAGAAAAAAAAATGGAAATGAAACCACACAGATTTAAAAGGAAAAGACAAAACAATACATTTATGCAGATGAAATGGCTGTTTACATAAAATTTTCCAAGGAATATGCCAACCCCCCCGACCCCAACATCTAGATCTAAGCAATAAATTCAGCAGGATCACAGATTATAAGAAAAAAAATACAAAAATCAATTGTGTATTTATATATATCTCTATCAATTTATCTATATATTAGACAACAAATATATGGAAACAAAAGTCAAAAATACAATACCATTACAATCACTCTAGAAATGAAACACTTAGGTGTAAATCTAACAAAAGATATACCAGACTTGTATCCTGAAAACTAGTAAATGTTAATGAAAGAACTCAAAAAAGATCTAAATAAATGGAGCGACATACCATGTACATGGATTGGAAGGCTCAACATAGTAAAGATGTTAATTCTTCCTAAATTGATGTACAGATTTAATGGAATATCTACCAAAATTCTTTTTTTTTTTAAAAGATTTTATTTGTTTCCTTTTTCTCCCCAAAGCCCCCCGGTACATAGTTGTATATTCTTAGTTGTGGGTCCTTCTAGTTGTGACATGTGGGATGCCGCCTCAGCGTGGCTTGATGAGTGATACCATATCCACACCCAGGATTCAAACTGACGAAACACTGGGCCACCTGCAGTGAAGCATGCGAACTTAACCACTCAGCCACAGGGCTGGCCCCTCTACCAAAATTCTATCAAGAATTTTTTGTAGACATAAGATTATTCAAAGATTTTTCTGGAAAAACAAAAGAACTAAAATAGCTAAAACAATTTTGAAAAATAATAAAGTGGGAAGAATCACTCTACTTGATTTTAAAATTTATAATGTAGCTACCGCAATCAAGACTGTAGAGGAATAGACACATACATTAAGAGAACAGAATTAGAGAACCCAAAAATAGACCCACACAAGTACAGTCAAATGATTTTGACAAAGGTGCAGAAATAATTTAATGGAGGAAGGATAGTCTGTTTACGAAATGGTGTAAGAACCATTGGATATGTATATGTAAAACAGTGAACCTGGAACTAAATCTCACACCTTATACAAAAATTAATTCAAAAGAGATCATATATTTAAATGTAAAACAAAACTGTACAACTTTTAGAAGAGAACATGTGAAAATGTTGGGACCTGGAACTTGATGAAGAGTTCTTAGACATGACACAAAAGCATGATCCATAAAAGGAGAAATCAATAAATTGAACTTCATCAAAACTAAAAATTTTTCTCTGTGAAAAATCCTGTTAAGAGGATATAAAGACAAGTTATAAACCAGAAGAAAATATTTGCAAACCTCATATCTTACAAAGGACTCATTACTAGGATATAGAAAGAAATCTCAAAACTTAGATATAAAAAAAGTCCAATTAGGGCCCAGCCCCATGGTTGAGTGGTTAAGTTTATGCATTCCACTTTGGCAGCCTGGGGTTCAAGGGTTCAGATCCTGGGTGCAGATCTACACATTACTCATCAAGCCATGCTGTGGCGCCATCCTACATACAAAATAGAGGAAGACTGGCACAGATGTTTGCTCAGGGATAGTCTTCTTCACCAAAAAAAAAAAAAGGGATTCAATTAGAAAATGAGAAAAAGACGTGAAGAGACATTTTGCCATGACTATATATGAAAGGCGAATAAGCACATGAGAAGATGTTCAGCATCTTTAGCCATCAGAGAAATGCAGATTAAGACTACAATGAGATATCACTTCACATCTATCAGAATAGCTAAAATAGAATAGAGTGATAGTGCCAAATACTGGTGAGGATTTGAAGAAATGAGGTCTCTCATACACTCCTCAATGGGAATGTAAAATGGTACAACCACTAAGGAAATAGTTTGGCAATTTTTGCTACTGTACTCCCTGGTATTTACCGCAGAGAAATGAAGACTTACGCTTAATAAAAAACCCTCATAGGATTGTTCAGAAAAGCTTTATTTGTAATAGCCAAAAACTAGAAAACTCAGATGTCTTACAACTGGTGAATAGTTAAACCAATTGTGATACATTAATATCATGGAATACTACTCAGAAATAAAAAGGAATAAACTATTGGTATATGCAATAACTTGGGTGGATCTCAAGGGCATCATTCTGAGTGATAAAAGCCAAACTACTGTAGATTCCATTTCTATGGCATTCTTGAATTGACAAAATCATAGATATGGAAAACAAATTAGTGATTGCTAGAGGTTAGGGATGGAGTAGGGGGGATGTGGGAATGTGACTATAAAGAGCACAAGGGATCTGTTAGTGGTAATGGAATAGTTCAATATCTTTATTGAGGGACTACATCTACAGATGTACACAAGTGATTAAGTGACTTAAAACTATACACACATACAATACTAATGTTACTTTGCTGATTTGCCTATTGTACTACAGTTATGTTAGATGTGTCCATTGAGGAAGCTGGGTGAAGGATACACAGCACCTCTCAGTACCATCTTTACAACTTGTAAATTTATAATTATTACAAAATAAAAAAAATTAAAAAATCATTTACTGTTTTTATGAATAAAGGCTTTATCTATCATAGAAAAATATGATTAAATGTATAATGAAACAAATAACTAGAAATGGTAACAATGAAGTTGCAACTCATGTATTTTAAACAGTAAGTCTATGCACAGTCAATGATCTCTGAATTTCTTCCTTCATGGCACCACTTGGGCTTAGCTAGGCTTTGCTGTTTTAAGACCTTCCTTATTCCTAGCCCACAGAAATGTGTCACATTTAGGTAATATCAGAGCCAACGTGGGTAGCAGCCATCAATGCAATTTGTGCTGAGTTAACAGTGTCAAATCGAATCTTACCGGCCTCTTTGGTTGCTGCTTATTAGTTTTTGGTATCTTTCAGTTCTCATCTGCTCCAGCATTTCCAGTTTGTATTTACAATGGTCTGATTTCTCTGCTTCTTCTTTCTTTTTACTCTTTTTTCTTCTGTACATTTCATTTTGGATAGTTTCTATTGCTATATCTTCAAGTTGATGCATGTTTTCTTGTGGAGTGTCCAATCTGCTGTTAATCCTATCCAGTATATTTTTCATCTCAGACATATTTTTTGTTTCTAGAAGTTTACACTGGATCTCTTTTTATATCTTCCAAATCTCTGGTTAACAAGAATTTCCCCAATTTCCTGAATATTTGGATTATATTTACAGTAACTTTTCAATGTCTTTGTCTACTAATTCTATTATCTGTGTCATATTTAGGTCTATTTTGATTGACTAAGTTTTTTCTTCCATACGGGTCATAATTTTCTGCATCTTTACGTGTCTGTTTATTTCAGCTTGATGCCAGATATTGTATATTTTACCATGTGGGTGCTGGGTACTTTTGTATTACCATAAATATTCTTGAGTTTAGCTTTGGGATGCAGGCAAGTGACTTGGAAGTAGTTTGATCCTTCTGAGAGTAAGCTTAACAAACATAGTGGGACTTGAGCAGCTTTTTGTCTAGAGCTAGCTTTGCCCACAACCCAAGACCCTTCTGAGGGCTCCACCCAGTGTCCTGTGTCCTCTCTGGCCAGTGTGAACATAATCCAGTCCTGTCACTGTGTGAGCTTCCAGGACGCTCCTCTCTGCTACTTTCTGGTGTTTCTTTCCCAGCCTCAGTTGTGTCCTTGCACAAATGTGCTGATCAGTACTCAGTTTAAGACCAGAAGGAGACCCTTTGGAGCTCTCTCTGGATAACTCTCTCCTCCCAGTTACCATTTACCTGCCTTGGTCTCCCTGTATTTTCAGTGGCATCTCATCTACTCAAGGAGACTTTCAGGCTCTGCCTATGTTGCCCTTTCCCATATTATGGCCTGGGCTCTCTCCAGGCAGTGAGGTGGGGCAATCATAGGACTTAGCTTATTCCTTTCCCCTCTTTAGGGACCACTGTCCTGGGTTACCTGTGTACACTGTTCCTATGTCAAGCCTAGTTAGTTGTATTCAGTGGGAGAGCGAATTCAGTTTCTGCTTATCCACTTTGGCTTCTGTGAAGTGACTTTTCTGTTTTTGGCAATTTCCTCATGCTTCTCCTCCCACATTCAGCCTCTGTTCTCTTGGAAAGGGGATCAGTCTCAGAATGAACCACTTTGTGCTACTGTTCTCTAGATTGCCTGTGGTATTTAACAAGTGGAAAATCATGGGTCACAACATGGATAGGCCTTCAGAGGGTCCCGAGCCCACATGGTGCCTGTGGAGGGCTGAACTCCAGAAAGCCTGGTCCACAAACTGAGCTCTGCAGCAGGTTTCCTCTGAGCATGTGTCTCCCACATCATCCTGTCAGTACCTGAACCAATCATCGTTCTGTAAACCAAGACATCTCAAGATTTGGTGGCATCCAACAATGATTTTACTGTGCTGCTAGACTCTGTGGCTCAGCAATTTAAGCAGGGCACAGCAGGGAAATCCATCTCTCCTCAAAATTTCTGGTGCTTTGTCAGGAATACTCAATGCCTAGAGTAACTCCACAGCTGAAGGGTGGTTTTATCTGAGGTATCTTCACACACAAGTCTGGAGGTTGTTTCTTGCTGTTCCCTGGAGCACATACAGATGGCCTCTCCTTATTTCCTAGGCTTCTGTACGACATATCTTCCCACACTGTGGCTCAGAGCTCCAAAAACAATGCCCCATTCAGACAAGAATTCTCAAGTGGAAGATGTATTGCTTTTTTTAAAAAAAATATGCATTTTATTTTTAAGAGCAGCTTTAGATTCACAGCAAAATTAAGAAGGAAGTACAGAGAGTTCTCATACACTCTCTGTCCTCATACACTCATAGCTTTCCTCCCGCCACTATCAACATCCTCCACCAGAGCTGTACATTTGTTATCACTGATGAACCTACATTGACACTCAAAGCCCATAGTTTACATTAGGGTTGACTCTTTGACTCTTTGTGTTGTACATTCTGTGGGCTTTGCCAAAAGTATAATGACATGTATCTACCATTGTAGTATCATTCATAATAGTTTCACTGCCCTAAAAATCCTCTGTGCTTCACCTATTCATCTCTCTCTTTTTCACCCTGAACCTCCAGCAACCATTGATCATTTTATTGCCTCCAAAGTTTCCTTTTCCAGAATGTCATAGAGCTGAAATTATACAATATGTAGTCTTTTCAGATTGGCTTTTTTGACTTAGTAATATGCATTTAAGATTTTTTCACATCTTTTCATGGCTTGATAACTCATTTCTTTTTAAAACTAAATAATATTCCATTGTCTGGAGGGACTACAGTTTCTTTATCTATTCACCTACTAAAGGACATCTTGGTTGCTTCCAAGTTTTGACAATTATGAATAAAGGTACTATAAACATCTATGTGGAAGTTTTTGTGTGCACATAAGTTTTCAACTTGGATAAATACCAAGGAGCATCATTGCTGACTTGTATGGTAAGATGGATGTGTTGTAGTAGGTCATTTTTTATTTTGTGAAGAAGATTGGCCCTGAACTAACATCCATGGCAAACTTCCCCTATTTTATGTGGGATGCTGCCACAGCATGTCTTGACCAGTGGTGCTAGATCTCCTCCCTGGATCCAAACCTGTGAACCCCAGGTGGCCAAAGCAGAGTGAGTAAACTTAACTGCTACTTCACTGAGCCAGTCCCTAGATCATCATTGTTTTAATTTTCATTTCTGTGATGATGTAATGATGTGGAGCATCTTTTATATGCTTATTTGCTATCTGTATATCTTCTTTGATGAGGCTGCTTTGCTCTCTATGACCCAGCTTTGGAAGTCATACACTGTCACATCTGTAAAGACGCATCAAAAGCCTGCCCAAATTGAAAGGGAAGGATCACAACCCCACTCATGGATTGGAAGGTGGCAAGTTCACATTGTAGGATAGGAAGAACTGATGCAGACATCTTTGAGAAATACAATCTGCCTGGTGTCTCAAATGAGATAGAACAGAGAGTACGAAGAACGCTTAGAGAAAGTGGTCCAAAGTGTAGAAAGGACTAAAGATATTTGGAAGAATACCTTCTGAAGAAGTGATTAACGTGGTATGGGTTATTTTTAAAATAAACCATTCAGCCCCTCACCTGCCTCCAGGATTGGTTAAGTTTTAAGTCCACGACACTAAAAGTAATGTATTGAGCAAGACATAGAATCCACGCAGGCCCTATTATCTCATCCTTAAAAATTGGATACTGAGCTAGATTCTGTATAAGAGTATGTTGTAAGTTTTTCAAACTGTGTAAATTAATGAACAGAAACCTCATTAAAATGAACTTGAAGGCCAAAAGGGGGAGTTCTCCCTAGTCCTCCATAGCAGAACCCAACAACAAGAAGGACTTCCTCTTCTTGACTAGCAAGAAGCTCAGCCAATGAGAGACTGTCACAACTCAGCCAATGAAAGGCCAGCACACCTGGAACTCTCTGATGACAGTAGCCCTCCTGACTGCCTCCTCCCCTCAATAAAAGAATTTCTCCTCTTGTTACAGGAGACTTGTGTGAAACTCGCCATGGGTGCAGACCCCAAAGTGCAATTCTTTGCTGATCCTGAATAAACCTATTTTGCTGGAGAAATAATTGGCAGTCAATTTATTTAAGGTTAGCACAACTCTAAAGCTTTATGTCTTTTTTTTTTTAAAGATTTTATTTTTCCTTTTTCTCCCAAAGCCCTCCAGTACATAGTTGTGTATATTTTAGTTATGGGTCCTTCTAGTTGTGGCATGTGGGATGTTGCCTCAGCATGGCTCATGAGAGGTGCCATGTTCATGCCCAGGTTTCAAACTGGTGAAACCCTGGGCCACCGCAGCAGAGCACACAAACTCAGCTACTTGGCCACGGGTCGGCCCCCTAAAGCTTTATGTTTTTATAGCTAAGTTGCCAGGAGACAAATTTCTCCTTTCTGTAAAGATGAAAAACACCCAAGGATCAGGGTCAGTTAGAAGGTGATAATGAGGGTTACTTGCCACTTTTACTCATTTTGAGGGAAACCATTGGGAAATGAAACAAATACACCAAACTGCTAAGTGCTGGCTTTCTGTTTCGTCCTCCTACCCTGTCTTCTGTGATGGCCTCCTTCCACAGAGAACAAACTTGGGAAGATAAAGAGAAGGAATGATTCTTCCAGCTGTGGTTTGTTCAAAGCATTTAAGGATGAGTGGTTCCAGAGATAAACATTTCCTGTAAGTTCTTCATCCACAGAAAATTGTATTAAAAAACTCTGAGAAGTCTTCTTATAACCTTAAGGTCAAAGTTTAAAAAGAAGCTTAAAATAAATAGGAAAAATGTTAGTGACATCATTTCCCTATGAGGCTCTTGTTTCTTACATTGCTTTACTTTTCTGTCATTTTCCACTGACTTTTCAGGTCCAAATGTCAGGTATCAGAATTCAAAGTGAAACACTTTCCCTTACTTATGTGTGTTTCTGTTCCCTAGAGTCCTAAGCCTAAATTTCAGATTCTATTTTTATAGCCCTCACAGTGGAGAGTGATGTGGATCATATTGATTGCAGCCAGGTAGGTGTCGAGAAATTTATTTTACTAAAAGCTTTGCATGGCTTGAAAGAAGAGAGAGTCGAGTAAGCCGTAAGCGTCAGTATTCAGGACAAGACGTTTGCAATAAGAGCCTACAATTGTTCTTTAGAGCCTTGTGTTCTGCCTGCATTCAACAGCTATAAAAGGCAGCAGAAGTTCTTGAGTCAGCTCCTGTAGTCCTACCTGACGTTGATCTGAACTTCATGGGCATTTCATTAGAGCTGTAGGCTGATTTGATTTTTTTTCCCCTGCAAAAAATAGGCATTTTTATTGAGCACTTACCTAATGGCAGGTAACAGGCTATTCTATAGGCTTCCTTTTGGCTCACAATCTCAGCTCAAATATTTTTTCAGAGAAAACCTTTCCTGCCCCTAATCCTACAGCTTCAAACCCAGTCCAGGTCAGGTCTCCCTTTTCCATTACTCTCATGGAATATTTTGAGCTTCTTTAGAGCATTCGTATGCTTATTAAAATTATTTGATTAATATGTCTTCTGCACAGCTGTGGAAAGCTTCAGAGAATTCCCTTGCTGATTTTTCTAGCTCAGTGCATGCCACAGTAGATACTCGAAATATAATTGTCAAATAAAGGAATAAATGGAGAATTTGCATTCCATTCTTTTTCTAATTTCTGTTTCTTAAATCGGAAAACAAAAACTTAAAAACGTCAGAAATCTCTTTGCGATCTTGTGGTTAACGTGTGGTAAATCTGGCCACTGAATTGAGATCTGCCTGCCAGTCCCAACCCTAGTATGTGCTGGGTATATTCTGTTTCAATATATCTACATGTCTGATTTAATTTTGGTTAAAAACAAACAACAAAACTGTTGCTGTTGTAACATATTAGTCACAGTAGAACAAACTGAGAAGTATTCTTTGGTTCAGAAGGGCCTTTTGAGTACAGACGTCTCTCAGGTAAACCGCAGTTCTCACTGGTTGCAGTTCAGTGCAGGAATTTTGTTTTATAGTGAAATCATTGCAATATCCAATCTCTTAACAATAACGCAACCAATCCTCCATGAAGTTAGACTGCAAATTCATTTTAAGTTTTCTTCACTAGAAACTTCTAGGTGTCTTTTCACAGGGAAAAGATAAAAACATTAAAGCTGCCATAAACCTTCAAAAATCAGTATATAAAGATATTATTGAAGTAGTACAAAATATCCAAGTTTTTGGATAAACCATTGACTGTGTGTGTGTGTGTTTCTCAATATAGTTCTTTTTAGAACTTTTCTGGTAATTGTTATAATTTCCTTTTTAAAAAAATTTCCATTGTTTTATGCTTTACCTTTTGACATTTTCTGACTGGTGAATATTTAGATTATTACTAAATTTTACTGGAAATAAATTAAATTATTTTAAACCTCTTCCACATGCATTTTTAATCACATCTCTGATTATAATATTGGGACAATTAATTTGATTTTCTTTAGTATTTATTTTTTCTGTGTTTAATAAAGATATATTTACATAGAGTACAATTCAGCTTTTTTTAATGTATAGTTCTGAGAGTTTTGACAAATGTATACCATCTGTAAGCACCACAATAATTACGATTTGGAACAGCTCCATCACTTCAATAAACTCTTTGTAGGCAGTGTCAACCCCCAACTCCCTGCTTCTAGCCCTGACATCCACTAGTTTACTATTTGCCCTATCATTTTGCTTTTGACAGAATGGCATATAAATGGAATAACGTAGTGTGTAACCTTTCAAATCTATCTCCTTTGTCTTGGCATAATCCACTTGAGAGTGATTTATACTGCTGCATGAGTCAGTCGTTCATTCCTTGTTATTGCTGAGCTGTATTCTGCTGTGTATTTGTACCCCAATTTGTAGTTGAGGAACATAAGAGTAGTTTCCAATTCATAAATAGGACCACTATGATCATTTTCATACAGGTATTTTTTTGTGAACATAAGTTTTTATTTCACCTGGGTAAATGTCTAAAAGTGGTTGGTATGGTAAGCATGTGTTCAATTTTATGAGATAATGCTAAATTCTTTTACAAAGTGACTGTATCATTTTCGTTACCTCCAGCAATGCACAAGTCCAGTAATTCAGCATCCTTGTCAGCACTTAGAATTGCCTGTTTAAAAATTATATCCACTACCATAGATTTATAGCAGTTTGCATTTCATTTTTAATTTGCGTTTTCCTAATGATTAATGGTGTTGAACAACTTTTCATATGTTTATTTACTATTCATATATATTCTGTATGAATTGTCAGTTCAGACATTTAGCCCATTCTTAAAAAATGGTTGTTTTCTTATTCCTGAGTTTTGAGAGTCTTTATATATTCTGATTACACACCCTTTATCAGATATAGGATTTGCAAATATTGTTTCCCTGTCTAAGGCTTGCCTTGTCTTTTCCTTCTGTTAACACTGTCCTCCTAAGAACAGGAATTTTAATTTTAATGATGTTCAATTTATTATTGTTTTTCTTTATGGATTCTACTTTTGTTATTGTATCTAAAAAAATCTTTCCTAACTCAAGATCACAAATATTTTCACAAGTTTTTTTCTACATGTTTTAGAATTTTAGGTTTTATATTTAGGTTATGATTCATTTTGAGTTAATTTTTGTACAGGGCAAGAGGTATGGATTGAGTTATAGGAAAGACTTTTTGTGTTTAATTCCCTCTGTATTTTAGTTGAAAATCAATTGACCATATATATGTAGGCATATTTCCAGCCTTCCTCTTCTGTTCCGTTCAGCTACATGATTATTAATTGCCTATTACAATATTACCTTGACTACTGTAGTTTATTATGAGTCTAGAAAGCAGGTAGTATGAATCCTCCAAATTTGTTCTATTTATTCATTTATGTATTGTTGGCTAAGTAGTATCTTTTTAATTTTCCCATAATTTAAAATAAAATCTTTAATTTTTTCCAAAAAATACTACTGGAAAGTTCATTGCAATTGTGTTGAATATGTGGAACAGTTTCAGGAGAATTGACATTTTAACAATATTTACTTTTCTAGGCCATGCTGATATGATATCTCTCCATGTATTTCTTTTGTTAAAGTTTTGCACTTTTTAGCACCCAGATGCTACACATATTTTCTAATATTCTTGGCTAAGCATTTCATGTGGGTTTTTTTCCTATTGTAAATGGTACTTTTTAAAATTATGATTTCCAAGTTTTCACTCATGATACCGAACCTGAAGTGAGTTCACTCACCCGTTGCACAGCAAGCCAATCTCTGACACTGGGTGTGGTAGAGGAAAGTAGGAATTTTATTTTTGCACAGTGCTGAGCAAGGAGAGAGGGCAGCTAACCCTGGAATTCCAAACTCCCCAAAAAGCTAAAAGGAAGGGTTTTTATTTGGGGTCTTAGGTAAGGGAGGGGGAGCATATGGCCGCTGGTCAGAGTTTTCCCACCAGCCTGTCATTGGCTTTGAGACTACTTGCAGAGAAGAGGGAGCCCATGAACTTGCTGGTCAGGAGCTTTCCCACCAGCCTGTATCTCTTTGCAGGGAGGAGATAATCCAGATGCTTGTCCTTGGCAATGTCTATCTCCATGGAGGATAGTGGATTTTGGAGCCAGGAATCCAGAGAGTAAGCAGGGAATGAGCATTTTGGTTTTAACCCCATGTATGCTAGGTTTTCTGTGGGGAAACTGATATCAGGGTCAATATCAACTCCCTCCTATTTTATGTCCATCCCTAAATCTTGAGGGATTTGGGGCAGTGACCAATCTAGCTACTTCCTGCTGAAATGGGGCATAGGTTGTTTCATCTCATTGAACCAGTCTTTTAATAAGGTGGTGATGCTGGTGGGCTCTTGAAGTTAGGCCTGTATCATGTGAGTAAGTAACCAGGTATTTAATAAGAAGATTTTCTAGAGAAACAAAAACAGAAAAACAATGTTAATGGTTGGAGCAAATTAAAAACCAGTTTCTGGGCCCAGGGGGCAGCCAACCAAGATTCCTAGAAGTCAGGGTCGAAGCATCTTTTGCAGTTTGAAATGTCTCTGATGGTGTTATCAGGCACTCAGGTAGATTTTTGAGTGGCTTACACAGCAGTAGACACGAATCTTTTTTAAGTTTATATTAGGTCCTCCAGCTTCAGTTTGTAAGGCTTTAGGAAAAAGAGCAGATTTAGTTTTTAATGACTCCAAATGAAAAGGATGGGAAAAAAAAACCCCTGAAAATGTTAGTTTGGAGGTTTTTAGCCAGATATTTCAGGAGATGAAGAATTCAAGATCCAGTCCAGTTAACAGAAGTAAAACAGAAATTTCAAAGACATTTGAAAAAACTAAAATTCAATATCTATAAACATGTATTATAGTTTCAATTGAAACATAATCTTCCTCCCTAAAGTCACCCTCAGTGTCACTAGACATAGCCAAATTAACTGTTTTTCAAAATAAATCTAGTTTTAATAAATTTGGCATAATTATTTACATAAGTACAGCAAGAATAGTAATTGATCATACAGGCTCTTTTAAATCTGCTTTGCTGGAACCTTATAAGGAATCTCAGGTTGAACTTTAAAGGCCTCTGAAGGAAAGCCAAGCAAAGGAACTGTTATCAGATTCCACCTGCAGTACCTACAGATTTGGGTGAATACCTCTCTTCCTGAGGTTCCCCAAAATATTGAGGTTCCTTTTACCTACCAGAGGGAGCGACACTCTTTGCTTAACCTTACCAGGTTACAGAACCCATAAGCACAGTACCAGGCCAATATTTCCAAGTGGCTTTATTCCAGAATGTCAACCTTCGTTCCTCAAAAGCTGTCTTGTTATATCCAAGCCTGTATGTTTTTCAAATATGATGTTCCAGTCAAAGCCTTGGTAATATAACCAGTGTTTCCAATTGTGTCCTGTTAAAAGAACAACAGATTCTTATTGGACTTATGCAAACAACTATATTGCCATAAGAATAAGAATACTTACTCATCAGAGGTTTTTAAATTTTTGGAGGGTTCAGATAGGGAGGAAAAGACAAATATTTCAATTTTGTTTACAAATTGCTATAAGTCATAGTTCTTTAAGAGAATAGAGAAAAAGTTTTTCTTAAATCTGAAAAAAGCAAAACATCAAAAATCAGCAGTATCTCAATGAAAAAGTCATAAAGGTTATAATCATCCCTATCAGTTTATTCTGTCCTGTGTAGTTGGCTCTTGATCTTAATCTTCTGTCAGCAGTTTGTGAGGTCATCAATTTCTCTGTTGGAGTTTTGTGATTTTTACCCAGTTTAGTTTTACAATCTGAACATTTATTGGAAACCTGTATGCTAGAGTGTCATACTCCTTTCCATGAATTTCTCTGAAGATGAAACATATTTGCAAAAACATCAAAGTAAAACAGCCACTGTTTATAAATAACAAAACATTCAAAAATGGTAATTGACAAGGGCATTTGATCATGTCTGTGATATACAACATTTTGAGATAATAACCAGGATTATACCTGACAATCAGAACAGATCAGATAATTTTTAAAATACTTATATCAATAACACTTATTTACATAATACCACTTAAGAAAGTTTATCATTACTTATTTGATAATACTTCTCATGTAATTTAACATGCAAAATAAGCCTTATTAGTTTAGCATTTTTTTCTTATAGGAAGAGAGCAAATTTCTTCAAGAAGTCCCAGGGGCCCTTTGAAAATCCCCAGAGAAACTTTCCCTCCTCTTCCAGGTCAAAAGAAAGCTTTTATTCAAGACTTGAATATTTGTGTGTCAGGGGAGCTTGCCAAAAATTTTAAAAGCTTTAAAACATTTGTTCAGATAGGAAACAAATCTCACTGTGAAAACATGTTCAGGTATCTATTCAAAGCGACAACAGATACAGTCAAGGGGAAACAGAGTTAAAATAGTCAAAAAAGCCTTTTTATAATCTTTTTTATCAAGAACAGATTAAAAATTTAGGAAAATTAACCTTTTAAGAAAGAGGAAAGCAAGTTTTAATTTTGTACCAGTTTACTTTTGACATATAAGTTTATTTACTTAATTGGATTTACTTTAATCCTGGCCAACTTGACCATACATAAATTTCTTTAGGGCTTTACTTTTACAAATCTTTGGTAATTTTTTTATATTCAGATTTTGTCCCAGCACTTTAGGGCAAATTTATCTTTCTCAACTCAAGAAACAAAAATATTTTCATTCTTTATATCTTTTTACTGAAAACATATATTTTACTTTCCTTGTATACAGACCTTTTAGAAATATGTTTTGTCATAGAAAGTTTCTAAGCATACATAAAACTTTTATCAATAAATTTAAGCACTTTTCAGTCTCTTTGATATAAGAAACCAAAGGCAGATAAATACATGCTTAGTCGTTAACCTTTAATACTTTATCTTATGTGGAAATGACCTAGATACCCAATAAACTGTTATTATTTAACTTAACTTAGTAAAGCTATAAAATTTGAGTTTCCAAAAAGATTTTGGAAGCTTTTTTTAAGTATGCAGACTATAAAACATAATTATTGTACTTAAAACTCTTACCCAGTTTTAACAATTACTCTTAAAAACTTCATGTGACATTACAGCAGTTAACTATCATCCTCAGTTGTTTTAAGTACATATATCATAATATAATTATTATACATATAGTTACTGTTAAAAAGTTTTTCCAAAAACTTTTATTTTTTTACATTTATTTAGTTTACCTGTTCTTAACAATTATATTTAGATCGTCTATAAAAACTCCATGAGACATTAAACAAAATCAGCTATTATACTGAGTTACGAGTTTTGCGGATAAATTTTGTAACAGAGATGGCATGAGTTCATTTGACCAGTAAACCCAGGCTGTATGTCTGCATTATAGCCAATGCTGATAACTTTGAGGACATGTTTATTTTAAATGAAACCAGCAAACTTCAACAGGGTTTCATTCATCAAAGATCATTTTATATCATGTTAAATAACTTTGTCTCTTAGAAGTTTTTGCATATTAATTAAAGACTGCATTTCGTTATGAGAGATCTTGAATCCTCTTCTGGAACAGGTTTTCAGCATGGCCATTACAATCCAAATTATCTCAGAAGTTGTGCTTATTTTTACTTGTTCAATTTTAGATCAGGAATTTTGGGGGAGTTGAGGCTCAGCTCAGCTTGCTGGGAAGCTCAGCAAGAGAGTAGGCAAAAGCAGCAGATTTGGGTTGGCTGCTGGCATGTTTAATTATTTAATTATTTTCTCTTAAAGAGGCAGTAAAGTATTTCTAATTTTATTTAGAAGCCTCAAAAGATTAAAACAGGTTCCCCATTGTTGCAACTGGCTTTTCCAATTGCATACATCCGGTTGGGTGAACTGAAATTGGCATGTTCAAGTATATCAATTTTTACAAAACTTTATCTTAGTTTTACTAACCCTTATATTTTTAATCATAACTTACATTGGAATTCTATTAACAAGTTTTGGCATTACAATATTGTTCAGGGAAAGCATTCCCAGTTAGACATAACATTTATTCCCAAAGAAAACATCCAGGCAAAGTTGACATAACCTCTTCACATAATATTAGCTTAAACACTTTAATCTTTACAGTCTTATTAATCTTAGTAGCCTAACTGTTTCCCCAAACAATTGTTGGTCAGGTTTCGCACTCTGATTTTTGCCTCCTGACCTTTTAAATTTTTCAAACTGGGGTAAATAGAAAAGGTTTGTCTAATGTCCTTTAATGTTGGGGAGCCAATAGGTGGGTCATCTACTTTGGCCCATCCAACCTTAGGCGGTGTTTTATTAAAACCTTTGTTTTAACTTTATATCTGTTCCATTTATCCCATTTTTCTTTTAATAACTAGCTAAAGATTTTTATCCCATTGGGATAAGTCCTGTGACTCTTCCTTTTCTGATTTCTCTTTGTTAGCCAACATTTTCATTAGCATCTGTAAGACTACGAGAAGCTGAGACCCCCAAGTTTGATGAAGTTCTTAAGACTAGTCAATATAGTTTCCTTTTAATTTGGTCTTTTCATAGGTACCAATAAAACAGTTGTTTATCATAAGAGCTCTAGAAAGTTTCCTAACTTGAGGATCCATCGTTTAGCCATTTTTTCTTTCTCCAGAGTCTAAAGAATATTGTGGCCACATGGTGTTACAAAAGAAAATCACCTCTCTTTAGAAATTGGCTTATAGCTATAGGTCAACCATCAGCCAAAGTTTTTCCCAAGGGGCTCTTAGGTGAAATAGATGCAGCACCTCCCATGTTAACACTTTTAAAAGGACAGACAAATGGACAAACAACAACAAATACCAAACAAGTGCGCTTTCCCAAAAACCCTCGGCCACAAACGGAAGCCAAAACAAAGACCAAAACCCAAAACCAAAGTGCTTCCAGTCCTAGCTTAGTCCGTGTCCTACACTCGGTGGGTGCCCAACAAATGAAGATCAGCTACACAGATCTTCCCAAATGAGCAAGGACAAGGGATCTCGGTTGTGCACACCCGGGGGACTTACCAAAATTTGGCCAGGGTGTCCTGGTGACTTCAAAGCAAAGGGAAACCAGGGGGCTGCCAAGGTACCCATTATTTCTGGCCAGTCCTGTTGGAAAAGGTTAACACAAAGACAAAAACAAAAACTACCAGCTACTTACAAGAGACGTCTTCCTAAGTCCTATACCTAGTTTCTTCCAACACCAAAGCAAAAGCACTGTGTGCCAACGATGTCTGGCTAGCAGTCAATCACTTGGGGCTGTCCCTGAGATAAAGGGCTCAGGCAGCTGCAGGACAGCTTCCAAGAGAGGCCTTTAGCCAGAGGCCGGTGTGCCACAGGCAAGACATCCACCTGGGACATTGTCCCATCTGGGTTGCCAAATTGATACTGAACCTGAAGTGAGTTTGCTCATCTGTTGTGCAGCAAGCCAATCTCTGACACCTAGTGTGATGGAAGAAAGTAGGAATTTTATTTTTGCATAACGCTGAGCAAGGAGAGAGGGTAGCTAACGCTGAAATTCCACACTCCCCAAAAAGCTAAAAGGAAGCTTTTACTTGGGGTTTTAGGAGGGGAGGGGGAGAATATGGCCTTGGTGGTCAGAGCTTCCCCACCAGCCTGTCTTTGGCCTTGAGACTACTTGCAGAGAGGAGGGAGCCCATGAACTTGCTGGTCAGCACATTTCCCACCAGCCTGTATCCCTTTGCGGGGAGGACATAATCCAGGTGCTTGTCCTTGGCAGCCTCTGTCTCCATGGAGGATAGTGGATTCTGGAGCCAGGAAGCCAGAGAGTAAGCAGGGAATGAGTGTTTCGATTTTAACCCCATGTATGCTAGGTTTAATGTGGGGAAACTGATGTCAGGGTCGATATCACTCATAGTATGTAGAAACGTAATTGATTTTTGTATGTTGATTGTTACATATTGACTTTTTATCCTGTCCCCTATTAAACACACAGATTAGTTCTAGTAGCATTTTTAACTGTAGTAATTTGTTTCATTCTCTCCCATAGAGTCTGGGAAAAGAGACTATTTTAATTTTAGTGTTTTCTTTCCAGTCTGTATAGCTCTTTTACTTTTACATTTGCTTAGTCCATTCTCATAGACCTCCAGTACTATGCTGAATAGGATGATGAGAGAAGATACCCATGCCTAATTCCTGATTTTAGGAGGAAAACATTGGCTCTCTCACCACTTGTTTGATGTTAACTGTAAGATCTTTATAGATGTCTCTTATTGAATAAGGATGTCTCTTTCTTCTAGTTTTTATGACAAATAGATATTGATTTTTTCCTAAGGTTCTTTCAGCATCTATTGAGTTGATCATATGAATGTGTGTTTGGTATCTATCTTATTTGGTGTTCTGAGAGCTTGGATCTGTGTTTTGATGTCTATTAATTTTGCAAAGTTCTCAGCCTTTATTTGTTCAAATATTTCTTTTGCAGTGTTCTGTTCCCTTCTCCTCCTGGGATCCTGGGGTTGTAATTACACACACTTGCTGACATTTTATATTTCCCTACATCTCTGTTTTATCACCTCTTATTTTTCTCTTTGTGTTTATTTCAGGTAATTCGTATTGATTTATCTTTAAGTTCACTGATTCTTCCCTACATGGGTTCCTACCATGTTTGAGTGGGGCTTTCTCAGTCTTCCTGCCCTACTCCCAGCTGTAGATGTGAACTTGGCATATAGTCTTTTCTTTCTCCCAGAGGGAATGAGTTCTCCCCAACTCACCTCATTTGCAGGAGGTTTTCCCCAGGGCAAAGAAATGCTCTTGCCCTTTATCCAGCAGCCTAAGATGTTTTTTTCCAAGGGGTGAAGGGATAAGGGTCTGGTTGAAGTTTTGTGCCTTTGCAGCAGTGTCTGCAGTCCCTCTCCCCAGGCTCACACTGGGAAGAACACTTTCTCAGGAATCTTGCCAGTCTTTTATTTTTGTGAGCACCCAATGAGGTACATGGAGAAGAGCCTGCAGGTAGTGTTGAATCTCCCTTGTGTCTGTAGGTCCCAGGGGTTCTGCATTGTCTTGCTATCCCACAGTCAGTCTTTGGTAATTCACTATAAATTGTAGATGATTTCTTTTTACCAGTGCCCACCAGCATCTAACCCAGGCAAACAGGTGCTTATATCTTATCTCTATCTGGAAAAGCCTGTCTTTCCTTAGATTTCAGGTTAATTGGTTACCCAGTGACCTCAGCTTTCTGATATGTTCAAGAAAAGTTGTGAATTTGTAGATTTTCTAGCATTATTTTATTGGTGGTGTAACGGTGGGAGTGATCCTCTTTCCATCTGTCTAAATCCTAAACAGAAGCTTGCATGCAATGTTCTAATCTACATATACTGAATATCCATTTTATAAAAAACAAAACACAGGTACAAAATGAGAAATATGAGGAAAAATAAACTAATGACACTTCTCAAGTATAATGGTCATTATTATTATGTTATATTCCTAGAATATGTTTTCAGGAGGCTTAGAACATCATGATAAATACATATTTTGAAAACGTTTGTACTTTCAGGTTTCTAATTTCTAAATTTCTGGTTTCTTTACCAACTTCTTCCTTCTACATATCTTACGTTTTACATTTGTTATTTTTCAGTCATCATTGTTGATATTGTATTAATTCATTTTGTTTTTTCCTATTTAGTCAGAGACTTTTAAATCTTTTCAACTTTAGTGCAGCTATGGAAAAACTCAGTAAAGTTTGATATTTAGTGCTGTTGTGATCTTTTCAAATAAGGGGCTATTGCTTTATTATATGAATACCACTGCTCTTAAGATCTGTCTATGAGAATAAATTGTCCTTTGACATGTAAGTTGAATTTTTCTGTACATGTTTTCTGGGAGGCTATCCACATCTTCTGAAAGGATTCTGAGCACAAAGGTGCTGCCTTAAATTCATCTTTTTCAAATAGTACTCTTAAGTGTTATTTTTGTTCTTTCCTAATGCAAATTAAATCATAGGCCCTATGTGCTTTTTTTTTTTAACTCACCTATGGAAGAGAACAGATCTACCTCTGCTTGTAAAATTATCCCAGATAAATATGGGTAAATCATAGCTGGATACAATACTGTATGTCTGGATACTATCAGAGTCCTTTTCTTAGTTTTCAGCATGATTGTGATAAGGGTAAGTTTCTGTTATGGGTTTGTTTATCCAAGTGCCCCAGGAAGGTGAGGAAGCACATGGATCAATACCTCTCAGGGAAGGAGTTCTTGGCCCTGGGCATTTTCTTCACTGAATTTGCTGTGGTCACCTTGACATTAGCTAGCTATCTTTACTTGGCCATGCTTCTTAGCCTGTCCCTCATTCATAGCACACCATTTCCATTTCAGTTTGAATCTCTCTCTCTTTTTTGAAGAAGAGCTCTCCACTCCACAGAGAACCATTGCTGTGGAGAAGCCTGATTCTCTGCATGTGTCATCACTGATGCTTTTGGGTCAATTCAGGAAACTGACTGTGGATGTATAGACAGTGGTGGACTGAGTGAGCGGGGAATGCTTCCCTCTCTCTGGCAGCTCGCAATCCCCTCCTTCTTTTCCCTTTCCATATCACAGTGCTCAAGTGGAGTTCTAACTAAAGCTGCCCTACTTACTCTCTGCAACAACAAACTACTAACTTTGTTATTCTTACTGACTCTTAGGCCTCTCTTGTAGCTGGTAAACTGCTGCCTACCTCTTAAAATGTAAATTAGATCTCTGCACTCCTCTGTCCCAATATTCTTAGAATAAACTTCAGAGGCTTGACCTACATGATCAGAACCTAGATCACCTTTCTAGCCTCATTATCTTTCAAATGTCCCCTTGCTTTCTCCTCTCCAGCCACCCTGGCTCCCCACTGTCTTTATAACATTCCAGGGAGTGCTTTTCATTCTTGCTCTTCCCTCTACCTACCCCCTAAATATCCATTCAGATAACTCATTTTCTCTCTTTTAGGTTTCTGCTCAAATGTCTTTATTCCCTTCTTCACCTCCCTATTACGTCATCCTGCACTATTTTCCTTCACAGAACTTAGTGCTACTTGATCCTATTACAATTTATTTGTTTTCTATTGTCTTTCTCTCCCAACTAGAACGTGAGTTTTATGAGAGGAGAGACTTTATTTTATTGACTGCACTATCCCAGGAACCTGTAACAGGTGTGGAGGCACTCACTAAAAATTTGTTGAATGAGTGTATGAATGAATAGCAGAAAAAGAATTCCACTGCATTAGATTGATTATAAATTAGGGAGAAGCTTTCGGTTTGGTGTGACTGTTTGCCTCAGGCAGGTTAGCAGGTTAGGCAGCAGCCTAACCTGGCTACACACTGACCTACAGCAGGAAGTGAAATTCCATGTGGATTAGTTCCTTTCTCTCTCAAGGTAAACTCTTTCTTGCCATCTCCGCTCTTCTAAATCAGGCTGTGTGAAGCATATTCTGCCTAGACCTTTCCATTGACTCCTTGAAATAAATCTGTGCTTTATCTAGAAGCTGAAATCTGAGTTGACTCTCAGAGTTCTTCAATTTATTCCTTCTTATCCTATTTGACAGAAAGTACAATTGATGTATATTCTTGATTTCTACTATTGCTAAGGTGTTTTTTCTTTCAGTTAGTTTCTGGAAAGGGAGATTTGGATGCTTAGGAAAATATTTCCATTATTCCCAGAAATTTGGCTATGTCATTGTATAGGCAGAATAATGGTCCCCCAAAGATATCCATGTTCTAATCCCCAGAACCTATAACTATATTACTTTATCTGGTAAAGATAATTTTACAGATCTGATTAGGGTCTTGAGATGGGGAGATTATCCTTTATTATCTGGTAGGCCTAATGTAGTCACAAAGTCTTTATAAAGTGAAAGGAGGCGTCAGGAGAGTGATAATCAGTGAAGGAGATATGACAATAGAAGGAGATGTTGACGTGATGCAAGGAAGGGGCTATGAGCCTAGGAATACATGTACCTTCTAGAAGCTGAAAAAGGCAAGGCAATGGATTCTCCCTAGGACCTCCAGAAGGAACACAATCCTGCCTACACCTTGATTTTAGCCTAGTGTAACTCATTTTGAACTCCTGGCCTCCAGAACTTTAGGAGAATAAATTTTGTATTCTTTCAATCTATTAAGTTTGTAATAATTTGTTACAGCACCAATAGGAAATTGATACAGACTTTTGTATCAGAAATGGGGTACTGTTGTAACAAATAAATAAAAATGTGAAAGTGGCTGTGGGTAGATGCTTCAAGAATTTTGAGAAGCACAATGGGAATAGCCTAGATTGCCTTTAACAGACTATTAGTAGAAATATGAATTTTAACCACACCTCTGCTAGTGAGGACTAAGAAGGAAATGAGGAGCATTATAGAGAAAGCCTATATTGTCTTAGAGAATACTTAAATTATCACAAGTAGACTACTGGTAGAAATATGGACATTAAAGTTGTCGCTGATGAGACCTCAGAAAGCAATGAGGAAGATGTTATTAGACACTAGAGGAAAGGGGATCTTTGTTTTATAGGAGCAGAAAACTTAGTTGTTAGTATCTTACAGCTATGTGGAAAGCAGAATTTGTAAACAACGTACGTTGACATTTTGCTTAGGAGATTTCCAAGCAGTGTGTTGAAAGTATGGCCTGTTTTCTTCTTATTGCTTATAATAAAACATAAGAGGAAACAGACAAATTGAGGCAACATCTGTTAAGCAAAAAAGAACAAAGATTTGATGATTTTGGAAATTCTCAGCCTATCTAGATTGCAAAAGATGCTAATACTGAACAATTTTCTGTCAGGAAAGCATGATCTGGAGAGAAAAACTAGGGTGTGGCTGGTATCTTTTCTTTTGATAGTGCCTCAGAAAGAACTAAAGGGCATGGTAGTATTCAGTAACAGAGAGGGCCCCTTGAAGAAATTAAGTGTGTGGTTATGGGTCCCTTCAATCATCTCTGCAGAAGCCAAAAATAGGGATACAATTATCTATGAAAGATCTGTGGTGGAGCCTCTTATCTAATGAAGTGAATCCCTATGTCACACACAGGAGATACACAAGGCATTGAGAATTTTCTGCCAGCTAAAACACAGCCTGTTTAGTCTGAAAGGGACAGCAGAGAGGACAGCAAGAAAGAGGACTGTTAGACTCCCCAAATTCGACAGGATGGAAATATTTGATAAAATTACTGCAAACACATGAAACCACAGGCTACAGAGAATTATTCCCAGGCCTTGAAACCTGTTGTTTGCCCAACTGGATTTCAAAATTACTTGAGACTAGTCATTCCCTTTTTCCTTCAGTGTTCTTTTTGAATGAGAGTGTCTATAACTGCTATCCTATGCTTGCCTCAGAATTTTATTTTGAAAACATGTAACTTATTTCTTGATTACACAGGGTCACAGATGGCAAGGAATGTGCCTTGTGATGGTCTTTTACCCAGAGCCTCTCATCCCTGATTTAAATGATTTAGATGATGAGATTGGGGAATTTTAAGCTGTTGACTTTGAGTTGAGCCTGCAATATGTTGAAAAGTTTGGGGATGTTGGAATGGGGTGAATGTATTTTGCAAAGGGGGTTGATACTGAGCAATGGGCTCACTCTGCTTGCCGGGGCAATCTGAGCCAATTAATCACAATGAGTCAGAGACGGAAAAAGGAAGTTTAGTTAGATTAGCTGGCTAATGGGAAGATGAATGACTAATGTCTCAAAAACTCTTCTTCAAAAAATACAGAATCTTGAAGCAGTTATATACGGAAAATGGGAAGTAAGGAGGGGAACCAGGGATGTTGGTCTCCAGGCATGTTGGGCTCCAGGCATCACATTATTCCATTCTTCTGTCAGCTGTGATGGATATCTTCCAGGTCTGTTTCCTGCCTATGGTCAGCCCGTTCCTGGAGAGAAACTCATAAAACGAAGTTTTAGTTTGTCAAGGTATTGGGAAGTACATATATAAGTGGAGGTCATAAATCAGGAGAGCATGTGAATATTTTAAAGTAAGTGCAGAGCAGCAGGTAGGTCACATAGAGGAGGGGTTGGGGCCATTTAGCAAAACAGGTTGGCCTCATTTTTGCTCACTTACAATTCCCCCCCTGTCCGTAGTAACCCATAATCTTATGGTCAAGGAGGAGACGGGGCATTGTAATTCCTCTAGCTGCTTCCTGCTGAATCAAGGCTTCATACGGGGACCATAGAATGGAAAACAGTTACTTTTCTTTTGAATTAGAAGGATTAGATAGATTAGATCAAAGTGTTTTTTTTAAAAGACATATTTTGGTTCTCCAAGGGATTCGGCCACTCACTTCCCCCTCGATACAGGTGGGATACTTTCCTGTGGTTTTGAGGTTGCCTTAATCCAGGAGTGATGTACCCAGGGCTTTATGTCTACAAATTTTACAGATGAGTGAGTGGTGAGAACTTCAAAGGGGCCAGTTAATTTGAGTGACAACTGGTTTTTGGGTCCCTAGTATCTCCAAGCTTTTAGCAAAACATGATTACCTGGTTGGAAGGCATGTAGTGGCATGTTCGGCAGATATGCACATCTATGAGAAGGAAACTCATGGACAGAAGTTAATACAGAGCTTAATGATTTAACATAATTAGCAATCATAATATTCCTTAAAATGTCCAGAGATTCAGTTCCAGGGGAAGATACCTGAAAGAATTTTTCATATATAATTTTGAAAGGACTTAATTTAAGTCGACTTCAGAGAGTTACTCTAACCTGTAGCAGGGTAAGGGGCAGTGCCTTATGCTAAGTTAGTTGTGTTTCCTGACAGATTTTGGTAATGGTCTTTTTAAGGTGTGATTTATTTTTTCTGTCTTTTTAGTTGAATGAGGCCTCCAAGTTGAGTGTATATCCAATCCATTGGATGTCTAAGCTTTTGGACACTTGTTGGGTTATTTGGGAGACAAAAGCTGGTCCATTATCACTCAGCGAGGTATTAGGCAGACCACACCTAGTGATGAATATTTTTAGCAACATATGAGTGACTTCTGATGCTTTCTCAGTCTGAGTGGGGAAGGCTTTTCTGCGCCCAGTGAAGGTGTCCACAAATACTAACAAAAGCCTAAAATTTCCAGCTTCCTGGGGCCTCTGGGTAAAGTCTGTTTGTCAGTCTTCAGTAGGCTAACTTCCTTTACGTTGGGTGCTCAGATGTTGGGGACCAGAGCAGTCTTGTGGCTGTTTTTTGCACAGATTATGTAATTTTTAGTCACCTGTTATATAGTCCTTTGTCGATGGGGCCCTATGAGATGTACTTCTGGACCCATTAGATTTTCCCTCTGGTGGCCAGAGCAGTGTGTGATAGCTACCTGAGCAGGCTCATTAATGGCACCTAGCAGGTTTAAGGTTTTAGGACCATGTCTAATTCCCTTTTTTCCTGCTGTTAAGAGTCCCTTTTCTTTCCAGATTGCCCCATGAGCATGAACTACAGCAAAGGCATAACAGGAATCTCTGTATATATTTACTCTTTTTCCTTTGAGCTGGCTGTAGAGCCCAAGTGAGGGCGATGATTTTCACCTTTTGAGCTGATGTCTCTGGGAGTAGGGTTTTTGCCTATAAAGTCTCTTATAAAGTTTTGACCAGGTACCCTGCATGTCTCTTACCTTGCTCCATGAATCTGTTGCCATCTGTGAAGAGTTACAAGTATGATTCTTCCAGCACACAGTCCAACAAATCAGGCAGCTAGAATACACTGTCTCAATAACTTGTGAGCAGTCATGTTCTAAGGCTTCTGATGTCTTAATTGGGGAGGAAGGTGACTGAGTTTAGGGATACTTGCATCCGTACATTTGGATTGTCCAAAAGGATGGTCTGGTATTTGCCCATTCTTTCTGAATTGAGCCAATAGCCTCCATTTTGTTCTAATAATGTGAGTACTTGATGTGACACATATACTGTGGTGGGTGGCTTAGGGTGAATTTTCAGCTTCCTGCAGGATGTCACAAGTAGCAGCCACTGTCCTGAGGCAGGGGAGCCAGCCTGTAACAGTCTGATCTAATTGCTTGGAAAAATAAGCCACTGGCTAGGTAGTCATATCTAATTTTTGAGTTAATACCCCCAAGCTTATTCTCTGCCTTTCATGTACACATAGGCTGAAGAGTTTGTCCAAGTTAGGAAGTCCCAAGGCTGGGGCTGAAATTAACTTTGTCTTAATGGTATCAAAGATCTCCTGACATTCCTTTGTCCATTCTAGTGGCTCCACCTCTAGTCCTTTTAGAGCCTCACAGAGGGGCTTCACTATGAGATCATAGTTAGGAATCCAGATTCAACAGAAACCAATCATGCCCAAGAATCCCTTTAGTTGTTGCCGGGTGGTGGGAGGGCTAGGGCATGCTATAGCTTTCTTTTGGTCTGGCAGCATTTCCCTTTGGCTTTTTGATAACATAAATCCTAAATATGTAACTTTTTGTTTGGCGGTCTGTGCTTTCTTTTGTGAGACCTTATACCCACATTCAGCCAAATGATTCAAGGTCTTTATTGTGTTGGCTAGACACTGCTCACAAGGGGGGCTTGCTATTGGTAAGTTGTTCGCATACCATAACAGCAGACCTTCTTGTAATTGTAAGTGGCTCAGGTCTTTAGCTAGGCCCTCCAAAAATAGCATATGGGAGTTTTTAAAGCCCTGGGGGAGCACTGTCCAAAAATATCATTGAGTGGCCTGGGTGTCTGGGTCACGCCATTCAAAGGCAAAAAGTTGTTGTGATTCTTCTGTGAGCAGTATGCAGAAGAATGCATCCTTTAAGTCCCCAAACTGAAAACCAGCCGAATTCACCCAGGATGTTGGTTAGCAAGGTGTAAGTGTTGGACAGCACAGGGTGCAGGTCCTGAACCACCTCATTTATGGCATGAAGTTCCTGAACAAACTGATGTTCCTCTGAATTGGGTTTCTTGACCAGGAGAATAGGAGTATTATATGGCAACTGGCAAGGTCTGATTAATACCGCCAGCAGGAATTTCTGCAGTACTGGCTGAATACCCTTCTGAGCCTCCTGTTTTAGCAGATATTGTTTCAGGCTAGGCTTTATCTTTTGGGTTTTCAAGGGTATATGTATTGGCTGGACATGCTTTGTTTTCCCAGGCTTCTTATCTGCCCACACTTCCAGTCTTATCTCCTTGAAGATCTCCAGTTGCAATTGGTTCGGTGGTGGTATTTGAACACCTAGCAGGGCCATCTGGAACCGATAGTTCTGGTGGCACTTGCACCTCTAAGTGGCCTGGAGTAAAATTCACTTGAGCATTCAATTTACACAGAAAGTTTCATCCCAGGAGGAGAACAGGGCATTCAGGCATATAAATTTTTTTTTTTTTAAAGATTGGCACCTGAGCTAACAACTGTTGCCAGTCTTATTTGTTTTTCCCCCCCAAATCTCCCAAGTACATAGTTGTATATTTTAATTGTGGCATGTGGGATGCCGCCTCAGGGTGATCTGACAAGCGGTGCTCTGTCTGCGCCCAGGATCTGAACCAGCGAAACCCTGGGCTGTGGGAGCAGAGTGTGTAAACCTAACCATTCGGCTACAGGGCTGGCCCCTAAAATTTTTCTAATTAAAAGATTTGAGGTAGAGAAAGGAGAGTGCATCGAAACGAAGCTTGCCGGTTGCCCTTGTCCATTCATATCCAGGGGATATTGTCACAGTGGAAATTGCCCCGCTCTAGGAAGAGCCCCTTAACTAAAATTGTGTCCCTTGCCAGGTTTGAGAAAGACAGAGTCCCTCTCTTAGACCTGGCAATCCTTCAGTCATTTTCCTTGGGCAAGCAGTTGGCCTGGAAAAGGGATAGGAGGAAGAGGAGCCAGGGGACTCCTCAGTCCATTGTCCCCTCTTCCCTGATCTAGTTATAGCAGCATAAAGACTCCAACATAGGGGATTTTACTTTCCTTTTCTTCCTTCTTGTAGAACAATTCTAGATGTAAAATGGTATCATAATTGAGTGACCTGTTTTGGGCTACTTTCTCCTGAGCCCAGTATATACTGGGGCAGGCTACATTACAGTAAAAGATCATCCTTTTCTTTGTCATGGGCTCATAAGTGAAATCAGCCCAACTGGCCAGCATGCACCCTAGTGGGCCTCTTTTTCTTTCTTGGAACAGACAGGGTAGTGCCCATGGTGGTAAAGTTTGTGTCTGACAAATAACGGACCGGGAGAAGGGCGTGGAGGTTGACTTCAGGCATCCAGATAACTCTAGGCCTTATCCAAACCCCACTCTGCCCAGGCATACAGTTCTTGCACCAGTGCTGAACAAGTCAAAGAGACAAGAGTTAATGGCTTAAGGTGGAGTAAAGATCTAATTTCCCAACATCCGTGTAGGGGCTTGGGTGCCTGATAGAAAGTTTTTTAGATCTTCTATTTTGCAGGAAGTCCAAATCCAGCTTTCTTTAAACCAAAACCTAACTTTTACACAATGGAAGCAAAGAAGATGCTGGGCAAGACAGACAAAGAGCAGGAAAGATGGTCAGGCCGTGCTCTCATGGCCTCTTCCTAAGGGTTAACATACAAACAGCAGAGCCCGAATTGAGGTATATAGTTCTGGCTTGATACTTGACAGAAAAGGTCACAAACTTCGCATCCCCACAGATGATGTAACAAGCACTGGAAGTGTGCTGTGGGATTCTGACACAGAGAAAAACTGCCACACAGACTAGTGGAATGACACACGCACTCAGGAGAACAGAACATACAGGTGCGCACCACAGAAAAGGAAGAGACTAGTCTTCCAGATAATATACCAGGCAGTTGGTACTTTCCTTTATCCCTAAACAATGGCACCTAAGCCAGATGGACCTTGGCCTAAGACCCCCAGACCAGAACAAACAAATGTAGTACCCGGATGGTACATTCCATACAACTCACCTAGCTGCAGTTATAAGCTCCTCAGCTTATGATCCAGTTTTTCGTTTCCCGATCACTGAAGCATTAGAAGCAGTCGGCAAGTGAGGAAGCCACAAGGGGAATTCCCCAGGCGGACAAAGCTGCCCAGCAGCTGCAGGGAAAAATCCCCAAACAGCCTCCTCCAAGTTGCCTAATTAGAAGATGGGCGGCTTATGTCTCAAAAACCCGTCTTCAAAAATTACAGAATCTTGAAGCAGTTATATATGGAAAATGGGCAGTAAGGAGGGGAGCCAGAGATGTTGGTCTCCAGGTATGACATTGTTCTATTCTTCTGTGAGCTGTGATGGATACCTCATAGGTGTGTTTCCTGCCTATGGTCAGCCTGTTTCTGGAAAGAAACTCATAGAACAAAGTTTTAATTTATCAAGGTATTGGGGAGGACATACGTAAGTGGAGGCCATAAATCAGGAGAGCATGTGAATTTTTTTAAAGTAAGTGCAAAGCAGCAGGTAGTCACACAGAGGAAGGGCTGGGGTCGTTTAGCAAAACAAGATGGCCTAACTTTTGCTCACTTACAGGATGGGCATGGATTTTAGGGTATCAAAGGGAGGACTGAGGTAGGTAGAATAATGGATTCCCAAAGACGTTTCTGTTTTAATTGCCCGAACTTGTAAATATGTGACTTAACGTGTGAACTTTTTTACTCACAACACTTCTGAGACCAAATATGTGGGGTTTTTTCCATACCAATCACCAATTCTCCAACTCTCCATTCACAAACTCAGTGTCCTGCAATTCGATTCAATTTTTTTTTTTGAGGAAGATTGGCGCTGAGCTAACACCTATTGCCAATCTTCCTTTTCCTTTCTCCCCATATTCCCCCAGTACATAGTTGTATATCCTAGTTGTAGGTTCTTCTAGTTCCTCTGTGTGGGACGCCACCTCAGCATGGCTTGATAAGCAGTACTAGGTCTGCACCCAGGATCTGAACGGGCAAACCTTGGGCCACCAAAGTGGAGTGCACAAACTTAACCACTCGATGACAGGGCCAGTCCCTCAATTTAATTTTGACACTAACTATGTGGAGTTAATATCAGATGCCACAGGTTTAAGGGTTCAGTCTCACAAGATTTCTCTCACTTCAGATATGAGTCACAAGTATTCGGTGTCCTGGGTACCCACACTTTTGCCTGACTTGGCTACAAAGTTAGAGGTTCCCACAACACTCCCCCATTTCATGTTTGATAACTTGCTAGAATAGCTCACAGAACTCAGGAAGTCTCTTTATTTATGTTTACTAATTTATTATAAAGGACACAACTCAGGAACAGACAAATGGAAGGGATGCAGAGTGTAAAGTATGAGGGAAGGAGCCAGAAGTTTCCATGACCTCTCCAGGTATGTCGCCCTACCAGGACCTCAGTGTTCACCAACTTAGAAGTTCTCTGAACTCAGTTGTTTAGGGGTTTTAATGGAGGTTTCACTACACACACACACACACACACACACACACAATTGATTAAATCATTAGCCATTGGTTATTAACCAGATCTGTAGCCCCTCTTCCCTCCCTGGAAGTCTGCAGTTAGGGCTGAAACTTTCAATCCTCTAATCACACTATGATGGTTCATTTTATGTGTCAACTTGACTGGTCTGAGGGATGCTCAGGTGGCTGGTAAAACATTATTTCTGGATGTATCTGTGAGGGTGTTTCTGGAAGAGATCAGCTTTTGGTTCAGTAGACTGAGTAAAGAAGACCCACTCTCATCAGTGTGGGTGGGCCTCATCCAATCTACTGAGGACCTGAATAACAAAGAGATGAAGGAAGGGCAAATTCTCTCTCTCTTGAGCTGGGACAATCAGAGTTCCTGGTTGTCAGGCCATCAAATTCTGAAACTTATACCGGCAGACCCTGGTTCTCAGACCTTTAACTGGAGGTGAATTATACCATCAGCTTTTCAGGTCCTGAGCTTGCAGATGGCAAATTGTGGTACTTCTCAGCCTCCATAACTGTGTGAGCCAGTTCTTATAATAAATTTCCCTTACACAGATCTATATATATCTTATTGGTTTGGTTTTCTGGAGAACTCTGACTAATATACATGTCTAGTTCTTTCTGGTAATCAGTCCTCATTTTGAAGGTCTCTAGGGGCCTCCAGTCACCAGTCCTCTCATTAGCATACAAAAGACACCCTTATCTCTCTGGAGATTCCAAGGGTTTTACGGGCTGTATGCTAAAAACTGAAGACAAAACCCAAATATTTATTTTTTATTATCATAACATGACAAAAGGATTTTACAGATGTGGTCAAGTTAAGTATCTTGCGAAGGAGAAATTATTCTGGTTTATGTCGTGGAGCCCAATATAAGCATAAGGTCCTTATAAGGGAAAGAGCGGGGCAGGAGAGTGGGAGCTGAAAAAGCAGGAGTTGGAGTGATGTGAGTACAGGGCCATAAGCCTAGGAATGTGGGGAGCCTCTAGAAGCTGGGAAAGGCAAAGATATGTCTTTTCTCCTAGAGCCTCCAGAGGGAAAGCAGTCCTGCCAATGCCTTGATTTCAGTCCAGTGAAAGCCATTTCAGACCTTTGACTTCCAGAATTCTAAAAGAATAAATTTCTGTTGTTTCAAGCCACAAAATGTGTGATAATTTGTTACAGCAGCTATACAAACCTAAAACAATCACCTAGACTTGTAAATAATATCATAAGATTAAGGAAAACAAATTTTCAACTGCTTCATTCATGAAAGAAGGGAAATTTCACAAGTGAGTGGCAGTGCTTTGCCCCCCTCACATGCCACCCTCACAGTTTGTGCACTAGTTATCTACCAGGCCAAGAGCACTGCACAAACCTAGTACAAACCCTCATCCCCTTGACCAAGCTCTTCAAATCTAGGCTGCCCTTTGCAAACCCTTATCCCCAGAACTTGATAGATCATGTTTTCCATGTTCCCTTCACTATCTTGGATCTTTATTCTCAGTGTCCAAGATCCAGGACCCCTATGCTTGTCACAGATTCAATTTGAATATTAGCAAAACATGTAAATATTCCTGTCACAATATTTCATCTCTGGGATTAAGGCAACCCTGATCATCAGCTTCTAATTAAATTGAGCGGATTTGTCTGATTTCTCTTGTCACTAAAATTCAGACATCTGGTCAATTCCCCGATGAACAGGGTGGTGAACAACTCATTGAGTTAGCGTAAAATCATCACGTCACTTTCCTACTTCACACTTTTGAATCATTCTGCATTGTTCTAGGATAAACTGCAAAATTCATAATGGAGCATTAAAAGCTTGCATGGTCTAGGTCTGGCCTGGATCTTCAACCTCATCAGGCTCCATGTTCTCTGTAGCTTTTAATGCATCAACCACAGTGACCATCTTTCTTTCCTTCTCATGTGCTAAGAAAGCTCAATGCAGGGCCTTTGCATGCGCAATTTTCTCTGACTGGAATATCTCCCCTTCCAGCATTTTTCTTGGTTTACTCCTTTACACTTCACTATTTTGAGGAAAGTCTTCCATTAGTATTTAACATTAGATCTTCTAGTTATGTTCTCTTTTTGCACCTCACACTTTTCCTTTGAGGCATCGGCCCTAATTATAATTAACCAATTGTTTGTACTGCTTTTCTCCCTCATTTGATAAGAACAGGCACTGTATCTGTCTTGATCTTTAACTTGCAGCAATTAGCAGAGTAGCTGCCACCTGGAGGCATTCAATAAATGCAGGTCACATACCGCTTTTGTGTCCATTGTCACTGAAACTTTAAATTGGTGTGGGCCCAATCTAAGTTATGACATTTATTACTAAAAGACTGTGCCTTAAATTTCTTTCCATCTCAGGACCTCAAATTCCTCTGATAATTATTGCATCATGATATCCCATTATGGTAACCAGTAGTGATGTTCTCTTTTTATAATTAGGATTTGAAATGACAGAAGGAAATTGAAACAGAGGCAAAAATCTTCAAAACCTTCACAGCGAATGACCCAGATCGTACACTGTTTAAATACACTTAAGTCGTTCTTTTCTCCAGCAGTAATTATTTTCTTCTCCATTTACATAATGAATAAATGTCTCTTTTTCTTCAAATAAGGTTATTCTACACATAAGAAATCCTTTATATTTCAGCAATGAATTGAAGTGAGCACATCTATTAATTCTCCCTGTATAGGAAATTTTGTCATTACATGATTACCCTGGATTGGTGGAAAAGGACTTTTATGCCTTCTGCAATAATATCTTACATATGTTTTCTTACCATGATCTTACACATAATATCTTACATACACTGTGTTACCATGTTTTCCCTTGCCAACTATTTCATTGCTTAATTTGTCTTGTAATTAAAATGTATTTCCTTATCTCTACCACATAGTCATTTTTTTGTTTCTGTTATTTAGTCTAATAATAATAATTGCCACCTTTTCTCTAGATATTAATGGTAGTTTGGGGAAATTTTTATCATCACAGCATGTCACTGTTCTCCATCCAGTAGAAATTATTCTGGGTTTCCTTTTAGTCTTGAGATATGGCCATATAGTTTCTCTCATTCCATTTCATACATAGCTTGAAAAGACATTGCATTTTTAATGATTTACATATATGCATATTGCAATTTCCTTCTGACACTCAAGATACAATTTATGGCACCTGATTGGAGGGCACTTTCCACTAGTTATGCCTCAGGTAAAATAATGTAGATGTTTTCTACTTTTCCACTGAATTGGGACATCTTATGATAACCAAATAGAAAGGTCTGAAGTCAAATATATTACTTTTTTTAAAAAAGATAACTAAGTTTAGTGTATCATATAAAAGATTTCAATGAGGTGTATCTTTTAATAATTTTGATATATCTTTCTGCACCATTACAATGTCACTAATACTTATAGAATGCTTTGTTCTTCAGGTTCAGTCTATTTTTTCCCCAAAATCATTGATATACCCAAATCAAATGGAGAAAACTGGAATGGGAGAGAAAGTAAAATGTCAAGCATTTATACCTCTGACATTCTTCTCAAATATGAAAGGATCTCATATGACTTTGAAAAAGACTTTCTTTTTATTAATGCCTAAACTTGACTTATATTTCTATCAGGCTCAAGGAATTCTTCCACATGGCAGCATGATCAAGCATTGCAAGTATGTGGTGTGGTTTTAAAAACTGCAAGTGAAAAACCACAAGCCTCTGGAAAATTGATTTTGGATTTTAGGGAAAATTTATTTAAGAAATTTTCATTAATTTCTACAGGAATTATTTTCAGGGGATACTGATCGATAGCAAATTCCCTTTCTAATCACTTCTGGTCACACCATTAATACAGAATGGATCCTTTAACTGCCAATTTACAATCAATTTGCACCAACTAGTACTTAACCACATGCATCAAACAACAAATGGATAAATCAATGATTTCTAAATGACATTTATGTACAAATTCTATTAACTTCAAACAGTAATTAGAATTTATTTTTCCTTGGACATGTAAAAGTGTGGCTTTACTTCTTCTGAAGTAAACCTCCAGCAGTGCCCCCTAAAACACTGCTTTTGGAAGAATCAAGAATTCTCTTTCAGCTTTGCCTGAGTTAACTATCATCTCTCAACTTTTCTCCTGCTCACTGAAACCAAAAGGAGAGGAGCTGACTCCTTCCCCTGGAAGCTGCCATCTTGTTTTGTCCCACCTAACCCTTTGACTCACTTATCTCACCAAGCAGCCCCTACTGAATTTTTTTTTTTAAAGATTTTATTTTTTCCTTTTTCTCCCCAAAGCCCCCCGGTACATAGTTGTGTATTCTTCGTTGTGGGTTCTTCTAGTTGTGGCATGTGGGACGCTGCCTCAGCGTGGTCTGATGAGCAGTGCCATGTCCGTGCCCAGGATTCGAACTAACAAAACACTGGGCCGCCTGCAGCGGAGAGCATGAACTTAACCACTCGGCCACGGGGCCAGGCCCAGCCCCTACTGAATTTACTAAAGACTTTGCACCTAATTCCTTGGTCTTGGAGGAGGGGTTTGGTTCAGCCTCAATTTTGTGATAAGATTCAAAGCAAAAGTATAAATAGCTTCTGAATCAGTATAGTTTTCATTTCAACTTTAATTTGAATTTTTATTAAATGAATATAAGAGAGAAAGTGGATTTCAAAATTTTGAAAGCAGAGATGTCACGATGGCAGTGTAGATAGAGTCTGAACTCACCTCCTCCCATGAACACAACCAGTTACAACTATTCCTTCCAAATTACTCCTTAGAGAGACCTGAAAACTGAATAAAAAGAACCCCACAATAAGAGACAGTCCTGAGTGAGGTGGAAAAGGCAGAAATTCCTTTCTGGAGAGAAAAAAACCAACTTTGAAAGCTGTGGAGCTTCATAGTTGGCCAGCTGAGAGCAATCTTAAGGTACACAGCCTTCCCTGGAAGAGTGGGGGACCTGAGTGGGGGCACATTACTACTATAAGCATATTTTGGACTCAGCACAACTGAGATGACTGTCATAATATCTGACTTCACTGGCTATTAACTGAAACAAGGAATACTCCTATCCCAGAAAAGCTATCAGACATAAGCAGAAAAACTCAGCTCTTAATGGACCCACTCACAAATTCACCCATCTCAGAAAGCAACCTAAAGTCACCAGAAAGAAAGGCGCACAGTCCTTTGGTGAAAAGAGAATCACATGGTAGGCTCTGGGTGCATCTTGGTGGGAGGTGAGACCTCTCTAGGGACTGAGACATTGGTGGCAGCCATTGTTGTGACCTAGTACAGGCACACTGACACAGACACTGGCAGACACCACTAGAGTTCTTCCCCTCACCTGTTAGCCCAGAGCCTGCCACACACACTAGAGCACAGATTTAATTCAGCTCAGCCAGGGCAGGCAGCCTGCCCTACGGACTGCTCCCACCCAACAGCAAGCCCTCAGGCTACTTGTTGGCCTGCATATACTGGGTGCCTGGACCCTCTGCAGGCAGGCAAATCTGTCCAACTCTGTGGGGCAGCGCCTGTGTGAGGAGAAGGTGAGTGGAGTGCAGGGGGCATTGGTGGAGACTGTGAGGGCCTCTGCAGTGGGGTTACTGGGTATACTCCAGGGGTCTGGATGTGTGCATGGGCCAGGACTACATTGACGGTGTGTGTGGACCTGTGCAAGGTGGGGCTTATTGGTAACAGAAGACCTGTACTTCTCAAATAGGCACATAGGGGATTGGCCCCACCTTACAAAGCCTAAAACAATTGGGTGCTCCCATGAGTAGGGTCAGCCCCACTCTGCTGCAATCCTGAGGGAGCTGATAACAGCCTTGCAGGCCTGAGGCCTACAGCAATAGTAAGCCCCTAAGCCTAGCAACCAGCTACACTGGGGGCCTACTCACTTAACAAAAATACTGCAACAAGAGTGTGCTATTAGACCTTGCAGTCAACTGTGCTGGGGTTCCCCAAACGCGATTTACAAACAATCAGCCAGAGAGGTAACACTAGATTCTCTGGGAACCTGCAGTAAGAGCAACCCTGCTATAGCAGGAGGACACATGTAGCCCATACAGGGGTCACTCATGGAACATTTGGACTGGTGACAAGAAGGAAGCACACTGCTGGGCCTCAAAAGGCATCTCTTACAAAAAGCCACTTCTCCAAGATCAGGAAATATTGCTGACCCATCTAATAATAGATATAAGCAAAGATAAAGAGTCAAAATGAGGAGGCAAAGGAATACATTCTAAGCAAAGGAACAGGACAAAACCCCAGAAAAAAGAGCTAAATGAAGCAGAAATAAACAATCTACCTGACAAAGAGTTCAAACAAAAAGTTATAAGGATAATCACTGATCTTGGGAGAAGACTGAATGAACACAGTGAGAATGTCAGCAAAGAATTGGAAAATATAAAAAAAGAAACAATCAGAAATGAATAATACAATACTGGAAATGAAAAATTCACTGGAGGGACTCAATAGCAGAGGAGATGATACAAAAGACTAGATCAGCGAGCTGCACCAAAGACTAGAGGAAATCATCCAAGCTAAACTGATAAAAGAATTTAAAAGAATGAGAACAGTCTAAGGGAACTCTGGGACAATATCAAGCAAACTAGCATTTGTATGATAGGTGTCCCAGAAGGAGAAGAGAGAGATAAGGGGGAAGAGAATCTACTTGAAGAAATAATAGTTGAAAACCTTCCTAACCTAAGGAAGGAAACAGACATCCAAGTACAGGAAGCACAGAGAGCACCAAACAGGATAAAATCAAAGAGGTCCACACCAAGATAAATTGTAATTAATGTCCAAAATTAAAGAAAAAGAGAGAATCCTAAAAGCTGCAACAAAGAGGCAACAAGTGACACACAAAAGAAATCCAATAAGGCTATCAGCGGACTTCTCAGCAGAAACCCTACAGGCTAGAAGATAGTGATATGATATATTTACAGTGTTCTAAAGAAAAAGCCTACAGCCAAGAATACTCTACCTGGCAAGGTTATCATTCAGAATGGAAAGAGAGAAAGAGTTTCCCATACAGGCAAAAATTAATGGAGTTTATCACCAAGAAACCAGTTCTACAAGACATGCTAAAGGGCCTTATTTGAGTAGAAAAGAGAAGACCACAAACAGGAGTAAAGAAATTATCAAAAAAGGCAATAAAGTCACTGGTAAACTGGTAAAGGCAAAAATACAATAAAGGTAGAAGATCAACCACCTATGAAGATAATATGAAGATCAAAAGACAAAAGCACTAAAATTACCTATTTCAATGATAAGAGGGTAATGGATACACACAGACAAAACAAGAAGTTAGATATGATATCAAAATATGATCAAGTAGGATTCATTCCAGGGATGCAGGCATGGTTCAACACCTGTAAATCAATCAATGTGATACACCACACTAACAAAGTGAAGAATAAAAATCACATGATCATCTCAATAGATGCAGAGAAAGTATTTGACAAGATACAACATCCGTTCATGATAAAAAATTCTCAATAAAATGGGTATAGAAGGAAAGTACCTTAACATAATAAAGGCTATATATGACAAACCCACAGCTAATATCATTCTCGATGGAGAAAAACTGAAAGCTATCCCTCTAAGAATAGGAACCAGAAAGGATGCCCACTTTCACCACGCTTATTTAACATAGTATTAGAAGTCTTAGCCAGAGAAATCAAGAAAGAAAAAGAAATAAAAGGGAGCCAAATTGGAAAGGAAGAAGTGAAATTGTCATTTTTGCAGATGACATGATTTTAAATATAGAGAACCCTAAAGAATTCACTAAAATCTTTTAGAAATAATAAATGAATATAGTCAAGTTGCAGCATACAAAAATCAACTTACAAAAATCAGTTGTTTTTCTAAATGCTAACAGCAAAGTAGCAGAAAGAGAAATTAAGAATGCAATCCCATTTACAATTGCAAGAAACAGAATAAAATACCAAAGAATAAACTTAACCAAAGAGGTGAAAGTTCTGCACACTGAAAACTATAAACCATTGTTGAAAGAAATGGAAATATATTCCATATTCTGAGATTGGAAGAATTAACACAGTTAAAATGTCCGTACTTCCTAAAGCAATCTAGGGATTTGATGCAATCCCTATAAAAGTTCCAATAACATTTTTCACAGAAATACAACAAAGAAACCTACAATTTATATGGAACAACAAATGACCTTGAATAGCTAAAGGAATTCTGAGAAAAAAAGAGAAAACCTGGAGGTATCACACTGTCTGATTTCAGAATATACTACAAAGCCATAGTAACCAAAACAGCATGGTACTGGCACAAAAACAGACACACAGATCAATGGAACAGAATCAAGACCCTGGAAATAAACCTACACAAATACGGGCAACTAATTTTTGACTAGGGAGCCAAGAACATACAACGGAGAAAGGAAAGTCTTTTCAATAAATGGTGTTGGAAAAACTGGTCAGCCACATGCAAAAGAATGAAAGTAGACTGTTATCTTACACCATACACAAAAATCAACTCAAAATAGATTAAAGACTTGGATGTAAGATCTGAAACCATTAAACTTCTAGAAGAAAACATAGACAGTACGCTCTTCAACATGGGTCTTAGCAGCATTTTTAAAAATATCATATCTGACCTGGCAAGGGAAACAAGAGAAGAAATAAACAAATGAGACAACATCAAACTAAAAATTCTTCTGCACAGCAAAGGAAACCATCAACAGAATGAAAAGACAACCTGACAATTGGGAGAAGATATTTGCAAACCATGTATCTGATAAGGAGTTAATATCCAGAATATGCAGGGAATTCATACATCTCAACAATGAAAAAACTAACAACCCAATTAAAAAACAGGCAAAAGATCTGAACAGAGATTTCTCCAAAGAAGATACACAGATGGCCAACAGGTACATGAAAAGATGTGCAACATCATTAACTATCAAGGAAATGAGAATCAAAACTATGAGCTATCACCTCACTCTGGTCAAAATGGTTGTAATTAATAAGACAGGAAACAGTAAGTGTTAGAGAGGATGTGGAGAGTAGGGAACCCTCATACACTGTTGGTGGGAGTGCAAATTGGTGCAGCCACTATGGGAAACAGTATGGAGTTTCCTCAGAAAATTAAGAATAGATCTACCATATGTTCCAGGTATTCCACTTCTGGGTATTTATCCAAAGAACTTGAAAACACAAATACATAAAGATACATGCACCCTTATGTTCATTCAGCATTATTTACAATAGCTAAGTCTTGAAAACAACCTAGGTGCCCATAAAGGGACCAATGGATAAAGAAGATGTGGTTTATATATACAATGGAATATTACACAGCCACAAGAAATGATGAAATCCGGCCAGTTGTGACAAGATGGATGGACCTTGAGGGTATTATGCTAAGTGAAATAAGTCAGAGGAAGAAATTCAAATACCGTACGATCTCACTCATAAGTAGAAGATAAAGACAATGCCAAACACATGGCAACAGAGATTGGATTGGTGGTTACCATAGGGGAAGGGGGAGGGAAAAGAGGTGAAAGGGGCGACCGGATTATATGTGGTGATGGATTATAATTAGTCTGTGGCTGGTAAACATGATGTGATGTACACAGAATTCGAAATATATTCCCACGTATACCTGAAATTTATATAATGTTATAAACCAATGTTACTGCAATAAAAAACGAAAATAAAAACAAAACAACAAAATTTTGAAAGCAAAATTGTTTCTAATGAGTTTTATAAAAACCTGAAATTTACTTTTGTACATAAAAGTAAGAAGGAATTTCATTTTATATATTCTGTCATACACTCAAATATTTCAATGAAAGCTACAGGTCCTCCTGAACTTCTCTTTATTCTGGTTTTGTGTTGTAAGGTATTTGAGCGAAGTTGGTGAGAAAAGGCATTTTTACAAGAAGCTCTGTGTCCGTTTCTTTTGGACTCTCCTCAGCCCAGAGCATGAGACTATGCAATGTAGAAGAGCGTTAATTGAAGGATCTATTAAACATATGATGTTGGGCCATATGAAACCTTAGAGAACAGTTTTTAAAAATTTTTTAGTTAATATCTTCTAAATTTACAATCAGTAGCTTTTAATTGATATCTAGCTTGGTTTGTAGCATTCTTAAGTTTTCAGTACAGAAAAAGGATCATGAGCATCTTTAGCTGTAAACATGACAATTATAGAGGTTCTGAATTTAGCAAAATGTGGAAGGAATAGGGCAACAAATTACTACTAAGTAGCTGTATTAAAAACACACACAAACAAAACCAAACATTGCATTGCAGAATCCTACTGTGATCTTTTCTTTCTTTTGTTTTCAATGATATATGTACAATCAGTCTCCCTAGAACTATCGCAGCTTGAGTTGAAATAATCACTCTAATTCGTATGGCAAAAAAAGACACCCTCATTTGTTCTGATAAAATGCAACTCATGGCAACTACAATCCTGTGGTTTCAGTGTGATTCAAAACCTGTATGCAATAAAGAAATGTATTAGAGATGCTAAAAGCTGATACCACCTCACTTTTGTTAAGTTTTGGAACAATTTAGCTGATGGGATAAAATGTGGACTAGATTTTCTGATAAGTACTTTTCCGTTCACCTAAATTTGTTTTCAGATCCAGAAACTTTATTTTGTGCAGATTCATCAATTCCTGGAGTTCTCATGGGCTTTCAGGGCTACATGTTGATGTAATTGCAGTTTGCATGAACCTCTTACAAATGGCAATGCAAAGTTGTCAGAAGACAGAAAATAAAGGAGCTGGTTTGTTTAACGCAAAATATTTCCAGGTAGTCTAATTCACTTTAAGACTGTTTCAAAGGACATTCAAAGAGCAGAAACCATGAAGTTACCTTGCACTAACACCCATAGTAAATAGCTTAAATAACAGCTTAAACAAATCTGGGATTTCAGGTTCTCAGGGAATTTGAAGTGTGTAAGCCCTTGTGTCCTCTCAGAAGCAGAAACCCTTTTTAAATGTCAGGGAGGGCACTTAAGATGTTCAGGACCTTGAAAAGTCAAGTGGTTCTAATCATCTTCTAATTAAGTTCTGTCCTGACAATGCCATTTACATGATTTCTATCTCAACTCCTCCTCCCACTGGCTCCGCCGATCATCTAACAATAATTTCCCCCATACCTCCCCCACATCTCCTTATAACATTGTATAATTTACTTACTTTTATGCTTATTGTTGATTCTCTGTCTTTCCCACTAGACTGTAAACTCCTTAGGGCAGGTATTTTTTTCTTTTTGTCCCAGGGCCCAAATCCACGCCCGTGGGTTCTCAATAAACAGTGGTCAAGTGGATGGGCAGTTGCTGTGGCCAGAGACCAGCAAAGCCCAGCATTTTAATGTGAATTTAGTACTCAGGCTACCAAATTCTGAAAGCTGGAGAGTCATTGGGAAACCACAAAGCAGTCGGTTTGGGGTGGAAAAGAAATCCTAAGTAATGGGTGGCTCGATTCCTCTGCCTAAGGGAAGGGACGACCCACAAATGACGGAGGTTGTGGTGCTAGATACCAGAGGATGCCCAGGCTGAGCAAAGCCACTCTGTCTGCCAGGCTCTCCCTTGGGGGCTTCTCCCAGAGAGTTACTTTGAGGGAGAGCCCCTCCTGCTGGAAGGGAGAATCCGAGTTCCTGCGAGCTCATTGCTCTGTTAGAGAGAGCCTGCATAATCCTGTCCCTATAGTTCTCCCTCAGTTCTGCCATGAACTAGCCGGGTGATTATAGATGTGTGTAAACCTTTCCATGATTACAGTTCCTAATGTGCGTTCCACTGTATCATCCTGTCTGTTGTTGTTGTGTGTGTGTGTGTGTGTGTGTTTTTTTCTAGTAACCTGTGGGAGGAAAGCAAGGTAGGCGTTATTTTCATTTTAGAACTAGAGAATTTGAGTGCCCCCAAAAAGGGCTTGGGACCCTGTGGGTTGCCCTGGCTGTGACCACAGCCACAAGTGACAACTGCTGTTGTCCCAAGCACATTACTCAGTAAGCGCCAAAGCTGAGCTGTGACATGTAATTTTCCACTAGATAGCATTGGAAATACCCAAGTCCAAGTATTTAGAAATAGCTTTTTGTTTTTCTGCTTAAAAAATATGTTTTAAAAAACTAGTAAAATAAAGAAAACATAATAATAATGACAATAATAATAATAATAAAACCTTTAATTCAGACATTTGAGAGAAAACGTGATTAACATTTTGCTGACATACACAAGTAGTTGAGATTACACTTTTATACAATTTTGTAGTCTGTTTTTTCAATTAATTTTATATCGTGCATATACTCCAATATAATAAAAAATTAACGTTTTGTTGACTGCATATTATTGCAAATGATAGATTCAATATAATATTTTAACTGTTCCCTTACCTTAGGGAACTATCTTTAAAATGTGTTATGTTAATCTTTGACTATTTATTTCCTCAAGGTAGATTCCTCCAAAACAATTCTACAATAATTTCTAAGATATTTTTGATACTTGCTATGTGCTTAAAAATTTTTCTCTAATTAACTGTTTTCATTGTGTCCCACATGTTTAAATATGAACTATTTTTATTATCATTCAGAACAGAATATTCTCTAATTTCCTTTTGATTTCTTATTCTATTCATTGGTTATTTGAAGCACAATTCTTTTTTTCCAAACATGTAAGGAGTTTTAGTTAATTTTTAGATATTGACTTGGCTTAATTATACTGTAGTTGGAGAACATACTATGCATGCTTTAAAATTGTTGAGAATTGCTTTTTGATTCAGCATATGGTGATTTTTAAATGTTCTGTACATATTTGAATGAATACATAGAAAAATTAGTGTGGTTTCTATATAAACCAGTTAGGTTAAGCTTGTCGATCATATTTTTCAAATATTTTATTTTCGTATTGAATAGTTTTGCTTGTTCATCTGATTATAGAAAGACATATATTAACATTTTCAACTATGATTCTAAATATGTCATTTTCTCCTTTAATTCTATCAAGCTTTGCTTTACTATTTTAGGGCTAAGTTATTGGATTCATAGAAATTTAGAATTGGTTCATCTTCTGACAGGGCTGGGACTAGGATGAGTCAATTGAGGCACCTACGATACAGAATTTAACGAGGTCTTCACACTCTGAGTCACACAAGTGCAAGGCTGGCACTTGAGAGTGCGTCCTTCCTTAAATGTTATGCCTTGATGCCTCACTTATCCCACCTTAGTCCCAGCTCTGCCTATTGGTAAACTGAAATGTTATCATTATGATGTCCTCTTTCTCCTCTTTCTGTCTAGTGCTTTTTTTCCCATTAATGCCCTTTTGATATATCTTCTACCCTTTTAATTTCCCCGTTCTTTTACTTCAGGTGTGTTTCTATGAACCTAAGCTTTGCTTTCTCTCTGACAATCTTTGGCTTTTAATTGGAGTGTAGAACTCATTTGCAGTTAATATATTTACTCATATATTTGAGTTTCAATTTACCATCTTATTACTTGTTTGCTATTTATATTACCTCTTTATCTTCTCATTTCTTTCCCTTCTTGCCTTCATTTGCATTTTTAAGTATTTTTCTATCATTGTATTTCCTCCCTTTTCTAGCTTAGTAGTTGGGTTGTCAGTCTTAGTTGCCCCTTTGAAGCAGCATATCTTTTTCTCCATTTGCTTTCAGTTTTCCTTTTGACTTTGTTTTTTTTTTGTTTTTCTGTGGGATGAGGAAGATTGGCCCTGAGCCAACACCTGTTGCCAATCTTCCTCTTATTGCTTTAGGAAGATTGTTGCTGAGTTAACAATGGTACCAACCTTCCTCTATTTTATGTGGGATGCCACCACAGTGTGGCTTCATGAGCAGTGCTCGGTCTTCACCCAGCATTTGAACCTGTGAATGCTGGGCTGCTGAAGCACAGCACGCAAGCTTAATCACTACACCACGGGGCCGCACCCTTGACTTTGTTTTTCAGCACTGAGTGTGCTTTTCTTTTTATTTAGCCTGCATGTTGTTAAATCTGTGCTATGATATCCTTTGGTATGTTTTCAGGTATCGCTTCTTCTCTAAGCTCACTCTTCTGACTCTAAGACTCCAACTTATATGTTTTCGATCTTTTGTGTATTTTTCATCATTTTTCCTCTGTGCTTCATTCTTGAAGTCAAGTGAGGAGGAATTATCCAGGATGCATGGATCACACTTTGAAAATTTATCTCCTGTGGTGCTACCCTTGACAAGCCCAACCAGCTCTCCCTTCTTGGGCTCTGAATTCTCATTGTTTTTCTTATTAGCCCCATAAGCCTATACAACATACTGTTCATCTTCTCAGCCTCTCTGCAGCCTCTGCTATAACAAATAGATCCCCTTAGAAAAACCCTAAGAGCCAAGGTTTATCTCTCTGGACTTTCTTCTTCTTGGAAGTCTCATCTATGTAATTCCTTATCATCTCTTTAACTCTACTTTACTTTAATACATGTTTTAAATATTTTCTTTAGCTTTTCCAGTTATTCTTTTGAGAAGGCCAGTTCAAATTCCCTGGTCTGCTAATACTGGTAGCAGATCTCCCTCCATTACATTTTGAAAAAACTTTTGCTGTCATCTTTAACACAAGAGTAATCTGAAAGTTAAAATGCGATTATGTAAAAATGTTTTATTCAGCTATTTAAAATGTGCATAGGTTTATAATAGGGAATTTTCATTCTGGACATTTGTATAATGAAGGATGTATGTCATCTTCATGGTTAAACATGTCAATAAATAAAAAGCCATGATTTAATTTTTTTCTATTCGTCAATTCCTGAGATCTGCCAAACATATGGAACAAACAAGCAAAACACTCCTGAATGTTAACATTTTTTTAAAGATGGCATAGAGTTTGAGGAGATGTGGAGAGACGCTTCCATTTTCTATTTAAATAAAACTTCCCTATGTTTTCCCAGACCATAATGAAAGTGGACTATCTCAGACAACTCAAACCTCATTGCTCAGATTGATATTATTGCCTTCACCTAGCTAAGGAGTGATTTTTCTTTGTCATGTATTCCACTCGGATTCTGAGGAAAATTGAACTCTTTCTTAAAAAAAAAAGGGAGAGAGACACATACAACTCAAAATATGAGTATAGTTTTAGAGATTCAGAAGATAAGGCCTATTCATGGGCAACAGGTTAAAAATTCCTGACCTGGTTTGAATAGTCTGGGAAAAAATTCCTTTTTCATCCAAATTTTTCAAATATTTTCTTTTGCTTAATTATGAGCATCCAGCTGTGAATGTGTACATAGATGCCCTACATATTCATATACTGAGAAGCATTGCTTCAATTTATTTCACCTTACTGCTGTAAATCCAGCCAAATGATCTGAAACTAGCTATTCAGAAATTTGCCGTTATAAACAAAAAAAGGCATACAGATGGGCCAAACAAAAGCCTAAGAGTATCTATTTTTATTATAAGATTATGATTAGTAACAAGTATTTTTAAATCACACATACATGTTCAAAACTGAAATAATATAATTTTTTTGTATGTGTGTGAGGAAGATCGGCTCTGAGCTAACATCTGTTGCCTATCTTCCTCTTTTGTTTTTTTTCCTTCCCAAAGCCCCAGTGCATAGTGGTCTATCCTAGTTGTAGATCATTCTAGTTCTTCTATGTGAGATGCCTCCACAGCATGACTTGGCAAGCGAGGAATAAGTCTGCACCCAGGATCCAAACTGGCAAACCCCTGGCTGCCAAAGCAGAGTGGGGGAACTTAACTACTCGGCCATACGGCCGGCCCCTGAGATAATATAATTAATTTAAAATATTTTTATTAATTCCTAAGTCCATTCCTAAGTTTTTCATTTTCTTCTTGAATGATCTTATAACACCACTACTTCATACAACTTCATATGATTAGTGTCCATATTTATAGAACATGGGAAAGGTTAAGTTTAAAAAAAATGATTTTAAATTTCTTTGTTCCATTTCCTTGCACATCGATTGAAAATGTTTTCCTGCTAAGAAACAACTTAAAATGGAAAATTTTACACATAACAAAAAGATATAAATGTTTTAGATCAGTTTCTATCATAGTGCTAAAATCAAGAAAGTGATGCCCTAATATAGTTTAAATTGTATTAATTTTTGCTATTTTCAATTCCTCTTTTAAGATTGAAAAACTTTAATTCTAAGCTGATAAAAATTGCTAATTTAATTATGGAATAGCTGAAATACAGCAGAATCATTAATTTAGAGTCAATTAATACAGTATTTGAGATAATTTGATAAGCAAAAGTGCTATTTATGCAATATATGGAAAACAATTTTCACAAGTAAGTTAAGTATAAATAAGATTTTACAGGGACTATTTACTATTCTAAGAGAAGGAATTTTTAGTCAAATTAACAACACAATTTGCTGAGTTAATTTAGAAAGTTTTTATCTGTACATTACTGAAGATGCATTAGGCCCTCTGCTCTGCTGGACTTTATTCCTTATGCCATCTATATGTAATAGAAAGGCTCTTCTTTTTAATACTCTAGAACGAATTCTTCTCTTCATGTAGAGAGACCACGCACCTGCTTATCCAAATGAATATGTGAATCAGTCTGCTATATGAATTGGATTACAGACTCTAACGTCAGACCTAACACCAAAAACAACAACATATGACCCAAAAAAATCTGGTAAAATGTGAAAAATAAATAGTATTTGTTTACAATAAATATACATTTGCAGTTATATTGTCATCATGAGGAAACCAAAATCAGTCAAAATCACTAGCTAATCTAATGAGGTAGAAAAAAAATCTCTCTCAGCCATATTTTCTTATATGAATGGGGGAAGCTGGAGCAAGCTAACTGGCAATTAAGGGTTGAGGCTTGAATGGCCTTACTCGGTTTTTAAGCTATTATTAAGGATTTTTAAATTTCATCTATTTCATGTTATTTGTGTAATCAACTGACTATATAAAAATACATGAATCATTGAAATTTCTAGGCAAAGAAAAAGGATCATAAAAAAATTAAGCAAATTAAGAATAAAAAGGAAGAAATAAGGTAACTATTTACAAAATAATACAATTTTCCACAAGAAAACTTAAAAGAATATAAAAAAATGTATTAGACTGATAGTGTTTTAGCAGTTTTGATGGATGATTGACCTTGAGCTAACGTCTGTGCCCATCTTCCTCTACCTTACATGTGGGAGACGTCCCACAGCATGGCTCAACAAGCAGTGCGTAGGGGATCTGAACTGGCAAACCCTGGGCAGCCGAAGCAGAGAGTGGAGCACGCAAACTTTCTCTGTGCCGCCAGGCCGGTCCCATCATGGTTTCTCCTTTCTTAACATATCAGTTATACTACCTTTGTTAGTGGTTACCCTAGATTTTGGAATATGTATTTACAACTAATCCAAGTTCACTTTCAAATAACATTACACTACGTCATGAGTATTATGAGTACCCATATAGCCATTTGTTACAATAAGAAATATTCCCAACTCCTCCTTCCTGTCCCTTATATCATTGTTGTTATTCATTTCACCCATATATGTGTACAGAAGCTATATATATAATTATATTATATACATAAATATACATAATCAAGCATATTCTTGATATTACTATTTTGAACAAACTGTTATCTGTTAGATCAATTAAGAATAAGAAAAAAATGTTTTTATTTTCTCTTCACTTATCCTTCTTTGCTTCTCCTTTCTTTGTGCAGATCTGGGTTTCCAACATATATCATTTTATTTCTCTCTAAAGAACTTCTGGCAACATGTGTTCTCAAATTTTGTTTGTCTGAGAAAGTCTATTTCTCCTTCACTTTTGAAAGATTATTTCACAGGGTGCAGAATTCTCTGTTGGTGTTTTCTTTTTTCTCAACACTAAATATTTTGCTTTACTCTCTTCTTGCTTGCGTGGTTTTGAGGAAAAGTCAGATGTAATTTTATCTTTGCTTCTCTATAGGTAAGGTGTTTTTTCCCTCTGGTTTCTTTCTGGATTTTTTTCTTTATCTTGGATTTTCTGTAGTTTGAAGATGATATGTGTCGGTGTAGTTTTTTGGCATTTATTATGCTTGATGTTTTCTGAGCTTTCTGGATCTGTGGTTTGGTATCTGACATTAATTTGGGGAAATTCTCAGTCATTATTGTTTCAAATATTTCTTCTGTTCTCTTCCCTCTTTCTTCTTCCGGTATTCCCACTATGAGTATGTTACACTTTTTGTAGTTGTCCCATAGTTCTTGGATATTCTGGGATTTTTTTTCAATCTTTATTTTCTTTCCTTTTCTGTTTTGGAAGTCTTGATTGAGATATCATCAAGCTCAGAGATTCTTACCACAGTTGTGTACAATCTACTAATAAGCCCATCGACGGCATTTTCCACTTCTGTTACAGTATTTTTGATCTATAGCATTTCTTTTTGGTTCTTTCTTAGGACTTCCATCTCTCTGTTTACATTGCCGATCTATTCTTGTATGCTGTCTACTTTATCTATTAGAGCCCTTAGCATAATAATCATAGCTGTTTTAAATTCTCAGTCTGATAATTCCAACGTCCTTGCCATATCAGGTTCTGATGCTTGCTGTCTCTTCAAACTGTGCTTTTTATCTTTTATTATGCCTTGTGATTTTTTTCTTGATTGCGAAACATGATGTACTATGTAAAATGAAGTGCCATAAAAGGCGTTTGGTAATGTGGTGGCAAGGTGTTGGAGAAGGGAAGCTTCTGTAATTGTTTCTTTTAGTTCTCAGTCTTTTAGTAAAACTGTGCCCCTGGACTGTGAACTTCTGCAGTGTTTATCACTTTTTTTCTCTCCACTTAGGTGGGTCAGTATGGCTGGAGTGGGATAGGGTTTGCTATTTCCCTTTTCCCACATGGAAGGTTAAAGCAGACTGGAGTTGGGTATTTCTCTTCCCCTAGGTCTGTTAGGCTCTGATAAAACTCCAGCAGGTTAAACACTTTCTCCTGAGAGCACCCTTTTAAGAAGAACAGAGTCCTCTGGCTTATTTCAAAATGGTTCTTTCCCCCGCACACTGCTGGAAGCAGGAGGGAATTTTTATGTGACCTTCACTATAAAAACCTGATTCAGCTCCCGGAGGTAAAACTTACAAAAGTTTGGGGGTTCCCCTATGACTGGGTTCTCCTGGAGTTTTTAACTCTTAGACTTGTCCACTCTGAGATACTAGTAGTTAGTTGATTAAAGTTCTGGTTTTCCTACCTGAGCCCTGGTTCCTTTGGCAGTTTCAGTTTACGAATTTCTGCTCTGGTAATTTGTGATTCTCTCTTCACCTATCAGTCTCTCCAACCTTGGGAGCATCAGTTTGCCCTGTGACCTCATGTCTCTTATGGATTTAAGAAGAGTCATTGATGGTTCAGTTTGTTCAGCTTTTTACTTATTGGCAGAACGTACTGGCGATTTTCAAGCACCTTACACGTGGAGCCAAAAACCAGAAGTCCATTTTATTAGTAGAGGCAGAAAATTTCCTTGCAAAGGGTGGTGGCAGGTTTCCCAGATTTGACATCTATGCACAATGAGATCATAAAGCTTTTTGGTAAAAAGAAATTTATAGTATTTTTCTTCAGTAATTACAGGACCAAATACCATAATCTCATAATAAACAGAATTCGGCAATATGTTCAAATAATAATAGCTAAAGAAATAACTAAATAATAATACCAATAATAATAACAATGAAAAGTTTTCCACCTATCTATGAAAGAATGGTAATATAAGGGAGATTATAAATATTATATCATAAATATAAAGAGTTTTGTCCTGATGTGGTAACATTTAGTATATATTTTAATATAAAACCTACTTAAATAGTTAAAAAAGGGGTATTTCCTGTACATAATATAGGTATTATATCTAAAATCAAAGTTAAACATACATGTTTTATAGAAAAGGTAAGAAAAAAAGAGTAAAGACATACTAATTTAGGATAAAACAAATTATAAATTTAAGATTATTATAAAATTTTTTTAACATTTGGGAGACTTTGATTTACTATGTGGCATAATATTTCCCTGATTTTGAAAGGTAAGACTTGTTACTCCATTATAGGAAAACTGATATTTTCATAAGGAGAGGTTAAAGAACAAAATGACTGAGAACATTGAAATAAATAGAGAAAAAGTTTTGTTTACATCTTAAATATCAAAATAAAATCACTTATATTATGAGTTAAATGTAAATAAGCAAAAAATTTAGAAGAAATAAAATGAGATGTTTATCATATATTAGAAAACATTTATTTATCTTTGACATATGAGATGAATCAGAAAAGTGAGTATCACCAGGTCTGAATATATGCATTGGGGAATTCTTTAATAGTTATCATAGTGCAGTCATTAAAAGCGAAGGTTATGAAAACACTTTGGATATGTTTTAAGCAAACAGCAGAACATAAAATAATGTGTAAGCAATTGTTACAACTATGTCTAAGCAATTACACAAAAATGTAAATAGGCCATCTATGCAAAAATTTGACATTTTAGTAGACAGTTCTGTGTTTTTTGTTATAGTATTGGCACCTGAGTTAACGATTGTTGCCAATCTTCTTTTTTTTTTTCTGTTTTTTCTCCCCAAATCCTCCTGGCACATAGCTGTATATTTTAGTTGTGGGTCCTTCTAGTTGTGGCTTGTGGGATGCTGCCTCAGTGTGGTCTGCCGACCAGCGCCCTGTCCACGCCCAGAATTCGAACCAGCGAAACCCAGGCTGCCGAGGCAGAGCTCCCGAACTTAACCACTCCATCACGGGGTGGCCCCAGATAGTTCTGTTTTAAACACTTTATATTTACAGCTAAATCTAAGCCTTCATCTATATCCACACATACTAATATATTTATCTACGTCTGCATTTACCAAAAAAGAACCCCACAAAAAAAAATAAAAAACAAAGTAGAAAAGGCCAGTTACGTAAACAGACAAATTAAATTTTGATTTTTTCTTTATACAAATGATATTTATTAATTGTAAAAAAAATTTAATAATCAAAAAAAAAGAGAGGAATGGATTGATAAAGGAAGAAGAGTGAGCGAATGGAGAAGAGAAGGAAGGAAGTTTTTACCAAAACATACCCATTGTAGATATTTTGGTGAATATTCTTCAAGAATGTTTTTAGTCTCCTACCATGTCAATAAATACCCATCTTCTTGTTACTCACAGTCTTGAATTTCGTTCTTTGGCTGCTCTGTGATTTACTTGCAATCTTTCACATGTCTAGACATACACGAGTATAAGCGGTCCGGGGGTGAACATGTTTGCACACGGACTTTCATGCCTATGTCTTCACATACATTTATAGAAAAACAATTGCTAGTTCAAAGGGTACAGTTTTAAAAGTTTCTTTTTTCTTTTTTTTGAAGATTAGCCCTGAGATAACATCTGCTGCCAATCCTCCTCTTTTTGCTGAGGAAGACTGGCCCTGAGCTGACATCTGTGCCTGTCTTCCTCTACTTTATATGTGGGACACCTGCCACAGCATGGCTTGCCAAGCGGCGCCATGTCCGCACCCTAGATCCGAACCTGCGAACCCCAGGCCCCAAGCAGAACGTGTGAACTTAACCACTGCGCCACTGGGCTAGCCCTTTTAAAGTTTTTTTTATACATGATGCTAAATTTAAATTATGAGACAGTACACAAATTTCCCACAGGTATATTTTGAGTGCCAATTCCGTACATAAACTTTCCCCTCTTGTGCTACTCATGCCTCCTTCTCCTTTGTATTTTGCATGTCTTTGATTGCCTATGCCCACTGTGCCTTCTTCTTGTTTATTGAATTCTGTTTATGAGAATGAGTTGCTTTGCTAATTTCTTTTGCCATTTTGGAATAGGGGGTACTGACCTTTTTACCTATTGAGTTTAGTTTTACATTGCAGAGTTAATATTTTATCTTTCACATTTGTTACAAATATTTTTATCTCAATTGAGCACTTTGTAGGTGATATTTTTGAGGTATAGAATTCATTTATCTAACATTTTCTACTGTTTATGTCATACTTAGAAAAAACAAAATGATCCTTGCCGCAAGACAATATTCACATGTGTTCTAAATCTTGAATGATTTCTTCCTTAATCCTGAAATTTTAATTTATCTGAATTTTACTTTCTTGTTTGTTGTTTCTAGTTTCATTTATTCAGGTCATTTTGGAGATACAAAAGTTCTACATTTTTAAGTAAACATTTCATTAATCTGGTTTCTTCCTTGGATAGAATGCCACTTGTCCTCCGTTATGAAGAAAGGTGAAAGGTGGTCTACCCCTCGAAGAAGGGGTGCTGCTGGTATTACTTGATAGATACTTACTGATTTGGTTGTATCGTCGCCCCACTAGAATGCAAACTCCAGGAGCATGGGACTCAGTGCTCGCTCCATCCAGGGCCTGGTAGACAGGCGATGGGACAAGGTTTGAGGAGGCAGGGCAAGCCTGGCGGGGCAGGATAGGAGTGGAGGACTCGGGGTCGGTGGGAGAGAGAAAAGAGCTGGAGGACTAGCGTGCGCTGCGCGGCCCTGTCCCGGCCACAGCGCCCGAGGAAGAGGGACCAGCAAGGACAGGCGGCGTGTCCCCTTGCGCCCGCGGCTCCCTTCTCCCCCGGGCAAGGCGGTGGCCTGGGGCCCCTCCGGAGGAGCCTACGGGAGCCTGTGTCGGGGCAGGGTGGGAGGTGGGAGTCAGAGGGGAGCGGGGAGCCTCCTCTGCAGGCGCCGCCCAGAGAGGAGAAGCGGCCGGGTGAGCAGCATGGAGACGCCGGCCGGCGCCCCCCTGCACTGAAACGCGCGCGCCCAAACCCGGGCGTGTATATACTACAAACGTCTGCTATGTATGTAACGACTACATTAGTATAAAGGGGAATATAGTCATATTACATGTTTTAGGACATTATCTTCCACCTAAACGTTAATTTTTTTCTCCTTATTATTAAAAGAAATTAAAGCATTTTTGTGGGTCTTAAAAGTCTTGTGGGTTCCTAGCACTGTGCCTAACATCAGCTCAGCCTGTCCTTTTCTCCATCTCCACTTTCTCCTTGCCTCTCTCTCTCATCCCTCCTCCTTATGCCTCTTCTTTTCTCCCCTTCCACCTCAGGCTCCTCCCCCTCCCCTCCCCCTCTCTCCTCTAGCTCCTGCCTTTCATTTCTAAAATTTTTAAACCTTCCCTGATGAATATTGTGCTCTCTCTTCGCTAATACAGAATATTTCCATTTTCATATACAAAAGTCTTTCAAAGTTTTAGTCTCTCTACACTCACTATCCTGTTTAATTTCTAGTCACATTTTTTTTTGTACTCTTTCGATTACGTATTTTCTTGCCTAATTTTATACGTGAAAATACAAACTCTCCTTATTTTCTTTCAATATTTTCATGACTATTCTCACACTTATGTTCTCTAAATCTACCTCAGAATTACCTTAAAAGATCTTAAAAATGTCTCTGGGATGTTAATTGCTTCATATAAAATAAATAAATTAATTTGGGGAGAATTGACTTCCAGGATATTGAATCTTCTCACTGGGTAGTGTGGTGTACTTACATGTATTGAAATTCTTTTTAGGTTTGACGATAAAGAATTATAATATCTTCATATATGTATCAGGTGCTTCTTAGTACTTTCATTCATAGGTATTTTAGACTTTTGTTATTATTGTCTATTTTTAAATTGTATTTCTGTTATTTTTGGTATAGAGAAAATGTTGCTTCATCTTTTTCCTGCAAAATGTATTTTTTAATTGAAATATATTTGACATACAATACTGTGTAAGTTTAAGGTGTACCACATGTGGACTGGATACGTTTATACAATGCAGTGTGATTGCCATTGCAATGTTAGCTAGCACCTTCATCTCTGTGTCTTTTAAAAAATGCATCAAACTGATCTCTGTTATTAGCCTGCTCGTAATTTTTCATTTTATTCTCTTGAATGTTCTCTTGCAACAATGATGTTTATTATCTCACTTCTGAGCTTTATGCGTAGCTTTAGGTGGTCTATTGTAATGGCAAGGATTTCCCAGAGAGTGTTAGCATATAATCGTTCATTATGGTTTCTGTTTTAAATATGGTTTTGACTGGTTCTATGACAGTTATTTGCTTATGTTATTGAAATATCCTTCTATCTAGATTATTTTCCCTTTTCTTAATCAAGGGTGGATTTGAATCCTATCACACATCTTTTTTTTTTTTTTTTAAAGATTTTATTTTTTCCTTTTTTTCCCCAAAGCCCCCCGGTACATAGTTGTATATTTTAGTTGTGGATCCTTCTAGTTGTGGCATGTGGGATGCTGCCTCAGCGTGGTTTGATGAGCAGTGCCATGTCCGCGCCCAGGATTCGAACCAACGAAACACTGGCCGCCTGCAGCGGAGCGCGCGAACTTAACCACTCGGCCACGGGGCCAGCCCCCCTATCACACATCTTTGACAGCTTTTAAGGTAATCACCTGGTTATTCTCTGTGATGTGATGCCTCATCTGAGCATATTTCCTAACAATATGTCGCTGCATTACAGCCTATGCATTAGCTTTTATTAATTTGTATTAGCTAGCAAATACTTGTTTCAGGTGTTTTTTCCCCCGCTCCATTCCTGAGATTGATATTGTTTTTTCTTCAGTATTTGCTAGGTTTTAGAAATGAAACTTTCATGAAACAAACTAGAAATATTTACAGTTTTCATACTTTGAAATGGATTCCATGAAATAAAAATTATCTTTTCCTTGATTGTTTGAGAGAACATGTAACGAATTTCTCATGTAATCAATTTCTTTCTAGGATATGATTCTTGACAACTTTGTCTTTCACATAGTTATTGGTCTGCTCAGAATTGCTTCTAACTGACTCAATTTTGGTGTTTTATATTTCCTAAGGAAACCAGAAATTTATAGATATTTTTAAATTTATTTAATAATTTAATTTATTATTTAGTGTATATTTTTCTATATGTCCCTGTATATGTATATATGTGTATATGTATATATACATGTATGTATTGTTCTTTTTAAGTTTAACTTCTAATTGTAGTCATCTCTCATTTCTCATCTGATTTGTTTCTTCTTTTTTCTTTATCAAACTAGCTAGAGATTTGGTATTGTATATTTTATCATTATATTTTGTTTGGAAATTGAGCCTCCAGGCTTTTTTTAAGGACTATCTTTAACATCTGTTTTCTAGTTAATTTCTTCTTTTGTCTCTGCTATTCTTTCTGTCTACATGTCCAAAGTTATCTTTCCAAGTTGTTGAGTGAAATGCTTAGGTCATTTCTTTCCTTCTTGATTAAAAACAAATTGTCATTTTATTGGCTTCTCTTTTTTTCCTATGAAGGCAAATTTTAAAAAAAATTTAAAAATCTAATTATTTGGGTTATTTACTCCATTTTTAAATTGTTCCAGTGGTTACCTTTAAATTTATTTATTTAGGTGTGAAATTTGCCAGGGAAATTTTTAGAAATGTTTTCCTAAAGTCATTTTATGAAGCCATTAAATTTGGGGGGAATGGAAATCTCCCAATATTTGGGGTGGTATTACACAGGATGATTACGGTTTTCCACCAAATATTCTTTGTGCTATTATCTATTTAATCTATTCTTTAATGTAATTTGGACAATAATAACCCATTTTTAAGAGTTAACTCATTCCCGGGCATTGAGGACTTAGCCATTCTTGCAAATCTTTTCTTTGAAACAGTGGCTACTCTATCGTTTTCTAAGCTGCCTTAAAAAAGAATCTAATAAAACCTCCAATAACTTCAGAAGTAGAACTAAAGGCTGCTGTGAGATAATGGGAGGAAGGAAGAAAAAAGAGGAAGATGGACCATGTAGTCATAAGTGGGCAAGCTTTAAACAAAATAATTGAAAGAGTTGCTGATGACACATTGTTTATTCAGTGAAGCGAAAAAAATCTGCCTTTTTTTGATACTTTAAGGTTCTCTAACTACTGACATAAAATGAGTCCTGTCTTCTTATGGCAGGGTGGGTTTTTCTCCTCACAATTCAAGAAGAGCACAGGAGAAAGAATAAGGGAAATTAGAAAAAGATGGAAAATGAAGTACTTTGGAGGTGCTATGAAGTAATGGAATTTTTAGTTTGGAAAATACCTACTCATTTATTCCAGAGGTAAAAAAAATCTAACTATCATTAGAATTTTTGAGAGTTAAAAGAAAATATACTGAATCTACTGCATCACAATCTCTGGAAATGAGACATGGGGATTTTAATTCCAAAAAAGTTTATGTGATTCTGATCAAAGACAGGATTAAGAACCCTCTGAATACAAAGATGTCACATAGATTGGGAAACCAGAGCCCCGGGGCAGTGCAATGGCCACCACCAGCTTGCTGGCTAGCTGTTGGTCAGAAAGCTACTTAGTGGTGGAAATAGCACAAGAATTAACAGCAGCTGTGGGATCTTGAAATTTGTACTGGGATTGGTATCTGATGGTTGAATATTACCAGGTCTTGCCACCCCCTGGCAGTGTGCCTTTGGATAAATTATTTAACCTTATTGAGCCTATATGTGACTCATAGTTAAATGAAGACATACCAATCGTGTCTGTTAGTATGAATATTTTTAAAGCTGTTAAGTACTCTCTAATTTACAAGATAATGTTTAGGGAATTTTACATTATCTTTATCATAATCAACACTATCATCCATATTTTCTTATTACCAATCTGAAACTCTTCAGTCACATTGCAAAAATAAAGAATAGAATGAAAGTTATCAAAGGACATTATATAAGCATGTCATACCTCTTCCCTTTTTCCTTACAGAACACAGATGTTCACACTTGGGCCAAGAGCAAGAGTCAGGATCCCCATGGATGTCTTTCTCTTTTCTCTGTTTAACTAAAATATCTTTTTTTTCTTTCTCATAGCTATAACTACCCACTCAATTTATGAAAACAGATAGGACTGCATTGGAGTAAATCAGTAATGTATTTTAATCATCACCTTCTTTTGTATCTAAACTAATTGTGTCACAAGAATTAATTACAATGAAATACTAAAGTTTGATGACTAAGGATATTTTTATTGTTCAAAATGTTGTTTTATTTAGTGTTTGATTGAACTGAGGGAGTTCAGATGCAGTTTTTACCCAGAGATTTTTTTTTTTGACTGTGAATGCATCCTGGTAATTATAAAACATATAAGAATGATGTCACATTTAATTTGTGTAGTTGTACAGTTTAATATACTATTATGCCCACTTTTATGTTGCTGCTATGGTGTTTAGAATTATGTATCCTATTAGTTAGTTTAAATATTGGCATTATTAATACTTGTATTTGTTCAGATGTGAAAAATGACAGTTTTATCTTGTTTCAGCATTTTTCTTGTTAATTATAAAACAGTTTAAGTATTGTGTTTGAATTCGTTAACACTGCTTAGTAGATTTTTAAATTTGAAATTTCATCTTATGTTTTCAATAAGTTTTGTGAGATATTATGTTTATAATGACTTAAATGTGAATAGCCCTTAAATTTAGTGATTATTTTTTCACAAGCTCTACGCCATTCTCGACTGACTAGAATGAACTCCCTAACACCATAATTAAGTTTAGAATACTTCTATAAAATTTCCAGAAGTATTATTTAATTTGTATAAGATTGGCCCATAATTGAAATATAGATAATTAGAGAAATCAGAGATCTGAGAAAAATTAAAGATTTCATTAGTGCTTCTGGCACCTTATAAAGCATCAGCTAAAGAAAATGCTGAAAAATACCAACCTCAGTAGAGTATTGATCTTTCCAATGCACTCAACCTCTCTATAAATAGTTTTCTTAAACATACAAATTAAGTGCGCTATAAAAGAAAAGCAATCCTTGGTGTACTAAATAGGATTAGAAAGAGTTCTATAACACTTTCTTCCTAAGCTTTAACAGATACCAGAAGAATTCATTTTTGATGAGTAAGACAACTCTAACACAGTTTCACAATTCATCAACTTAAATTAGTTAATTTCCACAGATTAACCAATTACTTAATTTTACGTCACTCGACAATTGTCCTTCAATTTGTGTCTTTTTTATGTCAATACATTTATTTGAATGTCTTGCAACTATTACTTTCATGAAATTAAATCAATTAAGTCAATTAAGTGGTTAGAATAAAAAATTCTTTATATAAGATATAAAATTGCCAAACACCAGAATTCTTGGGTATTTTTATCCAAAATATATAAAAGAATGAAGTGAAAAAATTACAGTAATAATTTCTCAAGATTTTAAAGTATTATGTTATACTGTAGATGGTAATTAGCAATCCAAATAAATGACTGTCTCTGTCAAGACTTGAAGAGGAAAAATAAAGAACTTCAATATATACATTCTCCTCCAGCTCTCCTAACTCTGTGTCCTTCCTCTCTTGGGGAAAGAAAGGAAAGGAAACAGTATAATGAAGACCGATAAGTTAAATTTAAGGCAATTAGGGAAAAAAGAGGAGTGAGAGACAAGGTGGAAGGAACTATATGACTGATTCATATCCAATCAGGAGAAGGATAAATTCACACACAAAAAGAGAAAAGGGTAGGATACTCCTCTATCCTATAGACCTATCTCTCTCTTCAACCCCAATCTATTGGTATATATGTGCATATACCAGTAGTGTATATATATATACATATATATATATACACACACACACACATATATACACACACATATACGTACACACATATACACTGTTTATGACTCAAATCTTCTTTTGCATGATTTTACATATATAAAAGAATTTGTGTGAAAATTCATTCCTGTGTAACATGTCATCTTACGTCTTATTGGGGGTTAGGTTTTGCCAACACCAGATAAAACAAACTGAACACCTTATACTGTCTTCAATTTTAAATGAGCTATAGAAAATATTAACCTTTATTAGATATGGAAATCATAGTCTTTTACGTGGTTAATGTTGAAGCTAATAATACATTTATTTATTAGTGATATGTATTCTCAAAGGCTGGAGGACTTTTAAAGAAGTGTTGCTGTGTATTATCCTCTCAACTTAATCTAAATGTTTTTTGAATTGGAATGTTTAACAGAAAAATGATGAAATCAGACATACTTGGCTTGAATGCCTGCTTAGCTATTGGTTTAGTGAGTAAGTTTATACAAAAGACTTGACCTCTCCATGCCTCAGTTTTCTCATCTGTGGTGTTAAAACATACTCTTTGTATGATTGTTGCATTAAATTAGACAATGTCAAGTCCTGAGTCATCCTGCTGAGAGCCATTTTTCTGTGTTTTCTATTTGATTTCTTGGTCTCATAGGACACTGGCGTATAACCTGCCCCCTTGTCAGTTTCTGTAGAACATTGGTCCATTATCTATTCATGAGTGACTGTTACAGCCTTGAACCCAGGTGGTATTCAAGGTCACCTCCACCATGTGGAGGTCGTTGCCACATTCCTCCAAAGCATCTGTACGTTGTTGCTTGGATACCGTCATCTAAGTCCAGGGATGAGATGTAGTTGACATTTCCTCCCTACCTTTTCCTCATATTGACAAAACTCCTTCCAGATGTCATCTATTTGGTCCGGACACCAGGCAAAGCAACATCCAGGTGTTTTCATATCCATTCTTTCCACAAACCTCACCCCAGCTAAGGGAGTCAGTTCATTCTTTCTACCCCTCCTCTTCTGTGATTTCAGAGCATGCTAATTTTCTTCATATTTTCTAGCTCCTCCTATTGGACCTCAGCATCTCCCAAGTCAACATTTTCTCATACTTTGGAGAGCCATATGTCTTAAAGTTCAACTGAATGTGTTAACCTAAGTCATCTTATTTTTGTAATTTCTATTTCATTATATTTTGCAGTGAACTAGATATTAAAACCACAGATTCCTCGGGCAAATATATTTTGTATGAGTCAGTCTTGCTAGCTTGACTTGGTCCAAGTGAAAGGAACACCAATCAGTGAGAATCAAATTTCAAGTATAACATCTGTGCTTTAATACTATATAATCGTTTTTGGTCCAGGGTGCTGCAGTTTAATTCAGGGCCTTACAAATGAATGGCAGTGATGCTTTTGGGTCTGGTCAAGCAAGATCAGTTTTATCCTAATTTTATTCATTTATAATATTATACGAAGCAATATGTAACTTTGACTATCATTGATATCTCTGCACTGCTAATGGAGGCTTAGTGACCCATCTCTACTAAGAAAATATACATTATCATAAGGTAACTATAGTATTCTATCTTGGTGAAATATTGTCTAGGTAGCAAATGACATATGAAAAATGACAAAAACAATTAATTTTCTGGAAAGTGTGTTTCTGTAATGACAAATATTGAGATAAAATGGGAAAAATTCAGTATATTAACTGGATATTTCCAAATACTTATTCAATGAATTGTTGAATATTTGTTGGCCATTTTCTGGTTTATTCTGGATACTTGACATTATTTAGACACAGTCTTTGTTTATATCATATTATATTATTAACGTAATATTATATTCTTGGTAATTTTAAACATTGTTAGTAATTAATACACCTCTCTAGAATATATTGAGCTCTAGCCTACCTCTATTATTCCTATTAAACCATTAATTAACAAGAGGGGACACAGTCAATTATTTCCACAGAACCCTCTTCCCTTTCATCCATGAAAGCAATATTAACCGAAGTGATTCAGAGTATATTGTTTAATGCATTGAATAAAAAAGAATATTCATCAGGACAATTTTTGCCTCAAAAACAATCATTTCCAACTTTAAACAATTGCTTCTGGCATTCTAAGCAATTGCCCATCTCCACTTTGTTTCACTGTAGACTGCATGCACTTCTAAAATCCAAGTTTGCATTAATGTCACTTTGTGTACTGGGTTATTTACATTAGTTGTCTGTGTTGATCCTGCCCACTAGATACTTGATAAAGTTCTACTTTTCTGTACTGCTCAGAAATAGAGTGATCAAATTCTTTCTCCATTAACAGTTCTGAGAACATGTGAGGAAAATTTTAGAATATGAAAACCCACCAAGAAACATTTCCCTTAAAACAGAGCAACAAGGAGGTATCCTGAGTTTTGCACAAGTGTGAAGTGTCAATGTATTTAGTATCTGAAGAGAAAAAGTGCTCATCTAGAGGTAACATAATAGTCAAAACATTTGAGAAAATGGTTCGTAAGTGATGCATCCTTAGATGTGACAGCGTGAAGGCAAATAGAGAGTATGAGGATGATGTGAGAATATAGCAAGGAGATATAAATAGTCAATCATGAGGGAATAAAAGGCAGAGATTGACTGTCAAACAGGATTACTTTTTCTAAGACTCAGGATGCTTAAATAAATATTGAAAAGGTGAGGGTAGAAAATAATATGAGGGAGGAAAAATGTAGTAAATAAAATTCAGATTAGATTCTCAAACGAAAGATGCAAAAAATCAGGTAAAATATATATAGTCTCATAATAAGAGGGAGGAGGAGACAATAAGAAAAAAATGGAATCATTTTGTCATAGCATTATTTAAAACATTTTGTGTACATTTTCTCTTAGAAGCTTCCTAACAATACTGTCATAGGCAGAATAAAATAATGGCCCCCAAGATGTCCAAATTTGAATCCCAGGAACCTGTGAATATGTTAGGTTGCACGGCAAAAGGGAATTTGTAGATATGTGTAAACACAAGGGGATTTTTCTGTAATCTTCATCCTGAGAAGCTGGTATGGCTCCTGGTATTAAAACTCGCAAAAGTGTGAGGGCCCTGAAGACTGGTTCAACCTGGTGTTTTTGACTCTCAAGCTACCTCACACTGAGCCTCCAGCAATTCCTCAATCATATTAGAGGTTTCCCACCAGTCCTGGCACCATCAGCAGGCTTCTGCTCCTGGTAAGCTGTGATTCTCAGTCTGTCTAACTCTCCAGTTTTTAGAGAGTGATTTATCCTGTAACCTCAATTCTGTGATGTATCTAAGAGGAATTGTTGATTTTTAGTTTGTTTAGTTTTTTTCTTGTTTTGAGGAAAGGAATGACGACTTTCAACCTCTTTTCATATTGGACCAGACAATGGAAGTCTGCTGTATCTTTTTGACATGACTCTATTTGACCATCTCCTTGCCTTCCCATTATCTTGTATGTTTCTTGCTCAGTCTTAGCATCAAACATTATCTAAGATCTCTCTTTTCTTTTGAAAATGTTCTGCCTTAGGGGTCTTTTATTTTTGTTCCTCTTAAAATAACTACAAGCAAATGTATAGTTGTTGGGCTAGGTCATGAAAAATAATGTCATAAAAGGTACCTACTCAGTGTTTCTCTTACTATAAGATCTATGAATTATTTTATTATTGAATAAGTTTGACATATAACATTGTATAAGTTTTAGGTGTAAAGCATGTTACTTTGATACATTTATATTTTGTAATATGATTGCTGATGTAGCAATGTTTATCATATTTGATAATTATAGTACAATATCATTGTCTATATTCAGTATATTGTGCATTAGATCTCTATGGCTTATTTACTGCTCATTACAAGTTTGTACCTTTAAACACAATCACTCTTATCCCTCCCCACCCCCTCCATTCTCTGGTAATCACCATTTTACTCTCTGTTTTTTTACAAGTTTAGCTTTTTTATATTTCACATATAAGTGATATCATACAGTACAGTGATGAGTCACTTAATGACAGGGATATGTTCTGAGAAACACGTCGTTAGGCCATTTCCTCATTGTGCAAACATCATAGACTATTATGATGTTCATAGACTGTTATACAAACCTAGATGGTATAGCCTACCACACACCTGAGCTATATGGTACCAATATTACAGGACTTTGTCATATATGCAGTCCATCATTGACTAAAATGGCATTATATGGTGCATGACTGTACTTGTCTTTGTCTGACTTATTTCACTTAGCATAATGTGCTCAAGATCCATCCATGTTGTCCTCAATCTCATGGCTCCTTTCTCATAGCTTAATAATATTCCCTTGTGTATATAAACCACGTCATTTTATCCATTCATCCATTGACAGGCAGTTGGGCTGTTTCCATATCTTGGCTATTGTGAATAATGCTGCAATAAACATGGGAGTGCATGTATCTCATTGAAATCCTGTTTTCATTTCCTTTAGGTACCCAGAATTGGAATTGATGGATGGCATGGTAGATCTATTTTTAATTTTTTGAGGAACCACCATACTGTTTCTCGTAGTGGTTGCACCAATTTACGCCCCCAACAACTATGTATAAGGGTTCCCTTTTCACCACATCCTCAGCAGAACCTGATATCTCTTGTCTTCTTGATGATAACCATTCTAGCATGTGTGAGGTGATATATCATTGTAGTTTTGATTTGTATTTCCCTGATGACTAGTGATGTTGAACATCTTTTCATGTTTCTGTTGGCCATTTTGATATATTCTTTGGAAAAATATCTGTTTAGTTCTTCTGCCCATTTTTCACTTACATTGTTTGCCTTTTTTCCTACTAAGTTGACTGAATTCTTTATTTATTTTTGATAGAAACCCATTATCTGACATAAAGTTTGCAAAAATGTTCTCCCATTCTGTAGGTCATCTGTTCATTTTGTTAATTGTTTCTTCTGCTGTGCAGAAGCTTTTGAGTTTGATGTGGTCCTATTTGTTGTTTTTTGCTTTTGTTGTTTGTGCTTTTGGTGTCATGTTCAAAATATCATTGCCAAGATTAATATTGATGAGCTTCTTCCCTCATTGTCTTCTAGGAGTTTTATGGTATCAGGTCTTATGTTTAAGTCTTTGATCCATTTTGAGTTAACTTTTGTGAGTGGTGTAAGATAGGGGTCCCGTTTTATTGTTCTGTATGTGTTTCTCCAATTTTCCAAGCACAATTTTTCGAAGAGATCATCCTTTCTCCATTGGTATTCTTGGCTCCCTTGTCAAATATTAGTTGACTGTATACACGGATTTAATTCTGGGCTCACTATTCTGTACCATTGGCCAGTGTGTCTATTTTTGTGCCAGTAATGTACTGTTTTTATTATGGTGGCTTTGTAATATAGTTTGAAATCTGGAAATGTGGTACATCCAGCTTTGTTCTTTTTTCTCAGGATTGCTTTTTCTATTCAGAGCCTTTTGTGATTCCACACAAATTTTAGGATTGTTTCTTCTATTTCTATGAAGAATGCCTTTGGTATTTTGTTGGGGATTGCATTGAATCTGGAGATGGCTATGAGTAGTAAGGCCATTTTAACAATATTAGTTGTCTCAATCCATGATCACAGGATATATTCCCATTTGTTAGTGTTTTCTTCAATTTCTTTCATCAAAGTCTTATAATTTTCATTGTATAGATCTTTCACTTTCTTGGTTAAATTTATCCCTAAGTATTTTATTGTTTTTGATGCTCTTGTGAATGGGATCTTTTTCAGATGCTTCATCATTAGTGTAAAGGAATACAATTGATTTCTGTATGTTGATTTTGTATCCTGCCACTCTGCTAAAATCCTTGATTAATGCCAACAGTTTTTTGACTGACTCTTTGGGATTTTTCTCTATATAAGATGATGTCATCAGTAAATAGCAACAATTTTACTTCTTACTCTCCAATTTGGATGCCTTTTGTTTCTTTTTCTTGCCTGATTGCTATATCTAGGACTTCCAGTACTATATTGATTAGGAGTGGTGAGAATGGATATCTTTGTCTTATTCTTGATCTTAGAGAAAACACTTTTAATTTTTCTCCATTGAATATAATGTTAGCTGTGGTTTTATTGTATGTGGCCTCCGTTATGTTGAGGTATGTTCCATCTATACCAATCTGTTAAGGGGTTTTGCTATGAAAGGATGTTGTATTTTGACAAATGCTTTTTCTGCATCTATTGAGATGATCATGTGATTTTTATCTTTTATTTTATTGAGGTGCTGTATTACATCTATTTATTTGCATATGTTGAACCATCCTTGCATCCCAGGGATAAATTCCACCTGGTCATGATATATAATCTTTTTAATGTGTTCTTGAATTCAGTTTGCTAATATTTTGTTGAGGATTTTTGCATGTATATTCATCAGGGATATTGATCTATAGTTTTCTCTTCTTGTGATATCCTATTTGGTTTTGGTATCAAAATAATGTTGGCTTTGTAGAATGAATTTGGAAGTGTTTGCTTATTATTTTGGAAACATTTAAAGGAGAATTGGTATTAATTCTTCTTTAAATGTTTGATATAATTCTCCACTGAAGCTGTCTGGTTCTGGAATTTTCTGTGTTAGGAGCTTCTTGATTACTGATTCAATCTCTTTATCCATTATTGGTATCCTCAGATTTTCTATTTTTAGCTGATTCAGTATTGCTAGGTTGGTTGTTTAGAGTAATATATTTATTTATTCTAAGTTATGTAATTTGTTAGCATATAATTATTCACAGTAGTCTTTTATGATTCTGTGTATTTCTGTAGTATCAGTTGTAATGTTTCCTCTTTCATTTCTAATTTAATTTATTTGAGTCTTTTTTTCTTAGCTAGTCTACCTGAAGGTTAGTCAATTTTGTTTATTTTTTTGAAGAACCAGCTCTTAGTTTCTTTGATCCTTTTTATTTTTTTTTCTGGTCTCTATTTCATTGATTTCCACTTTGATCTTCATTATTTTCTTCCTTCTTCTAATTTTGAGATTAATTTGTTCTTCTTTTTCTAGTTCCTTGAAGTACAGAGTTAGGTTACTTAGTTGAAATCTTTCTAACTTCTTAATATGTGCATTTGTTGCTATAAACTTTCCTCTCAGACTTGCTTTTTCTGAATACCAAAATATTTGATACATTATATTTCCATTTTCATTTGTTTAGAGATAATTTTTCATTTCTCTTTTGGCTTCTTCTTTGACTCAATAGTTGTTTAGAAGTGTATTATTTAGTTTTCATATTCTACAAGATCTCAGTTTCCTCTTGTTGATTTCTAGTTTCATACCACTGTGGTCAGAGAAGATAGTTGGTATGGTTTCAATCTTCTTAAATTTGGTAAAATTTATTTTGTGTCCTATCCTATATCTATCCTGAAGAATTTTCCATGTACACTTGAGAAGAATGCATATTCTGCTGCTATTGGTTGGAAAGTTCTTTATATGTCTATTAATTCCATTTGTTCTAAAATGTGGTTCAATCCCAATGTTTTTTTTTTTTATTTTCTGTCTGGATGATCTATTCAATAATTATAATTGGGTATTGAAGTCTCCCACTATTATTGTCTTGTCTATTTCTCCCTTAAGATCTGTTATTATTTGCTTAACATAGTTTGGTGCTTGGGTGTTGGCAGCATATACTTTTACAATTTTTATGTCTTCTTGTTGTACTAACTCTATTTGGATTCCATTTATTTATTCCATTTATTATCTTCCATCCTTTCACTTTGAGCCAATGTGTGTCTTTAGAGCTGAGATGAGGCTCCAGAAGGAATATAGTTGGGTTTGTTTTTTTACCCATCCATCCTCTCTGTGCCTTTTGATTGCTGAGTTCAATCCATTTACATTTAGGGTGATTATTGATATGTAAGAACTTACTAATTCTATTTTATCTTTTGCCCACTGGCTGTTTTGTTTTTCCGTTGTTTCTTTTTTCTTCTGTTTCTGTTTACCTTTATAAGTTGGTAATTTTCCATGGTGATTTGCTCTTTCTCTTCTTTTTTTATGTTTCATGTCTCTGCTTAAGACTTTTGCTTTGTGGTTGCCACAAAGCTTTACAAAATACATTTAATAGATAAAATAGTCTTTTTTCTGCTGATAGTAATTTATCTGCATTTGGCTGTTAATGTTCCATCCTTTTACTCTTCCCCTTTTATATTTTTGATGTCACAAATTATCTTTTTTTATGCTGTGATTTTGTTACCATGTTGTAGTAGCTATATTTTTTAATACTCTTTTTCTTTAAGCTTTATGTTATAGAGTTTAACATACTATTCTAAAAAAGAATTACAGCTTTCGAATTCTGACTGACTATTTATCACCTTAATCACAGTATTGTGTGCTTTTGTTTCATCTGAAGAATTTATTTCAACATTTCTTGTAGGACAGGTCTAGTGGTGGTGAACTTCCTAAGCTTTTGTTTGTCTAGGAAAGCCTTTATTTCTCCTTCATGTAAGATGCACAACTTGCTAGATAGCATATTCCAGGCTGACAGTTTCTATCCTCAGTATTTTGAATATATCATTCTGCTGTCTCCTGGCTTGTAGAGTTTCTGCTGAGAAATCTGCTGATCACCTAATTAGGGGGTCTTTTGTAGGTTACTGCTTTTTTTCCCCTGGCTACCTTTAAAATTCTTTCCTTATCAATGACTTTTGACAATTTTAATTTAAGGTGTCTTGGAGAAGGTATTTTTGCATTGAGATAATAAGGTATTCTATTTGCTCCCCTGTCTTGTATATCTAGTTTCTTCCCCAGGTTTCAGAAATTCTAAGTTATTATTTCTTCAAATAAATTCTCTTCTTGTTTCTCCCTCTTTTCTTCTTTTGGAACACCCACTCTTCTTATCTTGCCCTTTCCAAAGAAGTCTGATAGCTCTCGTGGGTTTCTTCACTTTTTAAAAAATGTTAGTTCTTTCTCCTATTCCACCTGAATTATTTCTAGATTTCTATCTTCCAGCTCACTAATTCTCTCTTCCATCTGATCTACTCTATTTCCAAAGCATTCTTCCTCTCATCTGTTGAGTTCTTCTGCTCCAGAGCTTCTGTTTGGTCCCTTTTTAGAATTGCAGTCTCTTTGGTAGAGTATTCCTTTTCATTAATTTTATTCCTGAGATCACTTTATTGCTTTTCTGAGTTTGTTGGAGTTCATTGAATTACTTCATAACAGTTATTTTGAATTCCTTATCAATTAGATCACAATATTCTGTGTGCTTGGGTTCAGTTGCTGGAAAATTATCATTTTTTTGTGATACTGTATTATGGTGATTTTCCACAGGGTTTGATGAAAAGTGCTTTTGCATTTGAAGTAGGAAACACCTTTTTTATGTAGGCAAGGCCTTGTTTACTTTGATAATAACAGTTCAAATTGGTAATTAGAGATCTTCCTTTTGTTTTTCAGAAGGTGGTGTTGTAGCACAAGTTTTTGGGTTTTTCTCCCACCAGAGCTAACTCATCACTAAAGTTTGCAAGTGGGAACACATGTCAAAAAAAATCTGTCATAAAAAATGGTGGCGGCAGAATGGAAGGAGGTGTGTAGATAGCAGTTGGAGCTTTTGGCGTGCCCATTTCCCAGTAGAGGGAACCTTGAGTAAGGCATGTCAGAAATCTGTAGACTAGAATCCCAGTGCAGACAACAGGAGAACCTTTACTTCAGCTGTCTTTGCCTACTCCCCTTTTCTTTCCCTCTCCCCACTCACTGTGCTCTCCTCAGAGAAAGCAATGATTCCCTCTACCTGCAGAACACACAGTGGGCAAACCTCCACTCGCTGCCTTCACTCTTTACCTCCTCTACCAGAAATAGTGTGCTGTTATGCTGTCAACCTGCTACTGCCTTCTCTACTGCCATCTTCTCTGCCACCATATCTGTCACCTCCAGACCTACTGCCACTGTTTTCACTCCACTGCCTCTTCCATGATCCGCTCCACCCATTTTAGGAGCATAGATGTAAGGATCTCTTGAGGGATCTGGTATGCTGTGGTAAGCTGAGTTTTTTTTAGGTCATGAATGTCCAATTAGTTGTAAATTGAAGAGTAGAGAAAAAAGAAATGACTCATACTCTCATGATGCTGACATCACCCCAAGATCTCTTTTTATTGGGGTTGATATTGAAAACCACACTCAGGGTATTAAGGATGTTTATTACTATGAAGTTATTTCTTCTACATCCTTTCCAGTCATAGAGCTAGATAAGTGTATTATTTTGAAAAGAAAAATAAATTTGAGTATGTATCAATATTTTGACTCAAATTTAAGATTACAGGAAATTTACTTAATTGTTTTGGTTTATATTTACTTTATAAACATTTTGTTTTACTAATCTTTTTCTCTTTTATAATAGCTTAAAACACAAACACTTTACAGCTGTACAAAAATATTTTCTTTCTTTATATTCTTTTTCTATAAGCTTTTTTCTATTTTAAATTTGCCTTTTTGTTTTTACTTTTTAAACTTTATTTTTAGCAACTAAAACACAAATACACACATTAGCTAGACCTACACAGTGTCAGGGTCATCAATATCACTATCTTCTGCCACCACATCGTGTCTCATTGGAAGGTCTTCAGGGACAGTAACATTTATGGAGCAGTCATCTCCTATGATAATAATGCTTTCTTTTAGAATATCTTTTGAAGGACCTGTCTGACACTCTTCTTGAGGAGGTTTCACTCTTTACAGAAATATGTCTATGATGATTTGCTTCTTTTTTTTTTATCATAGATTTGATTGTAAGCAGATAATGCACGAGGAATATTTCTATTAATAAAAATATTTTGGTGTTAGGGTACATATTTTCAAACTTTTTAAGGAGCTTGTTGAGGACTGTAAAAGATTCTGCTAAACCCTTCACTATGAATTTTCTTGAGAGTTCTTCTCTTTTTCCAATTTTCTTTCCTTTTGCTTCTTCTTCAGCTATGCATCCCTCTTCCAGTTCTAATAACTCCTCATTAGTCAATTTCTCAGGAACCACCTCTAGGGGTTCCTCGATGTCATCCTCATCCACACTCAGATTCAAGTTGTTTGCTATCTCAACCACAGCCTTGTTGATTTTTGTAACTTCCTCATCCTTGACAAATCCTTTGAAATCATGGAACAGACTTCTTGAATATCTTCTTCCAGATGTCATTCATACACTCCTTGGGGATATTACTCCAAGCCCAAGCAATGTTCTTGATGCCATCATAGATGTTGTAATTCTTCCATAATTGCATATATGCCTTATCAGTGTCTTCCGTAGTTGCAGCAATAGCCTGGGCAAAAGTCTTCCTCGGGTAGTAGGCCTTAAAAGCTCCTATAACTCTTTCATCTATTGGTTGGATCAAAGAGGTGGTATTTTTAACCTTTTACAAAATCATTAATAATAATTTGCTTGTGCAATACTATAAAATACATAAATGAAAACGTAACAATATACAAAGAACTTCAGGGAAAAATAATAGATACGGAATTCTTTAACACTACTTTCATTCCTTGACAAATTATTTAGGCAGTGATGAATAAGCAAACTTGAGTGAATAATTAATAAGTAGGAGGATGAAGTAGTTAGGGAAAATGAGAAGGGAAAGCATAGAGAAATGAGAAAAGAGAAAAAGAGAAATTGTTAAGAGCATGGATTATGCAATTAGACTGCATGGGTACGAATTCAATCTCATCATTTATTAGCTGTGTAACCTTGGGCAAGTCATTGACCAAGTTTGTTCCTTGGTTTCGTGGTCTTTTTTTTTTTTAATATTGGCATTTGAGCTAACATCAGTTGCCAACCTTTTTTTTTCCTTCTCCCCAAAGTCCCCCAGTACATAGTTGTGTATTCTAGATATAGGTCCTCTGGTTGTGCTATGTGGGACATCACCTCAGCATGGCTTGATGAGCAGTGCTAGGTCTGTGCCCAGGATCTGAACCAGTGAATCCCTGGGCTGTCAAAGCAGAATGCATGAACTTAACCACTTGGCCATGGGGCCAGCCCCTCTTGGTCTTTTAAATGACAATGATAAAAAGTAGCTTCTTTACGAATTGTTATAAAGATGAAATGAATTAATAGATGTAATGTTCTTTATCTGGAAAATAGCAAGTATACAATATACTATATATATCATTACATATTATATATAATATATATGATATATATATATATACCATAGAAAGCACGATAGGTTTTTTTTGTTAACTTGATGTAGTTTTACTTATGTCTATTTTTGTATTACAAATTTTTGTCCTATTTTAATGGGCATTATTTCTTCCTTTATCTCATCCAAAATATACCTATTCAAAAGTCATAAGTTTCCATACAATTAAGTTAATTTGAAATGCATTCATGTTTCAGTAATTCATTCTGTTGGTTGCCTTTCTTAGCATTAGATTTCATCAAACACTTTGTTTGTGTGGCTTACAGACTTATTTTCAGTATCTGTTTTTAAGGTGTCTTCAATTTCTTCTCTTTTGGTTCACTCCAACCCATGTTTATCTTTTCCTAATTGTCTTTTCACAGCCTCTTCCACCTGGTACACAAGGTCCCAGTCTAAAAGGCATGTGTCTTTAAAAGGCATGTCAGAGGTTTTGCGCTGTGCAGATCTAGGCATAGAGCCAGCTGGTAGCTCCACTGAATTCCTGGTGAGGAGATACCCTCTTCCCTAGGCTCAATTTCTGAAACCTTTAGCTCCTGGTCTAGATTGGATACAAGATTTTATTCCTCTCTCTTTGAGAGCAGGAACATAGGCAGTGGAGTGATACAGTCCAATTTTTGGTTTCATACTTTGCTTCTATTTTCTCCATCCCAGGTAGATAGATTTGTTCCCCTGGGCTCAGAAACAAGAAGGCTCACATCTTTAGCCCTGTGGTTTGCATTTCTGTTCTATTCTTGTTACTGAGCATGCGTACATCTTTTTGTTCTGTTATTATTATTGTTGTTATTGTGGGAAGTACAGGATATGTCAACTGCGTGAACACCCTCAACCGTATTGACTTTTGTCCATTTTATCCTGGCTTTTGTATGCATATCAAAACTCTCCTTGCTAAGAACATTATGGCTTTCCTAACAGTAGGGTCTTATGCACATTTTCAGTTCTCATCTTACCACATACCTCAACGCTATTTGAAATATCTAGACAGTTCTTTCCTTCCTGAAGTTTCTTTTACTTGGTTTACATGGTACATTGTTCTGGTTTTCTGCTTAGGTTTCTCATCAGGAATTCTTAGTTGCCTTTACCCACTAATTTTCTTTACTTATCTTCTAGATGCCAAGATACTTAGCATTAAATCTTGTGCTATATTTTCTTCCTTCTGTAGTCTATCATGAGTAAAATATAGTGGTTATGAGTGCAAAGTATTTAGGCAGAAAGCAACATTTTGAATTTTGACAGTCATGGGTTTTATGATTTTTGTTTGGCAAGTTGGTTAACTTCCTTGGTCTCAGAGTAATCACCTGTAAAATGGAATTTATAACAATATTTAGGTTAAACATTGTTTTCAGTACGAATGGAGATAACACATGTAAAACACTTAGCACAGTGCCTTAAGACTCAATAAATTTTAGCACTTATTTTTATTACCCTGTGTCATCTATATACAAATAACTTCCAGATTTATAACTCCCACCAGAATTTATCTTTTAAACCCTTGAATCTTCTGTCTCATTCCCAAATGCACATTTCCAATTGTTTCTGTAACACACACCTCAAGCAAAAGGTATTCAGAATTGAACCTCTGATCTCTCACCCATGTACTTCCCTTTTACTTTTCCACATTTTAGTAAAAGGCAATCAGTGTTAAAATCCAACAGAGAGATTCCTCACAATATTTTTTTCTTCGGCCCTAGTTTACTTCATCATGTCCTGCCAATTTTATTTACATTGTTTTAATGAGGTCATTCATATTTTTACACCCACATCTACAATACAAGTCTGCATCTTCTCCTATTTTAATGGCTATAACAACAAACTCAGTTGCCTCCCACCTCTAGTTCATTCTCTACACAGAAGTAGAGTGATTATTTTACAAGTTTATGAGTAGAAATAAAAGGTGACATTTACTGGTTTAACATATACTATTTCAGAAATTGTTTCCATTAATTGTTTTTGAGAGTCCAATGCAAATAAGTGGAGTTTTCAATGTATAGAAAGTTCTCCAAATGTCATATCCAAGCAGATTTTTTGTTAGTTTAGAGGAAACAACCTGAGATTAGAAGATATTATTTCCAAATAAATAAATACCAAATATAATGAAGGTTTTTAAAAACATGCTGGGTACAATGGAAAACATAATAGATATTAGATTGGAAAATTCATATATAAAAATAAAGAAATAAATATGATGAACAAATAAAGAAGTCATTGAAAAAATAAACAAGAGCTTCACAATAGCCATGGTAGATGTTCCAGGGTTAGAAAGATAATATTAGGTAGAGGATAATAATTAATTGAGGAAATAGAAGAAAATAGCAGAGAAAGTCAGAGAAAGAAGAAAGAGTTAAGACTACAAAATTAAAAAAAAACTTCACCAAGGGGTAGTTAGTACATGTAAAGAGACCCAGACCTAGATATATATCTTGTACCTTGGTGAGGGGTGAGCCGGGAAACTTGTAAGGAAATTATCACTCAAAATGTATGCCTTAGTTGAAATAATAAGTAAATAATAAACACGAAACATAAGTTATGTGATAATGTACTTAAAAAAATCTGTGATAGTAAAAATAAGGATTTCCTGAAGAAAAGCATTCATAAAAAATTGTTTGATCTATTTTGAAATCTTAGTGATAACGATATCAAAGACCTGACTAAAAGGAAAAGTTTAGGTATTCGTTTGATATTGCAGGGCTACTGACAGAATTTAAAAATTCATAACATATTATTCTAGGATGATAAGCATGAACATATTGTAATGGAGAAAAGAAAATGCAATGTAATAGGTAAATAGCTTGAGAAGGCTAAATTAAAGAATGTGCACTTTAAAAAAATACTAGAAACCTATCCTTAATTTTAGATAATAGAATTCTAAATAATACTATTAAAAGTGAAAGTTTAATGTGTGTTTTCACTCTATTTCCAGAATCCTCACAGTTAATCACTTTTATGACTACAGTTAAAGGTTGAACATATGTATGTGTGTTTATTGAAGTGTGTAAAATTAAAATAGCACTTTTCTCTGTATAAATTTGTTCAGTTATGCAATAAATCAAAAGTATAGCCTCGACCTCATTTCCTGTCCTTATAAAGCCTAATGGGAAAATAGGAACTAAAGAGCAAAAGATCACATTTTCTTCCTACTATAACAGATGGATGTTCGTTTGCAGAACAATGATGTGTTCTGAGTAGACATAAGAAAATTTGGGGAAATGCTAAAAGATTGGTGTGCATTTTCAGATTTCTGTTCTCCACATCTAATTAAAAGTGTATTTATCTGATGAACAAACAATTGGTGTCTGGATATAATTATAGAGTACCCATGAATACTTGATTTAGTCTTCTTAGTAAAATTTTGAAGTAAAATAAAGGTATAATATAATTAACTACATAGAATAGTGCAAGTCATCCTTTCCTATTTTCAAAAGAGTGGGGCTGACCTATAATAATAGTGCCAGGAAAATAAAGTCTAAGAATGAACTAAGGCTTGAGAAAAAAATTAAGGGGAATAAAATCTCCTTTTAGTTTTAATTTGCATTAAGAATGATAATGCCCTATAAAAAGAAAAAGCATAGTATTCAACTTGTATTTTTCTTCCTTCTCTGTAAAGTAGAGTAAGCTTAAAAATAAAAAATGTAGAACTTCCAGTCTCCTGTCTAGAATGTAAGCTGTTTGGATGTCACCACTCCGTCCTAACAGAAAAGAAGCTGAATGAATAGAAAAATCAACTGTTCTTCTTAGATCCATAAGAGAAGTGAGGTCACAGGGCAGATCAATGTCCCCTAAATTGGAGAGAGGCAAATACAGAGAATCACAACTTGCCAGAGCAGAAACTCACAAGCAGAAACTTTCATGGGAACTAGTCCCAGGTAGAAAAACTTAAATTGTTATTAACAAATTGCTGGAGGCTCAGTGTGGAAAAGTCAAAGAGTTAATAACTCAAGGAGAACCCATTCTTTTGTGAGTGTTACCTCCAGCAACTGAACTAGGCTTTCACAAGAAATATCAAAGAAAAATTCCATAGGGTTTCTGGCAGGGCATAGGATAAGGAGTCATTTGAAAGACACCAGATCATTCTGTTCTTCTTAATAAAGTCTGCCCTCAGAAGAAACTATTTAACCAGAGCCTAACCTGCTAGGGTTTTATCAGAGCCTAGTTGAGCTGAGGGAAGGGAAATAGCTGACTGTAGCCCACCTTAGCCATCCTATCCCACCTAAAGAGGGGAAATCTGAGAATCACTTGTGAAGTTCACAGTCACAGTCAAGAGGCACAGGCTTGCCAACAGATGAGATCTAATTATAAAATACAGAAAACTTCTCCTCTCTTGCCCCACCCCCACCCCCAGAAATTGAAGAATGCCTTTGATGGGCTTATTAGTAGACTGGTCACAGCTGAGGAAAGAATTTCTGAACTTCAGGATATCTCAATAGGAACTCCAAAACTAAAAAGAAAAAAGCCTAAACAAACAAAAAAAAGAACAGAATATCCAAGGACTATGAGACAATTAAAAAAGATACAACATACTCAAAATGGAAATATTGGATGGAAAAGATGGAAAGAAACAAAAAAATATTTGAAGCAATAATGCCAGAGAATCATCCCCAATTAATGTCAGACATGAAACCACAGATCTACAAGTCTCAGAGAGCACCAAGTAGAGAAAAATGACAAAGATACTACACATAGGCATATTGTCTTCAAACTGTAGAAAATCAAAGATAAAAATCTTGAAAGAAGCTAGTTTGAAAAAAACCTTACCTGTAGAAAAACAAAGATAAGAATTATATCTGACTTCTCATTAAAAACCATACAAGCAAGAGAATAATGGAGTGAAATATTTTAATTGTTGAGGGAAAAAAATCCACCAACCTATAATTCTATACCTTATGAAATTATGCTTCAAAAGTAAAGGAGAAATAAAAACTTTCTTGAACAAACAAATTTGATGGAATTTGCTACCAGTAGACTTGTCTTAAAGGAAGTTTTAAAAGAATTTCTTCAAAGAGAAGGAAGTCACAAATGTAGACCTATATAAAGAAAAGAAGATCATCAGAGAAGGAATAAGTGAACATAAAATGAAAATCTAAGGGTCTGGATTTGAACTCCTCTGTCTCTGGGAAGTGGAAGTGCTAGAATTTATTTTCCTTATTCATAATTGATTTAACAAATAAAAGTTTGCTGAAAATAATATCAACAATGTTTTAAATTACTTATAGTTATGTGTATATATGTCTGTGTATATATATATAAACATGTGTATATATTACATATTATGTATTGTACATATTGTATATATATGTTTATGTATACATGGAATGAATGACAGCAATAATAAAAGGGACAAGAGGGAGAAATTAGGATTATTTTATTATAATATAGTTGCACTTCCTGTGAAGTGGTATAACGTTATTTGAAAGTGAACTTGGATTTGTTGTAAATGCATATTGCAAACTCTAGGGAAACCACTAAAAAAGAAAAAAAAAAAGGAGCATAACTTAGAGAAGTAATGTCTGCAAGATGCCAGAATAGGAGCTCTGGGTTTTCCCTCCCCCCACAACACACCAATTCAATGGCTATACACAGATCAATTTCCTACGTGAAAAATACAGAAATTGGTTGAGAGACCCCTACACACCAGGCAAGTGAGAAACTATGCACATTGAAACATGTAGGAATAGCTGAGACACACGTTTACCATAAATCCCACTCCCTGCACAGCACCATAAAATTGGGAGGGAGCTCCCAACTCTCAGCTTCTCCTTGAGGAACAAAGAGTTTGCTTCTAGCATCCCAACTTTTCCAGCTGTTTCCCTAGGAACTTGTTCCTAACTCACTTGCCTCTGGAAGCTGCTGGGTCTAGCATGCTAGCCCCTTGGCGACTACAGAAAACAATGTGGCAGTTTTGAACAGGCATGCACGAAATTCCCATAGCTCATTTCCCTGGCTTAGGATCATATGATCAGGTGATAGAGGCCAGCTCCTAGCTTTTCCCTGGAAAGCTATATGCCTAACATCCTGACTTCTTTGGCTACTGCCTGAGGGTCTGAATTCTAAGTTCCCTGTCTCTGGGAGGTGGCAATACCAGCATTCACCAATCACCTGGGAGTTATAGAGAATAAAGCAGTGGTTTTGAACAGATGTGTTGTCACCTTCTGTGTCTTCTCTTTGGTTTGTTCCAGCAATAAAACCAAGTCTCCATGTTCTCGCTGGAAGGAATTGATCTGCACATCTAGCCCCCAACCTTTTTGGCTGCTACTAAAGATTCTGACTTCTGACTTGTCTATGAGAACTTATGCTATCTGTATTCATTACGTTCCTGGAGGCTACAGAGAGCAAAGCAATGTTTCAAAGAGCATGAGGTTTGAAAAATCATGAAGACATTTGCCACAGCTCCTCTGCTTGGATAAGTGCAGAGGGAACAGGAGATAAATTCTATCTCTCAGCTTCTTGCTGAGAAGAGAAGTAATTGGGCCACACAACTAGTGCCCCAACTTTTCCAGCTGTTACTCAAGGCATTGACTTGTACTCAAGTGACAGATGTTCGGATAAACACCAACTTTTGAGAGACACCCAGAATGTCTGACTGGGATGATTGGTGAGGGTCTTCTCATGTACAAGGCCAGCCTGCGAAGACTGGGATAAATGGCTGACTTATCTAATGCACAGAGACCAATACAGAGAATTAATAAAAGTGAAGAAACAAGTAAAAGTCTTACAAATAAAAATAAAAGAACAAGATAAATTTTTAGAAACCAACCCTAAAAAAATGTAAAAATGTGATTGACCCAATGGAGATTTCAAAACAATGATCATAAAGATACTCTTTAAGATCAGGAGAGCAATGAAAGAACAGAATGAAAATTTCAACAAAGAGATAGGAAAAAAGTATTAAACAGAATTCATAGAGCTGAAGAATACAATGACTTAAATGAAAAATTCAATAGAAGAGTTTAACAGCAGACTAGATCAAGTAGAAAAAACGATCAGCAAACTCATAGTTAAGTAATTGGAAGTCATCCAGTCAAAGGAGCATTAAAAAAAAAAAAAAAAGAAAAGAAAAAGAATGAAGATAGTGTAAAGGAGTTAAGGGACTTAAGGGACATCATCAAGTAAACCAACACATGCATTATGGGAGTTCCAGAAGAAGAAGAGATAAAGAAAGGAGCAGAAAGCTTATTCAAAGAAATAACGGCTGAAAACTCCCAAAATCTGGGCAAGGATATAAACATTCAGATCCAGGAAACTCAAAGAACACACAAAAACTGAATTCAGTGAGACCCACAGTGAGACACTATAATTAAATGATCAAAATTCAAAGAGAAAGAGAATTTCAAAAACAGTAAGAGAAAAGCAACTTGCCATGCAGAAGGGAGCCCTCATAAGACTATCAGTAGTATTTCAGCAGAAACCTTGCAGACCAGAAGGGAGCAAGATGACGTATTTGAAGTGTTGAAAGAAAAATACTGCCAAGCAAGAATACTACACCTGACAAAACCATCCTTCAAAAATGAAGGAGAGACAAAGACTTTCTCAAACAAACAAAAACTGAAGGAGTTCATTTACCACTAGACCTACCTTATAAGAAATGCTAAAGGGAATTCCTTAAGTTGAAATAAAAGGAAGCTAAGCAGCAACATAATAATATAAGAAAGTATGAAACTCATTGGTAAAGGTAACTATATAGACAAATACAGAATATTGTTACCATAATAGTGGTGGGTAAATCACCTTTAATTCTAGTATAAAAGTTAAAAGACAAAAGTTTTAAAAATAACTATAACTGAAATTGCATTAATGGATACCCACTATAAATAGATGTAAATTGTGACATCAATAGCATATAATATGGAGCAAGAAATGTAAAAGTGCAGTTTTGGTATGAAAGTGAATTTAACTTGTTATCAACTTAAAAAAGATTCTTATAACTATAAGATGTTTTATATAAGCTCTAGGGTAATCACAAAGAAAATAGCTATAGAAGTTTCACAAAAGAAAAACAGAAAAGAATCAGTTTATTATTGCAACAAATGATTAAACACATAAGAAGACAGAAAGAGATTAGAAGAGGGCAAAAAACACTGTAGGACTGAAAGAAAACAGTTAACAAAATGGCAGTAGTGAATCCTTATCTATCCGTAACTATTTTAAATGGAAATGGATTATACCCTCCGATCAAAAAGCAAAGAGTGGCTAAATTGATAAAAAAAGCAAGGGCCAGCTGTATGCTGTCTATAGGAAACTCATTTTAGATTTCAGGTCACACATAGGCTAAAAGTGAAGAGGTGGAAAAAGATATTGCCTGTAAATGGTAATTGAAAGAAAGCAGAGGTGATTATATTTATATCAGACAAAAATAGGCTTTAAATCAAAAACTTCTTTAAAGACAAAGAAGGTCATTATGTAATGATGAAAGTTTCAATTCAGTTGGAAAATATAACAATTGTAAAGATATATGCACCCTACATCAAAACACCTAAATACGTAAAGCAAACACTGACAGATCTGAAGGGAGAAATTGATAGCAATATGAAAATAGTAGGAGACTTTAATACCCATCTTACAATAATGGACAAATAATCCCCTCAGAAAATTGAAAGAAAACTGCAGACTTGAACTGCACTATGGACCAAATGGACCTAAGAGACATATAAAGAACATTTCACACAGCAGCAACAGCATACAAGTGCACATGAAAACATCCTTCAGGATAGATCACATTTTAGTTCATAAAACAAGTCTTAAAAAAATTACAAAGATAAAAATCATACCAAATATCCTTTCTGATCACAATGAATTGAAACTAGAAATAAATAACAATTTAAAAATTGGGAAAATTCACAATACGTGAAAACCAAACAACACACTCTTGAACAACCATTGGGTTAAAGAGGAAATCAAAAGTAAACTTAAAAAATATCCTGAGACAAACGAAAATGAAAACATAACATACAAACACTTACAGGGTATAGCAAAAATAGTACCAAGAGGAAAGTTTATACCAATAATTCCTGCATTAGAAAAGAAGAAAAACCTCAAATAATCAACATAACTTTACACATCAGGAAACTAGAAAAAGAAGAACAAACTAAGCTCAGAGTTAGAAGAATGAAGGAAATAATAAATATTAGAACAGAAATAAATGAAGTAGACAATAGAAAAACAATACAGAAAATGAACAAGGGGCCGGCTCCGTGGCTGAGTGGTTAAGTTAGCGCGCTCCACTGCAGCGGCCCAGGGTTCAGATCCTGGGCGCGGACATGGCACCACTTGTCAGGCCATGTTGAGGCGGCGTCCCACATCCCACCACTAGAAGGATGTGCAACTAAGATATACAGCTGTGTACAGGGGGGGTTTGGGGAGATAAAGCAGAAAAAAAAATATTGGCAACAGGTGTTAGCCCAGGTGCCAATCTTTGGGGGAAAAAAAAAGGAAGATTGGCAACAGTTGTTAGCCCAGGTACCAATCTTTAAAAACAAAAAAAAGAAAAAAGAAAAATGAACAAAATTAAGAATTGTTTTTTTGAAAAGATAAACAAAACTGATAAACTCTTAGCAAGGCTAAGAAAAAAAAAGACATCATTCAAATAAATAAAGTCAGAAATGAAAGAGGAGACATTATAATGGATGCCTTAGAAATAAAAAGGATGATAGGGAAATACTATGAACAATTACACACCAACAAATTGGATATTGGATAACCTAGAAGAAATGGGTAAATTCCTATAAACATACAACCTGCTGAGAATAAATGGAGAAGAAATAGTCTGAGCAAACAAATAGCAAATAAGGAAATTGAATAAATAATTAAAAAGCTCCCATCAAGGAAAAGCCTCGGATCAGATGGCTTCACATGTTAACTTTAACAAACACGTTGGTGCAAATCCATCTCAAGAAAAGTTGATGCCAATCCTTCTCAAACTATTCTCAAAAATTAAACAAGAGGGAACACTTCCAAACTCATCTTTTGAGGTCAGCATCACCCTGATAACAAATTAGACAAAGACTACAATAAAAGAAAACTACAGACCAATATCCCTGATGTGCATAGATACAAAAATCCTCAATAAAATACTGTCAAACTGCATTCAACAACACATTAGAAGATTTGTACACCATGATCAAGTGGGATTCATGCCTGGTAGGTAAGGTTGATTCAACATATGTATATCAGTCAATGGGATACACCAAATTAACAGAATAAAGGATTAAAAAGCATAAGATCATCTCAATAGATGCAGAAAAAGCATTTGACAAAACAACATTCATTTATAATAAAAAACAACTCTCAACAAAATAGATATAGAAAGAATTTACCTCAATATTACTGGATACATATTACTGGAAGTCTTAGCCAGAAGATTAGAGAAGAAAAAGAAAGGAAAGGAATTCAGATTGAAAAGGAAGAAGTTAAATTATCCATTTGCAGATGACATGATTACATACGTAGATAACCCTAAAGACTCAACAAAAAACTGTTATAAATAACAAGTTAATTCAGTAAAATTGAAGGATACAAAATCAAAATACAAAAATCAATGACATTTCTCTACAGTAGCATGAACTATCCAAAAAGGAATTTAAAAAAACAATTCTATTTATAATAGAAACAAAAAGAATAAACTTATCTAAGGAAGTGAAAGACTTGTACACTAAAAGCTATAAAACACTGATGAAGGAAATTAAAGAAGACAAATAAATGGAAAGACATCTCATGTTCAGGGATTAGAATAATTAATATTAAAATACTTTACTACCCAACGTGATCTATCATTTCAATGCAATCCCTATCAAAATCCCAATGCATTCTTTACATTTATATAAGAATGTACATACATTTACATAAGAATCCTAAAATTCTTATGGAATCAAATAAAACTTTTAGTAGCCAAAGCAACCTTGAGCAGGAAGGACAAGCTGGAGACATCACAGGTCCTGATCTCAAAATATTTTACAAAGCAGCCATAATCAAAATAGTATGTAAGTGGCATAATAATAAGCATATAAACTGATGGAACAAAATAGAGATCCCCAAAATAACTTCACATATTTATGGCCAACTGATCTTTGACAAGAGTGCCAAGAATACACAATAGGGAAAGGACAGTCTTTCAATAAATGATGTTTGGAAAAATGGATATACACACGCACAAGAATGAAATTGGATCCTTATGTCACACCATGAACAAAAGTCAACTCTAAATGTATCAAAGGCTTAAACATAAAATCTTTATCTACAAAACTACTCAGAGAAAACATAGGGGAAAACATTTTTGACATTAGTCTTGGCAATGATTTCTTGGTCGTGATACCAAAAGCACAAGGAAAAAAAAACAAAATAGACAAGTGGGATTATATCAACTAAAATCTTCTGCAAAGCAAAAGAAACAAACAATAAAGTGAAAAGACAAGCTATAGAATGGAAGAAAATATTTGGAAGACATATATCTGATAAGGCGTTAATCTACAAAATAGATAATAATGAATTCCTATAATCCAATAGCAAAAATTCTTGATTTATAAATGGACTACAGACTTTAATTGACATTTCTCCAAAGAAGACATACAAATGCTAACAGGTATATGAAAACGTGCTCAATGTCACTAATTATCTGGGAAATACAAATCAAAACCACAATGAGATATCACCTCACACCTATTGTAATGCCTGTTTTTCAAAAAGACAAAAGAAAATGTGTTGGCATGTGTGTGAAGAAAGGGGAATCTTGTACTCCGTTGGTGGGAGTGTAAGTTGGTACAGCCATTATGGAAAAGAGCCTTAAAAAATTAAAAATAGAATTACTATATGACCCAGGAGTCCCACTTCTGGTTATATATATAAGGGAAATGAAATCCGGATCTCAAAGATATAACTGCAGCCCCAAGTTCATTGTATTACTCACAACTACCAAGCTATGGAAACAACCTGAATGTCTGTCAATAAGTGAATTGATAGAGAAAATGTGGTATACACACACACTCACACCCACACAATGGAATATTATTCGGCCTTATAAAAGAAGATAATCCTGCCATTTGTGAAAAAATGGATGAACTTTCAGGACTGTATGCTAAGTGAAATAAGCTAGACATGGAAAGACAAATACCGCACAATATCACTTATATGTGCAATCTAAAATACTCAGACTCATAGACGCAGAAAGTACGATGGTAGTTACCAAGGTTAGGGTGGAGGAGGAAATGAGATGTTGGCTAACGGGTACAAAGATTTAGTTATGCAAGATGGATAAATTCTGGAGATCAAATGTATAGCACATTGACTATAATTAACGATACTGTATCATATACTTGAAATTTGCCAAAAGGGTAGATCTTAAGCATTCTTACCACAAGTACTCACAGACACACATACACATATGCACACACACACACAAGAAAATAGTAACTATATGAGGTGATGGATATGTTAATTAGCTTGATTGTGGTGATGATTTCAGAATGTGTACGTTTACGAAAACATCAAGTTGTAAACCTTAAATATATCACATTTCTGTTTGTCAATTATTCCTCAATAAAGCTGAAAAAAGTATAACTGATATGCTAAGAAAGAAGAGAAAATAGAATCTTATAAAATGCTCAATTAGAACTGCAACAGGTAGAAAAATTATAGAAGACAAAAATAGGAACAAAGAACAAGGGTATAAATAATAAAGTTATAAATGTGGTAGATATTAATTTAACTATATTACTACTCACTTTGAACATTAATGGTCTAAATGCACCAATCAAAAGACAGAGATCATCTGAGTGGATCAAAAACTAAGACCCAACTATATGTTGTCTACAAGAAACCCACTTTAAATATAAAGATACATATAGATTAAAAGTAAATGGATGGAGAAAGACATACCATGCTAACACTAAACAAAAGAAAGTGAGAGATATTATATTAATTTCAGGCAGAGCTTACTTCAGAACAAGAAAAACAATCAGGGTTAAAGAGGCATCTTGCATAATGATAAAGAAGTAAATTCTCCCAAAAGACATAATGATCCTTCACATGAATGTGCCTAACAATAGAGAATCAACATATGTAAGGCAAAAACTGATAGGACTGCAAGGAGAAATAAATGAAACCACTATTATAGTTAGAGACTTCAACACTTCTCTGTCAGAAATGGATAACTCTGGTAGGCAGAAAATCAGTAAAGGTATAGTTTAACTCAACAACTCCATCAATCAAATGGATATAATTGACATCTATAGACTACTTCATCCAAGAACAGCAGTATACACAGTCTTCTCAGGCTCACATGGAACATTCACCAAGATAAACCACATTCTAGGCCACAAAACTAATCTTAACATATTTATAAGAATAGGCATCATGCAATGTCTGCTCTCAGACCTCAGTGGAACTAAACTAGAAATCCATAATAGAAAGATGACTTAAAAAATCTAAAATTACATGGACATTAAACAACATGCTTTTAAATAACAGTCGTCAAAGAGGAGATTTTAAGAGAAATTAAAATATATATTGAACTAAATAAAAATGAAAGCTTAACATCTGTGGAATGCATAAAAGCAGTGCTTAGAGAGGAAGTTATAGGATTGAATGCATATATCAGAAAAAAATAAAGATATAAAATCAATAATGTAAGTTTACACTTAGGAAACTAGAAAAAGAGGAGCAAATAAGTTCAAAGCAGAAGAAAATAAAAAATAAGAATTAGAGCAGAAATCAATTAAATTGAAAACAGGAAATCAATAGAGAAAATCAACAGAACCCCAAACTGTTTCTTTGAAAAGTTCAACAAAACTGATAAGCGTCTAGCCAAGCTAACTAAGAAAAAAAAGAGGGGACACAAATTCCATTATAATATCAGAAATGAAAGAGAGAGCATCACTCCAGAGCCTAAGATCATTATAAAATGGTAATACAGAATACTTTGAACAACTCTATATCCACAAATTTGATAACCTGGATGAAATGGACCAGTTCCTTAAAAAACACAATTTACCAAACCCACACAAGAAGCAATAGACAGTCTGAATAGGCTTGCATCTATTTCATAAATTGAATCAATAATTAATTATCTTCTGAAACAGAAAGCACCAGCCACAAATAAGTTCACTGGTGAATTATACCAAACATTTAAGGAAGAAGTTATACCAATTCTTTATAATCTCTTCCAGAAGCTTGAAGCAGAGGTAATACTTCCTAACTTATTCTGTGACAGCCGGCATTAGTCTAATAGCAAAACCAGATAAAGATATTACAAGAAAAGACTACAGACTGATATCTCTTATGGATATAGATACAGAAGTCCTTAAGAAAATATCAGAAAACTGAACCCAACATTGTATAAAAAGTATTATACACCATGACCAAATGGGCTCTAAATGGATCCAAATGGGATCTATCCCAAGTATGCAAGGCTGGTTTGACATTTGAAAATCAATTAAGGTAATCCATCACATCAACAGGCTGAAAAAGAAAAACACATGATCATATCAATAGATGCTGAAAAAGCATTTGACAAAATCCAACATATGTTTAATATAATGCCTATATACCACAATGGGAGAGGAAATGGATTAAGGCATGATAATTGAGGTTGATGACCATGAGTTTAGTGCAAGAATACTTAGTTTTGGTTGTCTCTTCTCCTCAAGTCATTCAGCACAGAGGCTGAAGGGAGGAGTGGTCGTAAAGCTGGATTAAGCCAGGTGGTAGTGTTGCCAAGTGATTATGACAAAAAATGATTATAATGATTGACTGTGGAATTTAAGCCAAGTGAGGAGGTGAGTGGGCCCAACAAAAGAGCGATGGCCAGAGGAAACTGTTGGTAGTACAGTAGAGGTTCCCATGGGGTGAAACATTGTAGATTTCAGGGTAGTAGAGAAAGCAGTTGGAAAAAACAGGAGGAGTTCATAGAGTAGGATGCGTGAAATTAAAGTTAAGAAGGAGTTGCAGTAATGAAAAGAACTCAGGTAAGATCAGGGAAATGATGGCTGAGGTAGGAAAGAAAGCAAACTCATTTGAGGAGAGGAGTATGACAAGGAACTGAGAGGCCTGAGTGTTGGGTATTGAAATCAACAAGAATTAAATAGGATTAGTGATTCAGAGACATTATGGGGATGCCATTAGTGTTAGTGGAGAAAAGCCACAGTGAAGGATTTCAAGTGATGTAACATGATAACATTATACTCAGTTCTATTTCTGTTTTGTCTTATTTTTAGAGCAGAAAGAGAAAGTGGTCTGAAATAAAAGCAAACATGAGAAGGGCTTAGTGGCATGGAGGTTATAAAAAGGAAAAAAAAAGAGAGACAGCCAATATTTGAGAAGCAAAGTAGGAACGAGTCAATGTTCTATTGGATCAAGAAGGTGAATTCAGAGAACAGTGTGAGGACAGAGGGGATTTTGCTAATAAGGAATCATAAATTCCATAGGAATCATTGGAATGGTTTCAGGAGAAGGGGAGGGGGATCAGAAACGGGGACATAAGACAAGTGAGTGTCTTAAGGGGTTTAGACTTTAGCATATGAGAGGAAAGGAAATATGGTATTTAATTTGATTTGGGGGGACATTTCTTTATATAATTCTAAGCAGATGTCTTTTCTATGATTTATGTGAATATGTGTATGTTTATGAATATTTATATCATGGATAGTTTTTCCAATCTATTGATTGTCTTTTACCTTATCTATGGTATCTTTTTGTGTTAGTAAGTTTAGCTACTTTTATTTTTTAAGTTTAGTTTAGTACCTTGGTCTTTGGGATTATGTTTAAGAAAAAGTTGCCTTTTCAAGTTAATAAGCCTGCTGTCCTAACACATTAACTTTTTCCCCTTTTGCCTTTGATTCATCAGGATCTCTTATTCTGTTCAATTGATTCACATGCCTATATATGTGCCAATATCACATTGTTTTTATTAACATAACTAGTTGACATAGTTTGATATGTGGTAGACCAACTCTTCTTTCCTACCACTCACACTGTCTTTTGTTTTTTTTCCCAAAGCTTATTTGGCTGTTCTTAACCATTTACTGTTCCATTTGAATTCTGAGTTATAATGTAAAAAAGTTAACAGTAAAATGCTATTTAATGTAGGATATATTTTTTGAAATATAAAGATACTGCAAATGACTTTTAGGATTTTAATTAGCAGCAAAATTTTTAAAATAATTTTCTGAAGGAAAGGAACACATAACAATTGAAACGCTAGTATGAGGACCATTAAAAAAGCCATAATAAAGAAGAATTTTTGAAAACTATAAAGCAAATGAAAGATTTATTGTAAATCCAAAAGCGTTTCATAATGTATTGTATTGCATTGTCAATGTGGAACTAAACCGATTGAATTTCAATTGTTGGTCAACCTTGCATTCTTGGAATAAACCCAACTTGGTCATAATGTGTTACCTTTACTTATATTGCTGAATTTGACTTCTGATATTTTATATATATTTGCTTTGCTTCTATGTTCATAACAGAGATTGAGGTTGCAATTTTTCTTTCCTTTTATGTCCTTTTTAAGTTCTGGTATCAAGTTTATTCTAGCCTCCTAGAATGCAGAGCTGTCCCCCATTTTCATTTTTATAAAATATTGTGCAATTTTTTTTAAATGCTTGAAAGAAGTTAAGAATGAGGTCATCTAGCCTGTAGATTTCTACATTTGATGGAGAGGGTTTCAACTCCAGATTTAATGCTTTAAAAGAAGTAGGCCTAGTCACATTTTCTTTTTCTTCTAGTTTCAGTTTTGTTAAATTGTATGGTAATTAAATTTTAGCCTTCTTTGTTTTTAACATTGTATTAAAGGCTATAAACTATGTGCATTTATATATATAGGCACTAGTAGAGCAATATAAGCTTTCTTTTGAATAGTTTTGCATGGTAGCTTTTTCTTTAAATTTACTTTTACTTAAAATTACATCTTTATATTAAAAATGTGTCTCTTGTAAGCAGCATATTGTCACTTTTTACTCTAGTATGACAGTCTTAGCCTTTTAATTAAAATATTTATACATTTTCATTTAATGCGATTACTGATATATATATTTTTTCTATCTTGTATTTATTTTCTATTCAAACCGCTTGTCTTATGTTTCTTTTTTTTTGCTTTATTTCCTTCTTTTGGATTAATCAAAAGATTTTTTATGCTCAATTTCTCTCCATTAGCTTGTAAGCCATATATTTTTTAATGTGTTTTTAAAATATTTTTTCTATTTTTTGAATGTACATACCTAGCTTTTTAAAATTCTTCTTTGAAAACTCCAATAACTAGACCACCTCTGAAATTGTTTCTCTGAAATTGTTTTTTGTACTTCTTTTGTGTTCATTTGATCCTATTGTAATGGTTTGTAAATTTTTCATTAAATGCTACACATTGTGTTAGAAAAATTGTAGAGATTTATGTTGTTTTCTTACAACAGAGAGGGTGGGGGTAATTACCACAGTGCAAATAGAGACTAAGCTAACTCTGGATTTTACAGGACTCTGTCCCCCTTGAATTTCTCTAACTTTCTTACCACGACTGATTATGAGACACCCATGTGCCTCACACACTATGCTTCTGGTCATCATGTTTAGACGCCTATCCCTTAAAACTGCTGGGAGATTAGCCACATTTGGAAATCTCTGGAATCTCTATCTTGCAGATAATAGGTGAGGCAGAGGGGGAATAGGGCAGGATGATTGCCTGAAATCTTTTATCCTCTTTATTTGACTATTAAAATGATCTGGAAAACAAATTGGACCAGTATTTACACAGCTGAATTCCTGCAACTAGTTTGGTGAATGACTACTAATGAGACCCTGTATGGCATTTTATTTATTTTTAATTATTACTATTTTTAAAAGTGTAATTAAGATATAATATCCTATTAGCTTCAGGCGTACATCATATAATTGGATGTTTATATACACTACAAAATGATCACCATGATAAGTCTAGTTACCATCTATCACCATACAAAGTTAGTACAATATTATTGACTAAATCCTTTATGCTATACATTACATCCCCAAGACTTATTTATTTTATAACTGGAATTTTGTACTACTTAATCTCCTTTACCTATTTTGCACCCCCTCAACTCCTTCCCCCTCTGGTAACCAGCAATTTGTATCCTGTATCTATGAATCTATTTCTGTTTTGTTTTTTTATTTGTTTTATTTTTTAGATTCCACATCAAAGTGAAATCATACAGTATTTGTCTTTCTCTGTCTCATGTATTTGAAATAACATAATACACTGTAGCGCCATCCATGTTGTTGCAAATGGCAAGATTTCATTCTTTTTTATGGTCAAGTAATATTCCATTGTATATATGTATAACACATCTTCTTTAATCATTCATCTATTGATGGACACTTAGTTTGCTTCTACATCTTGGCCGTTGTAAATAATACTGCAATGAACATAGGAGTGAATATATTATTTTCAAATTAATGTTTTTTTTCTTTTGAATAAATATCCAGAAGTAGAATTGCTGTGTTGTATGGTGCTTCTGTTTTTAATTTTTTGAGGATCTTCCATACTGTTTTCCACTGTGGCTCCATGAATTTACATTCCCACCAACAGCATATGAAGGTTCCCTTTTCTCCACATCCTCCTCAAAACTTATTATTTTTGGTCTTTTTGATAATAGCCATTCTGGCAGGTGTGAGGTGATATCTCATTGTGGATTTGATTTGTATTTTCCTGATTAGTGATATTGAACATCTTTTCAAGTACCTGTTGACCATCTGTATGTCTTCTTTGGAAAAATGTCTCTTCAAGTCCTCAGAAATTTTTTAATTGGTTTTTTTTTATATTAAGTTATGTAAGTTCTTTATATATTTGTGATAAGTTCTACTTATGTTTCTGGCATTGGTGCCACTTCATTAGCAATGTGGCCATTCAAATTAAAAGAAACAGCAAGGGAAGGATTCTCATTGTTTATATGATCTATTGAGATTCTAGTTCACCACTACCACATGTCACAGAAACACTGAAATGGCTCAGCAAGAGGAACCATAGCAAAGTTAAGTAATGTAGTCGATGATAATATTGATATGTGTATTTGCTCCTACATCCTAACTCGCCAGATCATTTGCACTAAAAAGTGTGGCAGCATCTATGAAAATTTATGTGACTAATGAAAATAGCTGAAGGATATAATGTTATAGGCATTCTCTCATTTCACACTCATACACACAGACACACAATGGAGAATTATCATACATTTATAGTAACTCAATAGTGTGAAAACAAGTTACCAAATTCAACCATAAGATGAAACAAACAAACAAACGACAGACTTAGTTACAGGGACAATGTTGAAAATTATTTGCGTACCTTGCTTCTGGAAAGCAGCAAAGGTTGAGAAACGTCCCTGCCTTTTTGGGTTCTGAGAGATGGCTAACCTCAAAGGACCACCTTATGTTAGGAGATAAGACTTGTTTCCATCTTTCCTTAAGACTCACTTCTTTACCTGTCTTTATAAAACCCAAGATTTCATTCTTTTTCTCTCAGACATTCCTCATTAATGAACATTCTCCTTATTGCAATAGCCTGAATAAAGGTTTTTTACCTTTTTATCTTTAACAAACATCTTTTTTTACCTTTAACAACAGAAAAGAGAAGACTTTAATAAAAATATAATTTATACCTTTAAGGAGTGTTATTCTATATGACAAATGAGCATGATGATATGCAAAGAAGCAACCTAAGTTATTTAGAAAATTGCAAGTAAAAGTACCTAAAGGGTACAATTCAAAGGCACCATTTAGTAAAGAATTGGTGATTTGGATGATTAAGCTGAAAGACTTTCAAGAATATAGTGTAAAAAGACAAAGAGATGGAAACTATGTGAAAAGTGAGATAAATGACATGTAACGTTGATCATGAAGTTTCCATATCTACATAATAAGAGTTCTGTAGGAAGAGCCATAAGATTGGAAAAAGAGCAAAAAACAAAGACTTGATTGTTGAGACAGTTCGAGAACTGAGAAGACATGGGCTTTCAGATTGAAAGGATTACCAAGTGATAGGGTGATATATTTTTGGAGAAAAAAAGATTCTAAAGCTATCCTAGTGAAATTTCTGTGCTCCAAGAGAAAATCCTAAAACTTTTCAGAGTGGAAAATCTTGAAAAAGTTACTTACAAACTAACAAGACACAGGCTAGCATCAGCTATTCTAATACATAATGTCATCAAATAATAATGATAGCTAACATATTTAGCACTGACTTTGGTCTAAGTTCTTTGTTCATGTTTTCTCTTTGAATTTTCTTAACACTCTGATGACGTGGGTACTTATGATCACCCTCACTTTTCAGAGAAGGTAGTTTAGGTACAAAATATTAAATAACTAACTTGCCTAAGGTCACATAGCTGGTAAGTGGTGGAAAGAGATTCAAATATGGACAGCTTGGCTTCAGAGTCCATGCTTTGGTCTGATATGGGAAAAGCGTTTATGTAGAGCAAGCCATTATCCAAATGTTAGGGAAAAATAAATATATTTTTAGGCAGTCCAAGACTGAGACATTTTCCTTGATGAAATCACATAGGAAGAGAATGCACACACTTAGAAAAAATCGAAGGACTGAGTCCTGGGTGTTCTAATATTTGGAGGTTTGGCCAAGGAGACACTAAGAGAGTCAAGAGGGGAGTTCCAGACAGTAAGGGAAAAACGTGTTCCAAGAAAAAGGGACGAATGTCAATAGCGAATGAAGCTATTAGGTTGAATGCGGAGGATCAAAGTATAATTCTTGGATTTGGTAATGTGGAAATCATTGGAGAAGCGAGTGAAGACAAAAATCTGACTGGGGCAGCTTTGTGAAGAAACGGGAAGAGAGACTGCAGAGACAAGAGGTATAAACCCTCCCTGATTACAGGTCCATATATGATCTTCGGTCTATATACAGCATAGAGACTCAAGTCCAACTTGATGAAAGATCTAAACTTAAATAACCAATTTTAAAATTCTAGATAAAAGTGTGTAGGGATAGGTTTATATCTTATCGTGGGAATACTTAAGCAAGGCAAGAAATTGAGAAGTTGGACAACAGAAAAAGTGAAATCACTGTAAATAAAGGTTAAAAAGCAATAATAGACTGGTGAAAGTATCTGCCATCAATAAAACAAGGAAATGATTTTAATCTTCAACAAAATGTGAATATAAAAACTTCTGATAATTTGAAAACACAATTTAAAATTGAATGCCCAGTTTAAAGAAAATAAACACAATAAATAATGCAAATAAAAAGAGGAAAAATCTCAAACACAGGAAAGTTTGGGAATGCAAATTAAAGAACCTGGATACTAATTCTTGTCCATTAGTTGTGAAAAAAATGAAGATAATTTTATATGCTAAGTTGGGGATGACATGGGACGAAAGACTACTCTTATATGTTGGTGGGAATGTAGATTGATACAAACTTTCTGGAATCAGTTTGGAAGTCTCTGTCAAAATTTAATTTCTAATTTAAATTTCAGAATTTGGTCCTGCAACCGTCATAACTCTTGTGTAAAATGACATATGTACAGGAGTATTTGTTGCAGTTTTATTTGCAAAAGAAAAAAGACAAATAGAAAAAAAATAAATTATTTTGGTAACATGAAATGGCCTCCAAGCAAATGTTAAGTATGAAAAGCAAGTTGTGGTATAATTTATTAATGAATTGATAAAAAAGACATAACTACCCCAATAATGATACATAAAAGAAAGACTGTCTGGAAATCTACATGAAAAATGTAAACTGTGGTAAACTCTGAGGTGTGGGTTTAGGGTGTGGAGAGAGAAATAATAATGGATCACTATCTTATTTTACTTAAAGGCTTATTGAATCATTTGAAGTTTTTAATAAGCAATGCTTTTTTTGAATTTTAAAGGAAGAAATTTTTTTTTTTACTTTAAAAGGGAGAAAAAGAAAAGAAGCATAACTATATTCTCGCATTACAACATATATCAAAACCAATTCTACATGGATAAAAGAGATAGATATAAGAATGAAACTTAGAAGATCTAAAGGGTTTCTCACAATTAAAGGATCACTATAAGGCTAAAATGCTGGGGAAAAAATCAGTAAATGGCATATTTACATTTTTGTTAAATATGTACATTTGCATAAAGTATGCATAGAAAATTAGACACATGGAAAAATGTGTTAACAGTGGCTATTTCTTAAATGGCAACATTCATTACTGTTATAGATTTCAGTAAACTTTCTGTTTTTTTCCAACAAGCAGTGATTGTGTTTTATAATAAGGTGGAACAGTATGTCAAGTTTATTTGACCTACCTGCTATATAAGGTCTAGGAGTCTGGACAACAGCTTGTGCATCAGGAAGTGTGTCTTGTTCAATCTGACCAACAGCAGAACAAAGGGTGCTACAGAACAGAAAGAATAGATTGGCCTTGAGTCTTGCACACATCTTTGCTTTGGCATTATTAGATGCAATAATGAGAACTTGAACTAGGAGATTGAATATTGATTATTTGTATTCTTTGTTTTTAGCTGCTCAAGAAGGTGAACTGAGGAGTGAACTGCTTCTTGGTTATCAACTTCACCCAACCATTAAGTGGATTTTTAGATTCTTATCTCTTCTTTCAATCCCTTGACTGTTCTGCCTTGGAACTGCATCTGTCCCACGGACTGACCCCCAGTCCATGAGGAAAGGCCAGGTCATCATGAAGCCACATGGATCAGAACTTTTGTTTGGTGAGTCTGCGTTTGGGAACCTCCAGTCCAGTGAAGGGAAAGCTGGATCCAAGTTTGTTGTATCCTTGTTTCTCCCGACCATGATTCTGACATTCCATAGGAAACAAGCTAACCTTGACCATTCTATGGAGCAGACATGGTGGCAGGTGTTTCAGATTCAGCATTGAGCACCATAGCATGGAAGGAAGTTAAATAATAATCTAATTACAATTTTAATAAGAGCTGCAGTGTAGAAGTTTGTTATGGGCTGATTGTGTTCCCCAAAATTCATCTGTGGAAGCCCTAATATCCAGAACCTCAGAATGTGACTGTATTTGGAGATAGGGCCTTTAAAGAGGTGCTTAAATTAAAAGGAGGTGTTTTGGGTTCTTTTTTTTCAGTAGGCCCTAATCCAATCTGACTGGTGTTTTTTATTGGAAGGGGAGATCAGTACACACAGAAAGACAGCAAGGATGTGCTTGCACAGAGAAAAGGCCGTGTGAGGACACAGTGACATGGTAAGGAGGTGGCCATCTGCAAGCCAAGGAGACCTCAGAAGAAACCAACCAGGCCAATAACCTTGAGTTTGGACTTCCGGCCTCCAGAACTGTGAGAAGATAAATTCTTATAAATTCTTATTATAAATTCTTAAGCCATCCAGTGTGTGGCATTTTGTCATAGTAGCCCTAGTAAACTAACGCAAAGTTCAAGGTTCTCTTAGAAAGTGTAACAAGCAAAGACTACTTTCCACAGGGAGAGGGCTTAAGCCTCAATGTGAAGAATAAGTAGTAAGCAATGCAATTCAGGTAGATGAAACCCTAAGAGAAGTGGGAAGAAACTTAAGGAATTTAAACAGGAATTCATATGATCTTATTGGAATTTTTAGGAGATAAACCTAGTTACAATGTGGAAACCAGTGAGATGCTTGGATCAACAAAAGAGAGCAAAAATAAGTAAATGCATTGGTGTCCCAGAGCAAAACGTGAAAGATGAACTGTTACTAAAAGCCAGAGCATAAAGTGGTCAGCAAGGTGCCTTGAGGTTGAGAGGTCTACTTAGATGTTAGAGGGAGTTGGCAGTCCTAACTAGCAGCTTCTGAAGCAAGACTGAAGTGGACATCAAGTTGAAGTGGCCTGAGGATGGAATCGCACGTCAGGAAGTGGATTCAGTATCTTCAGATAGCCTCTTTGAGAAGTTTGGCTGTGGAAGCCTGGAGGGAGTTTGAATGGGAACCACTGGCCATCTGGAGAGATGCATTGTAGATTTCTCTATGTACAGTGGTTCTCAGTGTGGGGAAACAGCAGCACCAGCATCAGCTGGGAACTTTGGAAAATGCAAATTCTCAGCCACCCTCCCTCCAACCTACTGATTCAGGAATTCTGGGGGCAGGGCCCAGAGAAGCACTGCTTTTAGAAGGTTAGTTAAGCTTTGTGGAGATGGATTACAGGCATAGAAAGCCCTCATGATTGGTGGAGTTTCTGTCTGAATTTTTAATTCTTTTAGTTCATTTATTACTGTCCAATGAGGGGAGATATGCATGTGTGCACACCCTGCTGTCTGTACCAGAAATGATAATGAGTGAACCTGAGACACGTGAAATGCCATGCCAGAATATCATGGCCAAGTTTTGTGAGGTTGTGTCTTAAGTTATACATTCAAAGATGTTTGATTGTTCAAAGGTGTTTGTTCTTCTCCACCCACTCTCAACCCTCCCTGTGTTGACTTAATGTAACATTTATATGCACTCAGTTTATTTAAGGAAAATTTTTTCAGCGTTCATAACCTCTCTTTCCTTTTTATATACAGTAATTTCCCTGTTAAGTAAGTGTTCAAAACGTCTTTCAAACTTTAAACTCTGAAATACTTATCTCCTTTAGATTAACATTCTTATACCTATGATCCTTTTCAAGCTCTTTATTAATTCATACTTTTGAAAATTTTGGCATAATCATGATTTAACAATTTATAGGTTTTATAGCTTTATTTCTCACTTAGTGGTGTTTCTTCTATCTCTGAATTCAGCACTGATGGTGAATGTGAATGACAGTAAGGGATAAAGAGATGCTGCTTGCCTCTGTGTATCATGTATAAGGCTTAGCACTTAATTGGGGGTTTATAAATTTTAGCTGTTGTAATCATTATCAGAATAACTACAACCATTACAAGTGCTAACACCAACACCAGAGCTGAGCTCTGCACTGGGTCTGCATTATTTGCTCCACTCATTCACTCTTTCAAACCTGAGTCAGCTTTTTGACTGTGTGAACTTGATCTTGTTTAGTCTTATAGGTCTCATGTGAAAAAAAACACTTTTGTTATTTTCTTTTTTAGTAAGAACTGCAAAATAACCATAATCTTTTCCTTGTGTATTCAAAATATTCTGCCTGGGAGCATACTTAAACTCTAGAAAGCTTATACTAATTTAAATTACAATAGCATCATCTTTTGTGCTTGTCATTTTCTTGCCAAGGCTTTGTTACTTCCATGGCAACACATACTGTATTTTACTTTGTGTTTAAAAATTATTTATGCAGAGCAATGAACTAGTTTTTATGAATATTCAACAATGTGTTTCAAGTGGTGAAATGTTCTGAGCCTTCTCTTAAATCCTTCCTACAAATAATTTCTAAATTAATCCTTTGAAGTGCAGCCCTCATCATGTCTCTCCCCTGCTCAAAAATCACCAATGACCCCTCACTGTTTACCAAGTAAAGCCCACCCTCTTTGGTCTGGCTTTTGCCTCCTTGGTAATCTTACCTTGACCTACTTTTACAAACTTACCATCTTACCTCTAACCTCCTAACGTATGTCTAAGAATGCTTTGCCTGCAAATAATAGAATGGCACATTAAAATGGCATAAACAACAAAGATGTTACATCATAAAAAAGGAAATATGAGTGTGAGGGGCAATGGTTGTTTAATTAAAAGCCCCGGTATTATTATGGAACCAGTTCACCTCTGCAGTTCTGAGGTATTGCCCTAATTGTGCTAGGATGGCTGCTTCCATTCAAATTGTCACATGCACGAAGAGACAGAAGAGAGAAAATCTCTATCTTATGTCTTATCACGAATAAGGAAAATCTTCCCAGGGCCTTCCAGCAAACTTTCTTTCTTTCTTTTCTTTTTTTGTAACATCTGCTGGGCAGAGTTTATTTCACACCCATGTTGAAATCACACACCTAGTCTGGGAAAGGAGATCATCAGAACTGGCCTAGGCTGATGAATATGCTGCTTCTGCTTCTGGGAATATTCCAGCTTTCCATGAAAGGCATGACTGCTCAGAGGAGGATGAAGAAACTCAGGATTCAGATGTCGAAGAAAGGAGGAAATGGCTATTGTATAAACAACCAACTATGTCTTCCACATCAACTAAGCCGTTCATTTTAAAGTGAAGACTAAGAATCAAGCATTTTTTATCACCACAATTACATTGCATGGCATGCAGTGACACTGACCCCTGGAAAAGCCTTTATAATATATACTCTATTTCTTTCTTAAATTATTTTCATATACTAGGGCTTGCAATATCTGAATCTTATCCCCACTCGTGACTTTTTGGCCTCCCTTTGGCCAAGATCAAAGTCTCTTTTATATACTCTACCTTCTGTATCACTTTTTCAAGGTAAAACCTTATTTATGATTGGTCAGTCCTAGAAATAATCCTCATCTTTGTGCTTTCCAGTGAGCAAAAAGCACTCATGCAGTCATTTGAGGGCGCCAGCTGAGCCATTCCTGTACTATTGGAGGCTTTAGAGTCAATGGACAGCCCAAGACTCCATAATACTTATCACTTAATAATTCCTGTAAACATCCACCTGCATCACTCTCCTGCATTTATACAATTCCCTCTCCCTTTGCAGCTGTTTCCATTCTCCCCTCCCTAAATCCAAGTGTATATTTTATTTATCCAGTTTGTCAAATAATTGTTTCTTTTATCAAGTTTTAAAATGAAAAAATAACATGCAGAAGAGTTGCTTTTGGGGGATCCATGAGGTTGGATTATTTGGGTCATAAATTAAATAGAAATATAGATATACAAACTTTTAGAGAATTATTTATAGTTTTCTTTGAAAACAATTAATTACAAGTACATTCATAAAGGCAGGCATTTGTCTTTAGATTTGTTCATTTATATATATATATATATGAGAGAGAGAGGTGTTCATTTTATTAATGCATTAATGAGGGAAAATATACAAGTTTATACATATTTGGCAAAAATACGAATTATTTTTAATGGCTATATCTTTGGCTATATTTCTGGTTTTAACACATAAAATTATTGGTTATGTAGCCAACATAAAGAATTAGTCACATAGAAGAAATGTGTTCCTAGCCAAATATACTCCTTGCATTATTTACAGGAAACATTAATTATTTGCCCACTGGCTTAATTGATTTGAACTATTCAAGAGAATAAAACATAAGGGGTTTTTGCAACAGGTTTAGGGCACGAGGAATTTAATCTCATGGGTATTGTAATAAATGAACTTTCCCCCTAGTACTCTATCTCCAGTAAGCATAGCTTGAGAGAGACTTGTATATTAACTCTGTCAATGTTTACATTGTTTAAAATGTCTTTAAAACAACATATAATTAAAGCTACTTTTTTAAGATATCACTGAATTATTGAAAACTGAAATATCTATTCACTAGTCTGAGCAAGACTGAATAGAACACCTAGTTATTATCTTTAGCTGGTGCCCTTTATTTTCCAAGATAATTTTGTATTATTGATTGTTTTACTTCTCTTCTTTGAGTTATGCTTAATAAGTGGTGTATTTCCTACAAGTGCCTTTAACTTTGAGAAAACAGGTATAATATGTAACATTTTTAATACTTTCTTTAAAACTTGGTACTTTCAGGTAAGAGACAAACAAAGTTTATGCATCTTACATTGGTAAATTGTCTGTTTTAATTTGTGTCAAATATTATATTTTTTGCAAATTTTTTTGGGGGGTACTCAATAATTAATACCAAGTAGTATGATTTTTTTGCAAACCTCATTTTGGTAGTACAGGTCTTCCTTGACTTACAGTAAGGTTATGACCTTATAAACCCATTGTTAAGTTGAAAATATTAAGTTAAAATTGCATTTAATACACCTAACCTACTGAACATTGTTGCTTAGGCTAACCTACTTTAAACACACTCAGCACACTTATATTAACCTACGGTTGGGCAAAATCATCTAACACAAAGCCTGTTTTATAATCAACTTTTGAATATCTCACGTAATTTATTGAATACTTTACTGAAAGTGAAAAACAGATGGTTGTATGGGTATAGAATGGTTGTAAGTGAACTGGTTGTTTACCCTTGGGATCACAGGGCTGACTGGGAGCTGCGGCTTGCTGCCGCTGCCCAGTATCATAAGAGAGGACTGTACCACATATTGCTAGCCCAAGAAAAGATGAAAATTTAAAATTCGAATTGTGGTTTCTGCTGAATGCATATCACTTTCACACCATTGTAAAGTTGAAAAATCATAAGTTGAACCATCAGAAGTCAAGGATAAAATATACTTTCATTTTCCTCCCAAAGCTCATCTTTCTAGTTAATACGTAACCCGTAAACACAAATGATCCAATGGTCATTTCTAATGGTTTACATTAAATTCACATATTTGAATTGGTCCAGAGAATTTATGGTCTGTGATGACTTTAATCCAGGGGAATTTCTGAAAATGGATTCATTCGCAAACTCCCTGCTTTTCTAGGAAGGCCTTTGCCTTAGTTTGCACTACAGAAAAGCCCCTTTAATCTCCAACTGATAGATCTCCGTGAATTTAACTCTTCCTGCTTAAATAACATGACACAGGGGTCTTCTGGGGCAAGAGACCAATTTGCTCCTCTGTAAATCCACACAATGTTTGGAATTCGCCTGTGATGAGAGTAAAACTGCTTGATTGACAGAGTATGCTGACTAACACATACACACACATATGCATGCACATACATGCTATCTGATAAGTGAAAAAAGTATCCGCAGCAGGTAAACTAATGGTTTAACTTGGTAGGAGAAGAGATCAATAACTGATAAAAATTTTAGCAGGAGTTTTTCACTTGCTATCTATATATAACTGGAGGAAACTCTCCTTATCTAAATTGTTTTCCAGAATATAACCTCTGACAAGGTCCACCTCCAGGGAATGTCTTCTACGAATAAAAGTGGTTGTGGCTTAGTGTCCCAGAACAGCATTTTCTGCTGGGGAAGCTGGATAAGGAGGACACTTACGTGGAATTTAAGTGAGCATCATTGTGTGCCATTAAGGACCACTGGTCCAGAGTCTGTTTTAAAGTTACCTCGGCAGCCATTCTTCTGTCCTCTTTTTCCTGTGGAAGGGCCTTCATAACAGGCAGTATATTTATCTCCCTGAGACACTATAATTCTTCTGTTTTAAATAATTTTGTAGCATCCATTTCATAGAATTTTATAGTCTCAGCTGGAATCCTTCAAATTTGTGTACTCATGTGGCATTTGAGGTTAGATATATTTAGATCTCTGTCATATATAGGATCCATCTGGAGACTTGCCCAATATTAATGGACAAATGCTACAACTCATAAGATACCAAGAGGCTGGAAGATCATGGCAAGATCTGTGGCTGGAAGTTCCAGTTACAATTACCTCTTAGTTGCCAGTCAAGTTCCAAGCTTCTTGCAAGGTTTCTGACGATATTCCTACTCCCCCTGATGGAATATGGATTGTTACAATGTTGGCTTGACTGGGAGGTATTTATGACAAATATTGCAATGTGTATATGCTTTTCCAATAAGAAACTTAAAGATTTACTCCTTGAGCTAAGCTTAAGATGTGTGATAGCCTTATTCCCACGAGTAAGAGGTTAAGTATTCATTCTTGTAGCACCATATACTTCTTTGTAGCTTTACTGTTTATAGCACACTATTTGTTGATTACTCTCTATTACAAATCTGAGTCCTGTGTTTTGTTTACCACAGCTTCTTTAGTACCTAGTAAACATGGTCTGAATGAATGAATAAATAAATAATTTGGTATTTAAATGTCTTAGTAATTAAATGATTAGTATTTAAGTGTCTTACTGTGGATTTTAGAGACTGTGCTAGTCTTTTATGTGCATCCTCAAGCCAATATTTTAAGTCCTGAAATATTTGTGACATAAGCAGAAATATTTTATTATTTGATTACTATTATTCTAAATACATTTTATTTTCTAATCACCCAAATGCAGATATCTCCAAATGCTAATAATTATATTAAAGTTCCTCAAATATCAGAACTTGTCCACTCCTTAATACGTAAGGAATATGTAAATCCTAGGATTTATTGAATTGCCTTAAGGCTACTTCATTTAGAGTAACTGAATTGAGTAAATTATTTTATTTGACCCCTTCTTTATACTAACATAGACATTAATGTATCTTTAAATTTTAAGTTCTGTTTGGTCCCTTACATCAAACATCACACACTGTAAAATGCTAATATGTTCCAAAAGATATTTCAAAAGATGGTTGATAGTGCTTCCAGCTAGACACATGCTTCACAATTTTTAATGAAGATTAATAGTGTTTTGTATGCAGTAAGTTACTAAAGTCATTGAATGAATGGAATATTCTCCCTAGGATCACCAATAGAAATAACATATCTTTTTCAGTTATTTATTTTTAATATGACTATCTCTTGCTTTTCTGGTTCTATGACAACTTAAATGCTGTTTACTGAATAGAACGATTATATATATCTTTCTCCAATGCAAGGAATAGTGTAAAATTATCAATCTTTTTCAAACATAGCAATTGCAAAGTAGAGAAATAAAATAAATGTGGCCCTGAACATAGAATAGATGAAAACATGCCATTACCTTTCCTCAAAATCAAATGGCCCTGAAAACAAATCACCCTTCACTGGTTAATATGATAAAGCTGAGATGCAGCCATAGCATGATGATCAAGAACTTTCATTTCCTCTGAAGTGGCAACAAATGAAACACATATTTAGAAAATGTACACTGATACTTTGTACAAGAGGCTGCTTAAGTGTAAAAGAAGCAGAAAAAGAGAAAGAAGGAGAAAGGGAGAGAAAGAGGGAAGAAGGAAATGGGAGATGAGGGGATTTTCTGAATTACGAGAGTCTCCTACACATGCAGACAGCCAAAGAAGCACAATTCTGCAGAAAATGGGAAAGGGCAATAAAGCACCTTGGGTAGAGGCTGAAAGGATGGCTTTTCTGTAGTTATCACTTCATGTACATGTAATACATCATAAATAAGTCATTAAAATAAAATTCCGTTTCATTCTAAAATGTTAATCTTTTTGCAGGTTTATGAAAAATAAGCCCAGTCAATTCCCTTTTTCACTAATTAGTAAATGTTTGGACATCTGGTTTAAAATGGTTAAGTAAAGGAGTTTGGTTCCTTTCCTTGAAACTTTGTTGGCTCTGATCTATGAATGTCCCAAGAGGCAAATGATTTAGTGCTCTCTCAAACCTATGTGTTTGATATTTCACTAGCAGGGGCAGGAAGAGACTATATTCTATCCAAACAAGCGACATCTCTTTTTCTATGTGTGTATCTCATATGTCCCCATTGCTCTCTTCTCAGCTCTCTGCTAAGCAGACTCAGCCTGCATGAAAACATCAGTGATGAGGTAGAATTGAGGGTAGTCTCATAGGGAGGAAAGGGGACTTACCTCACAAAGTTCAACACAATTTCCTGTTTGTATTTAATTAAATCACTATTTTATCTGTTATATGTGTACAAGATAAAATTTATTGAGATACTTTGCATTCTTATTTTTCATATGAAGTCTTCAAAATTTGGTGTCTTCAACAATTTCTTTTTTCCCCCAGCTTTATTGAGATATAATTGCCAAGTAATACTGTGTAACTTTAAAATATACAACATGATGCTTTAATACACATATATTTTGTGAAATGATTATCACAGTAATGTTAGCTAACACATCCATCACCTCACATAGTTACCATTTTTTTGTGTATGGTGAGAACATTTAAGATCTACTCTCTTAACAAATTTCAAATATACAAAACAACATTCTTAACTATAGTCACCACTGTGCATTAGATCCAAGGATGTATTCATTTTATGACTGAAAATTTGCGCACCCTGACCAAAATCTCCCCTTTTTCTTTACCCCTTAGAGCCCGGTAACCACCAATCTAGTTTCTGTTTCTATGAGTTCAACTTTTTAGATTCCATGTATAAGTGAGATCACACAGTCTATGTCTTTCTCTATCAGACTTATTTTGCTTAGCATAATGCCTTCAAAGTTCATCCATGCTGTCACAAATGCCAGGATTTCCTTCATTTTATGATGGAATATTATTCACAATAATAATATTCTTCATGAAACATGGAAACAACCTTAATGTCTGTTAACAGATTAAAAAAATTGAATAATGCTATGGTGACTATATATATATATATATATATATTCTTTCAAATGTTCCAGCCTTTTGATCGTTCTTTCTTCGTGGAAACTCTGAAGTTCATTTCAGTTTCCTGGTTTTTGATGGTGGCAAATGCACAATTGTGATGGGGCAAAAGCTTAGGCAATTTCATTGCCGGCTATCTATCTATCAATCAATCAATCTATCTATCTATCTAGATAGCTATCTAATAATGCTGCAGTGAACACAGGGATGCAGATATCTCTTCAAGATAGTGATTTCAATTCCTTCGTATTTATACTCAGAAGAGGGATTGTTGGATCATATGGCAGGTATATTTTTAATTTTTTGAGGAGCTTCCATGCTGTTTTTCATAAGGGATGTACCAAGTTATATTCCCACCACCAGTGACCAAAGCGTCCTTTTTCTCTATATTGTCATCACACTTAGCTCTTGTCTTTTTGACAATAGTCATTCCAACAGGTGTGAGGTGATAACTTGCGGTTTTGATTTGCATTTCCCTGATTATTTGGACTTCTATCTTCCACAAAAATTAACTCAAAGTGGACTAAATGCTTAAGATCTGAAAGTATAAAACTGTTAGAAGAAAATAGGGAAAATGGTCCTTGACATTGATCTGGGAAATATGACACCAAAAGCACAAGCAGCAAAACCAAAAATAAACAAGTGGGACTACATCAAACTAAAAACCTTCTGCACAGCAAAGGAAGTTATCAACCAAATGAAAAGACGACCTATGGAATGGAAGAAAATGTTTGCAAATCATATGTCTGATAAGCGATTAACATCTAAAATATAAAAAGAACTCATACAACTCAATAGAAAAAACTCAAAAAATTCTATTGAAAAATGGGCAGAGGATCTGAATAGAAATTTTTCCAAAGAAGACATACAAATGGCCAATAGGTACATGAAAAAGTGCTCAAGATCACTAATCATCATGCACATACTTTTAAAAAACCCAAACATCCTCTGACGTGGTGTAGAGTCAAGTCCCTGGTTGCTGCCATTTTTCATCCTTTTAGCTGTTGTGTTTCTTCTGCTGTTTATCTCCATATTTCTAAATGACAAGCTTACCATGGTGTTTTTGATTTTTAAAGTTAAGACTTTTCCTAAATTTGACTACATTTATTGACTTCCTGTTGTGGAAAATGAATAGTTAGCTTTTTTTGCATGCTTATGTAACACTACTTCATGCACATACACATCCACCTCCCCACCTCATTTTTCCAATATAGTTATGGTAATTTTTGGCTACATTGGTTTTCATTTACCTGTATTTACATCACTATAAATATGTGATTATGGTTGACTGGTAAGCTTACATTTCATTTCCTTTCTAATTTTTTCCCTTGACTTAATAATTGCCTTCTTTTTTCATTTGCTTAGTTTTCTATGTAACTAAAATTTCCCATAACACTGCAAATCTCCTTCAACATAATTCAACAAATAAGGTCATCTATCTTTCTTAATTTTTTTTCCTTAGAGGCATTCCTGTCTACTGGAACCCTCCGTAATTGTGGTTCAAATCTAGACTATTGCTCTCTAGGACTCTGTTTCAGCTGTTATCCTAAGATTTTCCTTATGATTCTGAGAATCCCCTTTCTTTCTGCAATGACTGTATCCCTTGCTCCTTGGCTCCTGCGTATTTCTATTCTTGTTTATTTCCCCTTTTTAGGAGAGCATACTTTCCATTAGTTTGCCAAAAAGTAGTTCAAGGGAGGCAAATTATTTGATAACTTGCACATCTAAACATTTCTTTATTTCACTTTCAAAATCAAATGATACCAGATATAGATTCTAGATGGCAACCATATTCCCTCTGAACCTTGGAGCATTGTTCAATCACCATTTATCTCCCCATATTGTAACTGACAAATATGATGATATTTTTACTCTAAAAAGCTATCACTATTTTTTAGTGCTCTCTCTGGAAGGAAATTTTAGGATCTTCTCTTTCTTTCTGGTATTCTAATATTTTACTATATTGAGTCAATATCTTATTTCTTTATTCTTAATTGTACTGTGCCATTAGTGAGCCCTTTCAATTTGATAACTCAGATCCTGAGAAAACTTTCCATATTATTTATTCAATGCTCTTTTCCCCAGGATTTTCTCAATTCCTCTTTTCTAGTACTCTGGTTATTCTGATTTGAAATTTGGATTTATAAACCATATTTCTTGTATTTTTTCTCATATCTTCTATTTCTTTGCCCTTTCTGTTTTGGGGGGAAATTCTTCAATTGTATTTCCTCAAATTTTATTTATTTATTTAAAAATCTGCTCATATTTTAAATATTCATGAACTCAAAAGCTCTCAAAATGTTCCCTTAACTCTTTCCCTTTTTTCTCATCTCCTTCTCATCTTCCTCCACCCCTCCCCTTCTTCTTCTTTTCTTCTTTCTTTTCTTTATATAGCACCCAATGTTTGTGTAATGGATGCAAAAGCTTTCCTATTTTTTCTACGGATGTTCTTTGAGTTGTCTCCTGCTTTCTGCATCTAGTTTTCAATATAAGCTGTAACCCAGCAGGTAGAATTATTTTTTTTTAAATATTATTTTAAAAAATATTTACTCTCTCAACACATTTTACTCTTCACTTTATCATCATGTATCCCTGAAATTATTTCTTCATGGTCCTTGCTTTTTCTAAAATTATCTTTTTTAATTAAAAAAATTTAAATGACTTCTATTGATAGTCTCTATTCTACTTTCCCCTCAAGATAAATCCAGGAGGGAAAGGACCTTCTCTGTCTTATTATCACTAATGTTCCAGCTTCAAGAACAGGGCTCAACAAATACGTGTCAGTGGCTCAATAGTAGATTAACTAAAAATATGCTTACTTTTTCTGAGAAACTAGGAAGAGAGAAATTTCCTTGGAAATATTGCTAGACCCCTGCTACTATCCTCTCCACAGTCTATTGGACCACCAACCCAGTGATTCAAAACTAATAGTTAAGTCTAACAACACTATTGACTTTAAACAAATAGACAGCCAGTTATTTCTTCAGCACAAACAGGTTTACGGAGGATCGGCAGAGAAGTGCAGGTCGCAGTCTGCAACCATAGGCCAGCTACATGCAAGTCTCCCAGCAGCAAAGGAGGAGAAAATCTGTTATAGAGAGGAAAAGGAAGTTGAGAGAGCTATTGTAAATAGCTTTGAGGTGTGGTGGCTTTTCACTGGCTGAGTTGTGACCGTCTCTCATTGGCTGAACTTCTTGCCAGTCAAGAAGGGGAAGTCTTTCTTCTTCCTGTTGGGCTCTCTATGGATCTAGTGTCTGAGAGCCTCCCCTTTTGGCCCTCAGACTCCAATTTAATGAGGTTTCTGTTTATTAATTTAATGACACCAAAGATGAAAATGAGGAGAAATATTGGTAAGAAGAAATGGCAGAAGATTAGTGTAGTCAAGGGCAGAACATAAGCTTCTACAAGGTAGAAATAGCACAATGATCAAACAGCGGTCTCCAGATAGGGCAAGGGCTTCCAACGCAGGCACCAGGAAGCGTGGCATCTATGCACTGAAACTTTGGTCAATTTATGGACAAAATAGAGGAACAGATTATGAAAGAGCCTAGTAAATGCTAGTTCACTTCTTGAAAGGGGAATCGCGTTGGCCGTGTGATTTAAAGGAACATGCCCCCAAACTGTACCAAATCCTCCTGTCTCAGCACAGAAGAGAGGCGGGAGGAGAATACAGGCAGCTGGAAAGCAAATGAAGAGAAATATCACATCCCTTCTAATGACCCCACGTAATTTACTGGGAGAAGAATGCTTGAAGAGTAGGTAAAGTGGCACAGTGGGCGTTGTTAATGAAGAAAATGGCAGCACTTCTGCTAAATCCATTTACCACAGCAAGCACAGAAAATGCAATTTGCTGCCAAATATAATGCTCACTGTGGCAATTTCCTTTAGTTTTAACTCTCTCCTTTCTGACTGTGTGATCAGGCACATGAGTGTAAACTTTTACCTTTTCTCTTCACCCCTGAATAACTTGAACAGGTGTTTAAATTACGTCTGAGAGCATGATTTTTCATTTATACCAGAGAATATTCCTGAAAAAAAATACTACATGAAGAAGTGATACAGCTTATTGAGAATGAAATTAAAATTGAATAATGAATTTAAAATGAGGAAACATATATGCTTTTGAAATCACAATATGTAAACATATCTTCACTATTCTGATTAGCACTACATATATACAGTGTATGTGTTACATGCACTGCAGACAAATTATTAGTCTCCACAATTTTAAAAACTCATCAGAGGTTAGCAGGAAGTTAACCACCGTGTCAAATGAAATAGCATGTAAAATATTTGTGTTCAGTAGCAATTAAAGCCATTTTAGAGGCAAACCTGATGGTGTAGCCGTTAAGTTTTTGTGCTCTGCTTTGGTGGTCCAGGTTTTGCTGGTTCAGATGTCAGGTGCAGACCTACATACTACTTATCAAACCATGTTGTGACAGGCATCCCACATATAAAGTAGAGGAAGATGGGCAGGAATGTTAGCTCAGGGCCAATCTTCCTCAGCAAAAAGAGGAGAATTTGAGGTGATGTTAGCTCAGGGCTAATCTTCCTCAAAAAAAAAAAAAAGACATTTTCATTGAAAAGTGAAAGATGAGCTCTACTCCCTTGACTGCTTACTTTACCCTACAAAACCAGCTGCTACTTGAAAGTTGGAGACACAGACTTGTCTGGACTGCAAGGTTACTGAGGGTATCGAATATGGTAAAAACATTCTATAGAGATATTTGGGAATGTATATGAAAAAACCTTAAAATTTAGTATAGGCTTGGGTGAGACAGTTCCTCTCCCAGTAATTTTCCATAATTTTGTGTACAGAATATATGTTCTAGCATTAGTTGCAATAGCAAAAAGATGCTAACAACTTTATATATAATACATAAATAAGATGACATATATATAGAGAGAGATACAGAGAGCAGAATATACCATTTTAAGCGTTGATCATCACCTTTTTTTTTGTATTTCCATGAGTTTTCAGTGCCAGTAAAGGTCCTCCTCCAGAGATGGAGATAACATTTAAAGAGATGAGACCCCAGGCCTTACTGTCACGTCCCATCCTACATACTTGGTCCCTGTGGAACTCAGAACATCACACAATGAAGTCATGAAAATATGCATCAGACAGTAATATTTACTGATGGGAGAAAATATTCATAGCATATGGCAATTTTAAAAATAGATACAAAACAGATTTATGTCATAATATTATTTTTCAAAAGCATATACAGGTACATAGAGAATGTACTGTTTGTGTATATGCAAATATGCTGTGATGAGATTAAAAAGTTAATCTGAAGAGACTAAAATTTAGAGATTAAATTTTTGAGTTTTTCTTGTTTATGCATCAAACATACAGTGTCATGTAATATAATAAAATAATGGATCAGAATTTTGCTTATTTTTATATTACGTGACTTACAGTTTTGCCCTTCTCTCTTCATGAGCGTTAAGTATGGAAGGAAGGGTGTGGTGGCACGCTTGGTCTCCCAATTTAAATTTAACATATTTATTAACTGCCATATAAGGCAAAAAGCATTTATTGAGTGCCCACTAAGTCCAGGAAGTACAAAGAAAAACATGATCCCTACTCTCAGAGATCTCCCTGTGGGGGTGATTTATTGTACTTTGTTTTCTTAGCTCTCTGCTTACATATCTAGTTGACTGAATGAATGGATGAGTGAATACAGGAATGGATAGTAAGTTTGGCTAATAGAACAATGCTGAATCGCTCCGTGTGCTTTGAGCACCAGGGTCAATATCAATTAGAATCTCTATTTGCTATGAAATAAACAGATAAAATTGTTATATATTTGGACAAAGGAAAATAAAAAATGATTTTAAAATAATGTCTCTTTTGGTTATGAATATATTTTTAATCCTAGTTTTAGCATTGCAAGTTCCCTATGCCTGTACCCCAGGTGAGAATCTGTGAGCATCCATGCTTATCTGGAGCAAGGATAAAACACCGAAAGGAATCAGGAGTAGAGATGAGCAGCACTGAGTGTGTATTTTGACCACATGGATATAAGAGGAAGGGGATACCGACAGAGGAAACAAGACAATAGCAAAATTGCTTGCTTTTACCTGTCAACTGAGGTGGAAACTGGCTATGTTTTGAGTTTCCATTATACAAATATTTTAGGGAGAAAACTTTCTGACAAGTCACATTAAGAATCAAATGCATTTTATTAAATATTGGCATTTCATTAAAGAAAGAATTGGTAATGTCAAACATTACATGAAAAAGAAAAAATTGCTCATTGTAAATGAAAATTTGATCAAATGCATACAAATCAGAAACACTTCAAAATACGCTAATTAAAATTATAGGCTTTACTCCCATTCATGATTTACTATACTGGAGTGTTGTTCACATGTAATGAAGGATATAGTATTAAGTGAAAGCACTGAAAAATAAAACGAAGTTGCATCATAAGTAGTGGTCAGGATTGAATAATGTAGTTCTATATTTCTATTTTTAGTACTTTGCAGCTATTATTTAGTTCCTCCTGCCCTTCTCTTAATCAGTCCCATCGATTCTGTCCTCCTTTTCATTGTTCTCTGAATTCTAACCAATTCACTTCATCATTCTTACATCTGAGTCATCAGCACAGAACAAAGTATTCCAAGTGCAGGTCAGCAGAACATTTTAGTGTCCTAAAATGGAGTATAATGTTCCTTCCTGTTCCATGACATAATATCCTTATTATATCTCAAAATTATATTAGTTTTTCTTGTTTTAAATGGTCAAACTACTATGTTTATAATTTGCCTCCAAAAAATCATGAAATTAAAAAAATATATGTACTTTAATATATTAAAATTTATAGACCCTCAGGTCATTATTTATTGTTCCAGGCATTTAAAACCATATTGCTTAGCAAAGGAATTTATATATATATATAAAAGTGAAAGTGAAAGTGTTATTGTTGCTCTTGTTAAAATATTGTATATGGTTGGTGTGATAATGTGAATGCACACGAATATTTTCTTTCTCTCACACACTGTAGACCTGCTGCTGAGGTGTGGCAACTCAGTAAGGGATTCCAATTCCACTTTCTCTTGAAAATGTGAGGACTCGTTATTTGTTCTTACCAATGCAATGTGAATGGAACTGATGTGTGTCCCTTCTGGACCAAAGAGCCTAACAGAAGAGGGTAAGCACTTCGCTTTCTTTCTTTATCCAGCATCCGGATGAAAGGGAATTGAGGCTTTTGGGGAAGGTGAAGTCATGTGATAGGAGAGGCCTGAGTGCCTTTCACTGTGTGGGACCAACTACTCACCAGGAATACATGCTGTATGAGCAAGACATGAATTTCTATTCTCAGTGCTGATATGTTGGAGTTTGTTTGTAATGGCAATTAACATTACCCTAAAAATACAGCATAGCCCTGTCAAAGAAATACTTCATAGTGTCAACCGTCATCTTGAAATGGAGATTACTCTGTATCAGTCATGGTTCTCCAGATAAACAGAACCAATAGGATAGATATGACTTTCATATACATACTAGATAGATAAATAGATAGGTTTATTTTAAGAAATTGTATTAGCTCATGCACTTATGGGCCTGGTAAGTCTGAAATCTGTAAGGCAGCTCGCAGGCTGGAAACTTAGGCAGGATTGCTATATTACTGTCTTGAGGCAGAATTCCTTTTTCTCAGAGAAGTCTATTTTTGTTCTCAAGGCCTTCAACTGATTGGATGAGTCCCACCCACATTATCCAGGGCAATCTCCTTTACTTAAAGTCAATAGATTGTAAATGTTAATTATATCCACAAAATACCTTTCTAGTAACATATGGATTAGTGTTTCACCAAACAATGGGCACCATGGCCCAGCCAGGTTGATACATACAGTTAATCAGCACAGCCCACCCCTTGTCAGCTTGGCACCCACACACATTTCCTCATACCACATAATCTGCAAATAAAGATAATAGTAAAGTAATGCTTTCATTTAACATGATACAACTATCCTGTGTACAATGGAAAGCACACTAACCCTTTCCCCAGAATAGGATGCAAATTCCTTGGGTGATGTTTACTCCTCTTCTTTATATCCTGTAACTTAAATACTATGATGTAAAGTTAACAATACTTAAACACTATTCTGTAAGGTCAGTACATTATATGGTACAATGATAATGGAATAAGAGAGGGGAGAAAGCAAGGATATTATACACAGGCACCTGATTTATTCTCCTGGAGGATGATGTCATATCGAAAACTTAGTGTTTGCTGCTGGCAGATTGGGCGCTGAGTGATACCTTTAGCTGAGTTAGCTTTGATGAGTGGAAGTCCATATTGCTGAGTCCATCTATCCCTTCCATCATGGCCACTTTGTTCATGAGCCCATTGGACAGTGACAGGAGTGGTTGGGGAAGGATGCTGACTGGTATCCACAGGATGGGTCATCTTATCCACTTGGTTATTAGATCCTCCACTGCTGAGCTTACCCTTTGGTGAACATTCAGATGGAACATAAATATATTCATGTTTTTTGCCTATGCAGAGAGACTGCTCACATACGTCTTCCTCAGAACTTCTTGTCATCAATTTTCCAATCATATTGTTTCCAAGTCCCTGACCATCCAGCCAAATCATTGGCCATAGCCAATGAATCTGTATACAGTCACATGTCTGACCTTTTCTCTTGCCAAGCACAATGAAAAACCAGGTACATTGCTCAAAGTTCTGTCCACTTGGAGGATTTCCCTTTACTACTATCTTATAGGAATGTCCCAGAAAGAAGCTGCAGGGCTGAAGCTGTCCAATTTCAGGCGGTGCCTACATATAGTGCAGAACAATCTATAAACCAGGTCTAAGTTTTCTCTTCCTCAGTCAGCTAATCATAGGGAATTTCCCATAAGAGCATAGCTAGGAGCTGGGAGAGAGAAGGTAAGGTAAAAAGGAATGTGGGCCATGGGCATTTGGACTGCCTCCTTATATAACTTACTTGTGCCTTTAGGGCTTACTGAGATCAATTTCATAAACATTACTTCCATTTTATGATGAAGTGTTGCTATGCATTCCCAGTTTTATGGCTTGGTAAGTCAGACAACATATAGTTCATGAAAGGCTGATAAGTTTGCATGGTAACTTGGTGGGCCATGGTTAAGTGTTCATTCTCTGATAAAGCCAAGTAGCAGGCCAAAAGCTATGTTTCAAAAGTAATCTTCAGAGGATGGCAGGCCTTTGCTCCAAAATTCTAAGGGTCTGCACTGTGATTCACTTATTGGGGCCTGACTAAGGCTCCAAACAACATCTTTATCTGCCACTGACACTTTAAGCTTCATTGGATATGGTAGATCATATGGCCCAATTGGAAGAGCAGTTTGCACAGCAGCCTAGAAGTGTTGCAGAGCCATCTCTTGATCCAGGCCTCACCCTGACAAGCAGCTTTTTAGGTCACTTGGTAAGTGGGCTGGAGTAGCACACTCTGCTGAGAAATATGTTGTCTCCAAAATCTTAGGAGCCCCACTAGGTATTGTGCCTCTGGCTTGGTTGTTCAAAGGGCCTATGGAACAACTTATCCTTCACCTTAGAGAGGATATCCAGTCATGCCCAACACCACTGGACCCCTAGAAATTTCACTGAGGTGGAAGGCATCTGAATTTTTGTTGCCCACCCTCTGAAACACAAATATCTTACCAATAAGTCTAGAGTAATTGCTACATCTTACTTGCTGGTCCAATCAGCATAATGTCGTGAATGTAATGCAGCAGTGTGATATCCCATGGAAGGGGAAAGTGATCAAGGTCCCTACATACTAAGTTATCCCATAGGGCTGGAGAGTTGATATAGTCCTGAGGTTGGAGAGTGAAGGTGTATTGCTGGCCTTTAAAGTACACCAAGACAGTTCTGGCATTTCAACTTCATTTAATATAGGACAACTTTTGGTCCACGTTTTAGCTAACCAAGCAGACAAAGTGTTAGATCTCTTTCCAACCCCTCTAGCTATATACTAAATCCAGAATCTCTGCTTAGTGGGCTCATACCCCATAAATTTGGCCTGATTCAACTTTATGTTCCTTCCACCACTATCCCAAACCTTAATATCCATTCACATGCCTGTTCCCTGGAATTCTGTCTGTATAAATTGGAAAAATCATGCAGTTCTTTGGGAGTGTAGCACATCTACTCATGGGTCACACTTTGTAACTCACCTTTTGGGGCCTGTCAGGATATGAGCCTAGTTATAAGTCTAAGAGCAAAAAAGGGTAGTTGGTGGGTGTGGGTCCTGAAGAGAATCAGCACTACCTTGCAAGATAAGTTCCTCATGGGAGACCAACTACCTCAGGAAAAGCAGAAGTAACCTCCTCAGGCAGGGAGGAGTGGGCTGCCTCTACTATCAAAGAAGATTCAGCAGTATTCAGCTCAGTGTTCCCAACTTCATTAGTATCTGCCCATATGTTACTATTCCAATTTCTAGGATCCTGTTTCTTCCCAATCAGTGCTCTTTCTTCAACAGTAAACACCCTGCACTTTGTGCTGTAATTCAGCAACTCACAGGATGCGACTCTGCGTTTCATTTTTAGCAATCTCAGTTCTGTCTCTACAGCAGGTAAGGGTTTCCTTCAGGGCAGGCATAGAAAATTTCAAATCATTTATGTAGAATTTGAGCTGGGAATTTCAAGCCCCAAGCTCCTCCTTTTCTTTCACCATTTTGTCCAACACAATTGGAAGCAAACTGCCAATCTTGTCATTTTCCTTAGCTTGACAAAAACATTCAAAAGTATTAAATATGTGGTCACACAGAAACTTGCCTCTTATACGTATTTGATTAAGAGTGTCCAATGGTGATATTTTGCAAATGTCTATTACTATATCATGTCATGGACTATCAGGGCTCTCTACTAGTGGAAATAAAATCATTAGTGTTTTTAAATGCAATCAAAATGTAGAACCAATTCCAGAAACCAAGAACCAATTCAGAAAAGTCATCCTTAAGATCTGTTCCTCTAGAAGCACTCTTGGTACTTAGTAATCTGTATCATCAACATTCTCCAGAACAGTAAAAGCAATAGGATATATAATATATAGGTATAAATATGGATATGGATAGAGAGGATATAGCTATGGGGATTTATTTTAAGGAATTGGCTCACATGAATGTGAGGGCTGAAAGTTCAAAATTTCTAGGGCAGGCTGACAGGCTGGAAACTCAGGTAAGAGTTGATATTAGAGTATTGAGTTTGAAATCTGTAGGGCAGATCATTGGGCCAGAAACTCAGGCACAATTTCTACATTACAGTCTTGAGGTGGAATTTTTTCTTCTTTGGGAAATCTGTTTTTGGTCTTAACGCCTTCAGCTGATTGGATGAGGCCCATCCACACTGAGGGTAATCTCCTTTACTTAAAGGTAACTGGTTTATAAATGTTAATCACATCTACAAAATACCTTCCCAGCAACTTCTAGACTAGTCTTTGACTAAACAACTGTACACACTAACCTAGCCAAGTTGACATATACAATTGATTATCGTACTCCCCATGGTCATACTGAGGGTCAATTGCCATCTTTAGTAACCTGTGATCTCTTGCCCCTAGGTAGCAGTGGGTACCTGAACCTGGGAGTATCCACATGGGGCCTGGCAAGCAATTTATGTCTTGTGACGTAGGAGGAAAAAGCATATTGTACCAAAAAGATTTTTATGCTAGGAATTTGCAATTGGAAAATGTAAAAGCTGGAGAAACAACCAGAGAAGCAAAAGGTGGAAGTTTGTATAACTTTAAGCAGGGCCAAGGCAATCAAAATTACTTATAAATTAAAATCATATGGAAACAGTAAATAAAAGTATTCAATTCAATTATTGAGAAGAAGGTCTTGATTTCAGAGAACAGAAGAAATGACATAGATAAACATGGAGACAAGATGAAAGGATGTAATGCTGACACCTCTGTTCTAATTCCAGTTTCTATAAAATCTATCATAATTGAAGATCTTATTTTATTATTATTATTATTATTATTATTATTGCTGAGGAAGATTCACTGTGAGTTAACATCTGTTGCCAGTCTTTCTCCTTTTTATTTTTTGCTTGAGGGAGATTCAGCCTGAGCTAACATCTGCACCAATTTTCTTCTATTTTGAATGTGGGTCACTGCCACAGCATGACTGCCAAAGAGTCATGTAGATGCATGCCAGGGAACCTAACTTGGGCTGCCAAAGTGGAGCATGCTGAGCTTAACCACTGGGACATGGAGCCAGCCCCTGAAGATCTTATTTTTAAATAACCTCAACTTCATTTGGCTTGATCATCTGTTTTTTTTTTTTTAAATAAAAAACCCCAACTAGAAGAAAAGCCAATAAGAACACTTTTCTAAGGGAAGAGTTGCTTAATCTGAAGTTTGAGAAATAGAGGGGTGCAGCAAAACAGGGGTATATGTTCAAACGCAGTCTGTGTTTTTCTCCCATCAGAGTTTGTGTTGCAATAGGAGAGAATCAAGAGAGGGAGGACCAAAAAAAAAAGAATTCTAAGGAGACAGCAATTTATTCCATCAGCAATGGGAAGCCATGGAAGAAATTGAAATTCCTGGGAAGCACACAACACACTGCTGACATTGGTTATTCTTGAGCGAGTGAGCATAGGGGTCTTTCAGCGTCACTCTTAAAAATATGTATTGTTTGAACTTTTTAAAGCAAGCATGTATTTCTTTCCCCTGTAAATAAAATGAAAATAAAATCCTTTATACATCTCCATAGCACACGATACAAAATTTAAATCCAAAACATAATAGAATTATAAATACGTAAGAACTACCTTTAGAAGCATGAAGGTCTAAAAGTGAGTCCAACGCAAATAAACACTTCATATTTGGTCTACTTAAGATCTCTCTGGAACCATGTGGATAGACTATATCAGATTACAAATTCTATAAAGGGAAGGAGTACTAGTTAGAGTCAGTGGCAATAGTCTAGGCTGCAGGCTGAGGGCTGGCACAATGCAGGGGCTGAAGGGATTGGGTCTGGGTGAGATGGATGCAGGAAGACTGTAGGTACAAAACATGTTGGGAAAATTTGACAATATGTAGTACCTGATGGAGTGTGGAGGAATGAAAATGGAAAACTAAAGATGATTTCCATGTTCCTGCATTAAAAATTATTAGGTATATATTAATGTTTTGTTTGAGAATGCATGTGCAAATACCCTATAGATTTAGCATAGTTTAAAGGCAAATGAAAAAGGAATATTTTGAATTGAAGATATGCATTTTAATTCTAAAATAACTGGAAATAAGAACTAAGAACATTTATAATAAGGAAAGATTATGAGTGAGAGTTACCCTGAGAAGTATTTTAGAATTTTATTTTCAAGTGAGAGCACATATGCGGCTGTCCTGTAAGACAGAAGAGGTTGAAGAGAGAAACAACAAACTATATGTCACCCACTCTTTATTCTTGTGGACAATCCTTGAAAATTGCTATATAGTGAGTTGTTTACATGCTGCCACGTGAAACAAGGTCCTGTCATGACCTCCCTCAAAGTGGTGGAAATGTAAGGGCTGTGCACTCACGTTGGTTGAACCCCAAGTTGTACCGCCTCAACCGGTACTCTAAAACTGACAGGATGTCTATCCAACTTGCTGGTGTCTTGATTGGAACACATTTGGTTTTAAGAGATCTACATTTAACATAAATATTTAATCAAAGTTACCAAGTATGCTTTGAAGCAACAGTCATTTCTCAGCTCAGGTGTCTAGACTAATCAAACCTTAAGGAAAAGTGCAACATTTATAATGATACCATAATTTTATTGAATCATTCCAGTTAAATTTGATTTCAGTGCAGAAATAACAACATTTGCTTTTCTCTGATAGAAATGCAGCTCAAGGCTATAATTTTCATTTTGATTGAAGGGTACACAGCCTGTGGTGTTTGGGGCACCATATGAAATTCAAAACTATGTGACTCATTCAGCTCCATGTTCTGTGATTCTTTCTCAAACTGAAGAATGAAAAGGGCAAATGTTTTCCAAACCAATTCCCTACCACCTCCCTTTCTCCAAGCTAAATTTCTGATCTGATGAAAGAGGTAAATCTTTGCTAAAGCTGTTGAACTGCACTGGTAAGGCCTCCAAATATTATTCCTGAAATGTCAAGAAAATGATGTTATTGGAAGTTTTATCATCTTTTACTGACTCCCAGAGTAGAGATGAAGACAAAGTAAGATGAGGCAGATGGAGGGTATTGATAGAATCATTCTTAGAAAAAAGGAACTGTAAAACTATGCAATTCTCCATGAAAATGTTATTGAAAATAGCATTTCTTTGTGTTTTCCTAGCTTTTCTAAAATGTTTTAAGGAATGTATTTGATTATACTGAGATACACACTTTCGGATATTGCCTAATACATGAAAATACTCTATTTGGATGTCATAAAGATATATATCAGTCTTTGGTACTAACAGATGGTTAAGAATTAGTTGCTCTTGATAATGCTATTTTTAACCTATTGAGGAACCTCCAAATTGTTTGGGGTACCACTTCTACCATCTGAATGTTTCCTCAGGGAATCATTAAGTTAATGTATGTAAGAGACTCCCTACTTCAACAGCAATGCATAGTTGGGCATCCCATGACCCACTGTTATAATAATCATAATTATTCCTATTAGTTTAGAATCATGCTTATGGGTTGTCAAGTACATTGTGATTTTTCATATGCTTTGACAATCATTATTTATTTGAACTTCACGAGAATACAGGATGGGAAGCAAAGCTAATACTGTACTGATTTTATAAACGAGCCAACAGAGACCAAGAGAACTGGGATATCTAGCTTTATGCTGTAATTAGTGAGTGCTGTGCTCATGAAACACATGCTAGAGGTAGCGTTGCTTAGTCTGGTCTACTAGTTTAGTGCCTTTTATAATGCTCTATGACATGTGCTTATTTTTTAATTTGACCCAACACTTCCACTCAAAAGAATTGAAAACAAGTGTTCAAACAAAAACTCGTACAAGATTTTTCATAGCATCACTATTCACAATAGCCAAAAGATGGATAAACAAACCATGGTCTATCCATACTAGGGAATATTACTTAGCTATAGAAAGGAATGAAGTACTGACACATGCTAAAATGGGGATGAACTTTGAAAACATTATGCTAAGTGAAAGAAGCTAGACATAAAAGGCCACATATTATGATTCCATTTATATGAAATGTCCAAAATAGGAAAACCCATACAGACAGAAAGCAGATTGGTGATTGCCAGGGGCTGGAGATAGTGGGTAGTGGGAAGTGACTGCTAAAGGGTATGAAGTTTCCCTTCAGTGTTTTGGGACTAGACAGTGGTAATGTTTATACAAAATCATGAATGCACTAAATGCCACTGAATTCTACACTTTAAAATGATTGAAATGGTAATTTCATGTTCTGTGTTTCATACAACAATAAAAGTGTTTGCTGTTAGAGGAAGCAAGAAAACTAATAACAACCCCCCAAAAACACCAAGAACAAAACCAAACAAAAAAAGAGTTGCTTTCGATTTGTGGAAATGTATTTATTAAATAGTTGTAAAAATAGAAGTCAAAAGAATGCTTCCAAACCTAAAAAGAGAAGGCTTAGCATTACAGTTCTCCTCTAGTCGGTTCTGGGGAAAGCCTTGCCCAGAATTTAGCAAATGGACCAATGGTTTAAGGCCTTGCCTTTGTCCTGGCCTAAGTGTGTTATTGTGACCAGTATAACGTGTAGTGAATGAGGAGGCAGCCAACCAGGTGAAGACACAACTATGAATTAAAACCACTAGGTTTGGAGAAAGAGGAATCTATATGCACTTGTGTGGAACAAGTAAATAAATCAGACCACAAATATCGTTATGAAGAAGGTGTGCACTGGGCCAAGTGCTCTGCAACTCCACTCTGCAGACATTTCCGCTCTGTTTGTTGAGGCCAGATTCTTTCCATCAGAGAGGGAGGTTGGCAAGCATGATCCTCAGGAAGCAGCATGAAATCAGTAATTGTGAATAAAAAGCAGTGTGGTGGCATAAATGCACTATAGTATGCAGAAGCCTAAATTTCAAATAGCTAGAAGTTCAGAAGTGTCTGTGTAAATTTGAGGCAATGTTGGAGACCCAGGGCCCAAGAATGAGCAAGTGAGTGCAAACCTGGCCAAGAAACAAAGGTGGCATGGCTGTGAGGATGAGTCCTACAGGGTCTGGCACTATAAGTATGTGGGTGTGGAGGAGCAATGAGGCTGGAAATGCATGCAGCCAGAAGCTAGTTTTTGAATATCTACAAATTTTAAGAAGTGGTTCATAATTCTGCCAGCCAGTTTTAAGATGTGTTGCCTGGATTGTGTAAGCCTCAGTCCCCCTAAACCTGGATCCATCCCTGGGTACACATGTCTGGAGAAGAAATGGTATAGGGGTGAGCATAAAGCTACTTAAGTCCCACTATATACTCAAAGTGGCAAGAAATCCCATCCTGTGCTTTATTAACAGCTGGCTTGTACTGAGACGTGATACTGACCTTGACTCAACATGTAATCTGTTACAAGACTTAAGGTAATGTTTCACATTATTATCAATCTTGGATTAGGTGTTTTGATGTTTTTTGATATCAAATGAGAATCCTAATATTGACCACACACCTTTAGAAAGTTGGGTTTTTGGGATCAAAAGGTAATTTCTGAAAAGCATATGTGGATTTTACCAAGAATAAGTTTCTAATGTTGCATTCATTTTATAAGATCAGATGTACACAGCTCTAAGTGATTTCTTTAGTGACTCACTCCTATTAATTTTGAGGACTAAAGTTTTAAGGGTATTTTAAAAAGGCAGCAAAATCCTATTGATTAATGTCAGCCAAAGAGGTATTTGATTTCTTCTACTCCTGTTGCCCACCACTGGAGATCAGTACTTTACCAAAAAGTCAAACTTAAGAAAGGATATTTGTCAAGAAACAGCAAATTAGAGCTTAGAGAACATTCAAGCAATCAAAACATTGGAGATAAATTCTTTAACAACAATCTTATCTTTCTGTTTCCTAACTAGGAATAAAAGAGAAAATGTAAATTAAAAAAGCAAAATTTAAATGATAAGCTTATATTCATTGAAACAGTGACTCATACAATGGATTAAATTTGATGAGTACTGGTACAAGTTGCTAGGGATACAAAGATGATTAAAGCGCAGTTCTTTGAAGACACAGATATGTAAACAGAGTAAAGACTGTGAGGGGAACGTGACCATCCTTGTTCAAGGCAGGGATGTGAGAATACACTTTTCTATTTCTTCTCTGGGCTTCTCATTCACTCTCCAAATGTCAGTGTGCCCCAGGATTCTATCCCTGGCTGCTTTCCCTTTCCAGACCATGATAAAGTCTTGGGTGAGATTACTGTGTCCCATGGTCTTAATTGTCAACTTTAGCTGAGAGTCTCCAAATCTATACTTCTAGTCCAGACTTCTCTTCTGAGGGCCAGCCCCACATATCCCACCTCTGCTAACCAACCCCCAAATGGATGTCCTGGAACCATTTCATGTTTACTGTGCAAAAAACAGAGCTCATCATCCCTATTCCTTCCTCTTAAATCTGTGATCTCAATAATCCATTTATTATTTATATTTATATGTTGAACTCTAACTTAAGTCAGGTACAGAATAAGGTATTAGGAATAAAAGTCTAGCAAGACTGACTGCATTCAGGGAGCTTATAAATTTATTATACACATTTGCACTCACACAATTAAATTACCAATCACTATTCTGATAAGTGACCTGATTTATAGAAAGTTTTAACCAAGTCTTAATCAAGCCAAAAAGTAATAGTCCAGCTTACTAAGCAGGAATATTATGGGGGAGAAGTTTTGACTGGGAAGTGAGGAAGCAACTCCTTAGTAAGTCACATTCAGTTTGAGACCTAGAGGATAAATAAGATTTGGGTGGAGGAGAGTGAGGTGAAGAGCGTTGTAGGAAAAGGGTATGGTTGAAGATGTGAACAAAACATTTGAGAAACTTGCGCTCATAAAACATTTACAAAAACTCACCATGTTCTAATCCATTAAAAAATTTCAAAGAATCAGTATAATAGAGATCACACTGTCTGACCAAAGTGCATGTAAGTTGGAAGCAATAATGACAATGATAATCATAATCATAATGAGGAGAGATGAATCTGGACAATATGAAGCTTATTTACTTCTCCCTTTGGTAGCTCACAGAAGAACTGATTCACATGTCTGGGTTAATTCAATGGAAGAACAGGCCATTTCCAGCCCGAAGAGCCATTGGCTTCAGTTTTCCAATCAGGCCCACGTTGAACAGAAAGTTCCCATTTTTTTAGTTGTATGGCTATCCCAGCCAGCCCCTCATGCTTGTACATCTGTGCGGGATTAAAGGGCCAAGTTCTTCCACTGGACTCCTTTCCGTGGTGTACTTAGGTAGTACTCCCTGCCCCCTCTTACCTCCAAGCATAGCTTTCCCAAGATAGTGAAAGGAAGGTGGCTGAGTCCTCTGCTGTCTTCTCTGACTGTACATTTCCCAGTAGCAGTATCTTACATTTATTCTGTACGGCTTTAATGATGCCCAACTGTGCCTTCTTTAGCACGTAATGATAGTAACAAAAATTTAAGTCTAAGTTCTTGTATGTAGCATTTTCAATTTTGGAAAATTCTTAGCCAGTATTCTTAAATTTTTTATTTTTTGTTTTGGTATCATTTATTCTTTTCTCTCCTTGTGGTATTCTTATTAAGAGGCTGTTGACACTGGCACTTCTATCTTCTCTATACTTTAGTTTTTCCTCTCATTCTTTCCAACTCTTTATTCTGTCTTAACATTTTTAGGTAAGTCATTAATATACCTTTGGAGGATCACCACTTACTAATGGCCTAAGACTATCTCCCTCTCGTAAAATTTTGTAATATATTTATCTTGTTTAATTGTATGCTAATAATAAATGTAACAAAAATTGAGAAAAGCACTTTAAGCTCTATTGCATTATGGATATGAGAAAAAATTTGAAAATCATAATAATTAATATGTGTAATTTTGTTTTAGAACACTGTAATAAGACCAATGAAAGACTTTTGAGAATAAAAATATATTTTGCAAAAATAAAATTTTGTAAAGGATATGAAACAGAAATATGAATTCAAAGAGAACAAAAAATGATGTGAAATAATTGACCATTTAAGAGTATATTTTTAATAAAAGATGCAAGATATCAAAGTGCTATAGTATTTAGATGATATTTGATACATTTAAAGGAGAGGTGAAAGAGTTTTATTTTTAAATTGGTATGTTCTCATATGCCAAGAATTACATCCTTTGTAACTATTTAAATTTGTGATGATAAATTCTAGGTATCAATTTAGATAAAGACAAAATTGCACATAGTTTTTCAAAAAATTTAAGGGATTGCAGCAAGCAGAAAATAAATGTTATAGTTCTAGATTCCTACCCATTGCAATAAGACAAACATTTAAGGATTGGAAAGGAAGAAATACAAAGGTCATTTTTCACAGATGATATGATTGTATAAATAGAAATCCAAAAATTTATTGGATGGATTTTGAGACAATAAGTGAGTTTAGCAAACTTGTGGAGTTAAAGGTCAACATACAAAAATACAACTTACTTGTATACCCTGCAACAAATGGAAGATTAAACTTAAAATAATGTCATTTACTATAGCATCATAAACTTAAATACCTAGGAATAATTTAACAAAAGATTTACAAGATCTCTAAGCACGAAACTACAAATAATGTTGAAAGAATTTTAAAAAGACTTAAATTAATGCAGGGATATATCGTGTTTGTGTTTGGAATACTCAGTATTGTAAAGATGTCATTTTCCCCCCAAGTTTGTATATCGATTCAATGCAATCTCAAGTAAGACTCCAGAATATTTTTGTTTTCTGTTTTATTTTGTTTTATGGACCTTGATGAGCTGATTCTAAAGCCAGAGCCATGAATAACCAAGACAATCCAGAAGAAGAAAAATATGAGAGAGCTTAGTTTATTGGATCACATGATTTATTAAACTTGGTAATTAACACAGGGTACAATAATAGAAAATAGCTGTAACAAAATAGCAAGTCCAGACACTGCATCCCATATATGTAAAAATGTAATTTATGATAAACGTGGCAGTGCAGTTCAGTGGGAAAAGGGCAATTATATCAATAAACAATGCTGGGTCAACAGGATATCCACAATGAAGAAAACAACTCATGATACACAAAATCCACCCAAGTTTTGCCAGGCTCAGGGCTCCATCTTGGGTCCTCTTCCCGTCTTGATGCTCACATACTGTCTCCCTACATGATTTCTTCCAGTCCATGCTTTAAATACCATCTAAATGCCAACTATAAAAATTTAGACATCTCTCTAAGTTCTAACCTCTCCCCTGTTATTCAGAGCCAAATATTCAACCACATTTGATAGCGCTACTTCAAAGTCTAGTATACATTTCAAACTTAACATGCTAAAAACAGACCCCCTGGTTTTCCCCAAGGGTATCCTTCAACATCTTTCCCCCAACACCCATCAAACCACTTTCTCCCTTTTTAATAAACTGGGCCAAACTCCATGAATTTCCTTGGTCTCAGTCTTCCTTTTGTTCTCACCTCCCAGGTCAAATTCATGTGCATCTCCTAGAAGCAAAATGCACAAACTCTATCTCAGATCTGTTTACCTATTTCCATCTTAAGTCCTGCCACGGCCATGCTAGTCTAAGTCCTCATCTTTTATGCTTTAGCTGGTTTCACCATTTTCATCTTTGCCCATTACAGTCCATGCTACATGAAGTATTCTTTTTCTTTTTCTTTTTTTTGCTTGAGGAAAATTCACCCTGAGGTAACATTTGTGCCAATCTTCCTTTATTTTGTATGTGGGTCACTGCCACAGCATGGCTGCCAACAAGTCATGTAGGCCCTTGCCCAGGAACCAAACCTGGGCTGCTGAAGCAGAGCACATCAAAATTAACCACTAGACCATGGGGCTGACCTCTGAAGTATTCTTTTAAAATCACACATTAGATTACTTTCTTCTCTTTTTAAAATCTTCTATTAGCACCTATGATGGTAAAATATAATTCAAATTGGTTCCCATAGCTTACAAACCTCTACTTTACCTCACGACTGCCTAGCTCTCCAGCTTCACCACTCTCCTCTTTTAGGTTCCAGTCACACTGGCTTCTTTCTTTTCTTGGAATGAGTAATATAATTGCCAAATGCAGAGCTTGTGTACTCAGCATTGCTCTGACAGATTTTGTATTGCTGGATTAGGTCTCAAATGTCACCTTTACAGACAGGTAAAAGGTTCTATATGAAACTAATACAGACCAGTCATCAATCACCCCCCTCATGTATTTTATTATTATTACAGCCTTTACCATAATCTGTAATTACTTTGATAATTTATTTGTTTACTCCAATGGTTCCCAAAGTGTAGTCCATCGGACCCACCATGATCCTATCAGCGAGTTTATGAGATAAAAAATATTTTTATAATAATATTAAGATGTTATTTGCAAATGAAAATGTGTTTCATTTGCACCAATGGTACAAAAGCAATTGTAGTAAAACTATTGACGTTTTAGCATAAACTAAGGCAGCAAAAACAAACTGATCATTGAAGTCTTCATTGCCACACATTTACAGTAAAAAAATAAAGCCAGATTCACTTAAGAATGTCTCTTGATGAAGCAGAAAAAATATTAATATGACTATTCTTTGAGCCTTTAGTACATGCTTTTGGAATATACAGCGTTATGAAATGGGAAGTCTCTATTAAGTGTGTCCAAGGCTACTATGATCTGAGTGTTTATGTCCCCTCCAAATTCATAGGTTAAAATCTTAATCCCCAAAGTGACGACGTTAGGAGGTGGAGCCTTTGAGAGTTTATTAGGTCTTGAGGGTGGAGCCCCCATGATTGGATTAATGTCCTTATGAAAGAGACCCCAGAGAGCTAGCTCATCCCTTCCACCATGTGGGGACACAGCAAGAAAGTGACATCAGTGAACAAAGAAGTGGCGACTCATCAGACGATGAATCTGCTGGTGCCTTGATCTTGTCTGTTGTTTATAATCCACCCAGTTTACAGCATTTTTGTCATAGCAGCCTAAACAGACTAAGACAGTGGCATACCAGAGAATGGCAGGGTTCTCGAGGAAAAGCACTTGTGAAATTGTTTGAGTTGTGAACCAGACTAGATACCTCTTCATATAGAACCATCTTTATTTTTTAAAAAATTGCTAAAGACACAGTACTTTCCTGAAAATGGACAAATTGAATCTGTCACACAACTGAAGGTATTTTGTCACCAGTGACAAAATTAAAGCTTTGAAGTGAAAATTAGAATTTTGGAAAATTGTGTTTGTCACCATTGACAGCTTCCCTTTAAATACTTAAAGTCTTTTCAATAGCATTTAGGGTGATACTAACAAATGTGATTTAAAAAAAGTGATATATATATGTATATATATATGTGTGTGTGTGTATATATATATATAGTGCATGTGTATATATATAGTGTAATGAAATGTGTCAACATTTGGAAGATCTGCATAAATACATGAATCATCTTCTGAATACATGATTTTACAGGATCATGAATGAGTAAAAGATCCACTCAAAGAGAAAGACAGATAAAAGATTTTAATATATGGAAAGTTCATTAATATGACTTCAGATTCCACATTACAATTAATCCTTGTGCAAATACCTCTTGTAGAATTTTAGTGTAGTATCAAGAAGAATATCTATAAAACATTTCTGTCATTTCCAAGGTAGATTTTCTTTACATACTTATTCAAAAAAACATATCCAAACATTTAAAGCAGACATAGATATGAGAATCCAGCTGTGTTCTATCAAAGCAGACATTACAGATATTTGTAAAAATGTAAAACAATGCCACTTTTCTCATTGTGTTTGCTTTGAAAAAGTTATTTTTTACCATAAAACATTTGCTGAGTTAACATGTAATGGTTTTGTTATTGTTATTTATAAATAAGCAAGTATTTTAAAAAATTTGTGTTAATTTCGACTATAGTAAATACTGGTGGATATAACTCACATAGACAAAAGTTTTTAGGGTTCTTAATTTTTAAAAGTATAAAGGGGTCCTCAGACCAAAATGTCTGACCACTGCTCACGTACCTATTTGTTTTCTGTCTCTTCCTACTAGAATGTGAGGTTCCTGAGACCCTTGCCTGACTTTATCACTGCTTGTATTCCTGTTGCAAAACAGCACTAACAGTATTTTCTTGACTATCCATGCTTGCAAATCAAGTTTTAATTCACCACATCTCGCTAAATACTGGCCCACAGGCCCAGTGGCTTCTTTCCAGTTGTTAGTGTGTCATTTTTCTGTGCCAGGTTTAAACAACCCACATATCTCCTCTGTCTTTTCTGTGCTGCTTGGGCCTTACTAGACTTCACCAGAGCCAGCAGAGGTGAGGAGATGATATTTTAATGCTCTACAAATATTGTTTCTTAACTTATTTTGGGAAAGCATATCTGCTGAGGACAGGTCATGAAAATAGAATCCAAAATATATTTGAATACTTTAATTTACTCTGCAGTTACTAAGCCTTGTATCTTGGCAGAACTTTTAAGAGTTAAATATATCTGCCAATTATTTGCCCAATTAGATTGGAGATCATATTTATATTTCCTACCACTGTATATTGTGGATTTGTAAGTATTGCAGTTGTAAGGATACACTTTTCTTTAGCCAACACTGAACTTCGGAAATGGTGTAGGATATCTTCATATATTGCTTTTCAAAAGTACCTTGCAGAAGTGCTATGAACACAATTAATTGTTTGAATTTCATTTGAGATCCACAGGCAGAAAAGGTGAAATGTAACTTCCAAGTAGTTATGTTTACCATTATGGTTTAATGACATATATTAGGCATAAAAACCCAAAGGGGACATAGCCTATGTACAGGATTCTAGTACTTTATGCACAGAGGTAGTCGAGCAATTCTCATTAATTTTAATAGAAGTCAAACTCACGGTAAACCTTGAGGCAATGATCACAACACATCGCCTGGTGCTGTTACAAGTAAACACCATCTATGAAAGAATAGCTTCTGCATATGCATCTCAAAAACTACTTACCTTTATTATTCACATGAGTATAAACCAGTAATAAAAGTGTATCTAGGCACAAATGAAACTAACTTAGTTTTAGCTGGTATTATTTTAAAAGTTGCAGTTCAGTAGAGAATTTTCAAGTAGAAATAATTTTTAAAAAGTAGTAGCATATTATCTGTTGTAGTGACTAAATAGATCTAAGATCCAATTTCTTTTTCATTACATCTGAAATGTTGAAATTTCCTACTATGTACTAGGAACTGAGATCAATACTAAGGATAAGTTACTGAGTATAAGGATCACGGTTTTTGTCCTTTTGAGTTTCATAGTAGATACATAAAGAATAAGGTCACAAAAGAACTATTTATAAGCCATGTACTTCAAAGGAAATGTGGTTCTTGTTTTTACTCTAGCATGTAATGACTTTGGAAGTTGTCACTCCATCCTAACAACAAGTTAAAAGCTAAATGAACTGAAAATAAACAACTCTTCTTAGATCCATCAGAGCAGTGAGGTCACAGGGAAAACTACAACCCCCAAGTTAGAGACAGACAGGCAGATGTAGAAAATTACAAGTTACAGGAGCAGAATCTATGAACAGAAACCTCAGCAAGAAATAGTATCAAATATATCATAACTAGTTTCTAAAAAAAATTACAAGGCACACTAAAAGGCAAAAAGCACAGTTTAAAGAAACAGAGCAAGCATCAGAACCAGAGTCAGATATGGCAGGGATGTTGGAATTATAAGACTGGAAATATAAAACAACTATGATTAATATGCTAATGGCTCTAATGGGTAAACTAGACAGCATGCAAGAACAGATGGGCAATGTAGGCAGAGAGATGGAAATCCTAAGACAGAACATAAAAGAAATGTTAGAGATTAAAGACACTGTAATAGACATGAAGAATGCCTTTGATGGACTCATGGCTAGACGGGGCATGGCTGAGGAAAGAATCTTTGAGCTAAAGGCTATTTCAATAGAAACTTCCAAATAGGAAAAACTAAGAGAAAAAAAGACTGAAAAAAATAGGAATAGAATTTCCAAGAACTATGAACAACTACAGAAAGTCTAACATAATCATTATGGGAATAACAGAAGAAGAAGAAGAAAAAGAGGAACAGAAGAAATATTTGAAACAATAGTGACTGAGAATTTCCTTAAAGTAATGTTAGATACCAACTCACAGATCCACACATCTCAGAGAACACCAAAGAGGATAATGCCAAAACAAAAACTACGCTTAGGCATATCATATTCAAACTGCAGAAAATCCAAGGTAAAGAAAAACCTTGAAAGAAGCCGGAGGCAAAAGATCTTACCTATAGAGGAGCAAAGATAAGAATTACATCTTATTTCTCCTTAGAAACCATGCAAGAAAGAAAAGAAAAGTGAAATATTGAAAGTGTTAAGAGAAAAGGCTCACTAGCCAAGAATTCTGTACCCTGCAAAATTATCCTTCAAAAGTGTAGACAATTAACCCTTTATCTGATATATGGCTTGCAAATATCTTCTCCCAATTGTTAGGTGTCTTTTCATTTTGTTGATAGTTTCCTTTGCTGTGCAGAAGCTTTTTAGTTTGATGTAGTCCCATGCGTTCATTTTTAATTTTGTTTCCCTTGCCCAGTCAGACATGGGACTTGAAAATATGCTGCTAAGACCGATGTCAAAGAGTGTACTGCCTATGTTTTCTTCTAGAAGTTTCATGGTTTCAGGTCTTATATTCAAGTCTTTAATCCATTTTGAGTTGATTTTTGTGCATGGTGTAAGGGAATGGTCTACTTTCATTCTTTTGCATGTGGCTGTCCAGTTTCCCCAACACCATTTATTGAAGAGACTCTCCTTTCTGCATTGTATGCTCTTGGCTCCTTGTTGAATATTAGTTGTCCATAAATGTGTGGGTTTTGTGTGGGCTCTCGATTCTCTTCCATTGATCTGTGTGTCTGGTTTTTGTGCCAGTACCCTGCTGTTTTGGTTACTATGACTTTGTAGTATATTTTGAAATGAAGGAGTTAATATCCAAAATATACAAAGAAATCATACATCTCTACAACAAAAAAACCAACAACTCGATTAAAAAATAGCCAAAAGATTTCTCCAAAGAAGATATACAGATGGCCAACAGGCATATGAAAAGATGCTGAACATCATTCGCTACCAGGGAATGCAAATCAAAACTACAATGAGGTATCACCTAACTCTGGTCAGAATGGCTGTAATTAACAAGACAGGAAACAAGTGTTGGAGAGGAAGTGGAGAGAAGGGAACCCTCATACACTGCTGGTGGGAGTGCAAACTGGTGCAGCCACTGTGGAAAGCAGTATGGAGTATCCTCAGAAAATTAAGAATAGATCTACCATATCATCCAGCTATCCCACTGCTGGGTATCTATCCAAAGAACTTGAAAACGCAAAGGCATAAAGATACATGTACTCCTATGTTCATTGCAGAATTATACACAATAGCCAATACTTGGAAGCAACCTAGGCGTCCATCAAGGGACAAATGGATAAAGAAGATGTGGTATATATACACAATGGAATACTACTCAGCCATAAGAAATGATGAAATCCGGCCCTTTGTGACAACGTGGATGGTCCTTGAGGGTATTATACTGAGTGAAATAAGTGATATGGAGAAAGTCAAATACCGTATGATCTTACTCATAAGCAGAAGATAAAACAATGACAAACAAACACATAACAATGGAGATTGGATAGGTGGTTACCATAGGAGAAGGGGAGAGGGGGAGGGCAAAAGGTGTGATTAGGCTCACATGTGAGGGGATGGACTATAATTAGTTTTTGGGTGGTGAACATGATGTAATCTACACAGAATTCGAAATATATTATGACGTACATCTGAAAGCTATATGATATTATAATCCAATGTTATTGCAATTAAAAACATAGTTAATAAAAAACAGTGTAGACAAAATAAAGACTTTCTCAGAAAAGCAAAAGTTGAGAGAATTTGTTGCCAGTAGACCTGACCTACAAGAAATATTGAAAGAAATTCTTCAGAGAGAAGGAAAATGATATAGTTCAGAAATTCGATCTACATAAAGGAAGACCATTAGAGAAGAAATGTGAAGGTAAAATACAAACTTTTATTTTTCTAATTCTTAGTTGACCTAACAGATAATGGTTTATTAAAAATAATAACAGTACCAATATATTCAATGATTATAGTTTATATATAAGTGAAATGAATAACAGTAATGATACCTGCAACAGAAAGAAAGAATTAGGAATACTTTGCTATTATAAGGAAATGTGCAGTGTTGTTATAAAAGAGTAAAACATAGAGAAGTAATTTAAATTGGGTGGTTAGGGAAAGCCTACATACAGAAGTGATCACTTGTCGAAAAGCAAGATTGGAAGCACAAGGAAAAATTATGAGGCTACTGTATAGTTTACGGGAGAAGTGATGGCTGTTGGTCTAGGTAGTTAGAAATGATATGGTAAATGTGAGTAAATATTACACACATATACACCTGACATAAAAAACAGAATTTCTATTTACAGGATCATAAATTTATAGCTATATTAATTTGACTATAAAATTGGCATAAAAGAATCACATGACAAAAATCAAATTTGAGGATCCCAAAGCATGTCAAAGTCTTATCACAAAGTAATAATAAAGAAAGCTTCTTTCTGTAACAAAATAACTAAAACTTTCTGTTTGGCACTAATTTCAGTAGTAAATATCCAAACTAAATTGTTCCTTTCTAGAGGATCCTGTGGAACCATCTATGCTTTTGTCGAGCATCTGTCTTTTAAATTCTATTTCAAGGGTGTCTCCCAATTTCTCCAGCAGTGACATAGACTTATTTTCTGCCAAGGATTCAGCCATTCTAAAAGTCTTAAATCCCTGAGATTATCTTTGAAGCTCCCTCATTTACCATCTTACAAATTTAACTGTTCAAATTTATCTTCACATTTAAATGTTTTCATGTTTCTTCAACATATTTGAAATGATATAGTATCATGCTTATAAACACTCTCGTACATGTTTCCTGGCGAACTGGTGCAAACATCTCTAGGATATCTTATGGAACAAGTGCCAATCAACAGCTATGAAAATATTTTTCCCTTGTCTTTGGCTTCCACTGATTTGTTGGTAAACCAGTTGTTGGTCTCATTGCCATTCCTTGTAGGAAGTATCTCTGTTCTCTGGGCTGTTTCACATTCTTTTCTCTTACTGTTCCTGTTCTATAGCTTTACTCTATTCTTTCTGTTTATCTCATTTGAGGTTCATCAGTCTCCCTGAATCTAAGAATTGGTTTTGTTCAATAGTTCTAAAAAGTTCTCACCTATTGTCTCTTAGAATAGTTTTTTGCAGGGAGTGCGTGGCCCTGAGCTAACATCTGTTGCCAATCTTCCTCTTTTTTTTTCTCCCCAAAGCCCCAGTGCATGGTTTTATATCCTAGTTGTTAGTCCTTCTAGTTCTTCTATGTGAGCCACCACCACAGTATGACAGATAGGTGGTGTGGTTCCACTACGGGTAAATGAAACTGGGCCTCTGAAGTGGTGAGAGTGCCAAACTTGAACCACCAGACCAACAGAGCTGGCTTTGTATCTTAGAATATCACCCCACCCCTGCCCACTATCTCTATTATCTCCTTTTGAATATGATCAAAAATATGTTTGTTCTCTTCATTTAATCTCTAGCTTATATTTCTATTTCTTTGCCTTTGGGCTGCCTTCTAAGTAGTTGCTCCAAATCTATCTTCCAATTCAGTAATGCTCTCTCCAGTGTTGTCTCGCATGCTGTTTAACCATTTATTGTCTTTCTAGACATTCTGTAAGGCTCACTTCCCCATTTGCCTTTTCATTTTTAGTTAAAACTTCTTTTATTTTTAAAATTATATGAAAGCATCTTATTGTAAGTTCTCTAATAGATCATCCAAAGACCTTTCAATTCAATTCTGAAGTGTATCAGTTTTTCTGCCTCACTTGTGGGGATTTATTTCCTTCTGCATTCTTTAATTTCTGATTCTGAAATCACATTGTCTTAACTTCACCTGCATAAATTCTTTAAGGCTTAGGTTTAAAGTACTTTCTTCCAAATGAGATTATGTTCACTATCAATTAGGGTCACTTTAAATTGAATTTTAGATTTGACATTTTTAGGTCCACATAGTGTTTATTCCATTCTGTAAAGAAAATGGCAGTTAATAGCTCAGAATTCATAGTGACAGATGGTTTTTGCTTTGTTTGTTTGTTTGTTTTCTTTTGCAATCTCCTCAGGGAGGGTCTAGGAGCTCCTACTTCTTGCAGATGTCCCATCCTTGTCCTCTCAAGAAAATGTTTGCTTCAATACTTTTGCCATTTTTTAAATTTGTGGGCTTTTGTCAATTTTGGCTTCAGAAGAGTTTCTTTAATTCCCATGAATTTAAAATAATGTTTAAAAATATTTTATCTGGAATTTTCAAGGATTGTTAATTAAAAGGGTTTGGTCTTATAACTTGCCTCTTACATTTTTGGAGTTTATATTTATAAACTCTATTCATGTTTAAGGACTTCTAGAGAATACAGTTTCCTGTTCTATGTAAAATTAATTAGTTTTCTTATTGAATTTCAGAGTTAATAATAGAGTTAACATAGTAACAGTGTTAAAAGAAGAGCCCAAGGAGGAGGGAGATAATACATGTAATTATGATATCTAGGTCCAAAATGGCTAAACAAAATGATAGAGCAAGCAAAATGATGCAAATGAGGCATACAGCTTTACTTCATTTGAAAATAATCAATTTTTAACTATAGATTTTCAATAGATTTTTGGGTTTTATTCAAGGAACTATGTTGTGCCAAGGAGACCAAATTGCCCCTTTTGATGATAATAGGTAGGTAGAAACATAGTTCCAATGCTGATCCTGACAGAAGGAAACATATATAGACATTTTCAGAATTGTAATCTTTGGTCCTAAGATCTAAAAGATAAAGAATGTCAGGAGCGTAAATGTACACAAGATAGACAGATGCTAAAAAGATATCACAGGCAGAATTTCACAATTTTTCTTATTTCATACATCATGCTTAGCTCATATCCACTCAAATACAATCATAAATGTAAAACTATTGTTAAACCCCAGCAAAAGTAATAAGAAAAATATTTAAAAACAAAATGAAAAAATCTATAGATATATATGTGTATTTCATAGTTATCACTTCAACAATTTCTAATTTGTCAATAGAGGAATCTCCAGTTACGTACCAGTACAGTTGTTACTTTCATCCCCCAAACGCATTGATTTCTTCACCAAAATAGTTACCATGTACCAGGAAGTCTTTTGACACAAAGCAGTGAACAAATCAGAGAAAGTCCATGTTCTCATGGAACTTAAATCCTAGAGAGTAAAGAGGGGAAATAGGCAAAAACATAGGTATATGGGTTGGTAGATAGATAGATAGATAGTAGATAGATAAAAGGATTTAAGTGTGGATGACTTTTATAAAGAAAGTAAAGCAGAGTAGGGAATGGCAGGTAAAGGGACATGGTATTAGATAGGTTAATCTGAGAGAGGACCTGTAAAGGGAAATATATCTGAGGATGATGGAAGAGCGAAATAAAGATTCGAAGGTAGCAACAGGCTTGAGGTACTCAGGTAGTAACAGAGGACCAAGTGTGGCTGGAGAATGACAAAAATGGGAGTGTTCAGAGATGAGGGAAGCCTAGACACTGTTAAAATGATGATTCTCCATTTGTCTGAAATGCTATAGGACTCCTGACTCAACCTTCATTTCTTACTTTCTGGCTGGTAGAGAGTGGCTGAGTTACTCCCAAGATCTATTAGAGATGGTATTTGATATATATGGAAAAAGACACTGGATGTAGCAGAAAGAGAGTCAGGTAAAATGTGGTGGTCCAAAAATACATATCTATTCCTGCTCCTTCAAGCAATTGACAGTACAGGAAAATCAGTGTCAAATAAAAGGACAAAAAGCTGGAGGAGAATAGAACGCAATAAGAGAAAAGAGATGTCAACAAATCCTTGGAATCTATAGAGCGGTAAGTGAGTGGGAGCTGAATAACAGCAAAAAATGCTGTGACATACCCTACGTCTGAGGGTGAGGGGAGACTGAAAAAGTAGATGGTTCACACTGTAGAATTCTAGAAAGTTTAGGGAATTGGAACAGTTGAATATCTTTGAATCTGGGGGTGAAGGAACTTACATCCTCTGATGTGATTTCTCAGTCAGATAGAAATTTAGAAATAGACACTCAAAAGATTCTATGAAAAAGGCACTAGGCATGGAGGAAAAGGGCCAGCATTGAAAACAGGGTTCGAGTGAAATTCAAAGTACTGAATGTGAGATCTTCATCCCTCTTCCTCCACCTGTTCTCACAAAGCAGCAGTCAGGCTTATGAGCTGCTCAGCCTCAAAGAAAGGCCCATAGGTACACTGAAATGAGGATATCCTTTTGTTTGTCCTCTGGTTGAAGTCTGTGCACAAGCTCTGCCCACAGGAAACTTTCCAATCAACCTTTTTAGAAACTCGCTCTTACATATATTATTGGACAATCCAGGAGCACCAGGCACGAAAGACATAGACCAGAACGAACAAGTTCACAGACAACAAAACACATCAGGAAGCAGAAAAACCATAGGAGACATTGGAGACTTATCTTTAAATTATGAAAAAACATATTTTCAAACCTGACATTGATGGCCATACTGTCTATCAAATGTGAGATTAGCATAAAGACATTTTTAGCAATATAAGATCTCAAAGCATTTATCTCCTGCACTATCATTCTCAATAATTCTTTAAAATTTGACTGGGAGTCATGGATCTGAATGACTTAAAACTGGGATGAGCCAGTGGGAATAGTTTTGTGATGAAGTATGACTGTGAACAGCTAAGCTTCAGGAATAGGGACCAACAAATCTGAGAAAAAGAAAAAAAAAACTATCAGGTAAGTTACTGATTTGCACATATTGGGGAAAGAATTTTGGTCCTATTGGAAATTTGGGGCATGAAATGGTAAAGGAAGTACCCCTGGGACAAAAATAAATTTAAAATTTGTAAATTTAATGAATGAAAAAAATATGTATTTGGGAAGAAGTATCTAGAGCATATCCCATTGAACAGTTATATTATGGCTAGTGGGAGAACAACATTTAGATTTAGGAGACTAGCTCTTGAATTCTGACCCTCCTTCATAGCAAGATGATTTAGGACAATTCCTTAAACCATTTTGAGTCTAGTTTTATTATCTGTAAGAAGTGATATTAATGTCTACCTCAGAATAATGCTGTGATGATTAACTTAACCAAAGTATATTCAGTATTTAGAATAAGACATGGAAAATAGAAAACATATTTGATGAAACCAGATATGATGAAAAAGAATCAGTAACTCATATAAAGGTCATTTCCACAAACAAGCAATCTCATTTAAAAGCCATAGATTTCCCCCAAAATGGTCCAATTGGCTCTGTTAGCCTTTAGAAAAGTTAGTTACATAAATAAATTACTGACAGAATAGAATGCAGTTAAATTGAAAATAACTAAGTCAAATACTGTTGAAAAAATAAAATTGAGATTTTTTTTTAGAAAAAATGATATGACAAAAAATATTAGATGCTTTTAAAACATGAGAAGAGTATCTTCAAATTCAGGTGGGAAAGAGATAATACATGCTAAATTAAACCATTGTTATGGCTGCTCAGAGCCCCATGATGAGAGGTAGCATGCCTTGAATCTTGGGTCCCCGAAAAGAGGTTCATTTTCAGTTAATGATGTCTGCAGCAGGCATTGGAGAAGAGAGTGAAATTAAGTGAAAAATGTACCTGCCACACTTGAGATGGGAAGTGGCCTTAACCTTGTAACTATTGTTGTTTGTCACAATTCAGTTGAGGTGAACCTTAGAGCTAGAGGCCAGAAACCATCTATCCAAAGGGAATGCAATCCAGTCTGCTAGCAAGAACATCTACTTCAGAATCTGGCAGCACCATTAGCAATATAAAGAGTTGAATTAGAATTCTGCCAAAAGAAGGTGCTGGCCCCGTGGCTGAGTGGTTAAGTTTGAGTGCTCTGCTTTGGTGGCCCAGGGTTTGGCCGGTTTGGATCCTGAGCGCAGACATGGCACCGCTCATCAAGCCATTCTGAGGCAGCATCCCAAGTAACACAACCAGAGGCACTCACAACTAGAATATACAACTATGTACTGGGGATGCCTTTGGGAGAAAAAGAAGAAGAAGAAGAAAAAGGTTGACAACAGATGTTAGCTCAGGTGCCAATCTTTAAAAACAGACAAAAAAAAGAATTCTGCCAAAAGAAATACCCAGTCCAGATGGTTTTACAGGTGATTTTTACCAAACATTCAAAGAACAAGTGATTACAATTTTATGCAAATTTTTTCAGAGAATAGAAAAATGAAAATACTCATCAATTTTATGACTATAAAAGATATCACTCCTAGATATTTACTGTGGAGCATTTATTGTGTCTGTGCCCCAGAAGAAATATAAAAGAATACTTTTGGCAGCATTGGTTGTCATGGTCTCAAGCAGAAACAATTCAAATGTTCATCAACAACTGAATAAATTTTGGCTTATTCACAAAATAAATTCAAAAGGAAAAATAGTAAATCACAGCTAAAGACATCAACTTGGATGAATTAAAAAAAGCTAATGTTGAGGAGGGAGAAAGCACGTCACAGAAGAATATACACAAAATAATTGCTTTAATATAAAGATCAAACCAGGCAAATCTGAACAATACATTGTTTAGAGAATCTTTCATATGTGGTAAAAACTTTAAGGAAATTCAGGGGAGTAATTCACAGGCATTCAAAATAACAGTTGTTTATTTTTGGGGTGGAGAGAGCAGTGATGTGATGTGGGGGGTACAGAGCAGGTTTCACAGGGACTGACAACATTCTGTTTCTTATGATGAATGCATTGGTTTTAACATCATTCTTTAAGCGGAAAAATATTAGTCGTCCTCTTTTGTATATTTGACATATTTTTTCCAGCTTTATTGAGGTATAATTGGCAAGTAAAATTATAATATATTTAAAGTGTACAGTGTGACGATTTGATAAATGTATACGTTGTGAAATGATTACCACAATCAAATTAGCACATCCATCACCTCACATAATTATTATTATTATTATTAGTGGTAGCATAATTCTTTTTTGGTGAGAACATTTAAGATCTACTCTCTTAGCAAATTTCAAATATGCAATACAGTATTATTAACTATAGTCACCATGCTGTCCATTAGATCCCCAGAATTTATTCATCTGATAACTGAAAGTTTGTTCCCTTTAACCAACATCTCTCCATTTCTCTCAACCTCCACTCCCCGGCAATCACCAATCTACTCTTTGTTTCTGAGTTCAACATTTTTCTTTTTTTTTTTAGATTCTGCATGTAAGTGTATCGTACAGTATTTGTCTTTCTCTGCTTTGTTCATTTCACTTAGCATAATGCCCTGCAGTTTCATCCATGTTGTTGAAAATGACAGGATTTTCATTTTTATGGCTGGATAATGTTTCATTGTATATATATATATGCACAACATTTTCTTTATTCATTCATCCTTTGATGGATGTTTAGGTTGTTTCCATGCCTTGGTTATTGTGAATAATGCTACAATGAACATCAGCGTGCAGATATCTCTTAGAGATAGTTATCTCATTTTCTTTGGATATATAGCCAGAAGTTGGATTGCTGGATCATATGATAGTTCTCTTTTTAATTTCTTGAGGAAGCTCCATACTGCTTTCCATAAGGACTGCGCCAATTTACATTCTTACCAACAGCGTACAGGGATTCCCTTTTCTCTACATCCTGGCCAACACTTGTTATTTACAGTCTTTTTGGTAATAGCCATCCTAACAGGTAGGAGGTGATATCTCATTGTGGTTTTGATTTACATTTCCCTAATGGCTTATGACATTGAGCACCTTTTCATGTACCTATTGATCATTTACATGGTTTCTTTAGAAAAACACCTGTTCGGGTCCTTTGCCCATTTTTTAATTGTGTTATTTATTTAATTTTTTTTACTATTGAGTTTTACGTGTTCCTTATATATTTTGGATGTTAACCTCTTCTTGGATATATGATTTACAAATATTTTCTTCCATTCCATAGGTTGCCTTTTCATTTTGTTTATGGTTTCCTTTGCTGTGCAGAAGCTTTTTAGTTTGATGAAGTTTCATTTGTTCATTTTTGCTTTAGTTGCCTGTGCTTTAGCTGGCAGATCCCAAAAATCATTGCCAAACTAAACATTTTAAAAAACAATAAAAACTAGAAGTCAATCTAAGGAAGTTATTTAGCTAGTTATTCAACAAGGCCATTACTATATTATCATTACTACTTAGTCATTGACTTTCTGAAAATCAAATGTAGTTTTTATTTTTTTAAATGTAAAGACAATTAAAAATGGGTTTTCTTATAGAATTTGGTTTTCAGAATAGTTTAAATTCAAATTCAGTAGATTAACTTTGTCTTATTGCTGAAGATAAATAGTTCCTTTCTATTTCCTCCGTGTGGTTTTCCAAGTATTTAAACTCTGCTTTCAGAAAACCATTATCTTTCTTGGTATGACATAATTTTCAAATATTTTGGTCATATTCATAGATTTAAGTAGGCCCAATTGACATACACATTCTTATCTGTCTTCTGAGATAATAACAGGTGCTTGCTTCCATCTCTCTCTCTCTGACACCACATAGAATCCCAGTGGAAAGCAGTACTAGAAATGCAATCATTTAACACTGAGCCAAAATAGACCCTTTGCTTGAAAGTGATTTTCAGAAACAGTGTTCTCTGAAGCATGACATTCTGGAATATTATGTCCCTCAAAGCATTTGGGTCCTTTAACTTAAATGTATATCTCTTATTATAAACCATTACTTACCTTGAAATTTCAGAGTGCAAAAATCTGTTGCTTATAAATAACACATTTATATGTTAAATATCTGCAGCTCATAGACCTTCATTCCTTTTTTATTCTTATTGCCTTGAAGACAATTTCTAAAATGATTTTAGAGATATAGAGCAGTAAATGAAATAGCCCTGAGAGAGAGCATAGAAGGAAAGCAGTTTAGTTTGACATGTCCCAAGTAACCACCTGGTTTTATATGGTGCTTCAAGGTAGGTTAGGATGGAACAAGGGGAAGAGAGCATGCTCTCCCACCTGTAATTAAAATGACAGGATCTCAGAGTCTTATGGAGTATAATTATATGGCAATGAAATTACTAAGAAAAATATAGTATGCTCTTTGTGTTACCAGGTAACATTCATTGCCAATACCAGGCAGATTTTGGCCTAACATTTTATCTATTTCTGCGTGATGTATTTATAAAATCACAAAAAATACTTTGTTACCAATTTAAATAGTTTCATAATTTATACATTTAGTATATATTAATTAGTCAATTATCAGTACATAGCTTTGTTTCCTACTTTCCAACTTACTAAATGGTTCAACACAAAACTAAAAGTCAATGAAAACTGTGTTCTTAATGTGAAGGTTTCAAAGATGTAATTTTCTCCTGATAACAATAAAATAAGGGATATCTCATGTGAATAATCTATGGTCTGAGATGTTTACCATGGTTTTATCTTAAAATAATTTAATGGGTTACTCTGTCTACTTCAATAGCTGCCTTGAAGCTTGCTTGGTTTGTTCAAATAGCTATCATCAGTCAAAAACAACAGTCCTAGTCAGGCTCATTCTAGCCTTAGCTGGTTTTCTATAGTAACAGTTCAAGCTGTTTAACATTACAAACAAGCTTTCAAAATACTTAGTTAGCTATTAGCACTAAGTTTTCTTAGCAAAATATAGAGAAAATTAAAGAAGACTTTTTAGTGGGGAAATGGCAACATTTTGTGGAAGAAACTCTTTTTATTTATTCCTAATTATTAAACTTTGGTGCTTATAATATTTTAATTAAGAAAAACATCTTTTGAAATGTAAGTAGATTTGTGTGTATGTATTTCTGAATACGAATGTATGTGTGCATATATATCCACATATATAACTGCAGAATAAATGACTTATATAGAAAATATAACTACACACATAAATGTAAATATATAATATGAAAATATTTTTTATATCTAAAATACTTTAAATGGATTTTGGTTCAGTTTAAAGGTATATATCTTTCATTAGAAGATTTCATTGAAATTTTTCATATAAGACTTTTCTAAACCCCTGAATTAAATGCAATTTCATTCTTTCTAAACTGCATTTTAAAAACATATGCCACAGGGGCCGGCCTGGTGGTGCATCAGTTAGGTTCGGACGTTCTGCTTCTTGGCAGCCCGAGGTTCACTGGTTCGGATCCTGGGTGAGGACATAGCACCGCTTGGCAAAAGCCATGCTGTGGCAGGCGTCCCACGTATAAATTAGAGGAAGATGGGCATGGATGTCAGCTCAGGGCCAATCTTCCTCAGCAAAAAGAGGAGGATTGGCAACAGTTAGCTCTGGCCTAATCTTCCTCAAAAAGGAAAAAAAATGTGCCACATATAAAGAATAGGATTCCTGCTCCACTGTCTTGCTGACACCACTACTATATAAATTCACAGAGGTTTGCATTTTTATTATATTTCTATCTTTAATTATTCCTTTATGGACCATTTGGTATAGAAATTGAAGACAAGACTTTATTTTCAAAATGCTTTTTAATTTATACGAGTGGATTGTAGTCATTTGTTTTTACAGGAAACATATCAAGTGTTTTGTCTGCCTGTTGGTTGGTTGGTTAGCTGTTCTCCATAAAGACTGTGGTATAGAGTATGGTGCATTATATCATTTTTTCCTCCACATATTCTTCTGTACAGCCTTCTGCATGTTGAGAGAAGGTTTCCCAGATTGGGGCATATGAACAAAGCTCAGTAACCTAGAATGAGCGTGGCTTCCAGTGTGTAAGGGAAAGCCTGGGGCCTATTGAATCTGCCTATACCTGCTTAACTTCACAGGAATTAATTTATATGCAAGAAGTCACCTTTCTCTAGTTGAGAGACTTAAAGTGAAGAGATTCTTATTCTTACTATATTTTTACTAATATCACAAATCTCCCATCCAAAGACAGAATATTTTAGTTTATTTGCTTTGCCTGGTGAGTTGTGTAAATGGTAATGTTGGATCCTATATCTTTTCTTCTTGGTAATTTTACTAATTATGATTGATTTTATATTTTGAATTTTTGTACATTTCCCAGAAAATGTTTTAGCAAGCGAGCATTTTGTAAAATATACTCAACACTCATAAATAGATTATCTGCCTCTTCTGTAACAATGCAATCATTCAATGCATGAGACGATTGCCAAATGTTTGTTTTTATTCTTTTACTCTTTGCTCACTGGAAGGACAATCGCAAACAAAACAAAACAAAAACCCAGTTGTCTTCTAAATATTTCGTATAATTTTCTTTTTCTTTTGTCCTATAAAATGATCATTTTAATATACTCTTTTTTTCCATTGAGGAAAAAATAGTTCCATGAGAACTTTTCCTTCACCTTAAATGTATTATAATAGCACATTTTGTACTATTAGCACAGAATTTAATGAACAATTCTCCTATTATTGGATTCTGATGTTATTTTATAACTTTAACTTTTAAAAATAATACATAATAAATTATGGCTCATAAATCAACATATGTATATTTAATTACAACTTTAGGTATATTCTTGGACATTAAATTATTGAGTCAAAGTAGATGAACATTTTTAAGAATATTGATACAACATGTCCCACACACACATACACATGTAATAACAATTTTATCAAGAAATTGGTCATTTCATCACCCTCTACTGAACACTAAAAATGACAAGGTACAGTGAGTTTAGAAATGAGGCCTAAATGAGCTCAAAATGCATAACTCATTGATCTGCCAACTAGCTAATTTGAGGAGTTAATTTGGTTCTAAACTTCTTAGTGAGTAATTGCAAAAGGGCGACCTTTCTGGTGATGTTATTTGTATTGTCAGGGACAGAAATTCAGCAGTGCTTCTTCGGATGGTAATCCTCCCAAATGAGGAGGATTAATATTTTATAATTATGTGTAATATATAAAATAATTTATAATTAGTATAAATATTTACCATTTACATAAGTATATTTTTATGGGGTGGTTTCTTTTAAAAATTACTAATATAGGCTGCTGGCAACAAGTCACAGTTCATTTCCATGAAATTAATTATACAGAGGGTCAGTGTGATTTGTTCAAACTATTTACTTGCTTTGGTTTCTTTAGGAAATATGTGAAAGAGAACATTTTAGACTATAGTGCAAGTGCAGAGGAATTGTGTTTCTTTTAAAAGTGTCTCTTTGAGGAGTGTATGTCAGCTGATTTGGAGATTATACATTGTATAGCCGATGGAATCACAGAGCACATTTGTTTATAGGGTTGCTTTTTATAAAATATTAGAGGGAGGAGTGATATTAAGAAAGCATCTACAACTCAAGCACATATGATTTTTATCCTTTTCATAACCAGAAAGAAATTACATGTACACAAGACAAAGACCAGAAAATGAACATTTGTTAAAGCACACTGGGGCTTTGGCCTTCGACTCCAGTGTAGAACCAGAGAGTTAGGTGGGACGAGTGGACAGGCTTTTCTCCTTCGACAGAGGTGTCCCAGGAGTCCAGAAACCAGAGAAGTAGTTGGTCATTTGCTTTTCCTCCTACTCAGCTCACTTCAATCTTCTCTCTTAAAATACTGTCATTTAAAACGTGCCACAGAATAGGAAAAAAGCTTGTGAACAAAAGAGTAAATGTGTATAATTCCTAGACTCACCTGTCATTTGCACATAAAATTTGCGGATAGCTTCTATCTTTCCACAGTGCAGTGGGCCTTCGGTTCCTTCTCAGATAATTTAGAAACAAATTATAAAGAAAAGAAAATAATACCAACAATCCTTTATATGAGCAGAAGTGTTTGACTGGCTTCTCCACAGACTGCTCCCACGGTACAGATTCCATATGTACAGAGATGAGTTAGAATTACTTTCTATGGAGTCAAAGGCCAATAAAAAGCCAGTAATATCACAGATACTTTAATATTATTCCTGATACACACAATGTTCCAGAAGAATAGATGTGTCTGAAGCTGTTCATTTCCAATATGTCACAGGTGATGTGACAATAATCATACATACTCATTATTTTAAAACAAGATAGCATTAGTTTATTCCTCTTTTAGCAAAAAGGAAGATAAGAAAATATGATTTTTTTAACTAAAATAGAGGAATGGATGTTTATATATCTTCTAAAATTATATACATAAACTTACAAATCTGAACATTATCATCATGACTAACTAGGGGAAAAAATTCCTCAGAGATTAAGTTTACCTTCCAGGGGAAATTCAAGGATAAGTATTTTATGGTTACCACATATAGAAAATAAGATTATAGTCTTGTGTGTAATGCTTCATTTTCTAAGTCTATTAAATTATTTCTTCAACAAGCTTTCATTATTTAAAGTTCTATTTCATCCACAAGAATCAACCAGTCTCTTCTCTTCTCTATTTGTTCTGAGTTTCTCTCACAAGCAGCACTAATTAGGAGAGCCTGTGGTCTCAGGGCTCTGGACAAAGCCCCATTTGTCAGCATGGGGTGAAACAGTGAAATCTGAAGGAAACGGAAGGCTTATAAACTGAAAAGAAAACTAAAAAATGGGTTATAAGAGGAATGTAATATTTCACTTCTACACAAGTTTTGCAAAACATTACAGGTTGTTTACCTTTGAATTTTTTTTCGCCAATAGAAATAAAGTGAAAGAGACATGGTGTACAAACTACTGACATAAACGCAAGCAACAATCTAGAATCAAAACTTCAGATGATCTCAACGAACTGTGAACCATTAAATGAGGAAGGAAATAATTCTATATTTCCCTACTTTGTAGCAACTAAATAATTCTTGAATTTGTCAGAAAAATATAGATTGATAACTATTTGTAAAATATGAAGGTTGTCCATTAGGGAAATAACATACAAAACACAAAAATTAACTTAAAAATAAATTTTAGTCTACCAAAAACTGGGATATGGGGAAAGAAAAAGTACAAAATATATCTAAGATTTAAAATAAGAGAAAAATTAAGATGTGTATAACTATTTTGTTTAAAGAGAAGGTATTTGTTTGAAAAAATAATTTAGAAAAAAGGCCAGAGTTACATTCTTTATGCAATGAATATATTTAAGTCATAAAAAGACTAACATGAGAGGGTAAAGGACATAGTCAATATATAAGGACCCAGAAAACCACCTCCTGTATTCTTTGTTCCCATAAAACAAAGTGAAAGAAAAACAAAACAAACAAAGCAGAATAAATGACAAAGATTACATTTTAGGTCCAAAGTTTTGAGAGAAGTTCTCTTGGTTTGTCAGACTATAGAAATGAGTTTTTTCTTTCCACTTTAGATTCTGAAAGCTTAAAATTTACCTGCATAGGTAGCTATTTTCATTTTCAAAATGAAGGAACTAAGGAAGAACAGGTGAGAAGGAGGGAGGGAGGGAGAGTGGAATATCCCAATAGTGCTGGCAAGTGGGGGAAGTCTTTTCAAGAGTCTAATTTTCAAAATTGAGCATTAATTTGGTGATGGATCAAGGGAACAAGAGAAATGGGGCAAGGGCATCCAATTTGACACAATATGTAGTCAAATTATTTGGGACTTGATTTGCTTAAATTACTGTGCTTCGGGTAAAGATGGATTTAAGGTAAAGATGGATTTAAGATGAGCACACGGTAAGTCAGCAACAGCATTGCAAACGATTTATATAAATGTCATGACTTAATTCTGTTAAAATTAAATCTAAAATGCATTAAGCTTACTTCATGCCTTAGCTTTGTCATTACAGAATTTTGTGTTGTTTCTTTTCTGCCTCACATTCTCAATAAAATCCTTCAACATCTGCATCTAATTCTGTTTTACTTTTTTATATTAAACCAATTAGATAATCCATTAACCAAATGGGAGGAAATAGCATTAATGATATGTTGCACTTGCATTATGAAGTAATTGAATTGACTAAATTAGCTCTTTTACATTCAGGCCTGCATGTGTTTTTAACTTTTAAAGCAAGAAATCAAGAGAACTCAGATTTCTGTGATTTTTCTCTCTTCATTATAAAGCAGAGGTCAGTAATGAATTTATTCTCCAAATCACCAATGAGACCACATACCATTAACAAGTTTAAAGTTTAAAGAAAAAATAAAATGAGAAAAAAAGTTAAATAGAACAGAAGAGAAACAAGAAAAGAATCTTAGAAATTCCAATAAGTCATAGAGGTCTACAAACCACTCTAACCTTGTTTAGAGAGTAGAATAACAACCATGCCACAAAATTATCCCAGACATTGTGGTCTGGCTTCAAGATACCACGGTATTCACAGGTGAGACCTCATTTGGATCACAGAAAAATCTAAGATTCAGAGTTCTCTGTAGTAAGAAAGGGCTTTCCTTGAGAGTAAGACCCTACTCTGGAAATCTTGAATAACTTGCTCGAAGGCCCAGATCAACTTAAATTTAAGCTACCAGGACCCTAACAACTGTGGTTGGTCCAAAGATATAGCCCAAGTTTCATAGTCAAAGTTAAGGCTAGAATTTTCAACTTCAGGGTGAAAGACAGTATGTCCTGAGTGTCCCCTGGGGAAGTTCAATTTTTCATGTAATGTCATAGAGCTCGCTGCACTATGAAATGCTGCTTTCTACAGTGCATAGATTACCTGTTACATTGTGTGTTCTAGAACAAGTTTGATTCTGAAATTTGTATCATAAGAATTCATTAAATTTTTTACAATTAGAGGGAAAAATTGATTTTGGATTGTATTCATTCTAATTTTCCAATAAATGGCAAACTTTGAATGTCTTTGAGTACATAGTTCTTGATTTGCAGCAATGCTAGTCATCACTAAGTTCTGCAAATGTTTCCATAACAGGTAACAGGTTAAGATCTTAGGGTGTATAATAGTTTAATTTTATTATTATTATTGTTAGATTCAATTAAGTTTGGCAGCTCTTAGTTGAAGAATTATTTTGACTTTTACAGAGAAATTGGCATAATTATATGACAAATTATGTATAAAGCACATTGCATCACCTTAGAAAATTTGGTTAAAAAATTCAGAAATTAACGTATCAGTCACAGTTGTAAATAATCAACAAAATAGTTTAGGAAATCAGAATTAATCAAGCACATTTCTCTATTCTAGATAACTGTTGTCTTTTGTTTCGTAATTTTCCCTTAGTACATATACTTATCATATTCCACAGTTACATTTGAATAGATGGTTATTTTTATTTGCATAACACATAAGATATGTGTATCTCAAAACAAACACGTGATCTCAATTACAGTATTTTTGCCAAAATATTGCAATTTATAGAAATTGGGATTTTTCTTTAATTTTCTCATATTATATACATAACATGGATTATATATATTTACATGTATACATAACAGCTGGGTTATGTTTACAAAAAAATATAATGGATTATCCAGATAATAACAGAGGCAAATACTAATTATGCTCATTTTTCTGCCCTCAAACTAATCGCATGCTGTACTGAGCACAAGAATCAGAAAACTCTTTCTTCTTTGAAACTAGGAAACAGCTATAAGCAAAGTTCCATCTATAGTAAAAGCCAGCCAAGTGCTTTGGAAATAGACTAAATTAGGGAAAATGCTAAGAGAGGGTATAACTCTCTTGCTTATGGGTGAGTAGACAGAGCACAGTTTCCATGTGCAAGTGGAATACCCTGTGAGGCAATATCAGTGACCTTCATATCTTAAATAGCTGACAAGTTACAGGAGCCTCCCTGAACCTGATGATATCACAGATTTGTAGAAGAAGGAATGAGAGCAAATGTGTAGATACACAATATTTGCAAGCAGCTGATTGAGATGGGCGTGGCATGGAAAACGAGGGGCAAGGATACCAGCGGAAGTGAAGTGTTCAATCCAAAACCTAGATAGCTTTGATGTGCAAAATGCTGAGAAACTTCCAAAAAGCACAAGAAAGAAAATTATTTCTAAAAATGGAAGAAGTTAATGAAATATTTATAAGAATGATTTTTTTCTTTTTTGCTGACGAAGATTCACCCTAAGCTAACATCTGTTGCCAATCTTCCAAGTTTTTTTCTTTTTTTTTCTTGAAAGATTGGCACCTGAGCTAACACCTGTTGCCAATGTTCTTCTTCTCCTTTTTTTTAATTGATTTTTTCTCCCCAAATCCCCCCAGTACATAGTTGTATATTTTAGTTGTGGGTCCTTCTAGTTGTGTCTTGTGGGATGCCACCTCAACATGGCCTGATGAGCAGTGCCATGTCCGCACCCAAGATCCGAACCGGTAAAACCCTGGGCCACCGAAGCAGAGCACACAAACTTAACCACTCGGTCACAGGGCCAGCTCCCAATCTTCCAATTTTTTTGCTTGAGGAAGATTAGTCCTCAGCTAACATCTGTGCCAATCTTCCTCTAGTTTGTATGTGGGTCTCTGCCACAGCATGGATGACAAATGGTCCATGCCTAGAATCTGAACCCTGAACCAGTGGTGCTGAAGCATAGCATGCTGAACTTAACCACTACACTGCAGGGCCAGCCGCAAGAACGACTTTTTACTTATATGTATTTGGGGATAGTCAATAGCTTCTTAATATTGATTAATTTCACCAATACACCTATGTTATGTGACTCTACCAAAATATTCTTTTAGTTGTCAGGGAATTTCAATAGTATTTATATGTTTCACACATTTTTTAAACTTCAGCTATTTTATAATTTACTTATTGGGAATGACATACTTTTCATTATGTTATTAATTATGTAAAATCATATCAACAAGTTGCTTGTGTTTGAAAGAAAACAGACAGAGGGATGCCCTGATAATGATCTGTGAGAAGGCTCCTGGCTGCTGCAACTCACTGTTCCTTAGTGAGTTTCCGCATGAAAGCTTGGCCGATCATCACTAAATACCGACAAAGCATCAATCTCACTGCATCTCATAGAGAGTGTGGAATAGGGTTTTCTGTGAACCATGACACGCAGAGGATGAGGCAAAAACTTTATGCTGACCGGAGGAAGAGATGTTGCTAGGGCAGTTTGCTGACACACCAGCGACGTGGCAGTGAGGGCCTGCCTCTCCATAACAAGGTTGTGTGTCTCTAGAACCTTTCCCTCCTGCCTCTCCCATTAGCTCACTCCACACGTACCTTGTTGCAGAACTTGCCTGCTTGCATTAGCTAGTGTGTGTCATCAGCAATATATCTCTGTATTACCAACTCTTTACATTCCAAAGTCAAGGATTTTACACTTAACCTTGAGGTAACACTAAAAATAAAACAGTACAGGAGCTAAATTTGGTTTCCACCCCCCCAAAAAAATGTGTGAAGTTAAATTCATGTTACAAACTTTTATTTTTAAATTAATTTTTAATTGCATAATTAATGCTTAAACAAATAAGCAAACGTAAACAAACACAAAACACTACAAAAGATCTTTAATTCTCTTCCATCTTCCAACACTATTCCAGTGCTGTATTTCTTCTCTGGAGTGGATGATACATACCAATTTCATGTGATATTTTCAGACATATTTCTATGCATATGTCTCCTTGTACAAAATATATGCGTTTAAGGGTCTTTTGAAAGTATGTATTGTATCTTGTGTTATATTATTTTGTTTGTTTTATGATGTACCTTGGTGAGTTATAGAAGAGAATTTATATGAATCTATCTTCTTTTTCAACTGTGGGAAAGTATTTCAAAGTATGAATATGCCACAGCTTCTGAAGCCATTCTCATGTTAACAGATATGTGTAGGTTGTTTCTGATTTTTGCTATTAAAACTCTTCAATGGATGTTATTCTTTTTTCTCCTTTGTGTGTTGTATGACCATCTGTAGGATGGATATCTAGAAACAAAATTGTGGGGGAAAATTCATTCATACTTCCAAATTGCTCTTCAGAGAGGCTCACCGATTTACTCTTTCATAAATCAAAGCAATATTATCAAACTTTAAGCTGTCCTGTTTTTATCAATGAAAAATAATATTTCATTGTTGTTTTAATTTCTCTGTCTCTAATTTCTAGTGAAGTTCATATCATTTTATATATGAATTAACCATTTTTTAGTTATAAATCTTCTCATCTTTTATAGCTCAATTTTTTGTATTAATTTATAGAAATTCTTTATATAATCTGAATATTTACCATTTTCCTATTATATATTTTAAATATATATCTCAAAATGTTTCACTTATTTTGAATTTGTGAAGTCCTTTGTTACTTAAACCTCTTAATTTAGTTAAATTACTAATTATTTTCCATTATGGTTATTTTTCTCTATTTAAGAATGACCTTCCCTACCCCTGGGATCCTATATTTATTTACTATGTAAATAATCTGTTTCGCTATTTACATTTTACTCACACACATTTTATCTATATGCATGCATGTGATATTTTTGCATATTTATTCTTCTCTATAAATTTAGAATCAGTTTGCCACTTCCACTGAAAATTCTATTGATGTCTTGATTGCTGTTGCATTGAATCTGCAGTTTAATTCAGGGAGAAGTGAGTATTTGCATATTCTTTTTTCTATCTATGAACATGCAATATGTTTCTATTTATTCAGATAATTTTTTACACACACTATTCCTTTAAAACAATTTCCTCCACAAGATCTGGTATATTTCAAGTTAACTTCCATGTAAATTATAATATTTGTTCCCATTATGCATGGGATTTTTTTCTTATGTTGTATTTTCAAGTGAGTCTTCATTGATCTATAGCGGAGACCATTTATTTTTCAAGGTTTCCCTTTGACCTGCCCCTTGCTGTATTTTTATTATTTTAAATAACTCGCTATTTGGTTTTTTCAGGCCAATGGTCAAATCAGTTATTTTTAACAATAGTTTTCTCTTTTAAATTAAAATTTTTATGCATCTTCCTTTTCCTTGAAATATCATGTTTCATTTCTAAGCATCTTAAGGAGAATGTGAATACTAGCAGTGGTTTTAAGCATCTTTGCTTTATTGATTTAATATTATTTTCATTTTGTTTGCATTTACTTCAAAGATTTATTTTGGCTTTATAGTTGCATAGAAATTTCAGGCATGAGAAATTCACACTCAATTTATATCACGTGTATTCAACAACATCATCAAATTAAGGAGCATCAAAATAAGGATGACTCAGTTGATACATATGATCCACAACAATTTAGTTTTTTTCAATGCAAAATCACCCATCCATTACTTAGAGTTGAGAAACACTAGACCTAAGTTTGGATCACAGCTTTTACAATTTTTTTTGCTTGTCCGTATTAGTAAAAAAAATTTAGTGGGAGATGGGGTTGTATAAATTTTTCAGCAGGGAAGAGAAGGGTGAAATAAAGAAAACCTACGTTAGGAAGTTTGATGAATGTCATAGTTTGAATGTAAAAGAAACCAGACAAGAGGCCAGTTACAAGGTAGATGTGGTAATTCAGATATGAGGGGATGAAGGTGGAAAGTTGGTTTGAGAAAATAAAAAGAAGTACAATTAATGGGACCAGCTCAGTGGTGTAGCAGTTAAGTTCACATGCTCTGCTTCGGCTGCCTGGGTTTGCAGGTTCTCATCCCAGACTCGGACCTACATCACTCAAGCCATGCTGTGGCTGCAACCCACATACAAAATAGAGGAAGATTGGCACAGATGTTAGCTCAGGACCAATATTCGTCACCAAAAAAAAAGAAAAAAAAAGTACAATTAAGATATTGGAGGTTTATAGTTATGTGTTTTCTGACCTGATCAAATGTTAAGTGATATAGAATGTAAGGGAACATGGCTTAATTTCTTCTTTGAAAACATTTAGTCAAATTTTACTATTCTGTTTTCAATTAATGCTATTTGGAAGTCTGCTGCTGTCACAATACTTCATTTCTCTTCAGTCCTCCAACCACCACAACAAAGAAGGATGCAGATGGATGGGAAGCGGAAATCTTAATGAAAAATAGCATATACAACTATTTTGTTAACATCAAGGCATATATAAAACAAAATATTTCAAATTGTCAGTGCCAAAAATTAATATCAGGACTGAACAATGGACGATAGTAATAGGAAATAGGATAAATTTCAACTTTTCACTTCACTCTGTGTTACAAAGCACTGTTTAGCAGAAATAAATACATTTTAACCTTTAACCTTAAATGTTTATGTATTTTGAAATGTTTCTAAACTGCTTGATATAATGGCATATAGCTTGTTAGAATAATTTGTGAAGTAAAAAATAAGGAAAGGGAACACTCATGCACTGTTGGTGGGAATGCAAATTGGTGCAGCCACTACGGAAAATAGTATAGAGTTTCCTCAAAAAACTAGAAATAGAATTACTGTATGATTCAGCAATTCCACCTCTGAATATTTACCAAAAGTAGACAAAAATCACTATCTTGAAGAGATATCTGCACCCCCACGTTCACTGCAACATTATCTACAATAGCCAAGATAGAAACAACCCAGTGTCCATCAATGGATGAATGCATAAGGACAATGTGATGTACATATCCATACATATATATATATACCACATATTTGTATATATACATACACAATGTAATATTATTCAGCCATGAAAAAGCAGGAAATGTTGTATTTGTGACAATGGATCTCGAGGACATTATGCTAAGTAAAATATGTCAGACACAGAAAAATAATGTATCATCTCACTTGTATCTGGAATCTAAAATAATGGAACTCATAGAAACAGGGAACAGACTGGTAGTTGGCAGAGGTGGACATTCTGTGGAGGAAATGGGTGAATGTGGTGAAATGTACAAACTTCTAATTATAAGATAAAAAGTTCAAGATTAAATTCTTTTAAACTATAAAAATAAAAGAAATAAGGCACAAAATTTTATAGTTTAATATGAAAATAACCAACTCTAATAAACATGAAATGTGACATATAAAATTTATTTTATAAATACTAAAGAATTTAGAATAAAAAAGCACAGGACAAAATATTGTTATATGACTTTAAAGGGTATATTTTATTTTCAAATTCCAAAGATAACTTTTCTTGTTCCTTCTAAATGACCATATGCATTTGTTTTTAATAAACTCTTGCAATAAAGAGTGTTATTATAGAACTCAGGATTATTAACATATTTTACTTAAGATATTTAAATTCTTTTCTGTGGGTTTTCTTTGAACAATGATAAGAAGCATTCATTTCTTACTACTGTTCGCAAAGCTTTTTAAAATGTCCCAGTATATTGTTGGCAAGGGGCCATTAGAATGCTGATAATGATGGAACAATAGCTTTGGTTTTGAAACACTATTACTTAAGATTTTGTTGCATTCCCTGAACATGCAGAATATGAAGCACATTAGTACAATAATTACAAACATTTCCTTGAAGGCATTTTATCTGTCCACGTTTCAAACAGACAATGGAATTGGAATCTGAATGTAGATGCTAGTTCTTTTAATTGTCCTCACTGCTAAATTATAAAGGAACTTTTATAAAATCCACTGAAAGATTTTTTTTTTCTGGTACCAATTCATTTTTATTTTGACTTGATAATGAATGCTCATGCTCTTGATAGGAACTTGAAGCATAATGTTTGAATGCGTAGCTTAAATATTATGTGAACTAACAACAATTTCAGTCTGATGTATGAATTTACATCTAAAATAAATTAGTAGCAATTTAAAAAAGATAATTATCTTTTCAATAAAATGCAATAGTATCATATTAATCAATTCTTGAAAAATCGTTCTGGATTGCTCTTAACATCTCTTACGGGCTGAATTGTGTCCTCTTCAAATTTATATGCTGAAGCCTTAATCCTCAGTCCCTCAGAATGCAACCATATTTGGAAAGGTTTTAAAGAGGTAATTAAGTTTAACTGAGGTCATTGGCATGGCATCTAGTCCAATACAACTGATATCTTTATGAGAAGAGTAGATTAGAACACAGCTATTCACAGAGGAAAGACCGTGTGTAGACAGAAGAAGAGGAAGGCCATCTACAAGACAAGAAAAGAGGCCTCAGGAAAAATCAACCTTGCTGATACCTTGATCTTCGACTTCTAACCTCCAGAACCTGGGGAAAATAAGCTTCTGTTGTTTAAGCCACCCAATCTATGGCACTGTGTGATGGCAGCCCTAGCAAACTAGTACATCATCATTGAGCCAAATTAGTTGTGACATGGTGAAAGTAATTATAAGAAATTATTCATGTTGCTGCTATATCTTTAAAAATTACACTATCGTAAGCAAACAGCTTAACCTCTCTCCCAGACAAACTGCATATTTTTTTTTGCCACACATAAACAAAATGATTTAAACTTCCAGGATAAAACGTATGTGGTTAGCTATGGCTTCTCAAAGTGTTTTCCCACCTTGTGAAGGGATAGAAAAAACAGCAAAGTCACAACAACAGAGAACGTAAATATTACCAGCATACTCACTTCCAGAATCTGAGAAGGATTTCCACCAATCACAGGGCCAGTGAGGAAAAAGCAAAAACAAAATTAGCTAAGGCACAGGCATTTCATAAAGCAAATTTTTAGTCCTGGAAATAGGCGGGATTTAGTTCTCACTGCCTCCAGCCTCTTGCTTGAAGATTCATAAACCAGACAGCCATGCCCTCCTGCTTTTGGGATGACCAAAGTCCCAAGTCCAGCCTTTCCATCACATTAAACTTCCCATGTCCAAAGGAAGTCCAAGTCCAGGGATAGAGGAGGGGGCAGGGAGAAGTAGACCCACCCACTGAAGCACCTGGGTATCTCAGAGCCTTTGGACACCTGGAGAGACCAGCGAAGTGAGTGGTCTTAGCCTGGATCCCTAGGGAGAACAGGGTGTGGATCTGCAGTGCTGCCCTTCCAGGATGAACAGGTGTGTGTATGTGTATATGTGCGTGTGTGTGTCTGTGTGTGTGTGTGAGTGGGGGCATTTTTCTACTGGCCTCTATCTCCTATCTATGTCTACAGGGAATCCAGGCAGGAGTTGGGTACTTATAGCAATATATTTCTCCATCAATTAATAACAAAGAGCCATAAGGAGATAACAGGCTGAGATGAAAAACAACAGGCTAAGGTCAGCTAAGTTGTCTGATATTGTTTGCTGCTGGCTAAGATGAGAGAGGATTGGTATTAAACAAAACGTACAAGAAGAGAAGCAAAATATGCACTGTAAGAATTTTATGTAGCTATTAAATGAATGTTTACGTATGATTTTGAAAGCATGTAAACATGTTTAAAACTCCAGAAAAAGAGCTATTCAGTATGTACGTGTAAAAAAATTCATATAAATTATAGATAACCTCAGCATTCTAAGTCAGCATTTACATAAAGGTGCTTTTTATTTTCATATGTAAAAGTTTTTGTATCTTTCACAATCTCTTCAAAGAACAATTATTTTTAAAATGAAACAGTTTATTTAAAATATGGGAGGATGAAGTGGTATTTAAGTGGGGTTTAAAAATACAATCTACATCTAATCTAGAGAAAATATTTGGCATCTTCTTTTCTACTATAATCTTTTATAGCTGCATGTTCTTCATGCTGAGTGATTGACTTTGTCTTTACTGAAAATCTAGTCTTCCTTTTATTCAGCTATTTACATAATAGTGCCTAATATTGGACAGACTTCTATAGTTTACAAGACACGAATAACTTCTCATTTAATCTTCACAACTGTCCTGAAAAATAAGTAAAGTAGGAATTAATTACTTGTTGTTTTAGAGATGAAGAAGCCAAACCAAGAGAGAGAATTTAAAAGGCCCAAGGATCTATAGCTACCACTTTGTGGAACCCAGACCACTTAGCTCTTGACGTCAAAGACAATGTCCTTCTCACCATGCCATAAACTATTGCGAAATTTGCACCACTCCAGTATAACCTGCCTAAATTCATTTGGAGACAAAAATATTCCCATGGAACAGAGAAAAGATAGTTCACAGTCTAAGGAGAGTGCTTAATCTCTAGTTCTCTACTCAACAAATGGAAAGAATCATAGCTTAGAATACCAGGGAGTTTTTGGGAGGCCTCTGGGATTGATCCCACACTCTAATCATGTCTTTGAAGCGCTCCTTCACGTCCACCGACTCATCTGCCTGGAGAAGCAGTATCAATAGCTCCATACCAATTCAAACCCCTCAGCCATCTGAGGATTAATCTAATGTGGACTAGATATTTGTAATATGTTACAAACTTGATGGTTACTTCAACAGAAGTTCATCTATGCCTAATAACCTTCCTTCTGTAACAAATGAATATATCTACCCCACTTAGCCATAGAGAGGCAAGACAATGCAGGGGAGGTAATACAGAATTTGGAATGAGACACACTTGGTTTCTCTTCTTATGTAATAATTGACTTTGGGAAAGTCACTCATCTTCATGCATGTAGTTTTCTCATGATATTCTAAGTCTTTGTAATTTAGAAATATGGAAAAGTGATATTTAAAGCTTTTCAAAAATTTCTGCTTTAAGATATCACATGACTAACCAGTCTCATTAATATTAAAAAAGTCTCTGAGTTATTATTAATTACTACACAATAGACCTAGATAGAAAATTCTAGTCATACTATAGGAATTTTATTAAGATTAAATGTAAACGAACAAAAAACATTAAATATAAAATAAACATACATCCTCTTCAAATCCTAGCTTATTTCATTCTTCTTGGTGAAAGCTGTGCCTTGATTAACAACCTTATTCATTGATTCTCATCTATTTATTCCTGTGCCCTTCACGCTCACCACTCCTTTCCTCCCTACAGGGCTTCTGCCTAATCCTCTGCTTCTTCCACAGTGTTCTAAGAAATCCATATTGAAATTAAGATACATTTGTTTGTTGAAGCTTTTAGTTTGTTAAAAATTGCTTCCATCTCATTATAATATATACAGATCTATCTTTTCCGTTTTTTTGCAGTTCTTACCAAGTGAGCCCCAATAAAAAATAAACACTAAGATAATTGTACCAATAAGACATGTTGCTGCCTACAAAGAACTTGGAATCTCATAGAGGAATACAAATTGTGTGTACATGTGTGTGTGCATTTGCGTGTGTCCTCATAGCTTTCTATAAACAGTGTGTTATAATATTTATGATAGGATTTGTACAGGGTTGGGTGAAGATATGTAGCTAATTGGTAAATTTTAATAGGAAGGCAGGACGGATGGCAGAAGAGCTTATGTACAGTTGTAGATATTTGAGTTGAAAATTAAAATATGAGCATGTGTTCACTGGGCTGCCAAAGCATACAGCCAAATGGAACAAGCATGGGTATCATAGAGGAATGAGTCACTGGAAGTAACTTGTCATCACTGGAATTTAGAGAACAGAAAGGGGTGTGGGAAGGCATTGAAGAGGAATTCAAGCTATTACAAGTCAGTTTGGATTTCATACTGAGTCAGTAAAAGGTTTTTAAAGCAGAGGAAAACATGTTTTATATTCAGGGAAAAAAAAGTCTCTCTCAAGGTGTCTAAGATTTTGTTTTTGCTTAGGTGTTTTATGCATTAGCAGATTAATGTAGGGAGTAGAACAACCAATAGGAAAAGAAAGGTCAACCAAGTTTAGTTTAGTTTTGAACAGATCAATACTGAAATATTTTTTGGTAACTAATAAGGTAGAACTATATATATATAGCAATATTTGACCATTTTTGAGTTTTATAAAAGGCAATTTCACGTTGAACAACCTAATAAATATTTGCATGTCTGTTCTGAAAAAACCCCTTGCTGAATGTTCCCCTCTGCCTGGTCTTTCACTGTGTTTTACTGAAAGGAGACATAATACCAAATATAAACTAGAGAAAACTTAGTACAGAAATATTTACACAACTGTATTAATAAATTTGAAAATTTACATAAAATTATGCTTTTAAAATTTGACTCAAGGGGTCAGCCCTGGTGGCCTAGTCATTAAGTTTGGCATGCTCTCCTTTGGTGGCCCAGGTTCGGGAGTGGACCTACACTACATGTCAGTGGCCATGCTGTGGCAGTGACCCACATACAAAAAATAGAGGAAGATTGGCAATAGATGGTAGCTCAGGGTGAATCTTCCTCAGCAAAAAAATAAATAAATAAAAACAAAAATTGACTCAAAAGATTTCAGAAGGGGAAAATGTCTAAAAAGACGCAAACTACTGAAATTGACTCAAGAACAAACAAAAAATCTGAATAGGCCTATAACAAGCAAAGAGAGTAAATTGGCAATTTAAAATTTTTTCACAAAGAAAAGACTAGACTCACATGGCTCCATGGGTGAATTCTATCAAATTTTAAGTGTTTGGTATTGAATTAACACCAATTCTTCACAATCTCTTGTGGAAAAAAAAAAGGAGAGTAGGGAAACTTTCCATTTCATTCTATGAGGTCATCATTACCCTGATAACAAAACAAGGAAAAAAAAGAAGGAAAGCTGTAGACCAATATCTTTGATAAATATAGACACAAAAATCCTTACCAAAATACTAGCAAATAAAATCCAGCAACATGTAGGGATTATTCATCAGGATCAAGTGGAATTTATCCCAGAAATACAACTTTGGTTTAATAATGAAATATCAATTCATGCAATATACCATTCCAATAGAATACAGAGCGTTTTAAGCATGTCTTTTTATTCTTCTGTTTTCTGATGTTTTGATATCTGGGGCCTTACTGACCCTGGAAGGACTGCCCCTCCCAGTGTTAGCCAATTCCTAGAGATAGCAAACAACTTACCTACAAGAGCACCATTCATGTGCAAACCAATCAACTAATCCAGAGTCTACACCTCAACCACCTTCTCTATCTGGTTCTCACACTCAGGGCTACTATTTCCTTGCCCTAATTACCCCAGATCCAGGTATCGGACAATTAGAGACAGTTCCTTTGTCCTAGAACCCAATGAAATTATTCAAATTAGCCAATCCTATATCTGCTTACTCTGTGTCACCTGTTTCTTTGTGCAGAAACTACAACAAAGATTCTTGCACATGTTTTTCCTCCACTCTCTCTGCCTCCTGACCAACCCTGGTGTTTCCCTATGTGACCCTGAACAGCATGCCATGCCTCCTGTGTCTAGGGAACTGTGAGCAAACTCATTCCTTCATAACAGTCATTTTTGGTCTGCATATCTTATGATATCTGGTTAAAACAAATCCAAGTTACCCTTAAAACACAGGGCAAAATCACATGATTCTCCCACTAGACACAGAAAAAGTATTTGACAAAATCTAACACTCTTTCAAGATAAAAACATGCAACAAACTAGGTATCGAATGGGACGTCTTAACCTTTAAGGAATATCTATGAAAAACCCACAGGTAACATCACACTTAATGCTGAAAGACTGAGTGCTGGTCTCAAAGATTAGGAACAAGACAAAGATCTCTGCTCTTGACACTTCAAAATTGTACTAGAGGTTTTAGGATAATTAGTCGAGAAAGAGAAGTAAAATGTGGTCATGTTGGAAAGGAGGAGTAAAGCTTTGTCTATTTGAAGATGATATGATCTTGTATATAGAAAATCCTAAGGAATTCGCTAAAAACTAATAAATAAGTGTGTACAGCAAGATTGTGACATACAAGATCAATACACAGAAATCAATTTTGTTTCTATACACTAGTGTGGTAGTTTTCTATTGCTGTTGTAACAAATTTTGTGTCTTAAAATAAATTTCTTCCCTTCAGTTCTCTAAGTCAGAAATTTGCCATGGATCTCAGTCAGCTAAATTCCAGGTGTCAACAGGCCTCCATTCCTTTCTGGAGGCTCTTGTGGAAAATTCATTTCCTTGTCTTTTAAAAATCCTATATGCTGCCCATTTTCCTTGATGCACAGCCCTTCCTTGCATCATTGCAAGATCTGCTTCCATCATCCCATCTCCTTCTTTCTCTTTGGGAGTTTGGAGAATGGGGAGTGATTACTAATGGCTATGGGATTTCTTTTTGGGGTAATGAAAATATTCTCAAATTGATGTGGTGATGATGATGGAGCTCTGTGAATACACTAAAATCAATTGGATTATAGACATAAATATGTAAATTATATCTCAACAAAGCTGTTTAAAAAAGGTATGAAAAATAAGGACAGTGACATGAACAGTATCTTCAGATAGGGAAATATAAATAGATATTAATTTGTACAATGTAGCATTTTCATAAAACTGAAAATTTTTATTTAAAACATTATTTATTTATAAATATTTTAATTTAATAGTAAAAATTATAGGAATGAAGAAGACAGAGGAATATTTGAAAGTAATTGAGAAAAAATTACTTCCAAGAAATAGCCACCGTGCAAATTTTAGAGTATAACTTTTTATTCTCTACTAAGTCAAGATAATTTTTTATAATGAAGCCAAGATGAGAAGAGCTTACGTAAATTATATAGATATAATTTTTTGAAATGTAGTGCAAATCTGTTTACTTTGATTATTTTAAGCATAATTTTACATTTAATCGAACGATTATTTGAATCATCTTATGCGTTAGTGTTCAGACAAAATGTGCAAAAATTGGCAAAAAGAGCAACAATATCTAAAGCACTTGTGAAACAGGAACAGTTCAACCTCATGAGGTGATGAAATATCATAATTCTGTTTTTAAAATTTGGCATTTAAACCTGTTAAGGTCTAGGGAAACATTCCCAAAATTGGGGAGAGCATGAATGTTATTCAGATTGCAAATGAGTTATGAGCAACATGATGAACGAGTGTGACTTTCCAAATGCCTGAGTATAAAGTTTGTCATAGAAACACTAAGGGAAATTAAGAGGGTAGTAAATTTAGAACACAGTAAAATAAATACTTCTTTATCCAACCAATAGTCACCTTGTGGAATTCATGGCCACAGTAAGATGGCTAAATAAATATTGAGCCTCAGTAATTTTATGAGTAATCATAAAGGTTTATGTTAACCAGTACTTTGATAAATTGTTGGCAATAGATTGTAAGAAGTAATCAGTGCTAAGATCTGAACAGAAGCCAATGTATTCACAAAAAGAGATTTGATCCTGAAAGATACCAACATGTGGAATTTGAGAGTAGACGCACATTCAGCTATACTGACCAACAAGGTTATTCACCAGTCAGTGTTCATTTACCTGTGTCGTGTTCAAGATGTTCCAGCCTAAAGATGCTTATTTCCTTTATGCCATTCCTTGGTGCTGAAGGGTGATGCCCTCAACTGGAAATCATGTGGAAAGGACTTGACTTAACTGATGAACTACCGCATTCCAGAGCAAGACTTTTTGTTGATGGGAGGAGAGGATTGTGGATAAATGCATTCTGGGAAGGAATTTAAATGAGGACTCAGATGATAATATGATGAAGACAAGTTTCTCCACTCAATGCTTTGTTAAAACTTGACTTAGAAGGTCTGGATTAGCCTAGCAGCAGACAATATATTTTTAATTTACTTTCTCTGAATGTGCATTAAAATATTTATGAAAATGATAATAATAAGCATTGCCATTGCTGTAAAGACAGTCCCCCAAACAATACCAGAACCTAATGCATAGGGAATAGTTTAGACCAAAGTCCAGCTGGATTGCTTACTGATTTTAACATTGATGGCAATGAATCCTAAATTAGGAGGTCCCAACTATGTATTTTACCTTTGAAATGGAGCACTGATGTCCCCAACTTGTAAGAGCTGATATTCACTTACTGCTTACTGTATGTTAGTCACTGTTATGTGTGCTCAATAGAGGTAACGTTTAATTCTGTGAGATGGACAATATTGTGTCCCTTTTACAAATGAGGGAACAAGGACACAGAGAAAAAGGAAGCCAAGGCCTCACACCTGATCATGGAAGGAACTTAACTTCACAGTATGTTTCACAACCCCTCTGTGCTGCCCTTCTGGGGGTCTTGTCCCTGTACCTACCACACTTCAGCTCATTTTTATCCAAATTCTCTCAGAAAATAAGCTTCTCTGTATCTAACTTGACCAGAAGTTGTGGGGAGGGCAGCCTATCTGCTTCAGATATAAATTGAACTATTGTTTTTGTATATTTGTTCATGTTTCTCTTTCTCCCACAGATTTCATCTCTTCTGTCTTTTCCCTCACTTGTCTTCTCTGTGTCTTGTTTTATTATGAAACTTGATTCCCATGTGTTTTGTCACAAGGCTGATTTGATCCTCTGTGAGCAACTACTTCCAATTTGGATTTTAGTGTTTTTTTTTAATTGTGTTTTTTTTATTAATGTTATGATAGATTACAACCTTGTGAGATTTCAGTTGTACATTATTGTTAGTCATGTTGTGGGTACACCACCTCCCCCTTTGTGCCCTCCCCCCACTCCCCCTTTTCCCTGGTAACCACCGATCAGATCTCCTTGTCAATATGTTAACTTCCACCTATGAGTGGAGTCATATAGAGTTCGTCTTTCTCTGACTGGCTTATTTTGCTTAACATAATACCCTCGAGGTCCATCCACGTTGCTGCGAATGGGCCAATTTTGTCTTTTTTTATGGCTGAGTAGTATTCCATTGTGTATATATACCATATCACCTTTATCCAATCATCAGTTTCTGGGCATGTAGGTTGGTTCCACGTCTTGGCTATTGTAAATAATGCTGCGATGAACATAGGGGTGCAAGGGACTCTTGGGATTTCTGATTTCAGGTTCTTAGGATAGATTCCCAGTAATGGGATGGCTGGGTCATAGGGTATTTCTATTTTTAACTTTTTGAGAAATCTCCATACTGTTTTCCATAGTGGCTGTACCAGTTTGCATTCCCACCAACAGTGTATGAGGGTTCCTTTTTCTCCACAACCTCTCCAACATTTGTCGCTCTTGGTTTTGGATGCTTTTGCCAGTCTAACGGGTGTAAGGTGATATCTTAGTGTAGTTTTGATTTGCATTTCCCTGATGATTAGCGATGATGAACATCTTTTCATGTGTCTATTGGCCATATTTATATCTTCTTTTGAGAAATGTCTGTTCATGTCCTCTGCCCATTTTTTGATCGGGTTGTTTGTTTTTTAGTTGTTAAGCCGTGTGAGTTCTTTGTATATTATGGAGATTAACCCTTTGTCGGATAAGTGGCTTGTAAATATTTTTTCGCAATTAGTGAGCTGTTTTTTTGTTTCAATCCTGTTTTCCCTTGCTTTGAAGAAGCTCTTTAGTCTGATGAAGTCCCATTTGTTTATTCTTTCTATTGTTTCCCTCAACTGAGGAGTTATAGTGTCTGAAAAGATTCTTTTGAAACTGATGTCAAAGAGTGCACTGCCTATATTCTCTTCTAGAAGACTTATTGTTTCTGGCCTAATCTTTAGGTCTTTGATCCATTTTGAGTTTATTTTGGTGTGTGGTGAAAAAGAATGGTCAATTTTCAATCTTTTGCATGTAGCTGTCCAGTTTTCCCAGCACCATTTGTTGAAGAGACTTTCTTTTCTCCATTCTAGGCCCTCTGCTCCTTTGTCGAAGATTAGCTGTCCATAGATGTGTGGTTTTTATCTCTGGGCTTTCATTTCTGTTCCATTGATCTGTGGACCTGTTTTTGTACCAGTACCATGCTGTTTTGATCACTGTAGCTTTGTAGTATGTTTTGAACTCGGGGATTGTGATTCTGCCGGCTTTGTTTTTCTTGCTCAGGATTGCTTTAGCAATTCGCGGTCTTTTGTTTCCCCCTATGAATTTTAGGATTCTTTGTTCAATTTCTGTGAAGAATGTTCTTGGGATTCTGATTAGGATAGCGTTGAATCTGTAGATTGCTTTAGGTGGTATGGACATTTTAACTATGTTTATTCTTCCAATCCATGTGCATGGAATGTCTTTCCATCTCCTTATGTCGTCATCCAGTTCTCTCAGAAAGGCGTTGTACTTTTCATTATATAGGTCTTTCACTTCCTTAGTTAAATTTACCCTGAGGTATTTTATTCTTTTTGTTGCAATTGTGAATGGTATTGTGTTCTTGAGTTCTTTTTCTGTTAGTTCATTATTAGAATATAGAAATGCTACTGATTTATGCAAATTGATTTTGTACCCTGCAACTTTGCTGTAGTTGTTGATTACTTCTAAGAGTTTTCCAATGGATTCTTTGGGGTTTTCTATATATAAGATCATGTCGTCTGCAAACAGCGAGAGTTTCACTTCTTGCCTCCCTATTTGGATTCCTTTTATTCCTTTTTCTTGCCTGATTGCTCTGGCCAGGACCTCCAGTACTATGTTAAATAAGAGTGGTGATAGAGGGCATCCTTGTCTCGTTCCTGTTTTCAGGGGAATAGTGTTCAGTTTTTGCCCATTGAGTATGATGTTGGCTATGGGTTTGTCATATATGGCCTTTATTATGTTAAGGTAGTTTCCTTCTGTGCCCATTTTGTTCAGAGTTTTTATCATAAATGGCTGTTGGATCTTGTCAAATGCCTTCTCTGCATCTATTGAGATGATCATGTGGTTTTTATTCCTCAGTTTGTTGATGTGGTGTATCACGTTGATTGATTTGCAGATGTTGAACCATCCCTGTGTCCCTGGTATGAATCCCACCTGATCATGATGTATGATCCTTTTGATGAATTGCTGAATTCTGGTTGCCAAAATTTTGTTTAGAATTTTTGCATCTATGTTCATCAGTGATATTGGCCTGTAGTTCTCTTTTTTTGTGGTGTCCTTGTCAGGTTTTGGTATCAGCATGATGTTGGCCTCATAGAATGTGTTAGGAAGTGTTCCATCTTCCCTAATTGTTTGGAATAGCTTGAAAAGGATAGGTATTAAATCCTCTCTGAAAGTTTGGTAGAATTCCCCAGGAAAGCCATCTGGTCCTGGGGTTTTATTCTTTGGGATGTTTTTGATTGCTGTTTCAATCTCTTTCCTTGTGATTGGTCTGTTCAAATTGTCTGCCTCTTCTTGAGTGAGCTTTGGGAGATTGTAGGAGTCCAAGAATTTATCCATTTCCTCTAGGTTATCCATTATGTTGGCGTATAGTTTTTCGTAGTATTCTCTTATAATCCGTTGTATTTCTGCAGAGTCTGTTGTTATTTCTCCTCTTTCATTTCTGATTTTGTTTATTTGAACTTTCTCCCTTTTTTCCTTTGTAAGTCTGGCTAGTGGTTTGTCAATTTTATTTATCTTCTCAAAAAACCAGCTCTTTGTTTCATTGATCCTTTCTACTGCCTTTTTTGTTTCCATAGTATTTATTTCTGCTCTAATTTTTATTATTTCTCTCCATCTGCTGACTTTGGGCTTTATTTGTTCTTTTTTCTCTAGTTCAGTTAGGTGTACTTTAAGATTGCTTATTTGGGATTTTTCTTGTTTGTTAAGATATGCCTGTATTGCGATGAATTTTCCTCTTAATACAGCTTTTGCTGTATCCCATATGAGTTGGTATGGCATGCTATCATTTTCATTTGTTTCTAGGTATTTTTTTATTTCTTCTTTAATTGCTTCAATGATCCATTGCTTGTTCAGTAGTGTGTTGTTTAGTCTCCATATCTTTGTGCCTTTCTCAGCTTTTTTCTTGTAATTAATTTCTAGCCTTATAGCACTACGATCAGAGAAGATGCTTGTTATTATTTCAATTTTTTTAAATTTGTAGAGGCTTGCCTTGTTTCCCAGCATATGGTCTATCCTTGAAAATGTTCCATGTGCACTTGAGAAGAATGTGTAATCTGCTGTTTTAGGATGAAGTGATCTATATATGTCTATTAAGTCCAATTGTTTTAGTTTTTCATTTAGCTCCACTATTTCCTTGTTGATTTTCTGTCTAGATGATCTGTCCCTTGATGTGAGTGGGGTGTTGAGGTCCCCTACTATTATTGTGTTGTTTTTAACATCTTCCTTTGGGTCTTAATAGTTGCTTTATGAGTCTTGGTGCTCCTGTGTTGGGTGCATAGATATTTATAAGCGTTATTTCTTCTTGATGAACTGTCCCTTTGATCATTATATATTGTCCCTCTGTGTCTCTCTTTACCTGTCTTATTTTGAAGTCCACTTGGTCTGATATAAGAATTGCAACACCTGCCTTTTTTTCCTTGCTATTAGCTTGAAGTATTGTCCTCCACCCCTTCACCCTGAGCCTGTGTTTGTCCTTGGGGCTGAGGTGTGTTTCTTGGAGGCAACAAATTGTTGGATCTTGTTCTTTAATCCATTTTGCCACTCTGTGTCTTTTTATTGGAGAGGTCAATCCGTTTACATTGAGAGTGATTGTTGATGCATGTGGACTTAATGCTGTCAATCTGTCGCTCATTATCTTGTTTTCCTGCATTTCTTTTCCTGTGTGCTTTAGACTACCCATTTAATACTGCAATTTCTTATGCTGGGTTTCTTAGATTTTTCCTTATTTATGATTTGTGCCTCTGTTCTGTATTTTATTTTAGTGTCTACCTTGAAGTTTGTATTTAGAATCTCGTGTATAATATAGTCTATTCTCTGGTGGTCTCTTACTTGCTTGACCAATACTGATTTAGACCCTTTGCTCTTGCCCTCCTAAATAATTATTTTTATTTCTTATTGCAACTCGTGTTATGAATTTGTAGTTAGAGTGATAAGATCATCCTTGCTTTGGTAGTTTCCTTACCTTTACCCTAATGCTATAATTGAATATTTGCTATCCTGTTCTGGTTCTATCCATCAGTCTTCCTAGTCTGTGGATTGTGACCCCTTTCTGCCTTTTTTCTTTTGTGAGGTATGAGAGCCTTCTTGAGGATTTCTTGTAGTGGAGGGCTTTTAGTTACAAATTCCCTTAACTTTTGCTTGTCTGGAAAAGATTTAATTTCTCCCTCATATCTGAAGGAAATTCTTGCTGGATAGAGTATTCTTGGCTGAAGATTTTTATCTTTTAAAGCTTTGAATATGTCACTCCATTCTCTCCTAGCTTGTAAGGTTTCCATAGAGAAATCCACTGACAGTCTGATAGGGGCTCCTTTATAGGTTATTCTCTTCTTTTTTCTTACTTCCCTGAGTATTCTTTCCTTATCTTTGCTTCTTGCCAATTTTACTAGTATGTGCCTTGCAGTAGGTCTTTTTACATTGACAAATCTAGGAGATCTGAAAGCTTCCTCTACACACATTTCTCCGTCAATCCCTAGATTTGGGAAGTTCTCTTCAATAATTTCGTTAAGCACACTTTCTGCTCCATTTTCCTTTTCCACGTTCTCGGGAATTCCTATGATCCTTATGTTCTTACTCCTCATTGAATCCACTATCTCTCGGAGATTTTCCTCCTTTCTTTTAATTCTTAGTTCTCTTTCTTCCTCTGTCTGGACCCACTCAGCCTATCTTCAATTATGTTAATTTTCTCTTCTATAGTGTCTACACGGGCATTCAGGGAATCTGTATTCTGTTTTATCTGGTCCATTGTGTTTTTCATCTCTGGTAATTCTGTTTGATTCTTCTTTATGATTTCAATCTCTTTTGTGAAGTAACTCCAGAACTTGGCTTGTTTCTCTATCTTTCTCTCTACCTCATTGAGTTTTTTGATTATAGCTGCTCTGAACTCATTATCACTTAGTTTACCTAATTCCAAGTCCTCAGGACTTAATTCTATGTTTTTATTGTTTTCCTTCTGGTCTGGGGCTTTTATAAATTGCTGGATGGTAGAGTAGCGGTTTTTTCATATGGTGGTAGGATTCAGTTGCAGTTACAGACTGTCGCCACTAGATGGGGGTTGAGAGCTGCGTGTTATGAGCTCTCCACCTTCGGGCAAGATGGCTGCACCCAGTGGCTTTACTGGGAGGGAGGGGCTGCTGTTCTCGAGCGCCGATCTGGATTCAGATTAGTTCTGTTCTCTGGTCTCCTGAGGCCCTGGGTTTATGGGGTCCCTGCAGATGGAAGCTTTCCCCCCGTCAGCGGGTTTCCACTGAACCAGTGGCAGGAGTCCTGGATGATCCCCTGGTCGCGCGGCCCCTCCCCCGCTCCTTCCCGAGCTACTCAGCAAGGATCGCAGACTCTAGGGGAGGGAGCGATGTTCTCTCCTACCGTTCCAGTGTCTCCGAGGCTGTAAGTAAGGTTTATGGTCTCCGCCTTCTTGGTATTGTAGGTCTCTAACATGTTGGCATTAGATTTATTCTCTGAAATTCAGTTTTTCCATTCCTTTGTTGTATTTTGGAGGGGAGAGAATCCCAGGTCAGCTCACCCCGCCATTTTGCTCCTTCTGTTCACAGCAGTTTTGATTGTTTTCTCCTCTTACTGCAGGGTGGGGGTGGTATCCACTGACAGTGGGGTTAGGCCCTGGGGGCAGGACGTTGTGGCTGCCTCCTTGGAGAAAGTTCAGGTCCTCAGTCAGCCTTTTCTGATTAGTGAAAATAAAAGTGTAATGATTTTCTGCAACCAGGTTGATGAACAACGTGAATTATACTGAATTTTGTCCATGGCCCCTCAGGGTAAGAAATTCTCTCTGGAGAGTGTGATGTGGGGACTTGAGCACAAGGAGCAGAGGAGTCCTCTGAAGCAACTGGCCAGGAGGAGTTGGTTCTCCTAGGAAGGGTGAGGGGGAACTGTAACTTCAGGATTCCAGGAGAAAGTTACCGCAGAGAGAAAATTATGTTGCAAGCCTGTTGCTCTCTGGTGAAAATGAAGATATGGTGTTTGCCCTTTGAATTTGTATCCTTTCCTCCTAGACACCATTTTCTCTTCTGTTTTGCTTCTTAACTCTCAGTTGCCCTGGGCCTTGATTCTGTTTAGTTCTAGGTTTGTGCCTGTGAACACTTCCACTGTCTAGTCCCCTCTCCCTCCTTTTAAGTCTTTCCACTTATGCTTTTCTCTCTTTCCCTTTCTCTATTTTCCTTGCAGCAATCTGACTGTCTCAGATTTCTCTATTATTTTTCTCTATTTAATTTAATTAATTTATTTTTAATTTCTTATTCTTTTTTATTGTGGTAACATTGTTTATAACATTACATAAATTTCAGGTGTACATGGTTATATATTTCAACTTCTGTGTATATTACATCATGTTCACCACCCAAAAACTAATTACAATCCATCACCACACACATATACCTAAACACCCCTTTCATCCTCCTCCCTCCCCGCTTTCCCTCTGGTAACCACTAATCAATCTCTGTTTCTATTTGTTTGTTTGTCATTGCTTTTATCTTCTACTTATGAGTGAGATGATATGGTATTTGACTTTCTCACTGTGACTTATTTCACTTAGGATAATGCCTTCCAGGTACTTCCATCTTGTCACAAATGGCAAGATTTCATTGTTTCTTATGGCTGAGTAAGATTCCATTGTATATATACTACATCTTCTTTATCCATTCCTCCCTTGACAGGTACCTAGGTTGCTTCCAAGTCTTAGATATTGTAAATAATGCTGTGATGAATGTGGGGGTGCATGCATCTTTATGCATTGTTTTCATGTTCTTTGAATAAATACCCGGAAGTGAAATAGTTGGATCATACGGCATTTCTATTTTTAATTTTTTGAAGAATCTCCATACGGTTTTCCATAATGGCTTCAGTAGTTTGCACTCCCACCAGCAGTATATGAGGATTCCCTTCTCTCCACATCCTCTCCAACACTTATTGTTTCCTGTCTTATTAATTATAGCCATTCTGATGGGAGTGAGGTGACATCTCATTGCAATTTTGATTTGTATTTATCTGATAGTTAATGATGTTGAACATCTTTTCATGTGCCTCTTGGCCATCTGTATATCTTCTCTGGAGAAATGTTCAGAATTTTTGCCCATTTTTTAATTGAGTTGTTAGTTTTTTTGTTGTTGAGATGTATGAGTTCTTTATATATTTTGGATATTACCCCCTTATCAGGTATATGATTTGCAAATATCTTATTCCAATTTTGAGGTTGTTTTTTCATTTTATTGATGGTTTCCTTTGCTGTGCAGAAGCTTTTAGATCTGACGTAGTCCCATTTGTTTATTTTTTCTATTGTTTCCCTTGCCAGTTCAGACATGGTACTGGAAAATATGCTGTTAAGACTGATGTCAGACAGCGTACTGCCTATGCTTTCTTCTAGAAGTTTAATGGTTCCAGGACTTGCATTCAAGTCATTAATCCATTTTGAGTTAATTTGTGTGTATGGTGTGAGAAAACAGTCTAGTTTCATTCTCTTTCATGTGGCTGTCCAGTTTTCCCAACAGCATTTATTGAAGAGACTCTTCTTTCTCCATTGCATGCTCTTGGCTCCCTTGTTGAAAACTAGCTGTCCATAGATGTGTGGGTTTATTTCTGGGCTCTCGATTCTGTTCCATTTATCTGTGTGTCTCTTTTAGTGCCAGTATCATGCTGTTTTGGTTACTATAGCTTTGTGGTATATTTTGAAATCAGAGGGTGTTATACCTCCAGGTTTGTTCTTTTTTCTCAGGATTCCTTTGGCTATTCAGGGTCTTTTGTTGTTCCATATGAATTTTAGGATTCTTTGTTCTATTTCTGTGAAAAATGTTATTAGAACTTTGATAGGGATTGCATTGAATCTGTAGATTGCTTTAGGAAGTATGGACTTTTTAACTATGTTAATTCTTCCCATCCAAGAGCATGGGATATCTTTCCATTCTTTGTGTCTTCTTCAATTTCTTTCAACAAACTTTTAGAAATAATAAATGAATACACACAAGTTGTAAGATACAGAATTAACATGCAAAAATCAGTTGTGTTTCTATACACTAAGAATGAAGTAGCAGAAAGAGAAGTTAAGAATACGATCCCATTTACAATTGCAACAAAAAGAATAAAATATGTAGGAGTAAACTTAACAAAAGAATTGAAAAACTTACACACTGAAAACTATAAAATATTCCTTATTTTAAAGCTACCTTAGGGCACATTTATAAGATTTCCTTCTTTATGTGGACATAAATACAGAGACTTTTATAATTACATTGTAGGAACAGTAACTTCTATTGATTATTATATCATTCCTCTTCTTTCTTTGGTAAACCTGGCCAAGAAGAAAATTCCAGGAAGAAGTTTGTTTTGTCATTTGTAATGTGGATAAGAAGTAAAATGTAGGACTCAGAACTCAAAGATTTGGGATAATAAAATACATACTAGTTGGTTACTTCAGAATAAAACTAAAGGTCCTATCAGAAGGATATGAGTCAGAATTCAAAATTCAAATTCCAGTCATATTAATATAACCTACTGCATCTCTGCTTATGTTAATTCTTCAGAGAATTTGGTTCAAGATTGATCTCTTCCCTGACATGAATTTGCCGTTTTTCATCCAGAAGCATTTTCTTATCTTTTCACACACATTCAAATCATAATTTTATTAAAAGATATGTGTTGAATAAGTTATAACATTTGCAAATATTACAATTTTTTTAAAGTGATGTAGCTTCATGATAACATCAGGTTTATGTTATAAGGCATTCAATGGCATTGCTGAGTAAGAATTAAGATATACCTAAAAGACTGACCTAGAAGTCTATTATTGATTTACATAAACTCTCAAATAACCAAGTCCTATTTTGATTATTATATGTTTTTATGTCTGACTGGCTTTATCTATAAAAATCATATGTGAATCTGTTGGATAAATTTGAATTATCAAACATTTTCATATCTAATGGTGCAAAAAAGAATATTTAGGAAAAAATACATTTTGTCAATTTTTAGTCTTTAGGTAAGCACTTACTTACATGTTTTGGTCTTAAAATATATTATAATAGTATTGATGATAAAGAACTTTCATCATTGTCATTAACTCATGCAAGATAATATCATCAAGGTATTTGCCAAATAGATTATTTATTTTAATTTGGTCTCATCTTTGATAAAAAATAATAAGAAAATTTAAAATATATATATTTTTAGGACAATATCTTCAAAATACCCTTGACTTTGAGACTTCCATTTCTGGGAAGATGAGATAGACATACTTTTCCCTACTCTTTCTTGCTAAGTACTCATAAAAACCCTGGAGTCTATCTAAAACAAGCCTAAGAATATTCTGAAAGTTTGAGACTGATCACAGACCTTGGAACCCAAGGAATGGCACAAGGGTAGTCCCTGGATGTTCTTTCTCCCTCTGGGTGCTGGCAACTAGCAGAGACTCAAAAGCCCCTGAAAGCCTGCTCTTTCTAGCCAACGGTCAGGGAAAAGGGCAGCCTAGCAAGATAAAACTTTTAAATAAAAATAGCTCTACTCTAGACAAACACTCAGACAAAACTGTGGCCCCACCCTCACCCAGATAACAGAGGCTCGGCAGAAGAACAGACTTTCACCCTTGCCAGGTGGTGATGAGATGCCTCTCAATCTCCCCACTGAACTGGTGCCAGAGAGGGCCTAGTGAAGTCAAGAGCAGAGGTTAGCTAGAGCAATAAGACAAGAAAAAAAGTCATACAGTTTGGAAAGGAAGAAATAAAATCGCCCCTCTGTGCCAGTGACATTATTGTATACATAGGAAATACTAAGGAATCTACAAAATAACTCCCAAAACTAATAATTGAGTTCAGCAAGGTCACAGGATACAAGATCAACAACATTTCTAGAGAGTAGCAGTGAATAGATTCTTGAGATTAAAAATTTAATATAATTTACAATGGGGTAAAATGTAATTTGTGTAAATCTAACAAAACTTGTACTTGAGTTATATGCTGGGAACTACAAAGCATTGATGAAATAAATAACAAAATAGCTAAATAAATGGATAAACATCCTACGATCATGTATTGGAAGATTTATGTAGCAAAGTTGTTAATTCACCAATAATTGATACACAAGTTTAACGCAATTCCTATCCAAATATCAGCAATAAATTTGGTATGTGGAGACAAGTTTATTATGAAATTTATATTGAAAGAAGAAGGAACTAGAATAGCTAAAACAATTTTGAAAAAAGTAGAATAAAATGGGAAGAGTCAGTCTACCCAAGTTGAAGATATATTATCTAGCTATAGTAATCAAGACAATGTGCTATTGGTGGAGGGAAAGATATACAGATCAATGAAACAGAAGTGAGTACACAGGAATAGACCCAAGAAATATACAGAACCAAGTCTGATAAAGATGCAACAGCAATTCAATGGAGACAAGTTAACTTTTTCAACAAATGGTGCTGGAGTCTTCGGACATCCACAGACAAAAAAAAAAGAACCTCGATCTAAATCATATATGAAATTATACAAAAATTAATATACAAGATTATTATAAATAATTAACTCACAATGGATCACAGGCTTAAACATAAGATATAAAACTATAACACTATTAGCCAAAAATTTTGAAGAAAGTCTTCAAGATAAGAAAGTCTTGTTCTAAATAACAGTTCTTAGACTTAACATCAAAGTGTGATCCATAAAAAGAAAATTGAGAAGTTAGATTTCATCAAAATGAAAACTTTTTGCTCTGTCAAAAACCATGTTTAGAGTATAAAAGACAATTACAGAATGAAACAAAATATTTGCATATCACATATCCAACAGAGGACTGGTATCTAGAATATATAAAGAACTCCCTAAACTCAACAGTAAAAGATAAAACAATTTGATTGGAAAATAGGCAAAATACATGAAGAGACATTTCAATGAAAGGATATAGAAATTGCGTATAAGCATGAGAAATGATGTCAACATCATTAGCGATTAGGGAAATACAAATTAAAACCACATTGAGACATTCCTACAACCCTCCAGCATGGCTAAAATAAAAAAATAGTGGCAATAAGAAATGCCAATGAGGATTAACAAAAAGTGGGTTACTCACATATGACCACTGAGAATGTAAAATGGCACTCTAGAAAATAGTTTGGCAGTTTCTAAAAAACTAAACATATATCTACCATATGACTTAATCTGAGAGAAAGGAAAAGTTTTGTTGACACTAAAACCTGTACTCTACCATTTCTAGCAGTTTTGTTCATAATAGCCAAAAACTGGAAACAATCCAAATGTCCTTCAAGGCAAATTATGGTAATCTTTACCATATGTAATAGTCACAAATAAAAGGAAAAAAACTTATTGATACTCACAACAGTCTGGATGAATCTCCAGAGGATTATGCTGAGTGAAAATAGCCAATCTCACATTCCATTTATATCTTATTCTTAAAATGACAATTGTAAAAAGGGAGAAGAGAATTAATTGTCCTAGCAGTTAATGAGGAAAGTGGATGCGACTGTAAAAGGGCAACGGGGGGATGTTTGGGGTGATGGCAATGTCTGGATCTTGACTGCATTAGAGTCAATATGTTGCCTGTGAAAGTGTCCTATAGCTTTGAAAAATGTTACTGTTGGGGAAAACTGGGTAAAGGGTACACAAGATCTCCCCTACTATTTCTAACATCTGCATGTGCATCTACAATGACTTCAAAATAAAAAATTTAATTACAAAATGTTCCTTTTCCAATATATATCTGTATGGGGCTAAGTTTTCCTCATATGTTTCAACCAAAGCACCATATGGCAAATGACGGAATGTGAGGCTCATGTGAGAATCCAGCTGACTTCTACGCCACACATTAAAAAATTTTGCAAAATGTGAATCAATGCCACTGTACTCATTATACATACTTTTGTTTTTGAAAATGTGCTTATTTTTCTTTAAAAATATGCTTTCAATGGTAAACAATAATACTTTTATAATTATTTTTCAATAAGTTATAAATATTTTGAAAATATCTATTTCCTTTTCTAAAACAGTAAGTAATGATAGATAAAACCCACATCAACAAAAGCTATTTGGTGTCTTAAATGATTTTTAACAGTCAGAAGAGGTCAGAAGACGATAAACTTGGCGAATTTCTGAATTACACATTGGTCAGTGTTCACTAAATACTCAACCTGTAGTTTATTTTGTCTGTGTAGACACATTACAACATATTAAAATGTATTCTCTTCTTCAAAATGTAACAAAATGAGAAAGAATGGTCAGAAGTTTAAGCATTGATGCAGTATTTAATTTCAACAGAACTACCTAAAGATTTATAAACAGAAACCATAAAAAGCCTTGTCTCAAAATGTTTTAATCTTTGTCTCATTTTCTAATTAGAAATTGCAGACGTCATAAGCACTTATTCATCTAAGCATTTAATAGTCAATGGCCTTCAATGGCGACAGATTGCCCTGTAGGCAGCAAAGAAATGAATGTTTCTCAGTGACAGATCTCTCTGATGAGGCCTTAAATGTTCAAATTTTGTTTATTCATAAAGCAGGAAGATGATGTTTTACCCCTTAAGCCAATTGACAGGAAGATTGTAATTATTCTACTCTCCCGGCACCAGTTTCCTACCTGCACATTCCTCTGAGTATTAAAAAAATGTTCTCATCTGTGATTTTTCTATTCACATCTTTCCCCCCTTGCCGTAAATAAATTAACTTATAAGAAACATAGCAAATTCAGGTTCCAGCACTTTGTAAACAAGCGTTTAAAGCAATATTCTGCTTGTATCATTGATTACCATTAACAGAAGTCTAGATCTCAAATTCGCTGAAGCTGACAAATATGTGATAGACAGGACCTGTTTCTGGTAGATCTGTGTACACCGAACTCTTGCTGCAGGTTCTGCCCTTGTATCTACACATCCATCTGGATTTAAAGAGTGTTTGTGTCCTTGTGCAATGATCCTGGGCCATGCCCCTCAGATCCTTCCCACTCCTCTCCAGGACTGAGATCCATGGCTCTGGCAATCTGGAGTGTTGACAGCTAGGAACTTAGTTCTGTGTTTCCCCTCCAGGTTGTTAATCTTCTGTGAAAAAAGTTGCCATAGCCAGGGTCACACCACTTTCCCGGAGGCAGTCTGCTTCCAGTGACAGGGCAGTGGGGGGGGGGATAAAGGCCTAGGCCCCTCACCCCAATTGGGACACCCTAAATGGGCAAGCATCCAGCTCCAGCACCCCTGTGGAATGGCTGAGGCCTTTCTTGTGACTGTGTTGCAGCTTCCTATCCCTCTGCCAATCCTCTTTCCACTATGGTGCAGGCAAATCTCCATTGCAGAGTCCGCTTCCCAAGCCACTTGACTCTCAGCAATTGTTCAGTCCACAGTTGGTCATTCTTTTCAGGCCTAAATTTCTTCTTGCTCCATCTCATATTCTGCAAATAAATGTCACTTCTACTGAGGAGAAAACAGAGATCATTACATAAGAATTTTCATAACTTTCCTCTCCTCAGACACTAACGCTCTACTTATTTTTACTTAAATATATTATCTTATTTCCATGGCCAGAGGAAGCTCTGTCCTCCTTGCCAATGCATGAATTTCTATCTCTACTGTAGAATATGACAGGTCCTGGAAGGAATATGCCCAAAATAACATAAATTATTTAACAATTACTTATGTTTTTATTGTAAAATCAGTACACACTAATTTTAGCTTCATCTTTCTTCCTTTCTCCTCCCTCCATCTTCCTTCTTCAGGCTAGGCAGCCCTGAAGCAGCACCCAGAGTATCCAGGGCCAAGCTTTATGTTGGCCTTTCCTTCTTCTCCTTTATCCTTCATGGGGAATAGTTGATTCAGGTAGGGACACTTAATGAATGTTAAAACTGGTGGATAAAAATTGAATGAATAACAACCTATTTATATAGCTTCAAAGTATTGACCCACAAAATACTTATTAATTGCAATATACTTATTAATCACTTTACAGTGGAGAACTCTGACAAACATCACCCTAACCAAAGAGGTCAAAGCTAATGTGACCAGAAATGGGAGGAATGTGCTTCCTGATAGGAAACACTGAGAGAAACACACACTGCTTCTGTGTTATTCCTATCAGAAATGCACAACCTGAGCCTAATCATGAGGAAATTAGATAAACCTGAAAACAGAAGCATATTCCACATAGGAACTGGCCTGGATTCTTCAAAAATGTCAAGTTATTAAAGACAAGGAAAGATGTAGGAGATACTCTAGATTAAAGGACACAAGAGAGCTATGAATGAGGCCAAATAATCAGACCCTTATCGAAACAACCATTTTTCCCCTAATATTACTTTAACGTTAATATGGAAAATTTGTTCCAAGTTACTTGCTGTTTTTTGCCCTTTATAACTATACTCCATTGTGCAACAATTTTACTTCAATTCATGCTCTTAATTCAATTCTTAGCTTGTTTAATCAAAACATCTCTCATTCTAAGCTTTCATCACTTGGTCACTCTTCACTTTGATATTTCTCTCCATGTGGTATTGTATCTCTATTTGTAACAGTTTTTTTATTGAGGTCATAATAGTTTATAACATTGTGAAATTGCAGTTGTACATTATTATTTGTAAATCACCATATAAATGTACCCCTTCACCCCTCTTGCCCAACCCCCAACCCCCTTCCCCCTGGTAACCACTAAACTGCTTTCTTTGTCTGTATGTTGTTCATCTTCCACATATGAGTCAAATCATACAGTGTTAGTTTTTCTGTGTCTGGCTTATGTCCCTTAAGATCATACTCTCAAGGTCCATCCATGTTGTTGCAAATAGGATGATTTTGTCTTTTTTATAGCTGAGTAGTATTCCATTGCGTGTATATATACATATACACACACACATATATATATATATATATATATATATATATATATATATACCACATCATCATTATCCAATCATCAGTTGATGGGTACTTGGGTTGCTTCCATGTCTCGGCAGTTGTGAATAATGCCACAATGAACATAGGGGTGCATAAGTCTCTCCGTATTGCTGATTTTAAGTTCTTTGGATAAATACCTAGTAGTGGGATAGCTGGGTCATATGGTATTTCTATTTTTAATTTTTTTGAGAAATCTCCATAGTGTTCCATAGTGGCTGCACCAGTTTGCATTCCAAAACTGGTGTATGAGGGTTCCCTTTTCTCCACAACCTTTCCAATAGTTGTTATTTTTTGTCTTAGTGATTATAGCTATTCTAGTGTGTGTAAGGTGATGTCTAAGTGTAGGTTTGATTTGCATTTCTGCAATGATTAGTGATGTTGAACATCTTTTTATGTGCCTATTGGCCATCTGTATATCTTCTTTGGAAAAATGTCTGTTCATATCCTTTGTCCATTTTTTGATCAGGTTATTTGGTTTTTTTGTTGCTCAGCTGTGTGAATTCTTTATATATTATGGAGATTAACCCCTTGTCAGATTATGATTTGCAAACATTTTCTCCCAGTTTGTGGGTTGTCCTTTAGTTTTGTTCATTGTTTCCTTTGCCTTGCAGAAGGTTTTTAGTCTGATGAAGTCCTACTTGTTTATCTTTTCTTTTGTTTTCCTTGTCTGAGTAGACATGGTATTCAAAAAGATCCTTTTAACACTGAAGGCAAAGAGTATAGTGCCTCTATTTACTTCATGAAGTTTTGTGGTTTCAGGTCTTACCTTCATGTCTTTGATCCATTTTGAGGTTTTATTTTTTGTATGGTGAAAGATAATGGTCTATGTTCATTGCTTTGCATGTGGCTGTCCAGTTTTCCCAACACCATTTATTGAAGAGACTTTCCCTTCTCCATTATAAGTTCTTAACTTCTTTGTCAAAGATTAGCTGTCCATAGATGTGAGGCTTTATTTCTAGGCTTTCAATTCTGTTCCATTGATTTGTGTGCCTGTTTTGTGCCAGTACCATACTGTTTTGGTTACTATAGCTTTGTAGAATATTTTGAAGTCAGGGGTTGTAGTGCCTCCAGCTTTGTTCTTTTGTCTCAGGATTGCTTTAGCAATTTGGAGTCTTGGTTGCCCCATATGAATTTTAGTATTCTTTGTTCTATTTCCATGAAGAATGTCATTGGTGATCTGATTGGGATTACATTGAATCTGTAGATTCCTATAGGTAGCATGGACATTTTAACTATGTTTATTCTTCCAATACATATGCATGGAATATCTTTCCATTTCTTTATGTCATCATTTTCTTTCAATAATGTCTTATAGTTTTCATTGTATAGGACTTTCACCTCCTAGGTTAAATTTATTCCTAGATATTTTATTCTTTTTTTGTGATTGTAAATGGGATTGTATTCTTGAGTTCCCTTTCTGTTGGTTTGTTATTAGAGTAGAGAAATGCAACTGATTTCTGTAAGTTGATATTGTACCTGGAAACTTCGCTGTAGTTGTTGATTATTTCTAATAGTTTTCCAATGGATTCTTTAGGGTTTTATACATATAAAATCATATCATCTGCAAATAGTGACAGTTTTACTTCTTCCTTTCCAATTTGGATCCTTTTTATGTCTTTTTCTTGCCGAATTGCTCTGGCCAATACCTCCAGTACTATATTGAATAGGAGTAGTGAGAGTGGGCACACTTGTCTTATTCCTGTTCTCAGAGGGATGACATTCAGTTTTTCCCCACTGAGTATGATGTTGGCTATGGGTTTGTCATATATGGCCTTTATTATGTTGAGGTACTTTCCTTCTCTACCCATTTTATTGAGAGTTTTTATTATAAATTGATGTTGGATCTTATCAAATGCTTTCTCTGCATCTGTTGAGATTATCATGTAGTTTTTATTCCCCATTTTATTAATGTGGTGTATCACATTGATTGATTTGCAAGTGTTGAACTAACCCTATGTGCCTGGTATAAATCCTTCTTGATCATGTTACATGATCTTTTTAATGTATTTCTGTATGCAGTTTGCCAATATTTTGTTGAGGTTTTTTGCATCTATGTTCATCAGCAATATTGGCCTGTAATTTTCCTTCTTTGTGTTGTCCTTGTCTTGCTTTGGTATCAGGGTGATGCTGGCCTCATAGAATGTGTTAGGAAGTGTTCTGTCTTCCTAATTTTTTGGTATAGTTTGAGAGGGATAGATAATAAATCTTCTTTAAATGTTTGGTCAAATTCTCCAGTGAAGCCATCTGGTCCTCAACTTTTAATTTTTGGTAGTTTTTGCTTACTGGTTCAATCTCTTTACCTGTGATTGCTCTATTCAGATTCTCTATTTCTGCTTGATTCAATTTTGCAACATTGTAAGAATTTAAGAAATTATCCATTTCTTCTAGACTGTCCAATTTGTTGGCATGTAGTTTTTCACAGTATTTTCTTAGAATCTTTTGTATTTCTGTGATATCCATTGTAATTTTTCCACTTTCATTTCTAATTTTATCTATTTGAACCTTCTCTATTTTTTCTTAGTGAGTCTGGCTAAGGGTTCATCAATTTTTTTATCTTCTCAAAGAATCAGCTCTTTTCTTCATTGATCCTTTATCTACTATCTTTTTTGTTTCAATTTCATTTATTTCTGCTGTAATTTTTAATATTTCTCTCCTTCTGCTGAGTTTGGGCTTTGTTTGTTCTTCTTTTTCTAATTCAGTTAGATGTAGTTTAGGATTGCTTATTTGAGATTTTTCTTTTGTGTTAAGGTGGGCCTACATTGCTATGAATTTCCCTGTTAGGATGACTTTTGCTCCATCCCATATGAGTTGGTATGGTGTGTTTTCATTTTCATTTGTCTCCACTTATTTTTTGATTTCTCTTTTAATTTCTTCAATGATCCATTGGTTGTTCAGTAGCATATTGTTTAGTCTCCACATCTTTGTCCCTTTCCCAGCTTTTTTCTTGTAGTTGGTTTCTAGTTTCATATCATTATGGTTGGAAAAGATGCTTGGTATGATTCTTCTTAAATTTATTGAGGCTTGCCTTGTTTCCCAACATATAGTCTATCTTTGAGAATGTTGTGTGCTCACCTGGGAAGAATGTGTATTCTTCTGTTTTGGGATGGAGTGTTCTATATATATCTATTAAGACCATCTGGTTTAGTTTTTCATTTCATTCCACTATTTCCTTGTTGATTTTCTGTCTGGATGATTTATCCACTGATGTACATGGAGTGTTGAGGTCCTCTTACTATTTTTGTGCTGTTGTTACTATCTCCTTTTAGGTTTGTTAATAGTTGCTTTATGTACTTTGGTGCTCCTGCGTTGGGTGCATAAATATTTATGTGTTATGTCTTCTTGGTGTAGTGTCCTTTTTATTATAATATACTGCACCTCTTTTTCTCTCTTTACCTATTTTATCTTGCAGTCTACTTGTCTGATATAAGTATGGCAACACCTGTTTTCTTTTGTTTGCCATTAGCTTGGAGTATTATCTTCCATCCCTTTGCTCTGGGCCTGTGTTTGTCTTTGGAGCTGAGATGTGTTTCCTGAAGGCAACATATTGTTGGGTCTTGTTTTTTAATCCATCTCACCACTCTGTGTCTTTTGATTGGAGAATTCAATCCATTTACATTTAGAGTGATTATTGATATATGAGGGCTTAATGCTACCATTTTATCAATTGTTATCTGGTTCTTCTGCATTTCCTTTGTTTCTCATCCCATGTATTTTGAACTACCAATTCAGTTAGGCAGTTTTCTATGATGATTTTCTTATTCTCCTTATTCATCATTTGTGTCTCTGTTCTACTTATTTGTTTAGTGATTACCATTCAGTTTGTATAAATAATCTCATAGATGAGATAGTCCGTTTTCTGATAACCTCTTATTTTCTTAGACTAAGCCAATTCCATCCCTTTGTTCTTCCTCTCCTAAGTTATGATTGTCATATCTTATTCCATCTTGTGTTGTGAGTTTGTGCTTAAATAATGAGATTATATTTATTTTTGAGGTTTTCCTTCCCTCTACCTTTAATGTTATAATTAAATATTTGCTAACCTGTTCTGATAAAGAGCTGAAATTTTATGATTTTGTCTACCTATTTATCTCCTTGCTGAGGGCTTTGTGGCCCCTTTCCTATTCTTTTCTCAGCTATGACAGCCTTCTTGAGGATTTTTTGTAGTTGGGGTCTTATGGCAATGAGCTACCTTAGCTTTTGTTTATCTGGGAAAAATTTTATGTCTCTATTATACCTGAAGGATGTTTTTGCTGGATAGAGTATTCTTGGCTGAAAGGTTTTGTCTTTTAGAATTTTGAATCTATCATTCCACTCTCTTCTAGCCTGTGAGGTTTCTGCTGGGAAATTCACTGAAAGCCTGATAGGGATTCCTTCATAAGTTATTTTCTTCTATCTTTCTTCCCATACTTTTTTTTTTGTCATTCATTTTGGCCGGCTTTACTACTATATTCCTTGGAGAAGGTCTTTTTACATTGATATAGTTAGGAAATCTATTGACTTCTTTTGCTTGTATTCCCAGCTCCTTCCCTGGGTTTGGGAAGTTCTCAGCTATTATTTCTTTGAACAAGCTTTCTGCTCCCTTCTCTTTCTCTTCTCCCTCTGGAATACCTATAATCCTTATGTTGCACTTCCTACTTGAGTCAGATATTCTCAGAGAATTTCTTCTCTTCTCTTTAGTCTTGGTTCTCCCTCCTCCTCCATATGATGCATTTCTATATTTCTGTCCTCTAAATTGCCAACTCTGAACCCCAAAAATACGCTCTATTTTTTAGGGTGTCCTTATTTTTCTTTATTTCATCCATTGTGTTTTTCATCTCCAACATTCTGATTGGTTCTTCTTTATAATTGCAATCTCTTTTGTGAAGGAGTTCATTATTTCATTGAACTGTCTTTCTGTATTTTCTTGTAACTTATTGAATTTTTTTATGATAGCTATTTTGCATTCTCTGTCATTTAGATTATAAATTTCTGCTTCTTCAGGATTAATTTCTGGGTACTCGTTACGATTTTCCTACTGGTCTGGAGATTTGATGTTTTTTTTCATACTGCTTAAGAGTATATATTTGTGCTTCTGCATGGTGATAGTATCTATTTTCAGCTTCCACCTGCTGCCACTCAGTGGGAGTCAGGAGCTCACTGCAATCTGCTGCTGCCTCACTCCAGCAACTGACTGCTTTTCTGTCTGTGCAATGCTCTGACCAATCGGCTGACTGGAGTGCCAGGCAGGAGGAGGGGCGTTTTCTTCCACCTGTGCAATACCCCCAGCTGCTGCCTGCTTTTCTGTCTGTGTGGCACTCTGGCTGATGGGGTGACCTGGATTGCTGAGCATGGGGAGTGGTGCTTTCTTCTGCTTGCACCATCCTGGGGGCATTTTTGCTGGGTGCTCACTATCTGCTCTCCTGGGGTGCTACCTTGATAAAGAGACCCCTGCAATAGCTTAATAATCTCTGTGTTTGGCCTTCCCATGAGCTATGAGGGAAATCAGAGAGCAATGGTGTTCCTATGGAGGACCATCCCTTCCTCCTTTCCTCTCAGAGCCATGCACAGTCCTAGGGTCACTGCCATTTGGGAGGAAGAAAAGATTCCCCTTAACTCCTTACACTTCCTCCTGGAGGTCCAGCACCTCCACCTTCAGACATATGGCTGTGTGGGCCTCTCAGATGTCTTTTGTGTTGTGTGAGTGTCCTCTGTTGGTGTATGAATGTCCTTTTCATTGTATCTTAGAGGGGAGAGTTTAAGGGGAGAGCTCACTCTGCCATGATGCTGACATGACTCTTATTTGTAACTTTTTGCGGAAGATTTTTTTTTACCTTTTTGCCTCAGAAAGATTCTTCAGCTAGTATGTCTCAAGTTTATCATAGCTTTCATTTCTGATGCCCATTTTCCTCAAGTAATATTTATCTTGTTTTATAATAATAGAATCAAAACAATTCTCAAATCTCTGTATATGGATTTTAGTGTGATTTATGTTAGGCATAATGTCCATAATAAATTGAACTTTATGCATTCATATATTCATTTAACAAATATTTATATTTATTAGGCACTTACTATTGACAGGTACTATGTTGTTCTGGCAGTACAGTGGTGAACAAAACAGATACTATACTCTCTGATTATGTGGTTTATAAGATTTTTCTTTGCTCCTGAAATTGAAAGTGTTCACCAACTTGTGTGTTGTGATCAGTATTCTTTTATTAATATTGACTATTCTCTTTCATTTTGCAAATTTATAGCTTCCTCCTGCGCTGTAAAGTTTTTATCATTTTCATTATTTTCCTTCCTTTTAATTTATACTTATATTTTACACAGATTAGAACTTCTTGATTTATGTCTTACCTATCCTCTCATAAATTTATTATTTTTTGCTTTTGCTTTTCGTTTTTGAGGAAGATTCACCCTGAGCTAACATCTGTTGCCAATCTTCCTCTTTTTGATTGAGGAAGATTCACTGTGAGCTGACATCTGTGCCAATTCTCCTCTATTTTGTATGCGGGTCACTTTCACAAAATTTCGACCAACAAATGGTATAGCTCCATGCCTGGGAATGGAACCTGGGTTGCCAAAGCAGAGCATGCCAAACTTAACCACTTGGCCATGGGGCTGGCCCCTTCTTTTGATGTTTTTGAGTTTTAAAATTTTCCTCTGATTAATGTTTCTTTAGCATTCAGCCTGATGTCCATTCACCATACTTAGTTTTATACATAGCCATTGTGTAATTTTCTTGTTCTTGGATTGTTTCATTTTCATAATCATCTGTTCTTCTCTATTTTGGCAAAGTTTTCTAAAAATTTCTTTTTGTTTGAAGAAATTGTTATAAGTGGAAATCTGATGTAATTTCTTAAAGTGATTTGATTCTCTGAACTACAATCTCTTTCCTTATATATGACTATTTTCTTTTCTGTCTTATACAGACTCATTTGTCCTTATCAAAAAACTTGAAACTCACATGGTTTTTCCACACCATTTCAATGGTGTGAATCCAGGATAAGGGGCTATGAAGACAAGATATGAAAAATGTCCTCAATGTATTCCTATTCTTTACTGCCTCATGGATCCAGCAGTCTAGGCACTTTGAGAAGGAATTCAATTTACAATCAAGGATTTCAGAAGAAAACTACATGCCAAGGAGTATTCCTGCACGTTTAATGTGGCACTCAGAATTTGCCAGGGCATTGCTAATTTCTTGCTAAGACATTGTCGTAGCACCTATTCTTCACCATATATAATTCTAGTCCCGTGTTTACTGCACAGTCTTTAAGGTTTTAAAATAAACATAATAAATCTTCCATTACCACTAACAATACAATCAAATGGCCATGATTTGAAAATAAATAAGCAGACTATTTGGAATGTGTCCTCAAATTGGATTCCATAAAAACATTTTTAGTATAGCTACAACCCAAAATACCAATAATCTTTAAATTCAAAATATGAAGATGGCATCTTATCCAGATAAGAAGCAGCACAGAATCCCGTCCTCAAATGTTCTATTTGAATGTCAGTCTCTTTTGTACTAATAAGCAGCTCATTCATTTGAGATCACAAGGCGTCCCAAACAGACAAAATAATATTGAAAAATATAAAGTTGGAGGATTCACATTTTCTGATTTAAAAACTTATTACAAACCTACAATAATCAAAATAGTGTGTACCAGCATAAGGATAGACCTATAGATCAATGGAATAGAATTGAGAGTTCAGAAATAAACCCAAATATCTATGGCCCATTTATTTTTGATAAGAGTGTCAAGACTATCCAATGAGGCAAAGAATACAAAAGAATGAAGTCAAACCCTTAACCTCACTCCATATACAAAAATTAACTCAAAATGGATCAAAAATCTAAATATAACAGCCTAAACTATAAAATTCTTAGAAGAAAACATAGGGGTAAATCTTTTTGATCTCGGGTTTGTCAATGGATTCATACATTTGACACCAAATGCATAAGTAATAAAAGAAAAAAACAGATAAATTAGACTACATAGAAATTAAAAGCTGTTGGCATCACAAATATTATCAGGAGAGTAAAAAGGCTATCTACAGAATGGGAGAAAATATTTGCAAATCACATACCTAATAAAGGTTTAGTATCTCTAATAATTAAAGAACACTTGCAACTCAACAGCAAAAAGACAATTCAATTTAAAAAGGGACCAATTACTTGAACAGACACTTCTCTAAAGAAGATATTCAAATGACCAACAAGCACCTGAAAAGATGTTTAGCATCATTAGTGATTAAGAAAATGCAATTCAAACCTCCAGTGAGATACCACTTCATACCCTCTGGGATGGCTATAATCAAAACCATGTAAAATAACAAGCGTTGGCCAGGATGTGGAGCATTATCATATAACTCAGTAATTCCACTCCTGGGTATATACACAAAAGAAATGAATATTTATGGCAATATACAACTTATACACAAATGGTTAAAACAGCATTCTTTATAACAGCCAAAAAGTCGATGTTTCAGTTGTCCTAGATAGCCATCAACATATGAATAGATAAATTGTGGTATATAAATACAGTGGACTATTATTCAGCTGTAAAAAGAATGATGTATTAATACATGCTACAACTTGAATGATCCTCAAAAACAATAAGGTAAGTGAAAGATGCTATACACAAAAGGACCCATATTGAATGATCCTTTTTTTCTTTCACTACTATTTTTCTTTGAGGAAGATTAGCCCTGAGCTAACATCTACCATAAATCCCCCACTTTTTGCTGAGGAAGACTGGCCATGAACTCATATCTGTGCCCATCTTCCTCTACTTTATATGTGGGATGCCTACCACAGCATGGCTTGATAAGCGGTGCATAAGTCTGCAAACCCCTGGTCTCTGAAGCAGAATGTGTGAACTTAACCAGGTCACCACCAGGCTGGCCCCTTAAATGATTCTTTTTATCTGAAATATCCAGAATAAGCAAATCCATGAAGACAGAAAGCTTACTGTAGATTGCCTGGAAATGTGGGGAGAGAAAAGTGGGGTATGATTATTCAATGGGTACAAAGTGTTCTTCTTTGGTGATAAAAACCACAGAAGTTAGAAAGGTGATGGTTTCACAGCATTGTGAATACACTAAATGCCAAGGAATTGTATACTTTAAAATGGTTAATTTTATGCTATATGAATTTTGTGTCAAATGCAAAAAGTGTTTACAGACTAAAAAAGGAAAAGTTCAAACTCTATTTTCTTACAATCTCTTCTAGGTTCCTGAGTAGTACCTATACATACTGACATCTTGAGCATCATTAGTTTTCAGAGAGAAGCTGATTTCTTTCAATGTAATGCCTATCATTACAATAGAGAACTTTTGTTATTAGCAGTAAAACAGTTTTCAATGACTTTTTAAAGCAACAAATTAATTTTGTGAATATAATTTCTCTCTCAAATAAGGACTTGTCTCCATACAAATAGTGCTAGTTTTCATGATATATGAATTTATGTAATTAGTTTTAATATGTGAGAGGCTATAATAAATTTTTCTCCTAAGTGTTTACAATATAGAGCAAAATTGGAGAAACTAAACTTTAAAGTAATTTTAGACTAAAAAAAAGAAACCTGATATACAAGTGCCCACTAATTAAATCTAAAGATATTTTTTTGTCACTGATTACCACAACTAGTATGTCATGCAGTATAAAATCATCTAATTTCATTATTCTTCTGAATCCCCATACAATGCCCAAAGGCATGCAAGACTTAGAGCAGTGGAAAATAAAAATAAATTCTGTTTGTAATTTTAAGAATGCAAGAAAATTCAAGTCTTTCAGCTCTGACTAGAGTTACTTCAAATACATACTGCCCAGCAGAATATTTCTTTTGACAGAGTTCTACTTACTGAGTTCTTTGCAATCCAGGGATTCTCATGGTATTCAGTCAAAGAGAGAGAACATAATGTAGAAAATGCTGTCTACTATGAACCATTGTGAACTCAGCAGCCTTTGGGAAGCTTTAGAAGAGAAGTTATTGTGGATGAGCTCCTTTTTAGACTTATTTTGAACTGGGATTATATTTAGTGTTGAGTACAGATATTTTGTCTCAGATACAAATAACACAAATGCATCCAAAAAATATAGAAGTGAAATTTGAGTAACATTATTTAAGTATTTTCATTTCTTAAAAATAAAGTCAAGAAAAATAGAGCTTTTAAAGGTTATTTTTGGAAACATGTTTACAAGTATATATGAGATATTACTAAGAAAGTAAAAATACAGTATATTATGGTCTCAAATGATTTAGAGTTTTTCTAGTAATAAATGTGTGCACTTTATAGTTATCTTTTTTGAGAGGGTCAGAGAGCCCTCTATTTTCTTTGTTGGAAGTCCTTTGACCTTCAAAATAAAGTCGTCCTATTGAAAGTAATTTAATCAAGAGATGTGTTGAAGCACTTGGAAATGAATTTCTTTCTTTAATTTGTGAAACATTTCCCTTTTGCTATTAAATCTTATCATATGAAATTTGCATGAAAATCAATTGTAGCATCTTAGAGGTGACTTTGAACAAGTTTCAGCTGAATAACTATAAGTGTGGACATCAGTGCATTATCCACAAATGCTATATTCATCACAATTTATACGTATTTTTTAATAGCATTGCTCTTAATTCTACAAAGAAAATTATTTCATTGTTTGAAAAGGACATGTGAAAATGTTAATGAACTTGCCCATGCAAATATTCTAGGATAATGACATATGGTGCAAGTATTTTTACATAATCAGTCCCAAGATGGGATTAGCTAGTCATGTGTAACCAACAGATGTGTGCATACAATAAATATTTTAGAAACTACTGCCTCTCTGTTAGGTTCACTTATATTAAATATTTCTAGACACTTAGCTTGAATTTGTAATGATACTTTAAGAATACAATCATGGTAGATAGAATGTTTTTAAAGAACACAGTCTCTGTTAAATGTCAAACTTGTTTTTCCATACCTTTAGCAGATATGTTCTTACTTAGTACAATATTTAGGTGGTTAAGTAGAATCAAGTAAGAACTAAGTTTCCAGCGTGAAAATAGGTTATCAGGATTGTCCCCTTTGGTTATTGGGAAATGTTATCAATGTCTGTTCAGTTGTCAACTTTGACCTTAATCTAACAGCAATGGCAAATCTGACAGATATTCGAAATAAGCAATTGCTTGAGAAAATGTAGAGACACATTTTGATTTGACAGAAAGGAAAAAAAAACACTTTCTTTAATAATGTGAGCTGTCAGTGAACACAGAGCAATACTGACCCCTGAGGATTCATTGTTATTCAAAATGGTTCAGGGCAGTGCTGGGTTCTGGCAGAAGCTATACTTTTATAAACCAACTGCTCAGATTTAAATAATAGAATTGGCATATTTGCTAGAAAAGATAAAAACTGGCATTCAAATGTATAAAATGTTAGCCAAGTTGTTGACTGGTGGATATTTTACGATGCCACAAACATACAAAGTATGTCAATGCAAAGTCACAAGGGAGCTAGTTTTGCCTGAGACAACAAACAGGAAGTGACTAGTTTTGTAAAAAGAGGGCTAACCGCCTTCTCACCTCCCTCATTGCCACACTGGGTTGCCGAGCCCATGGATAAAACACAACTGCCAAAGAGAAGGCAGTCTCTTGCACTGTATTCTTAAAGACAGAGTGGTGCGTCATTGTCTAAACACTTCCTTGGTCGTGAAGAAAAACTAGGAATTGCCTGACATTGTAAATGAGAGTCATGAGAAAGGAAATTTATATCCAAGTTTCACCATGAGAAACTAGGAAAGAAATTCAGACTGAGCAAGATTCTAGCCACTGTGATAAAGAAATCTCATTAGGTCTTTAATGAGAAGGAACTGAAGACACGCATTTCAATACACTTTAAATCCTGTACCGTTCATTGTATGAGTTTTTATAACAAATCTTCTGGAGTTTTCATCACAGAATGTGTGTTCAGTCAGTCTCTACTTGTTTTTATAAAATTATGAGATAAGGAGCCCTCCATATGTCAGTATATATAGATAAATATTGGACAAGACATATCTTAATTGATAAGTAGAATCAAAGATTCTAGTTTCCACACTGGGCAAAATCGGTAAGGAAGTAACTTTTCATTATTCATTAATTATGGTGGCGTCTGAGATCAGTAGAGAGCCTCATCTCACAATGTATGTTAAGATGCCAGATCTGTATATTTATCTCCTCTTTTTAATCAAACCATTGGTGAGCTGAAGAAAATATCAGTTATTATTTTCCTGTGTTTGAAAGTATCCTTAAATGCAGAAAAATTGATTTAAATGAATGTTATTCTTTATTACATCATAAATATGGTGTTTATGAAGAGAGAAAATGGGTTATTCGAACAGTAGTCCTATTTTCAAAGGCTTTTTGGAAAAGAATAAATAAAAAGTTAAGCCACTCCATGTTTCAAAATATAGAAAATGAGCTAAAAGCAAATAACAATAAAGCATAAATAGTAAAGATGTTGATAAATACTTCTCTTGAAACAAAAGAGACTTCCCTAAGAATATCAAAAGTGAAACCATATATCATACGTCAAAAATTACCATTAGCAATTGTTATGTGACAACATAAAGTCATGTGACCATCTCAAGAGTGAATGCAACACATATCCCAAGTATTGCATCCTTAATGAAAATCTTACAAGTCGTTTAGAGAAAGACAAGCACCTGCAATAAAAACACTGGCAAAAACATGAGCAAGTGATGTACTAAAGAAGCCCATTTGGCTGATAAAATTTTTTTAAATAAATATTCAAATTTCATTGTAACTAAAGGAAAATAAAATAACAATGAAATTCTATTTAAAGGCCATTATATATTGCAAATATAGCAATGATATCCATCATTGATAGAGGTATGAAGACAAAGGGTTTTCATACATGACTAATGGCCTTGAAGACTTGTCAAATTTTCCCACAAGTTGTATGGCAAGGTACAAAAACAAAAATTCTCACAGGCCACTTCTAGGAATTCATCTTACTGTACTCCTGTAGATATTCGTGGTTTAGTAACTCTTGGTACATCCAGAGAGCCAAATAATTGGAATTGCAGGCAACATGTAGAACATCCTAATGCAGTTATTTTACTGTAATAGTAATCTATTTCTGGGCCAACAGTGATTTTTATTTTATATTTTTCCTTTCCTTATTCCTGTGAGTTTATTTTAAGAAAGTAACCTGGATTCTGAACAAAGGTTTGTAGATGAAAATATTTATTTCCACACTTTTCATATCTATATAGATCTGAAGCTTCCTATAAGAATTGGTGAATATATTATGACATATTAATATAACCTCTGGAAGAGATGTTTCAACTTTTTTATTAGCACATCGTTAATGTAAAGTATATTCACACATTCATGCACCGTAGTCACATTCAGATATATATTATAACCGTCTGAAATACACATCACAGTTTAGTTGGGGGTATTTTTGAGTAGCATGAGTTGGGCTAATTTTTTAATATTTCTTTCTACATTTAAGTAATTTCTAAAATTAATATAATAAATTTTTATAAATAAAAATATTTCCCTCAAGAAATACGTATAGGTAGTTGTTTTTAATGTCATACTTAATGTGTATACTATTAGTTTAAGTTTAAAAAACAAGCTATAATCTTCTTCTGCACAATAGGATCAAATATGTGTCTAACTTTATGCGCAGATTAAAAATACAGCATAATTATGAAAGATTAATTTCTTCTTTATATTCTTTAATCTTCCACTTTATTAATTTAAAATTAGGAAGATGTTGTAAAATAAAACTCATAAGAAAACTTCTTTTCAAAATTAGTTAAGTAGAATAAAAACTCAATGTGAATAGTCTATACTTTATCTGAAATCCATAAAACATGGCCCTGTAACCACATTTATTTCAAAGTAGATACATAAGAAATTTTGTGATGTTTATGAAAACATTGCTAGATATTGATTTACAGAGTCACATGACGAGAAATCTTGCTGACGTTATTTTATTTTTTCATGACAGAAAGATCATTATTTGGATTCCTGCCAACAATTCTATAGGACCGCCCATTTTGTATTTACAGTGTTCCAGGGATTCACTGAAAATACAAAGCAGCAAAAACCAAATATATTATATCCAATAGTACTGTCTGATTATTTAAATGGAAATAAAGCATATAAATTGTAGACAAAAAGAAGTCTTATTACCCATGGCAGCACACGGGACTGGAAGGCTTTAGTTCACTCTAGTTCTGTGATACATATTGTGCTAATGGACTAAAACAGTCCTCAGCTTAATTACAAGGTCTTTCGTGGATAACAGCATTCTTGTGTCATTGGACAAATTAAATTGGCCCATTTAAAACACTTATGGTATTCATTAGATAACCCTAGCATTATTCAGTCTCTATGACTTTGGAAAGTATCTCATATAGCTTCATTTATGATAGCAGTAATATTTTTTTCTGACATTCCAGAACAGAGAAACAATAATATGAAACTAAAAGAATACACTGAAGATATTTTACTTGTAATTATTTCTTGAATGGTAGTGACTTTTTTCTTCTGCACTATTTTTTTCTGCGCCAGCATATCCAGCTAGGGTAGGGAGCATGCAAAACCTTGAAACAGGTTATGATGTGTCACATATGCAGCCCTTCCTGCTTTCTTCATCTTATTTCAGGCTATATGAATCATTTATTTGCAAATTTATTTTTTAGAATATTTGTTGATAATATATTCTAATTTTCACAAGCTCTATGTAATCACCACTAAAAGAGAAGCAAAAATGAAATATCTGAATTTTGAATTAAATACTTTTATCTGCAATTGTTTTAAGCTCAACTCCTGTGCATGCTTTTATTTAAAGTAAGCTATTTAGTAAATCTGCAAGTCTTCCTCTCTTAAAACAAGTACCTCATTATTAAAAGTTGGCAAATATTATTCTTCTATTTCCTTTGGCATGTATATGTTAAAATATATTGGTGCCTCATGGGGGAAAAACAACTAGTTAAAATCGTGCATGTGAAAAGTGTGATTTCCTGTGGATTTGCTCACATGTAAGCAGGGGTTCCATGCAAACTGAGTCAGTTAACACGAGGATAATAACTGGGAGGGGTGCTGGCCCCTGCTCGCTTCTCTGCCATGTTGAAGTGCTGTTCTGCCATTCCTTAAGAGAGCAGTACTTGTTGGGGTCAGCCAAATAACAAATTCTTTACTTGAAAGACATTTTCGTATATTCAGTAGCTGAATATTATTTAGTGGGAAATGTGGATTTTAAATATTTTTATGGATATAATTAATCATGTGGGGAAAATACACTATTTCAATTTCAAAATTTAACATGAACTACAGATGAATTTTTACTAACTTTAAAAAATATTTGCTAATATAAAGAAAAACAGTTGATTTTCGCATATCTATTCTACAATTTACCATCTTAGTGGACTCTTACTTGTTTTATTTTTTCTTTTTAAAGATTGGCACCTGAGCTAACTGCTGTCAATCTTTTTTTTTTTCTGCTTTTTCTCCCCAAATTCCCTCAGCACATAGCTGTATATTTTAGTTGTGGGTCCTTCTGGTTGTGCTATGTGGGATTCCGTCTCAGCATGGCCTGATGAGCGGTGCCACGTCCAGGCCCAGGATCTGAGCCAGTGAAACTCTAGGCCACCAAGGGGGAGCACGTGAACTTAACCACTGGGCCACAGGGCCAGTCCCTGTTCTATTATTATTTATTTTACTTTTTTGGTATTTGTCTATACAACCATATCATGTACAATGAAAAATTTGTTCTCCTGTTTTCAATGGATGCGTCTCTTATTTTTGTCATGTTGCTTTGTTCGAATGCTCAGAAAATTAAAAAAAAAAATGAATCCAGGCATTCTTTTCCTACCTTTTATTTTTGAAAATATCTTTGGGGACTTTTGGGCTAAGTGTAAGGAGGACTGCAGTTTTGCATTAGTGTTTTACAAGTGAAGAAAGCATACTTTGAATTGTTAGATACTAGGTATGCTGTGGTCAGAAATTAATTTGGAGTTTTCCTTTTACATCAATAATTTAAATATGTCTGCATTCTAGTCTTAAAGAAATGCTTTTATTTCATCTCTGATTTTAAAAATAATTCATGTTCACTGGAAAGTAAATCAAATATTACAAGAAGCTAGTTAGAAGAAAGCAATGCTACTTATAAGCGTACTCAAAACAAAGTGATATGATAATGTATAGATTTTAATTATTTTCTATGAGATGTCCATACACAAGACTTTCTAAAAATGCAATTTTAATATTCAGATTGTATTGTACACTGATGTTTTAATATAACTATATAGTGTGGAACACATATCCATACAAATAAAGTATAGACTTACATCATCATGGAATTATTGATTAGTTGTCATTTGTGTGGATATATTCTGTTTATATTTTAAGCCCCAAATCTAAATATTCTTGTTGCTTCAAATTTTGACTTTGGGTCCTAGAAAGTGTATTTCCTTTTCATTCTCTTGGTCTCTGTTTGACTCTGTTTCTGTCTCTTTCTAGACACACACACATACACACTAATAAGGAAATCTCCCAGGTTCAGAAAGAACACAAACAAGAGTTATAGCTTAATTGCTTATCCCACAGTGGCCACAGTAGTGAAGGTGGAGAGGGAAGAAGATGAGAATTACTACCCACATAGGCTGAAGGGAAAGAAATTCCTACATTCATGCGAGATGCAAGAAAGAGTAACAGTTGAATATGACCAGGAACAAATGAATGCATTTAGTAACAATAAAAAATGATTAATTAGCCTGATGTTTGGAAGAGTCCCCTCAACCTATGTACATCTGGAAGACATAGGGTTACTTTTTAAAATTATGGCTACAATCCTTCTACATTTTGTACAATGAAAAATATTGGCACAATCAGTTATCTTAAATTCAGATTATTTGGTTGAACCTATTGGAAAAAGTATTGAAGAATTCAGTAAGTTATAAAACAGAATATACTTATTACATTATTTACAGAATGAAATTACAAACAGAGGAAAACCCAGATGATTGGGTTGGGAGAGAAGAGAGAACAGGTCTTCCTATTCTTACATAGATACTTTCTATCTAAAACAATGCCCATACTAATAATTTTATGCATACATCATTTTATATTTTTGCTAATGTTTATTTGGGAGCATGATAAGTCAAGGGATAAGTGCATATATCATTTTGCTCATTTGTTTTTACTTGATATTTGCCCTATATCAGAGCACTAAACACTGTTCTAGAAAATCTCAGAGAAATAAAAAGTACTTCCATGAATTTATGAATTTATAGGCCCTTAAACTACCAAGCAAGTCTACTAATTTCCTCTATCTTTCTTCTTAAACCTACTATACCCACTCCTTACTTGTCCATTCACTCTCGTCAAGTAACATTCTCCAGATAGGAACTAGCTGCTACCACATCTGCAAACCTACCTCCATCTGCACTCCTCCCCGCTCCTTTTTTTTTTTTTTTTACTGTAATAGGGGATGTGTATCTCCTATAAATAAAGTCCAATCGTTATATCTCCTTCTATTTTATCAGAAAACATTCATTATCAAATATCTTTCCAGTATTGAATTAAGATTTTTATCAGTTTAATCTGTCTCATCAGCATTTAAGGTTTTTGAGTTTTTCCCATCTTAAAAACAATCTCCATTGACTCTCATTGAGTTCCATGACATCGCATTCTTACCACTTCTCTCATAGTCATTTCAGTGTTCTTTGAAAGCTTCTCTTTCTCTACTAGACAGTTGTGTATCAGAGTTCCTCAGTGCTCAGTCACAGTCTCTCTTCTCTTTTCATTCTACAATTTCTCCCTAGGCAAATTCATCTATATCCATAGCTTCACTTACTGCATAAATACTCACTGACGATAACTAAAGCTAAACATTCACATTTCTAACTCAGATGGCCTTGTCTTCACTCCAGACACTCATATTGATAGCTTGCAACCACAGCCCAAATCCTGCCCCCTTTTTTCTATATCCCAGGAGCTAAGAATGGTTTTTGTATGTTTAAAGAATTGTAGATATAGAAAAAGTAAGTAAACAGAAGAATGTGTAACAGTGACTATGTGTCTCACATAAAACCCAAAATATTTACTATCCAGACCTTTACAGACAAAATTTGGTAACTTCTATTTTAGATGACTCAGTCTCCTAAAAATCAACTAAGCCTGGACTCACAGTCTATACATTCCACCTTCTCAAACAATGTTCACTCAGTGAATGACATCATTATTCATTCATGCATATAAATCTAAAAGCTAGTGCTTATGCATGTACACTTTTACCCAATCTGTCATTATGTTTTATATTCTGAAGCATTTTGGAATCCATTTACTAGCATTTATTTCAATGTCATCGTCCTGGTCCAATATATCATCATCTCGCACCTAGCTCTGTCCAGCCGACCCTCCAGTCTGCACTTCATATTGCTGCTAGAATCACTTTTCCTCAGTAAACTGTTAATCATTTAACCCATGATTATTACACTTCAATGGCTTCTAGTTGACTTTACATTGTGAAGAGACTCATTACGTTGTCCTACAAGGCTCTGTATGATCTGACTCCTGTCCCATTCTCCAGCCCTACTCCCCACCACACTACCCCTTTCTTTTCTCACTCTAGCCACACTAACTTTCTATAGCTTCATTAGATCATCTGCCTCCAAACACTGGGCATTTCCATAGGTGATGCCCTGTGCCTGGAACCTTTTACCACCAGCATGCCTCTTTGCTTATTTAATTTGATCCTACTCATCGACTAGATTGCACTTCAGTAGCATTTCTTTGGAGAAGTCTTCCTTCACATTCTATCTAGGTCAGGTGCCATTTTAATACACTCTCTTCCAATATTCTGTGTGTGATACTTGGCTAACATGTCTTCCCTCTCCATATGCTGAAGTTCAAGGGATGTGATCTGTCTGCTGCTTATCACTGTATTCCCTAAGTTTAGCACTCTGTCTAATAACCATAGCACTGAAAATAAACATCATTAATGAATGGATTGAGTCTCTGCTAAAAAGATTTTTATATAAAATTGGTGGAGAAATGATATATTAATTTAATAAATGGTTATGTACAACGGACTAATAATTTTTAAAGTAAAATTAGGTATTTGCCTTACACTATTAATCAAAATAAATCTAGGAGGGTGAAATATTTCATGTGAAGTAAGTACTATCAGGTAATGTATTTATGGATGACTTTCTAAGCATGATCCCAAAGTGTGAAATAAAAAAGGAAATAATGAAGGGATTTGACTGTATTTAAAAATAAAAAAATTTAGAAAACCTGCACTCTAGACTTATACATGAAGAAGATTATAACTAATATTAAAAATGAAAATTAGAAAAACAATCTATAAGTCAGAACTTTACTAGTCTTCAAATATGTAAAACTCACTCCATTGCCGTTGTTTGTTACATACATTTCAGGTGAAATCCTAGTAAATATAGATTGCTTTGTTTATTTATGAAGCTTCTTGCCTATCTAACATTCATTTGGACCTCACTTTATACTAAATTTTTCAATGTATGGTTAAGAATCAGTAATGACTGATAGGCAGTGGTAGTCATCAATGTGGAGACAAATTTAAGGCTGCTTTCTCAGTTCCTACTGGAATGCATTATTTTCTTTGAGAGAAAGCACAGACTGCAGAGAGAAATAGAAAAATTCACTCCACTCAATGAACAATACCTACTAAGACTTCTTACGTGAATAGAATGCTTCAAGAAATGGATCTTGTGGGGCTTGCATGTTCTATTTCCTAAGAGACTATGCTTTTCCTACAAAGAAATGATCCCATCTTTTGAGCCTTGGATCATTAAATTTTCTGCATTCCATATTTTAAATTCACTGAAGAATTTCTTATCTTCCCCCTCCTTGTGTGTAAATGATTTTATACTGATTGATTGAAAAGTGAAACCGCCTGTCATTCTTTCAAACATTTTTCACACAATTTAATCATTAATTGATAGTTAAGTATTTTGTGTATATAAATAAACATCTTGACTTAAACATGAAACAGTTCTAACATCAAGATGATGAAATACATTCTTCTTCTTCCATGTATATGAGCATATTTAATGTTAAGATAGATTTTGAGATTTCATTATTCAATAGTAAGACCTGTTTTAAAAAATCATAGGGGCTGTATTTTTTTATTTTTGAGTGATCAGTGTTTAAATTTTATTACTATTATACTTATTTTTAGCATTTTATTTTTCTATAATTTTTAAATCAAAGCAAAATTAACATAGTAGCAAACACCACAGGGAAATTTATGAGCGTTGAAACAAATTTCTTGGAATGCTATGGCCAAAATTTAAGATGGTACTGAGACTTTGGAGATCCATGTTTCAGCCTTTTCTTACCTGTGATTATTTAGAAAAACTTAGACCCTCTTGAACTGAGTCCATATTTTGTTGATCAGATTAGGTTTAGGAAACATGTTATAGAAGTCAAAACCTAGGCTGGGTGTGGACCTACGCCACTCATTGGCGACAATGTTCTGATAGTGACCCACATACAAAATAGAGGAAGATTGGCACAGATGTCAACTCAGGGGAAATCTTCCTCAGCACACACACACACACACACACACACGAAGTCAAAATCTATCATCATTTCATTAAATTCATAATGTAACTGATAATCTGAAAACTACAGAGTTATATAAAATAGTCAAGAAGTGGTAGACAGATAGATAAATCATACCCAGCAAAAAATTATGAAGCGTATTAGAAAAGATGCTTATTAAATAGTTTAGGAGAATGGGCATCTCTTGCCTTCTTTCTTCTTTCTTTTTAAATAAAAACTTTATGATTAAGAACTCCCTCCTGACCAGAACTTTTATATGACTCCCTGTGACGGTAAAACAACAATAAAAATTACGTCTTAATTACTACAAAAAAATAACAGTAAACAGGTGGGGAAAATGGCTCCTATAATTGTCTAATTTAAAACATGACGCTACAATAGATTTTTGTTAGTGAATTCAAAGCACAGTTCAATGTATCAGGGGAACCTTGACAGAGGGCTTAAGGCAGTGGTATTTTGGTTGGATCAACTGTTTATAGAATGGCCAGCTTAACTTCAGCACTGTCTGTTACCAGTGATCTCTTCCCAGTCAGTCTCAAATTAGCAATCTTGCTTCTAAATGTAAATGGGGAAGTCAGCAATCTATTTGGCCATTTTGACTAATAGAAATAGTAATTTCATATGATTCAACCGAATAATGAGAATGCAGACAGCAGAGGAATTTCTTTCTTAATTTTGTTACTCCAATAGATATAAATACATCCATTTGACAAACTCACATAAGATACTGAAATTTTCTTGGAATTTCCTTGTCTTTCCAAATGACTGGTTTCATGAACCATTGATTACAAAGTTTGAGGTAGAAAGAACCTTGGAATCTATATAAGCCAAATTCCTTCATTCTATACATGAGGCAATAATGCTATGAATATTAATAGTGATTTTTTTTGGGAACATACTAAGTGCTCAATACTTTACAAAATACTTTGCATAAAATAACTCCTTTAATTTCTGTAAAAAATCCTATAACCTCAGTATTATTATCATCCACATTTTACAGCTGGAACTAAGATCTAACTTTGTTCAGCTTCTGTGTTTATGCTCTTAAGTGCTGAACTATAATGCCACATCCTGAAAACCCAATGAAATATATTTCTAATCTTAACCTCATTTCCTAGATGAAAAACTAAAACCAAAAGGGGTTATGTCCTTACCCTAGGTCACATTTCATACTCTGCTCGAATTCTGCTCACAGCTGGGTCTCAGACTGATTTAAATGTCAGAGCAGTGTTCTTTCTCATAAATACATAGTTAACTCAGAATAGTCTTCTATTTATTCTTTCAATCACATCAGATGATAGTATCTTAATTATATGCAATTTTGTGGTTCCTGTTTGTCAATTAGGGCTTTTTAATGCTACAAGTAATCAAAAGAAAAAAACAATGCAAATCAGTTTAAGCAAATAACAAAAAAATTGAACTGAATCACTCACAAAACTACGAAGTCCGTAGGTAGAGCAAGCGTTGGGTTTGCTTTGATTTAGTGGCTACGCTTGGCAAAGACCCAGTTTCTCTCTCTCTTCAAGTACGACAGATTTCTTTTTCACCTAAGTCTGGATTCTCACACTCAGGAAAATATGTGGTAACAGCTCCAGGCTTCAAATTCATGACTTCTGGTAGATTTTTCAGATGATTGAGCAATGCTGTTTCACAAAAGTCTCAATAAATCTCTCTTCATGGTTCAGTTTAATTGGATCAGACTCCAATTTCTAATTCAATTCTTTTAGCTATACAAATTCTGTTTGTTGAATGGCTTACTCATGATTAGATTAGTTCAGATTCTAACTAAGGTGTGACTTTGATTTGTCAGAAGCAATCAGTGTTTACCATAGAACTGGGTCAATGTCATTCCCCAATCGCACCTGCAAAAACAAAAGAAAAACAAAGACTGCTACATAACCGGAGAGGAACAGGAGGATTGCTGAGATATGAAATGCCAGCAAACCTATGGCCCAGGAAATTCATAATGTGACAGTGATCCTTTACTAAGGATGTACCCTGGATACACTGTGGAATCTTTGCATTTTTTTTCTTATGTTTTAACCTTTTAATTGTGAAATATAATTTATGTACTGAAAAGTAAATTGAATGTCTCTTAGTACACACTTGCCTTCATTTCTGTTGGTTGTATGCCTGTAGATTTGTTGGACCATTGGATTTGTATCTGTTTAACATATTAAGTATAGACAAATGGTTTTCCAAAGTAATTACACCAATTTACTGTCCTGCTAGCTGGGAGAGAGTTTCTCTTTTTCCACATTCTTTCTAAATCATGCCATGATGAGTCATGTGAATTTCAGCTTTTCTGGTGTGTATCCACCAGTAACCTCTCAATGAAGGTTTCCTTTGTATTTCCCTGGCTAGAAATTTATTAGTCTTTTGTATACTTTCTTTTGTTAAGTGACTATTGAAGTCTCTTACACATTTTTTTCAATTAGTTTGTCTGATTTCATATGTATGTGGAAGTCTTTATACATTTCAATATGAGCTATTTGACAATTTTTCTTGTATTGCAAATATCTTCTCCCATTCGATGACTTCATTTTCATTCTTAATAGCGTAGTTTGACAAAGATTTCTTAACAATGTAGCTAAATGTATCAATCTTTAAATTTATACCTATTGTTTTTTGTGTTCTATAAAACTATTTATCGACTGATACATCAAAAACTCTCCTTTTACATTATTGGTTAAGCTTTATTATTTTTCCTTTGACTTATATAGCTACAACTAATTTGGAATTGCTATTTATGTGTGGTATGTGATAGAAATCATGTTATATTTATCATTACACATAGATCTCCAATGCCACAGCACCATTTAATGGAAAATAATCCTTTCTGTCTTGGTTATTGTAGATAATGCTACAATAAACACGGGGGGTACAGATCTCTCTTTGAGCTAATGATAACATTTCCTTTGGATATATACCCCAAAGTAAAATTGCTGAATCATATAGTAGGTCTATTTTTAATTTTTGAGGAACGTCCATACTGGTTTCATAGTGGCTGTTCTAACTTACATTCCCACCAACAATGCATAAGTGTTCTCTTTTCTCTACATCCTAGCCAACACTTATCTCTTGTCTTTTTGATAATTAGCCATTCTAACAGGTATGAGGTGATATCTCATTGTGGTTTTGATTTGCATTTCCCTGATGATTAGTGATGTTAAGTATTTTTCCATGTACCTGTTGGCCATTTGAATATCATCTTTGAAAAAGTGTCTAGTTAGGTTCATTTCAGCATTGTTTACAATAGCCAAAACATGGAAAAATCAATTTCTTGATGGATGAATTGATAAAGAAAATGTGGTATGTATAGTTATGTGTCAATGTGTCTCTGAACAATGGGTACACATTCTGAGAAATGTATCGTTACGTGATTTCATTGTTGTACGAATATCATAGAGAGTACTTACACAAACCTATACATTATAGCCTACTACATACCTAGGCTACATGATACTAATCTTATGGGACTACCATTATATATGTGGCCCGTTGTTGACTGAAATGTCATTATGCCATGCATGAGGGTATATACAAAGAAGAACTCACAGGAACAGAGAACAGATTGGTGGTTACCAGAGAGGATGGAGTAGGGAATGGGTGAAGGTGGTCAAAGGGTACAAACTTTCACTTATAAGAGAAATAAGTTCTGGAAATTTAATGCACAGCATGGTGACTATAGTTAATAATACTGTATTATATATTTGAAAGTTGCTAAGAGACTACATCTTAAAAATTCTCGTCACAAGAAAAAAAAATTTTTGTAACTTGAGATGATGGATATTAGCTAAACTTACTGTAATCATTTTGCAATATATACATATATCAAATCATTGTATTGTACACCTTAACCTTATACAATGTTATATGTCAGTTACAGCTCAATAACATCTCCTTTCTCCAGTGCTCTACAGTGCCAGTTTTTCATAAATCTATATTCATGTATTTGTGGATATTTTGGGGGATTCTAAATTCTGTTTTGTTGGTTTGTTTCTTCTTGCTTTATCAGCTAACCATTTTAATTATTGTAGTTTTATATTGAGATTTGATATTGGAAAAACTGAGTTCTCTCACGTAGTTTTTCATTAAAATTACCTTAGCTGTTCTTGGTCCTCACTATTTTCACATATGTTTTGGAATCAGCTCATCAGATTCAATCAAAAAACTTCTAATAGGTGAGAATACATTGAATCTTTAGGTCAATATGGAGAAAATTATCTTCATTATAACACAGTGATGCACCACATAATGATGTCAAGATGTCAATGAAGGACCACATATACAGTGGTGATCCCATAAGATTAATATCATTTAACCTAGGTGTGCGGAAGGCTGTATTATCTGTTTATGTAAGTGCACTCTGCACAATGATGAAATCACCTACTGATGTATTTCTCAAAACGTATCCTTGTCATTAAGTGATGCATGACTATACTCAAACTTCCAATGCATGAATGTCATCTATTTTTCCTTTTGCTTATGTCTTCTTTAATTCTTTCAATAATATTTAGTAGTTTTCTGCATATTTTATACACATTTAAAAAATTTATTAGTATGTTTTTGATATTTTGAAGTTATCGAAAATTGTATTTCTGAATTCCTCATTTTTAAATTTTGTTGTAAGTATACACAGGCACATGCCACATAACTTTTCAGTCAACAATGGTCTGCATATGCAGTGGTAGTCCCATAAAATAATAATGGAGATGAAAAATTTCTACCGCCTACTGACGTCGTAGTTCCCATAACATAGTGTAATGCCTTACTCATGAATTTAGGGTGATGCTGTGTAAACAAACCTACTGTGCTGCCAGTCATATAAAAGTATACCACATGCAATTATGTACAGTACATTATCTTTCATAATGGTAATAAACAACTATGTTACTGGTTTATGTAGTTACTGTACTACTGTTCTTCATTATTTTAGAATGTACTCTTTCTGCTAATATGAAAAACTGTTTACAGTATAACAGTATGCCATATTATGTTTGCAGCAGCCTCGTACATCTCCTGTTTACCACATCTCTTGATTGCATCATTTTCTTTTGTGCTCTATTTAGTCTCATTTTGTTTTGTTCATTATGGCCCCTAAGCATACAAAATCCACTGCTAATGTTGTCAGTAAGAGGTCACATCAAGTGATTGACCTGGAAACAAAAATGAAAGTGATTAAGGACTATGAAGATGGAAAATTAGTGAGGGTTATTGCTCATCAGTCAGGCATGTCCCATTCCACCATAGCTACACTCTTGGAGAACAAGAACAAAGTGACAGAGTTGTTAAAGGTCCTGCTTCATCAAAGGCAATGAGACTAACAAAAATTAGAGAAGGTCCTCTGTCAGACATGGAGAAACTTCTAATGATCTTAACTGAAGACCAGACACAGAAGCATATCCTTCTTAGCACCATGACAATCACAGCCAAAGCAAAAAGTTTGTTTGCAATGTCAAAAGAAAAAGCTGGACCTGATTATGATATTGAATTTACTGCTAGCTCTGGGTGGTTTAAATGATTCAAGAATTGTTATTCATTACATAATGTGAAAGTTAGTGGTGAGTTTGTGAGTGCTGATGTGAAGGCAGCTGAAGAATTTTTGGAAACTCTAGATAAGTTGATTGTGGAGAAAAATTAGTTGCCAGAAGAAATACTCAATGTGGATGAAAACTTCCTATTCTGGAAACAGATGCCTGAAAGGACTTTCAGCCCTAAGGAGGCCAAGTCAATGCCAGGTTTCAACGCTTTCAAGGACAAGATAACAGTCTTGCCTGGGGCCAATGCTGCAGGCTACAAATCAAAACCCTTTGTGATCTGGCAGAGTGAGAGCCCCAAGACCTTCAAGCATATCAATAAGCACACACTGCCAGTGTAGTAGAGTAGCAATAAGAAATTATGAATGACCCAGCTTCTCTTCCAAGATGCCCTCCTAAAGTGCTATGCCAGCAAAATGAAGAAGTACTGTTTGGGGAATAACTTACCTTTCAAGATTTGTCTGATAATGCTCTGTGATATCCTTGTTTTATTGGCAATATTCATCCCAATATCAAAGCAGTGTTTCTTCCATCAAACATGACCTCTTTGATCCAGCCAATGGATCAAGGAGTAATAGCAGCTTTTATGGCCTACTACTTGAGAAGGACCTTTGTCCAGGCTATTGCTGCAATTGAGACATTGAGAAATTATTGATGCAGTTCTAGAAGAATTGCAACATCTATGACTGCATCAAGAACCTTGCTTGATCTCTGGGTGATGTCGCAAAGGAAGGTATAAATGGCATCCAGAAGAAAAGACTCAAGAGGTTCATCTATGACTTCAGAGCATTTGCTAAGGATGAGAAGGTTGTAAAAATCAACATGGTTGTAATCAAGATGTCAAAGAACTTTAACCTGGGTGTGGATCCTAGAATTGATTCCTGAGGAAGTGACTAATCAGGAGTCGTTGGAACTGGAGCAAGTGTGCACAGAGGAAGAAGAGGCAAGAGAAAAGGAAACTGCAAGAGAAGAAAAGGAAGAAGAATCCTAGGCAAAATTCACAGTGAAGAGTTTAGCAGAAGTTTTTACAGACAAGCAGCTCCTTAAAATATATGAAAATGTGAACCCCAACACCAAAAAGTTTTCATTAATAGAGAGGAATGTTCATGATGCATTATTAGCTTACAGGCAAATCTATGATGAAAAACAGAAACAAGCCAAGCAAAACATTATGGACATATTTCTGAAAAGAATGGCACCTCCTAAGGAAGACTCTCACATAGGTCCCCAGGAAGTATTCCAGAAGAATGCGTTGTTGTCATAGGAGATGACGGCTCCATGCGTATTACTGCCCCTGAAGAGCTTACAGTGAGACAAGGTATAGAAGTGGAAAACAATGATATTGATCATCCTGACCCTGTGTAGGCCGAGGTTAATGTGTATGTTCGTGTCTCAGTTTTGAACAAAATAGTTTAAAGTAAAAAAAAAATTGAGAATAGAAAAAAGCTTATAGAATGAGGATATAAAGAAAGAAAATGTTTTTGTACAGCTATAACATGTGTTTGTGTTTTAAGCTTATTACAAAAGAGTTAAAAAGTTTAAAAAATTTATAAAGTAAAAATGTTACAGTAAGGTAAGGTTAATTTATCATTGAAGAAAGAAATATTTCTTTTTATAAATTTAGTGTAGCCTAAGTGTACAGTGTTTATAAAGCCTACAGTAGTGTACAGTGAAGTTCTAGGCCTTCACATTCACTCACTGACTCACCCAGAGCAAGTACCAGTCCTGTAAGCTCTGTTCGTGGTAAATGCCCTATACAAGTGTGCCATTTTTTATCTTGTATACCACATTTTTACTGTACCTTTTCCATGTTTAGATCTGGTTCTATAGAAATATACTTACCATTGTATTACAATTGCCTACAGTATTCAGTACAGTAACACGCTGTGCAGCTTTGTAGTCTAGGAGCAATAGGCTAATACCATATAGTCTAGATATGTGATTGGCTATACCATCTAGGTTTGTATACGTATGCTCTATGATGATTGCATAAAAATATAATCACCTAATGGTGCATTTCTCAGAACATATAACCATCGTTAAGCGATGCATGACTGTAAATATGATTTATGAATTGTCCCAATATCAAATAGTTTTGTTAAACTTAATAATTCTATTAGCTTATCTGTAGGTGATGTTGTTAGTGCACCCAATGTGTCTCCTTAGGAATTTCACAATTTTTTCTGTAGTAGCAATCAGAGAGATGATTGCCTAATTTCTTCCCTTTCAATATTCATTCATTTATTCATCCACTCATTTGGTCAATTGTTCTTTCTTGTTTTATTGCACTGGCACAATCCTAAGACACAACGTGAAGCTGAAGTATTGCAGTCAAACATGCTTGTCTTGGTCTGCGTCTCAAATGGAAAGCTTTCAACATTTCACCATTAAGTAATATAACTGTTTTATGTTTTGCAATATGATTTATCACATTAAAAAAGTTATTTTTCTATTCCAAAATTGTTAAGTTGTTTTATTATGAATGGATATTTGTTTTTATAACATAAATTTTCTGCATCTATCAGATGATCCTAAGATTGTTCTTTTTATTTTGTTTGTGTAGAGAATCACACTATTTGATTCACTACTTTTTTAAGTTGGATATCCCCCTTATTGGATCCCTCCTCCCTCAGAGGTAATCATCAAAATGATAAAGAACTGATACAGCAACGGCACTTATAAATCAAAATGCACAAATTCTCTAAACAAGTAAAGCCTTATAAGAGCACAACAGTTGCGTATCAACTCAGCTTCACCTCTTAAAGTACATGACCTGTACCCAGGCTTGTTAGCAGGCCTGCTTTTTGCTGCTGATTCTTTTCTTTCTTTCTTTTTCTTTTCTTTCTTCTATCCTTCTTTCCTTCCTTTCTTTCTTTCCTTTTTTGATTTACTACTTTTAATCCAATCTGTTAATACCAGGTATAAGCAGAATTTGTTTATACTATGTTGTCTTTTTTCTATAAAATTAAATTTCTTTTGCTAATATTTCTTTAGAATTTTTGCATTTAGGTTTATAAGTAAGAGTGGACTTTCGTTTTCTTTTTATATACTTTTCTTTAAAAATTTTTTGTATTAAGATTGTGAAGCAAGGTGAAGCTAATATGAATTGGGGAGTGTTCATTTACTCCCCTATAATTGGAGGTGAGTGTGCAAGTGGAAAATATTTTGTCCTTGAATGTTTGGTAAACTTGTCAGGGAAGCCACTGAAAAGTAGAGATTGTGTGTGTTGTGTGTGCATGAGTGTGTGCATGTGTAGATGTGTGTGTGCAAATGTTGTTGATCACTAATTCAAATGAATAATTATAAGCAAATTCAAGTTTGGAAGTTTTCACAAGTCAGTCTTGATAGATTACATTTTTCAAAGGATTTTTATATTTCATATATATTTTAATTCATTGAATAATGACATAAATTTGTCCATATTATTTTATAATGGTTGCATGACCTGAAGTGATGCACCCTTATTCATTTCAGACATTGGTTATTTGTACCTCATTCTACTCTTGTGTTTAATTTTGTTATGTTTTTCCCTTAACTTTTGGAGATTTTCAGCCTCTTTTCTGTTGTAATATATTCATATAAGGTTATAAATTTCCCTCTAAATTCTGTTTAGTTGTATCACACTTTTTCATGTGTGGTATTTCTCTTATTATTCAGTTTAATTTTCTTTTGCGTGTTTGTGTGTATGTGTGTATTGTGTGAGGAAGATTGTCACTAAGCTAACATCTGTGACAATCTTCCTTTATTTTATGTGGGATGCCACCACAGCACAGCTTGACTAGTAGTTCTGGGTCCGTGCCTGGGATCCAAACCCATGAACCCCAGGCCACTAAAGCAGAGCACGCAAAATTAACCACTATGCCACCAGGCTGGCCCAAGTTTAATTTTCTTTGACCTAAGGGTTTAGAGCTATACATTTTAATTTTGAAACATCTATATTTCTTTATGTTGTATTTATTTCTAATTTAGTTAAATTTTCATCAATGAAAGTACTATTTATGATTTCAATCTTTTCAATTTTTTGAAACTAGTTTTATGATCTAGTCATAATTAAAATATTACACGTGCTTGAATAGAATGTGTATTTTATATTTGTGTGTTCATAAACATCTATGTACATTTATTAGGTGAAATTGACTGTATTGCTTAAATCATATATTTCAGCAATATTTTTGATTCTTTTATTAGGTACTAAAAAAGAGAAAATAAATTTCTCATTAAGATTGTGGATTTGTCTTTATATGCTTATATTTGGCCAATTTTATGCCTTATATGTTTTGAAGCCATATTTTTAGGTACATACTAATTTAGAGTTGCAAATGTTTCTGCTGAATCCATTCTGGTATATGAAAATCTTTTTTACTCTTAATCTCTGGTATGCTTTCTGATTAATTTTTAAAATTCTTTTCTGATATTAATATGGGTACTTTCTTGTGGCGGGAGTTTAAATGATCTATATCTTTTATCATTCTTCGACTTTCAAGATTTCTGCATCCTCATGATTTAGGCATGTGTCACTAAGAGTATAAAAATTTGTTTTCTTTTGTTTTACTTTTACTCAGTCTGATTGTCTTTTCGTTGGAGTTTTGAGTCCAATTTACATTCAATATAATTTGATAATTTATTTTATTTATTTATTTATTGACTGATTTTTTATTGCAGTAACATTGGATTATAACATTATATAGCTTTCAGAGGTACATCATAGTATATTTTGAATTCTGTGTAGATTACATCATATTCACCACCCAAAAACTCCATCACCACACATGTGAGCCTAATCACACCTTTTGCCCTCCCCTCTCCCCACTTCCCCTATGGTAACCACCAATCCAATCTCTGTTGCTATGTGTTTGTCGTCGTTTTTGTCTTCTACCTATGAGTGAGATCATACGGTATTTGACTGTCTCCCTCTTACTTATTTCACTTAGCATAATACCCTCAAGGTCCATCCATGTTGTCATAAATAGCCAGATTTCATCATTTCTTAAGGTTTAGTATTCTATTATGTATATACACCACCACATCTTCTTTATCCATTCATCCCTTGATGGGCACCTAGGTTGCTTCCAAGTCTTGGCTATTGTGAATAATACTGCAATGAACATAGGGGTTCAAGTATCTTTATGCCTTTGTGTTTTCAAGTTCTTTGGATAAATACCCAGCAGTGCGATAGCTGGATTATATGGCAGATCTATTCTTAATTTTGTGAGGATACTCCATACTGCTTTCCATAGTGGCTGCACCAGTTTGCACTCCCACCAGCAGTGTACAAGTGTTCCCTTCTCTCCACATCCTCTCCAACATTTGTTGTTTCCTGTCTTGTTAATTAAAGCCATTCTGACCGGAGTGAGGTGATATCTCATTGTAGTTTTGATTTGCATTTCTCTGGTAGTTAATGAGGATGAATATCTTTTCATATGTCTGTTGGGCATCTGTGTATCTCCTTTGGAGAAATCTCTGTTCAGATCTTTTGCCCATTTTTTAATTGGGTTGTTGGTTTTTTGTTGTTGAAATGTATGAGTTCTTTATATATTTTGGATATTAATCCCTTATCTGATATATGGTTTACAAATATCTTCTCTCAATTGTTAGGTTGTCTTTTAGTTTTATTGATGGTTTCCTTTGCTGTGCAGAAGTTTTTTAGTTTGATGTAGTCCCATTTGTTCATTTTTTCTTTTTTTCCCTTGCCTGGTCACACATGGTACTTGAAAATATGCTGATAAGACCAATGGCAAAATGCATACTGCCTATCTTTTCTTCTAGTGGTTTCATGGTTTCGGGTGTTACATTCAAGTATTTAATCCATTTTGAGTTGATTTTTGTGCATGGTATAAGATGAAGATCTACTTTCATTCTTTGGCTTGTGGTTGTCCAGTTTTCCCACACTATTTATTGAAGAGACTCTCCTTTCTCCCTTGAATGCTCTTGGCTCCCTTGTCAAATATTAGCTGTCCATAAATGTGTGGGTTTGTCTCTGGACTATCGATTCTGTTCCATTGATCTATGTGTCTGTTTTTGTGCCAGTACCATGCTGTTTTGGTTTCTATGGCTTTGTAGTATATTTTGAAATCAGGGAGAGTGACACGTCCAGCTTTGTTCTTTTTTCTCAGGAATCCTTTGGCTATTTGGGGTCTTTTGTAGTTCCACATAAATTTTAGGATTATTTGTTCTATTTCTGTGAAAAATGTTGTTGGAACTTTGATAGGGATTGCATTGAATCTGTAGATTGCTGTAGGAAGTATGGACACTTTAACTATGTTAATTCTTCCAATCCAAGGGCGCAGAATATCTTTCCATTTCTTTGTGGCTTCTTCGTTTTGTTTCAACAATGTTTTATATTTTTTGGCATACAGATCTTTCACTTCTTTGGTTAAGTTTATTCCTAGATATTTTATCCTTTTTGTTGCAATTGTAAATGGTATTGTATTCTTAATTTCTCTTGCTGCCACTTCGTTCTTAGTGTATGGAAACACAACCAATTTTTGTATGTTGATTTTGTATCCTGTGACTTGACTGTATTCATTTATTATTTCTAAAAGATTTTTAGCGGATTCTTTATGGTTTTCTATATATAAAATCATGTCATCAGCAAATAGTGACTGTTTCACTTCTTCTTTTTCAACATGGATCCATTTTATTTCTTTTTATTGTCTGATTGCTTTGGCTAGGACTTCCAATACTATGTTAAATAAGAGTGGTGACAGTGGGCATCCTTGTCTGGTTCCTGTTTTAGAGGGATAGCTTTCAGTTTTTCTCCATTGAGAGTGATATTTTCTGTGGATTTCTCATATATGGGCTTTATTATGGCGAGGTATTTTCCTTCTATACCCATTTTGTTTAGATTTTTTTCATAAATGGATGCTGTATCTCGTCAGATCCTGTCTCAGCATCTGAGATGATCAAGAAATTTTATTCTTTGTTTTCTTAATGTGGTGTATCACGTTGATGGATTTCTGGATGTTGAACCATCCCTACATCTCTGGAATGAAACCCACTTGATCAGGAAGTATAATGTTTTTAATGTATTGTTTTATTCGATTTGCTCTTATTTTGTTGAGGATTTTGGCATTGATGTTCATCAGTGATATCGACGTGTAATTTTCTTTTTTTGTGTTATCCTTGTCTGGTTTTGGTATCGGGGTAATCTTGGCTTCACAGAATGAGTTAGGAAGCCTCCCCTCCTCTTCAATTTTTTGGAAGAGTTTGAGAAGGATAGGTATTAAGTCTTCTTTGATTGTTTGGTAGAATTCACCAGGGAAGCCATCTGGTCCTGGACTGTTATTTTTTGGGAGATTTTTGATTGCTGTTTTGATCTCCTTACTGATTATTGGTCTATTCAAATTCTATACTTATTCTTGGTCCAACTTTAGAAGGTCGTATGTTTCTAAGAATTTATTCATTTCTTCTAGCTTATCCAGTGTGTTGGAGTATAGCTTTTCATAGTATTCTCTATTAACTTTTGTATTTCTGAGGTGTCTGTTACAATTTCTCCTCTTTAATTTCTGGTTTTATTTATTTGAGCCTTTTCTCTTTTTTTCTTGGTGAATCTAGCTAAGCGTTTGCCAATTTTGTTTACTTTGAAAGAACAAGCTCTTGGTTTCATTAATTTTTTCTATACTTTTTTAAGTCTCTGTTTCGTTTATTTCTGCTCTGATTTTTATCATTTCCTTCCTTCTGCTGATTTGGGGCTTTGTTTGTTCATCTTTTTGCAGTACTGTTAGATGCGCTGTTAGACTTTATGTGGGGTTTTTCTTCTTTATTCAGGTAGACCTGAATTGCTATAAACTTCCCTCTTAGAACTGTTTTCACTGCATCTCATAGATTTTGGCCTGTGTTATTTTCATTTTCATTTGTCTCTAGGAATTTTTTTATTTCTCCTTTGATTTCCTCATTGACCCAATCATTGTTCAGTAGCATTTTGTTTAATCTGCACGTTTTTGTGCTTTTTCTGATTTTCTTCATGTAGTTGATTCCTAGTTACTTATCTTTGTGGTCAGAAAAGATGCATGGTATTGTTTCAATCTTCTTAAATTTCTTGAGACTTGTTTTGTGGCCTAATATGTGATCAATCCTGGAGAATGTTCTATGTGAATTTGAAAAGAATGTGTATCTGTGGATTTTGGATGGAATATTCTATACATATCCTCTAAGTCCATCTGGTCAAATGTGTCGTTTAAGGCCAGTGTTTCCTTTTTGGTCTTCTGTTTGAACAATCTATCCATTGGTGTAAGTGTAGTGTTAAAGTCCTCTACTGTTATTGTGCTACTGTCTATTTCTCCTTTTATGTTAATAATTTCTTTATATATTTAGGTGCTCCTATGTTGGATGCATAGATATTTACAAGTGTTATATCTCCTTTTGGATTGTTCCCTTTATCGTTATGTAGTCCCTGTCTTTGTGTCTTGTTACAGTTTTTGTTTTAAAGTGTACTTTGTCTGATATAAGTATTGCTACCCTTGCTTTTTTTTTCCTTTGCCATTTGCATGGAATATCTTTTTCCATCCTTTCATTTTCAGTTTATAAGTGTCTCTAGGTCTGAAGTGTGTCTCTTGTATGCAGCATATATATATATAGCTTTTGTTTCTTTATCCAATTGGCTACCCTACGCCTTTTGATTGGAGCATTTAGTCCATTGACATTTAAAGTAGTTATTGATAAATATGTATTTATTGCCATTTTGTTACTTTTTTTTCTGGGCGTTTTAGTAGTTCTTCCCTTTTCCTTTCTTTTCCTCTTGCTCTCTTCTCTTGTGTTTTGATGGCTTTCTTTAGTAATATGTTTGATTTCTTTTGTCTTATTTATTTGCTTACTTATTATAGGTTTCTGATTTGTGATTTCCATGGGGATCTTATATAATATTCTATGTACATAGCAGTCTATATTGTGTTGATAGACTCTTTAGCTTGACCTCTTTCTAAAAGCTCTACTTTTTCACTCCCCTTCTCCCACATTTTGTATTTTTCAAATCATATATAGTCTCTTGTTTAGTGTGTGTCTATCCATTACCCTCTTATCATTGAAATAGGTAATTTTAGTACTTTTGTCTATCAACCTTCATACTATCTTCACAGGTAGTTTATCTGCTACCTTTACTATATTTTTACTTTTACCAGTGATTTTAGTGCTTAGTTTTTTGGGAGATTTTTTTTTGATAATTGTTTTATCCCTATTTGTGTTCATCACTTTCCAGTTTAAATAAGTCCCTTTAGCATTTCTTGTACAACTGGTTTCTTGGTGATAGACTCCTTTAATTTTTGATTTCTGGGGAGCTCTTTATCTCTCCTTCCATTCTGAATTACTACCTTGATGGACAGAGTATTCTTGGATGTATGTTTTTTTTTCTTTTTAGCACTTTAAATGTGTCATACCTTTCTCTTTTTGCTTGTCTTATGTAAGAGATGCCTTTTGAGGCCCACCAGTGTGCTTCCCTCTCATCACCAGTCCAACTAATTTAGGACTCTTTGTGGGCTAGTTGTGTCCTTCTGCTGTGGCAGGGCTGCTCTTAATGCAGGTACCCAGGGAGTCTAGTCTTTCCTTCCCAGGCCAGCTGATTGTAAATCTGGTTTGAGGATCCTCAACACCATTGGCTACAAGGTCTAACAGCACATTCCTCTTGCAACTTTCCTGTTAATTGGGTAGGTACCCAGTCTAGCTGGTTGCTAGGCTCAGGGGCTTACAGTTCTGATAGGCCTCAGGCCTACAAGGCTGTTGTCAGTTTTCTTGGGAGTACCACTGAGTGGGTCTGGCCCTATGCATGGTAACACTCAATTGTTTCAGGCTTTGGAAGGTGGGGCTGATCCTTTTTATGGCTATTTGTGAAGCACAAGTCTTCTGCCAGCTGATAAGCCTCACCCCCCACAGAACCACACAAACTGTCAACATAGTCCTGGTCTGTGCACACTTCCAAAGCCCTTGGAGCATACCCCAACACCCCACTGCAGAGGCCCCCACCTCTCCAACAATGCTCCCCCACAGTTCACCTGGTCCTCACACAAGCCCTGCCCCACAGGGTTGGACACACTCACCTACCTGTAGAGGATCAAGGCACCCACTCAATGCAGGCCGACAAGTAGCCTGAGGGCTTACTGTTGGGCAAGGCTTGTCCCTAGGGTGGCTGTCTTCCCTGGCTGAACTAGATTAAATCTGCACTCTAGTGGGTGTGGCAGACCTCTGGGCTAACAGGTCAGGGGAAGAACTTCAATGGCATCTGACTGTGTGTGTCAGCACACCTGGACTAGGTGACACAATGGCCACCACCAATGTCTCAGTCTATGGAGAGATCTCTCTTCTCACTGAGATGCACCCAGAGCCTACCAAGTGAGTCTCTTTTCACCAAAGGACTGTCAGCCTTCTCTCTGGTGATTTTAGGTTGCTCTCTGAGATGGGTGAGTTTGTGCATGGGCCATTTAAGACCCGGTCTTTTCAGCTTTCATCCAATAGCTTTTCAAGGTGTATTCCCTGCTGCAGTTAATAGCCAAGAAAGCCAAATAGTAAGACCTTTGTCTCAGTTGTGCTGAGTCTAAACAATGCTTATAGCAGTATCAGGCCCCTGCTCAGGACCTCACTTCTCCAGGGAGGGCTGCACACCTTAGGGTGGCTCCCACCTGCCTGGCTGAGAAACTCTGCTTCTCCTGAAGGTGGATGTTTTCCTCTACAGAAGGAATTTCTGCCTCTTCCACTTTAGTGAGGACTGTCCCTTGTTGTTGGGGTTCTTTTTATCCAGTTTTCAGTTGTCTATACAGGGTAATTTTCCCAAAAATATTTGTAACTAGATAATTTATTTTAAATCTACCACTTACTCTCTGTTTCTCTCTCTCTCTCTCTCCCCTCTTCTGGATCTCTTTTTTATTTCTGTTACTGCTTTCATTTATCTTGTTTTTGTTATTCAACATTTCTTCTAATGGTTTCTGACTTATACATTCTTTCACTACTCCTGGAGATTTCAGTATAAACTCTTACCTTTCAAAATCTAGGTAATGTTACTTGGTACTTTTCCTTTCTTCGCAATCAATACAAAGGCCTTATAATATGTTAATTCTGTTTACCTCCTCTAATTACCTCCTCCTGATATTTTATTTTATTTCTCTCTCTCTCTCTCTGTGATACATAGATGGATGGATAGGTAGATAGATAGATAGATTGATAAAGGGGCCAATGGAAGAAGAAAGGCTTCACCTCTGCATACCAATACCTAGAAGAATGAGACCTTCAGTGAAAGCTGCCCCTACCTTCACCTGACCCTTCCCGTCCCATGCTGACCTCCTTGCCCAGGTGCCCAGATGAAGGCCATACCCTGGAAGTTGAGAGGAAGTCCCAGGCCATGGGGCAACACGGGAAATTCTTTTACTCAGGAAGCAGGAAAGGGGCTTAGAGGTTTTCTCTTCATTTCAGCCCTATACTGGGGGACACAGGGTGAGGGCTGAGCTCTTCCCCTCCCAAGTGAGGGACATTTTTTAGGTTAATCTATTTTCTATTTAATAATAGAATTATTAAAATTCTATTTTAATCTAATATATTTTGGAATATATTTATCAATAAATAGCTTTATATGAAAACACAGAGAGAAAACACAGATTTAGTTAGATAGATATATATACATCTATATTTATATCTATATCTATATATATTTATATATATAACAAAAAGAAATATAGTTGTTTCAAAACTAAAATATACAACTCTAAACCCTTAGATCAAAGAAAATTAAACTGAATAATAAGAGAAATATCAAACATCATTTTTATATAGAGATATAGTTAGATATATATATACACATGCATACAAACACATACATTTCCACACGACATTTTTACTATTTCTTTTACATATTTAATCATTCACAATTCATGTATTTATGCATTTATGCATCTTCAATCAAAACTGTGTATTTTACTATTTGATTGTCTTTCATTTCTTCCTGAATTTCTTGCCTTTCATGTGGAATTATATTTTTCTGTCTTAAAGAAATACCCCTTAGTGTATCCTTTAGTATGGATGCACTAAATACAATTAGTGCTTTTCTTTTCCCTGAAAAGTCTTTATTTCACATTCACTCTTCAAGTATATTTTTCCTGGGTATTGATGTCTAGGTTGGCAGTTATTTTCTTATGTCTAGGTTGGTAGTTATTTTCTTATCACTTTAAAGATGCCATTGACTCTATTTTGGCCTCAACTATTTCTGCTGAGAAGTCAGTTTTGTTAATGCTTGCTTCTTTTGAGATAATCTCTGTTTTGCTTTCTGCTTCTTTTAAGATTTTTTTCTCAGTAATTTATATCATAGTTATACTATAAATGTTTCTAGATGTGGTTTTCATATTTTTTTTTAAGATTGGCACCTGAGCTAAAAACTGTTGCCAATCTTTTTTTTTCTGCTTTTTCTCCCCAAATCCTCCCAGTACATAGTTATATATTTTAGTTGTGGGTCATTCTAGTTGTGGGGTGTGGGATGCCACCTCAGTGTAGCCTGATGAGTGGTGCCATGTCCAGGCCCAGAACCCAAGCCAGCGAAACCCTGGGCTGATGAAGCAGAGCACACAAGCTTAACCACTCAGCCAGGGGGCTGGCCCCTATGTATTTTTAATTATGCTTGAGTTCTTAGGGCTTCTTGAAACTATACAATGGTGTCTTTCGATGAGTTTCAAGCACTGCTTTTTCCCCTAATTTAGGTTATTAGTTTTTATTTAATTCTTCTAACCTGCTTTTAAACCTCTCACCTGAGATCATAATTTAAATTATTGTAAATTTTTGTTGTATAATTTTCTTTTATAGATTTTCTGGGTCTTGTGTATTTTTTAAATGAATGAATTATTTTAAACATTTTATGTAATTGAATTTATAGTAGCAATAATAATTTTAATATAGAAATGTACAGATAATTACTGAACATAGCCTAATAATTTTAAATTGTATTCCTTATAATTCTAATATAAGATGCTTTGTTAGTCTATTTATACTGTAGATTGTTTCTGTTGATTTCATTTATTTCTCTTTGTGTGCTGGTTATTTTTTCCTTTAAAATATGTTATGCACTTTTTCCAATTATCTATTAATGATTTTAGTGAAAATATGTCATCTTGGTGTACTTTAAACAGAGATTACATTGTCCTTTAACAACTAACCTTAAAAAATGAGTTGGTCTCTGATTTCAGATAGATACGGCAGTCCTTTTGAACCCATCAATCATTATGAATATCTACTTTGTTTTTATCACTCACCATTAAATGCTTTTTACTCTCCTCTCTGTACCCATGCACTTAGAAAGTTTACAAAGTAAGTCAAATTTAGAGTCATGAAATTGTAACTAAAGTTTATCACTATAGATGAGAAAGTAAATAGTTGTATAATTTACATTCCTTAAATATTAATGGAGATGTGCAGTGGAACTAAGTTTTATAGCTTCAAAATGAATAACAAACCACCTTCCAAGTAATAATTTTGGCTATCTTTGTAAAATGTCTCATCGAGCAATTATAAACTTTTAGTTAGGTAACACGCTTTATAATTTGCCATGGGAATATTTCTTCCTTGACTGTCATTTTAACAATGTAGATAAAAACTGTACTATCAAGAAATGTATTATTTCAAATAATTGATATACATATACAAATACTTAAAATATATAAATTTACTATATTCCCAGACACACACATATCTCTGATATAAAATACATAGTATATTTTTAATAATATTCTGTGGTGTATTTTTCCCACAGTATGCTTTATCAATACTTTGCAATAGAGGAAGGAAGTGTGATCCACCTTTGAGAATCACTGCTAAATCGCACTACTTTATGTTGATATGTGTGGGTCCTATCCCTCAAATTAGTTATTGCTGGCAAAGCAAAAACAATGATTTAGGACCGTTTTTCCATAATTGCACAGCTAATTTCTTGAGGATTTAAGTTCCAAAGTTTAAGCTGATCAAGAGCAGTTTCACTTAAAATCAGATAAGAAAGATAAGAAGCTGCTTTGAGCACACAAAGTCACACATAAATATGGTGCATATTTTCTTGAATCATTTCAACAATACATGAAAATCTAAAGGAGGTTGCAAGGTGCATGAACCAGCTTCGTAGTGGCAGCTGTTCTCAGGAACTGGTTAATCTTCAGTGTCGAAGAGAGAATGTATAGGCTGAGGAGATTGAGTGACAGGGCACCTACCTTGCTGGCCAGAAGAACCCCTCAGTGATGCCACTGACTCTGTAGCCCTCTATTAAGCATACTTCAACGGAAACCTTCTTCAGAAGTGTTGGTTCATCCTAAAATTTCATCACAGGAAACAAACTGACCCAAGCTTTACCAGTTGGGACAGGCCACTTTGCTTCATCTAATGCCTATCTAATTAAATTGACGATGGTAATTTATAAAGATATCAAGGACTTTAGTCGGAACTTTTTTTGTGTAGTAAATGCCACTTCGTTCTAGGGGAAACATCTACTTAATTCTTAGTGAGAAAATGACCATAGAAGTGTCAGAATGTTTCCTCTGAAGCAAAGCATTTGTCTCCATTTCATTCAGATTACCACCTCATGGCTCTTTAATCTAGCATATTTGTACTTGTATATTAACTATTCATTTATATTTGGCAGGGTTTTGGTATCCATTTTGAAGATATTTCTGAATATGCCTTATCTATGTATTGAGACTTCTATTCCCTGAGGACTGTTTATTGTTTCCATTCATCTTTGGGCAACCTGTAACTGATTGCTCAGGAGTACACTGATATTTCACTAGCTTTAATTAAAATGATTTGTAAAACCATGAAAAAGTAACTAATAATGATTTCTAATAAAAATGGCCCAATGATTTCACCCAAAAAGGAACATTCCTAGCAACCATTCCCATAACACACCCTCACTCCCTAATAAGCAATGAATTATTAGATATAGCTGTGTTCAGGAACCAGATATATCTTTATGAAGAAGACAATGAGCATATGTTACATAAGCTTTGGGGTGGAGCTGTATGCCACCCAGACACTGGGACTGACACAGAAATTACAAAAGGAGTTCATTCTTGGAAAAAAATAGGTTATAATAGGGGCAGGGGGACCCAGAAGCCTGTGTAAAAGCCTGTGAATGAAGTCTGGAAACGACAGTGACCACACTTTGGCATACCCCTTAGTCAGAAATTGCTATCCTGAAAGGTGCTATAAGACAGGAAAGAACTAAACTACCCCAAATTTGAAAGTAGGCCAATCCAGTGGGTGAGCGCTCTCCACTGTCATTATAACATCTGATGCTTTACTGGGGGTCCTGAGAGTCTGGATAGAGGTAACCACAAAACCTCAGAAATGAAGAGATGAGCAAAACAAGAAAAAAAAGAGGAGTTCCACTGAAGGTTATAGCCAACCTAAAATTTTATAAACAAAATCATATACATATGTAAAAGTTATATATATTTATATAAATATATATATATTTATATATATTTTTGTACACAAAATCTTATATATATATATATATATATTTTTTGTATGCAAAATCCAAACCAAGAGAAATTGTGCCCTAGGAAAGTAAAATAATAGACACCAAAAATGACTGTAAAATAATGAGAGGCAAAAAATCTTCCATTGAAAACAAAAAAAATGAAGAAGAAATGTGATGGACAAGGGAGTGGCAGCAACAGCATAGTTTAAAAATCTTTCCTGATCGCTCCCACCCCTCCACACACTATTCTAGGCAGGATAACTTTATTATCTACAGGATAGTAAAGCCAAAGACCCAAGGACACATCTACTACAATATGTGGTGATAAGGTAGCCCTGTGAGCCCCAAAACATAGAAGGGTGGAGACAAACCTGGGACAACACCAGAGTTATTTCCTCAGCTATGAGTAAGAAGTGGATGTAAAGTAAAGCAATTTCTAATGTGTCTGTGAACCAGAGGACATAACATTTATTAACAGCTAATTTCCACAAGTGAAAGAAGGAAAGCTAAGGAGGGCAACACAACTGGCCATAAAATTTTCAGGTTGCAATTTGCAGGTGAATGAAAGATTTCATACCAACAGTTGGTGCCAGAGCAGTCTGAGTCCTAATAGCTCTAATTCATCAACCAAAGATCCTTCCAAAGAAAAGCCTCACACAAAGGTGAAATTTCTGTGAATGGAACCACATTAACAAGGATATGGTCAGTAAGGGCAAAAGAGAAAAATTATCCAGACAAAAGGTGGAGAAGTAACTGTGTTTGCATATTTCAAAAAGTTTAAAGCCATATTTTTGAAAACTGTATTGTAATGATAAGAGGAAGTTCCAGACATCAAGAGCTGTAGAGTGATGAAGCTAGAAAAGTTATCAAATCCACCTCCTCTTCTAAGAATAGAGGAAAAATCACCTCACTTAACATGAACAAGAGAAAATACTACAGTCAGATCCCATAAAAGTCTTATGAAAACTCTATGGAGAGTAAAGAGAATGAGTCCTAAAAACATGACAATGCTAGACCAACCAGGAAGACAAGATGTCAACGTGGATACAGTGTATAACTTAACATTTCAAAATGAATTAAAATAAATTATAAGAACTATAAAATTTATGAAAGTAAATCACACATTAGAATTACAAATGCTCAGAAGCAAGATGATTGCAGAAAAGGTGGGTTTGAAAAGAGCTGACAGAACTAAGGAAGAATCGATAATGAAATAAATAAAAATCATTTTTGAAAAGAAGATTAAACTATAAGGAGCACAGGAGTGAATTAACACCAGGGATAATGCCATAAGAGAAATAAAATATGGATAGAAATGATTTGACAGAAGAGTGACAGCTATGCAACACAGTGTGTGTTTGACAGGACACACTGAAGAAGAGAACCAAAGCAATGGAATGGAAGAAAAGGCAAAAACTGTAATTAAAGAAGACTTTTCTGAAATAAAGCTGACTTGGAAGTCTGTGTTGAAAGAACACACTGCATACTAGATAAAATCAGCTCTGAATGGCCAATGCTGAGACATATTTTAGTATAACTTTTGAATTCTAAAGAAAAAGAGAGGAAAAATATCCTTGGAGCATCCAAGGAAACAGACTAGGTTGCTTTTAATTAGAGTGATCAGATAATTTGTCATTGCAACCCAGGAGACTTCTGAGAGGAAAAGGAGTGATATTAATGACTGCAGTGGGACAACCATTCTAAACCAGGAATATCCCAGCAGAAATGAACATTCGATCATTCTACTTATAAAGGAAAGAAAGTCAGATTGACATCAGACTTTTTGATACCCACAGCTTATGCCCAGAGACAATGGAGAAGAAGATTTAAACTAATCAAGGAAAGAAAATAGGAACCAAAGATTTTATATCCAGCCAAACTAACCTTCAAACTGCCAGGCAGGCTGTAATGAACATGCAAAAACCCAGGCAGTGTTTTTCCCTGGATCTGCTTCTGATAGAGCAAAAGAACTATACAAAATAAATAAAATAGTTCACATAATCAGACTACAATCCAATAATAAAACAGCATGATAGAACCAAAACCAAACATCTGATCACATAAAAATGCAACTTTGCTTACTTAACTCAGCAATTAGAAAGATTTTCAGATAGCTAACAAAGTTAAATCTGGCACTGTACTATGTAAAAGAAACCCATCTTATAAAAAAGTATTCATAAAATTTAAAAACAAAAGAATGACAAATATATACTGGGAATAGTAAATGAAAAGTAGAAAAAAGTATCAAACTTGTTTTTTGATGAGGTAGAATTCAAACTAGGAAGCATTGAAAGATACAAAGAAGGATACTTTATAAAGCTGAAAGGTATAGTTCACAGTGAAAATATAACAATTATCATTATTTATAATTGTTCCAGTATCACTTCAACATCTGTCTTAGAGGAGAAAACACAGAATTAAAGATGCTAGGAAGACTAGAACCAAACTAATAGTGGGAGGATTTAACACATATTTTTCAATACAAGACAGATAAGTGAATATAGACCTAAACAACATAACCAGCAATGCAGATTTTACAGCTATGTTTCAAAATTGCAACAAAAATAGCGAAGAATATCTGTTCTTCTCAAGTTTATGTGAAATTTTACCATGGTGTAGGCTGCAAAGAAAACTTTAATTAAACTATAAAAGACAGAAATAATCTAAAGAACATTCTCTGACCATAATATATTACCATAATTAATTTCAAATAAAAGCCCCCTTTCTTAGAAATTAAAAAATGTACAATCAAAAAATATATTCCAGGAGAGACAGATTCAAATTAGCATGGAGGAAATAGTGAAAATGGTTAAAGAGCTCCCATGAAAACCAGCATGACCCAGTTGCTTTCACAGGGACATATTTTATCTAGATTTTTCACATATCTGTGGTAGAAGTACAGCTTGAAAAATGGACTGGTCTCCCCCAACATCCCAGACAGTACCTAACATTATATCCCTTGGTCAATAATTTCCAGTGCTTTTGTTTTTACATTGAAAAATTTGACTTTTGTGATTTCTGTTTTAATTAATTTATTTAGGCCATGATTCTATAAGTGGCCATGTTGTCTTGGGGGTTATAGGTGACCCATGATATTTGAGAAAGTCTTGTCTATGAAGAATTTTTTTTTTGAGGAAGATTAGCCCTGCCACCAATCCTTCTCTTCTTGCTGAGGAAGACCGACCCTGCCTAACATTCATACCCATCTTCCTCTGCTTTATAAGTGGGACGCCTACCACAGCATGGTTTGCCAAATGGTGCCATGTCTGCACCCAGGATCCAAACCAGTGAACCCCGGGCCACTGAAATGGAACATGTGAACTTAGCAGCTGCATCACTGGGCTGGCCCCCTATGAAAAATTTTTATGCATCCCACCTGACAAATAAATGTCTCACAGAACATCTAGACAGGTGAAAAACTGTCTATGATGTTCCATTTTGGTATCAATAAATTACACTTTGAAGTATTTTTAGTTACTGAATTGTCTAGGTATGCATATACATTTATTATTAGGGAAATAAAGTTTTTGCTTAGAAGTTTTCCAAGAATTTCTTATTTTGGGAAATTATGTCAATAACTAAGTATTTGAGCCACCAACTCAACACACCTGTATGGGTCTTCAATTTTTATTGTCACTTTTGAGATTATTCTACATATATGTATAAATATATTTTTTAAACTTCTTTCATAAAATTAAGTTTAAGCATTGACATTCAATTGAATAATTGAAATTATTTTTATATATTTGTGTACAGTTCTTACTATGTAAAAACATGTTTTAATTAAGCAAGGAAACAGTCAAGATTAAGTAAATATTTTGCCTATATGTACTAAAATATTTGGGAAAGTTATATCTTGCTTCTGACATGCAGAGGAAAACCATGAAATATTATCTTTGGAATATTTAAAACCCTTCTAATCGGCAGGACAAAAGCATCAATTGTATATAAGCAGTAGCAAGAAGTAATAACTGTGATAAGCCATGGAATATTAGAAGAAAATTAATCTTACCAAGTATGAGAGGGGCTATTAATACACTGATAAAAAATCCAGATGAAGGGGCCAGCCCCGTGGTGCAGCAGTTAAGTTTGCACATTCTGCTTCTCGGTGGCCTGGGGTTCGCTGGTTCAGATCCCTGGTGCAGACATGGTACTGCTTGGCATGCCATGCTGTGGTAGGGATCACCCATATAAAGCAGAGGAAGATGGGCATGGATGTCAGCTCAGGGCCAGTCTTCCTCAGAAAAAAAAGGAGGACTGGCAGTAGATAGCTCAGGGTTAATCTTCCTCAAAAAAAAAAAAAAAGAAATTTAAATGAAGTAACATCTTGTGTCCAATTGAGCAATGATATTGTGTTAAGAAGAATCAATGAGTTGTCAAAACATTTCAAAAATAACCATGTAACAGACTAGAATCCAACACGTTTGTATAGCAAGTCAATGAAAGCATCCTGTGTGAAAAAAAGAATGAAAAAATCATACAGAAAATGCTAATTTAACACAATTACTTATGAAGGATACAAAGAGATCGCCAGTGTACATAGCCATTAAAAATTATTTCATAGAGGAGGCTGGCCCCGTGGCCGAGTGGTTAAGTTCATGCACTCCACTGCAGGCGGCCCAGTGTTTTGTTGGTTCAAATCCTGGGCGCGGACATTGCACTGCTCGTCAAATCACACTGAGGCAGCATATCACATGCCACAACTAGAAGGACCCACAACAAAGAATATACAACTATGTACCAGGGGGCTTTGGGGAGAAAAAGGAAAAAAAATAAGATCTTTAAAAAAACATTATTTCATAGAAAAAAATTCCTTTTACCAATGTCATTTCTTCTATAGCAGAGGAAATAGCTATAATTTGTCTGTAACATGCATTTACGTTACAGACACTTTCAGAGATCATATCAAGCATTTTAGCTATTTAATTATTACTGATGACATTTATTTATTAAAATTCTTAGTAAAATACTTGACCAATTATAGAATGATATGGTATGAGTGGTAATTAATTTAACATCTGTCCTTTGAATGACAGTTATTTAGTAAACTGCAACAATGATGAGGAAGAATTTTAACATTTTATCTAATTGGAAGTAAGATAGGTATCTAGAAGAAATTGTTTAAATACATAATGTTTATTATATTATAATATTAATGACATTTTAAGCCATTTGTTAAAAATTAAGGATAAGATTTCCACTTCTAGTTAGAATGCAGAAGGATGTTAATGATCATCATTCCTAATAAAAAGATAAAAACTTAATGGATAAGATAAAATCATACTTTTCTATGAGGCTATTGAAGACCAGTGGGTACAAAAAGGCTTGCATGATTAAATTTAGAGAAGTACCAATCTGTCATATAAGCAGAGAACCATGACATCTTCTATATATTGGGTAGGCAGAAGAGTGGGGCTGGGACTGGAAAATTTGCAGAACTGAGAAAAAATAAGTCAAGCTTTGGGTGAGAGGATAAACTAGAGGGATGGTTGGTGTCTGGAAAGCTCCAGATGGGAAAATAAATAGCTCAGTAACAATGATTCTCTGCCTCCCTCCCATCAGACTGTAACTAAGGGATCAGTAGCAAAGGGGGAGTAACTCAAAGGGAATTTATGTGATGTCATGCATCCTCAAAGTTCTTGGATTCTGGGGTCCTGAAAGAAGTGAATCTAAAGTTGAAGAAAAACTATCTGCAGTTGTAACAATTCCCTCTTAGTTCAAATCATATAAGGTCAAATTTCAGCCCTTTGGTGATAGTGGCATAGAGTTTAAAGATTTAGTTAACTTGAAATGAACTCAATCTAAAGAAAAATGTGGTCCAGTCCCAACTGAGCCTTGAAGGAATCAAAATGATCAGCCCTTCATTATAACTGCCATTTACAGCAGAGGACGTATACTGTCTGGGAAAATAATAAATAAAATTTTAAAATGTACTCTACTCTGCACTATCTTTACTTAAAAACAATATTTGGAATAGCATGCAAAACTAAAATACACAGGAAGAAATAAGAAAATACAACTTTAAATCAAGAGAAAAAAAGAGACAATAGAGACAGACCCATGAGAATCCAGATATTGGAATTAATGTAAAGGACTTTGAAATGACTATTAAAAATCTTTTTAAAATATACTAATAAATGTCCATATTGTTCTCCATAGTGGCTGCACCAGCTTGTATTCCAACCAGTAGTGTATGAGGATTCCCATTTCTCCACATTGTGTCCAATATTTGTTATTTTTTGTCTTGGTAATTATAGCCATTCTGACTGGTATAAGGTGATACCTCATTGTAGTTTTGATTTGCATTTCACTAAAAATTAGTGACATTGAACATTGTTTCATGTATCTGTTGGCTATCTGTATATCTTCTTTGGAAAAATGTCTGTTCAAATCCTCTGCCCATTTTTTTGATCAGGTTGTTTTTCTTGGTGGTGTTGAGTTGTTTGAATTCTTTCTATATTTTGGAGATCAACCCCTTGTCGGATAAGTAATTTGTAAATATTTTCTCCCAGTTTTTGAGTTGTCCTTTCATTTTGTTCATGGTTTCTTTTGCTTTGCAGAAGCTTTTTAGTCTGATGTTTTCCCATTTGTTGACTTTTCATTTTGTTTCCCTTGCCCAAGTAGACATGGTATTCGAAAAGATGTTGCTAAGACCAATGTCAAAGAGTGTACTGCCTATATTTTCTTCTAGGAGTCTTATGGTTTCAGGTATTACATTCAAATCTCTAATCCATTTTGAGTGAATTTTTGTGTATGGTGCAAGATAGTGTTCTACTTTCATTGTTTTGCATGTGGCTGTCCAGTTTTCCCAACACTGTTTATTGAAGAGACTTTCCTTTATCCATTCTATGTTCTTGTCATCTTTGTCAAAGACTAACTGTCCTTAGATGTGTGGTTTTATTTCTGGGCTTTCAATTCTCATCCATTGATCTGTTTCTGTGCCAATATCATGCTGTTTTGATTACTATAGGTTGGCAGTATGTTTTGAAGTCAGGGATTGTGATGCCTCCAGCTTTGCTCATTTTTCTCAGGATTGCTTTGGCTATTCAGAGTCTTTTGTTGTTCCATATAAATTTTAGGATTCTTTGTTCTACTTCTGTGAAGAATGTCATTGGGATTCTGATTGGGATTGCACTGAATCTGTAGATTGATTTATAGGATGGACATTTTAACTATGTTTATTCTTCCAACCCATGAACATGGAATATCTTTCCATTTCTTTATGTCTTCTTCAATTTCTTTCAATATGTCTTAGGGTTTTCAGTGTACAGGTCTTTTACCTCTTTGGTTAAGTTTATTCCTAGATATTTTGTTCTTTTGCTGTGATTGTAAATAGGATTGTATTCTTGGTTTCTCTTTCTGCTAGTTCATCATTAGTGTATAGAAATGCAACTGATTTTTTAAAATTGATTTTGCACCCTGCAACTTTGCTGTAGTTGTTGATTATTTCTAACAGTTTTCTGGTGGATTCTTTAAGGTTATCTATATAGAGAATCACGTTATCTGCAAATAACAAGTTTCACTTCTTCCTTTCCAATTTGGACCCCTTTTCTTTCTTTTTCTTGCCTAATTGCTCTGGCCAATACCTACAGTACAATGTTGAATAGGAGTGGTGAGAGTGAGCACTCTTGTCTTGTTCCTGTTCTTAGGGAGATGGCTTTCAGTTTTCCACTATTGAGTATGATGTTAGCTGTGGGTTTGTCATTTATAGCCTTTATAATGTTGAGGTACTTTCCTTCTATACCCATTTTATTGAGAGTTTTTATCAAAAATGGATGTTGGATCTTGTCAAATGCTTTCTCTGCATCTGATCGTTGAGATGATCATGTGATTTTTATTCCTCATTTTGTTAATGTGGTGCATCATATTGATTGATTTAACAATGTTGAACAATTGATGAACAATTGATTGAAAGAGATTGTGGCAGAAAAAAATTTGAAAAATAATAGCTACAATTTTTAAATCTATGATGAAAACATCAATTCCAAGATCCAAGAATCCCAGTGAACCCCAAGAATAATAATTAAAAATTAACTTTTACTTCAGTAGATTACAGTCAAATCGAGGAAAACCAAAGAAAAAGGGAAAAATCTTTTAAAAGACCAGCAAAGAATAATACATTGCATACTGGAGACAAACAGTAAGAGTGAAATTTGACTACTTTCCTTAAAAATTGAAAGCAGAAGACAATGGAATGGCATCTTTAAAGTGCTAAAAAAACCAATCTGAGCTTACAATTTTATATCCAGGTAATTAGCTTAGAGATTGAAAGCAAAATTACATGAAGATATTTTTAGATAAATAAAAGTTGATAGAATTTGTCACCAATTGTCAGAATCTATATGACATTGAAATTCTTTATACTGAAGGAAAATGTCAGATAAAAAATTTATATACAGAAGGAAATGAAGACTGCTGGAAACAGGAATATGTGCATAAACATGAGACTAGGTTTTCTCTTAATAATTTCCTTTAAATGTCAATTGACTTTCAAAATATATTTTCATTTTTCAACTTTTCCTTTTGAAATAATTTCAGACCTACAAAAAAGTTGTGAATAGAGCAAAGAATTTTTCTGTACCCTTAACCAACATCCATATATGCGCATGCATATGTTTACAGATACTTTTACATCTGTGTATCTGTATGTATATTGTATTTGTTTCCTGGAGATAACAAATAATCACAAACTGAGTGGCTTAAAGCAACAGGAATTTATTCTCTCACAGTGATAAAGGCCAGAAGAAAAAAAATCTCAAAGTGTTGGCAGAGTTGGTTCCTTCTGGAGGGGCTGAGACAGAATATATTCCATCCCTTCTAGTAGTTGTTGGTGATCTTTAGTGATGATTGGTTTGTGGCTGCCTTCCAGTATCTACCACCATTTTCACATGGTCTTTTCCTCTGTGTATCTCTGTGTCTCTACCTGTCTCATTATATTTAGAGCTAACTTTAATTATAGGATGATCTCATCTCAAGATCCTTAACTTAGTTATATCTGAGAAGACCCTATTTCCAAATAAAGCTACATTCATAGGTACCAGGGGTTAGGACTGGAACATATCTTTTTGGAGACAAAGTTAAATCTACTATAGTCTGCCATCTGGCCCCTCAAAATTCATGTCTTCTTATATGCAAAAGTCATGCATCCCATCTCAACATCATCAAATATCTCCATCCATTAGAGCGTCAACTCTAAGTTCTAAATCTCATCTTTTAAGTTATCTAAATCAGGTATTGGTGAAATTCTGTGTATGATCCATCCTGGGGCAAATTCCTCTCCATTTGTGGACCTGTGAAACTAGAGAACAAGTTATCTGCTTCCAAAATAAAATGGTGTAGCAGGTATAGGACAGACATCTCCATTCCAAAAGGGAGGAAATGGAAGGAATAAAGGAGTCACTTCAGTCCAGCAGGGCAAAGTATATTACATCTCAAGGCCTATGAATAATCCTGTGTGACTTGATGCTGTGCTCTCTGGGAACATGGAGGCTCCATTAGCACCTGCCTCTGGCCTCATTTCCCTGGCCTCTGCCTCTTATCTGAAACTCAACGCTTAGAATCATTCTTTCTTTTCCTTGATAGACAGCACATGTTTATAGCTTAGCTGTTCTATCATTCCATTTCCTGCCTCTAGAATTTCAGAAGTTCTTAGAGCCTTCCTATACTTCATAACATCTCTGTCCCTTTCAGTCTAGGCTGGCAGTGTTTTCAGTAGTATAGTATTGTCAAAACTCTTGTAGGTCTCATTTTTATGTCATGGAGGTCCACACCATTAGACAATAGAGCCTTCCACATATTTTTTCTGGAAAATTCTATCTTTATTTCTGGCTTCTGCTAAGATACTTGATTAGGTCGATGACTCATACACCTAATCTCTTCAGCTAAAGGTGGTCCAGCCACATCCTTGAACTTCTTTTTAAAGCATGCTTTCCCAACAATGGATTTCTTAATTTTAGCATCCTTTGAAATTTGAATAGACTGAGAATTTACAAAATCATGGTCTTGGTTCCTTTTTGCTTAACAAATCCTTCCTCAGTCTTTCTCTCTCTACTCACATTTTACTGTAAGCAGAAAGGAGAAACTAGGGTTCCTGTTTAACACTCTGCTTGGAAATCTCCTCAGCTAAATAGCCAAGTTTATTTCTGACAAGTTCATCTTTCCACCCCACAGTAGAGCACAATTTAGCCAATTTTCTGCTACTTTATAACAAGGATGGCCTTTCTTCTAGTTTCTAATATGTTCCTCATTTCTTTCTGAGATCTCAACATAAACACCTTCAATGTTCATGCTTCTACCAATGGAGTGGTCATGACAATATATTTGTTCTCCAAGAAAGTAGAACTTTTCTTTATTGTATTCTTTATTTCTATGTGAGCACTCACCTTTAATGTTCATATTTATACCAACCATCTCTTCAAGGCAATCTAGGCTTTTTCTATCATGTGCCTCAACATTCTTCCAGTTTCTACCATTACCAGATTCCAAAGCCACTTCTATGTTTCCAGGATTTTGTTACAGCAGCACCCTGCTTCCTAGCACCAAAATCTGTATGAATTTCCTGGGGCTGCCATAAAAAATTACCACAAACTGGGTGACTTAAAATAATAGAATTTTATTCTTTCACAGTTCTGGAGGCCCGAAGTCCAGAATCAAGTTGTTAGTAATGTGGTTCCTTTTGGAAGCTCTCAGGAAGAATTGTTCCAAGACTTCTGGTAGCTGCTGGCAATCCTTGGCATTCCTTGGCTTTTGGCTGGCCTCTAATCTCTTCTTCCATATTTACATGGCTTTTTTTCTCTGTGTGTTTCTGAGTCTTAAATTTGTCTCTTTTAAGGACACATATCATTGGATTTAGGAAACACTGTTAAGTTAGTTACATCTGCAGAGACCCTATTTCAAATAAGGACACAAGACAGATACTAAGGGTTAGGACATGGGCATACCATTTTAGAGCCATTATCTGTGTATGTTTATATGTGTCTATTCTATTATTATTATTATTATTACCACATCCTTCTTCCATATCACTGGTTATTTTTGCTCACTTATCATGTATTTTTGTGCTTTAGCTTTTTTTTCATTAAGCAACTTAGGTAGTGGTTTATATTTTTATAAAATTTTTCACAAATCAAGATTTTTATTTATTCATCAAATCTACTCTCTTTCTATTCTTCGTTACTTTAATTCATTCTTTTATTATTTTCCTTCTCATGTCTTCTTTGGTTCACTGTATTGCTCCTTTTCTATATTTTTTGGGCTGGGAGTTTAATGCATTTATATTCATTCTTTAATTTGTATTTATAATAGTGTGTAGTGATCTCAAATTTCATCTGATCCATTCTTTTAAGGTATTCTATAAATTCTGATATAATGATTTTATATTATTTTTCTTAGAAATTCACTCATTTTAATTTATATATTTCCTTTAACACTTATATATCTCCTTTAGCATTGTTTAATAGCAAGTGACAATTGATATGTTTAAGCAAAAATTATAAACATGTATGATGGGGTTTATAAAGTATTTGGAAGTAAACCATATAAGAATAGTTGCACAAAGAATGGGAGAGGATATAAATGGAGTTATAATATTGTAAGGTTTTTGCATTATACACAGAGTGATATAATATTAATTCAAGGCAGTGTGACAATTTAAGGGTGTGTATTGCAATTTCTAGAGCACTTACTTTAAAAAACAAACAAAACCCCCAAGAAGCTAAAAATCAATAGAGTATGTAAAAAAGAATGCTTAAAATAAGCCCTTGGTTAATCAAAACTAGGCAGTAAAGGAGGAGAAAATAAATAAAAGATGGAACAAATAGACAACAAATTTCAAGATGGTAAAGTTAAATTCAACCACATAGATAATTGCATTAAATACAATTGGGACTAAACACTCCAATTCAAAGACAGAGATTGTCATGCTGGATTGCCAAAAAAAAAAAAAAAAAAAATCAGGGCTCAAGTAATTCTGTTTAAAAACAAGGTATTTGAAATATTAGGATACAGGTTGAAAGTGAAAGTTAAATGATTGAAACATTTATACCATGCAAACTTCAAATTTTTTTGAGGAAGATTAGCCCTGAGCTAACATCTGCTACCAATCCTCCTCTTTTTGCTGAGGAAGTCTTGGCCCTGAGCTACATCTGTGACCATCTTCCTCTATTTTCTGTGTGGGATGCCTGTCACAACATGGCGTGACAAGTGGTGTGTAGGTCTGCACCCAGGATTTGAATCAGTGAACCATGAGCCCACAAAGTGGAATGTGCAGACTTAACCGCTGCACCTCTGGGCGGGCCCCACAAACTTCAATTTTAGGACAACTGGTATGGGAATACCAGAAATGAGGACTTCAAGATAAAGAGGGGCATTTCATAAAGATAAAAGGGTTGACATTGAAAAGGCATAATAATTCTAAATAAGTATGTACCTGGGAGCATTATTTCAGATTAAATGAACCCAAATCACATTCTTTTAAAATTCTTTAAAGGAAGCTAAATTATTTATTGTGGACTGTCTCAGTTACATATTTGGTTGAAAGAGGTTTCAGTGTAGTTGTGTAATTAATGCAGAAACAATAAAATCATTTTGAGTTTCCTCATAAGATATTTAGGCCTAATATTAATGTTAACATCAATTAAATACAAGAATCTTATTAATTTTAAGAACTATAAATCAAAATTGTATTTCCAACATATATATATATATTCTTTTTTAAAATTAGAGATTATTTTGTATATAGTAAAATAAATCTTAAGCATGGATATTTTTTTACAGATGTATATACTTGTGTAACCACCACCCAGATCAATATACAAAACATTTTTAGCCTCCAAGGAAACTCTGTTACCTCCTAGTTGATATCCCATCTCTCAAAGATAAGTTTTCTGACTTCTATCACATGAATTACTCTTCAGTTTCATATAAATATAATCTATAGTTTGTATTCTTGCATTTCTCTTATTTTGCTTATCGTAATATTTCAGACATTTATCTATGTTTTGCATATCAGTAGTTTCTCCTTTTTCAATTGTTGGATCATGTTCCATTGTATGAATACAGCACAATTTATTTATCCATTCACCTGTTAAGGGATGTTTAGGTTGTTGCTAGTTTTTGGCCATTGGGAACAAAGCTGCTACAAACATGCTTGTTCAAGTTTTTACAGACATACGCCCTTATATGCTACTTTGGGGAGGGCATACTTAGGAATGGAATTGCTGTATCATAAGGCAGATGTATATTTAGATTCCTTTTTTGAGAAGTGCCTGTTCAAAGATTTTGTCCATTTAAAAAACTTTCATATTAATCTGTAGAATTCTTTATATATTATGGATACAGTACTTTATCAGATATATCAGATATATATATATATAGCAAATATATTCAATTTCCTGCTGACGTGTTTTGATAATAGAAGTTCTCAATTTTAATGAAGTCAAATTTATCAGTTTTGTCTTTCAAGGTTAGTTCTTTCTCTGTCATGTTTAAGTAATATTTGCCTACCCAAAAGCTGTGAATTTGCTCTCCGATGTTTTCTTCTGTAACTTTAATTTTTAGCTGTCACATTTAGGTCTATGACTCACCTTGAATTAATTTTTGGGTTTGGTGTAGGTATGGTTTATTGTTTTTATATATATATATATATATATATATATATGCAACTTTTAAAATATTTATTTTTATTGAGTTCATAATAGTTTATATCATTGTGAAATTTCAGTTGTACATTATTTATTGTCTGTCACCATGTAAATGCTTCCCTTCACCCCTTGTGCCCAGCCCCCACCCCCCTTTCCCTGGTAACCACTGAACTTTTTAATTTGTCCATGTGTTTGTTTATACTTCACATAGTGAAATCATATATGGTGTTTGTGTTTCTCAGTCTAGCTTATTTCGCTTAGCATAATACCCTCCAGGTCCATACATGCTGTTGCAAATGGGATGATTTTGTGTTTTTGTATGGCTGAGTAGTATTCTGTTGTATATATATACATACCACATCTTCTTTATCCTATCCTCGGTCTATGGGCACCTGGATGGCTTCCATGTCTTGGTGCTGTGAATAGTGCTGAAATGAACATAGGGGTAAATATGTCACTTTGGATTGTTGGTTTTAAGTTTTTTTGGTAGATACCCAGTAGTAGGATAGCTGGGTCATTATGGTATTTCTATTTTTAGCTTTGTGAGGCATCTCCATACTGTTTCCTATAGTGGCTGCACTAGTTTGCCTTCCCACCAGCAGTGTATGAGGGTTCCCTTCTCTCCACACCCTCTCTAACATTTGTTACTTTTGGCCTTAGTGATTATAGCCATTTTAACAGGTGTAAGTAATACGCCTTAGTGTAGTTTTGATTTGCATTTCCCTGATGATTAGTGATGTTGACCATCTTTTCATGTGCTTTTTGGCCATCTGTACATCTTCTTTGGAAAAATGTCTGTTCATATCCTCTGCCCATTTTTTGGTTGAGCTGTTTGTTTTTTCCTTGTTAAGTTGTGTGAGTTCCTTATATATTATGGAGATTAATGCCTTGTTGGATATATGATTTGCAAATATTTTACCCCAATCGGTGAGTTGTCTTTTTGTTTTGATCCCACTTTCTTTTGCTTTGCAGAAGCTCTTTAGTCTGATGAAGTCCCACTTGTTTATTTTTCTTTTGTTTCCCTTGTCTGAGAAGACATGGTATTTCAAAAGATCATTTTAAGCTTGATGTCAACGAGTATACTACCTATATTGCCTTCCAGGAGTTTTGTGGTTTCAGGACTTATCTTCAAGGCTTTGATCCATTTGAGCTTATTTTTGTGTATGGTCTACTTTCATTCTTTTGCAAGTGGTTATCCAGATTTCCCAATACTATTTATTGAAGAGACTATATTTTCTCCATTGTATGTTCTTGGCACCCTTGTTAAAGATTAACTGGCTGTAGGTGTGTGGTTTTATTTCTGGGCTTTCAGTTCTGTTCCATTGATCTGCCTGTTTTTGTACCAGTACCATGCTGTTTTGATTACTATGACTTTGTAGTTCATTTTGAAGTCAGAGGTTGTGATGCCTCCAGCTTTGTTCTTTTTTCTCAGGATTGTTTTAGCAATTACATGCCTTTGGTTGCCCCATATGAATTTTAGGATTCTTTGTTCATATTTCCATGAAAAATGTCATTGGGAATGGGATTGGGATTGCATTGAATCTTTAGATTGCTTTAGGTACTATAGACATTTTAACCATGTTTATTCTTGCAATCCATGTGCATGGAATCTCTTTATATCATCATCTATGTTTTTCAACAATGTCTTATAGTTTTCCTTGCATAAGTCCTTCACCTCCTTGGTTAAATATATTCCTAGAGATTTTATTGTTTGTGTTGTGATTGTAAGTGGAATTGTATTCTTGAGTTCTCTTTCTGTAAGTTCATTGTTAGAGTATAGAAATGCAACTGATGTTTGTAAGTTGATTTTGTATCTTGCAACTTTACTGTAGTAGTTAATTATTTCTAATAGTTTTCTTATGGATTCTTTAGGGTTTCTATATATAAGATTTTGTCTGCAAACAGCAAGAGTTACACTTCTTCACTCCCTGTCTGGATTCTTTTTATTCCTTTCTCTTGTCTCATTGCTCTGGCCAAACCCCTCAGTACTATGTTGAATAAGAGTGGTGATAGTGGACATCCTTGTTTTGTTCCTGTTCTCAGAGGGATGGCTTTCAGTTTCCCCTATTGAGTATGTTGTTGACCATTAGTTTGTCATATATAGCCTTTATTATGTTGAGATAATTTCCTTCTATCCCCATTTTTTAAGAGTTTTTATCATAAATGGCTGTTGGATCTTGTCAAATGCTTTCTCTACATCTATGTGGTTTTATTCTTCATTTTGTTAATGTGATGTATCACATTGATTGATTTGCAACCCTGTGACCCTGGTATAAATCCCGCTTGATCATGATGCATGATCTTTTGGATGTATTGCTTTATTCAAGTTGCTAATTTGTTTTGTTGTTTTGTTTTGTTCTTTTGCTGAGGAAGACTGGCCCTAAGCTAACATCCATAGCCATCTTCCTTTAGTTTATATGTGGGATGCCTGCCACAGCATGGCTTGACAAACAGTGTATAGGTCTGCACCCTGGATCTGAATTGGTAAACCGTGGGCTGCAGAAGTGCAATGTATGAACTTAACTGCTGCACCACCAGGCCAGCCCCACAAGTTGCCAATATTTTGTTGAGGATTTTTTCATCTGTGTTCATCAGCATTATTGACCTGTAGTTTTCCTTTTTTGTGTTATCCTTGTCAGGCTTTGGTATCAGAATGAGGTTGGCTTTGTAGAATGTGTCAGAAAGTGCTCCATCTTCCCTAATTTTTTGGAATAGCTTGAGAAGGACAAGTATTAAATCTTCTCTGAAAGTTTGACAGAATTCTCCAGGAATGCTGTATGGTCTTGGGCTTTTACTTTTTGGGATCCTTTCGATTACTGTTTCAATATCTCTACTTGTGATTGGTCTACTTAGATTCTCTCCTTCATCTTGATTCAGCTTTGCGAGGTTGTAAGTGTCTAAGAATTTATCCATTCCTTCTACATTATCCATTTTGTTGGCATATAGCTTTTCGTAGTATTCTCTTATAATCCTTTGTATTTCTGTGGTATCTGTTGTTATTTCTCTTCCTTCATTTCTAATTTCATTTATCTGAGCTTTTTCTCTTTTATTCTTTGTAAGTCTAGCTAGGGATTTGTCAATTTTGTTTATTTTCTCAAAGAACCATCTCCTTGTTTCATTGATCCTTTCTACTGTCTTTTTAGTTTCAATAGCATTTATTTATGCTCTGATTTTTATTTCTCTGCTTATCCTGACCTTGGACTTTGTTCTTCTTTTTCTAATTCAGGTAGGTGTAGTTTGAGATTGCTTATTTGAGATTTTTCTTGTTTGTTAAGGTGTGCGTGTATTGTGATGAATTTCCTTCTTAATACAGCTTTTGCTGCATCCCGTATGAGTTGGTATGGTACATTTTCACTTTTATTTGTCTCCAGATATTTTTTGATTTCTCCTTTAATTTCTTCAAGGATCCACTTGTTGTTCAATAGCATGCTGTTTAGTCTCCACATCTTTGTCCCTTTCACAGCTTTTTTCTTGTAATTAATTTCTAGCTTTATAGTATTTTGATAGGAAAAGATGCTTGTTATTATTTCAATCTTCATAAATTTATTCAGGCTTGCCTTGTTTCCCAACATGTGATCTATCCTTGAGAATGATCCATGCACACTTGCTAAGAATGTGTATTCTGCTGTTTTGGGTGGAGTGCTCTATATATGTCTATGAGGTCCAACTGTTTTAGCTTTTCATTTATTTCCACTGTTTCCTTGTTGATTTTCCTTCTGGATGATCTATCCATTGATGTGAATGGAGTGTTGAAGTCCCATACTATTATTGTGTTGTTATTAACATCACCTTTTAGGCTTGTTAATAGTTGCTTTATGAACTTTGGTGCTCCTGTGTTGTGTGCATAGATATTCATAAGTGTTATCTCTTCTTGGTGGAGTGACCCTTTGATCATTATATACTGCCCCTCTTTGTCTCTCTTTTCCTGTCTTATCTTGAAGTCTACTTTGTCTCATATAAGTATGGCAACACCTGCTTTCTTTTGTTTGCCATGAGCTTGGAGCATTGTCTTCCATCCCTTCACTCTGAACCTATGTTTGTCACTGGAGCTGAGATGTGTTTCTTGGAGGCAGCATATTGTTTGGTTGTTCTTTAATCCATCTCGCCACTCTGTTTTTTTTTTATTGGGGAATTCAATCCATTTACATCTATGGTGATTATCGATATATGAGGGCTCAATGCCCTCATTCTATCACTTATTTTCCAGTTCTCCAGTATTTCCTTTGTTTCTTGTCCCATGTGTTTCAGTATGCCAATTGAGTTATGTGGGGTTTTTATGTTGGGTTTCTTTGTTTTCTCCTTATTTATTATTTGTATGTCTGTTTTAATTTTTTGTTTAGTGGTTACCATGGGGTTTATATGCAAAATATCATAGGTCAGATCATCCATTTTCTGATGGCCTCTTATTTCCTTAGAGTAAACCGATTCAGTCCCCTTCCTCTTCCCTGTTATGTTGTTTTTGTCATATCTTATTGCATCTTGTGTTGTGAGTTTGTGGTTAGAATGACAAGATTACCCTTGTTTTCAGTGTTTTCCTTCCCTTTATCTTTAGTGTTATACTTGAGTATTTGCTAACCTATTTTATGTATATCTACAATTTTTTGATTTTGTCTACCTATTTAAGTCCTTACTACATGCTTTGTAACTCCCTTATCCCACTTATTTTCAGGTATGAGGGCCTTCTTTAGGATTTCTTGTAGGGAAGGTCTTGTGGCTACAAACTCCCTTAGCTTTGGTTTATCTGGGAAAGTTTTTATTTCTCCATCATACTTGAAGGATATTTTCACTGGATAGAGTATTCTTGGATGAAAGTTTTTGTCCTTCAAAGATTCGAATGTCATTCCAATCTCTCCTAGCCTGTAAGGTTTCTGCAAAGAAATCTGCTGAAAGTCTGATGGTGTTCCTTTGTAGGTTATTTTCTTCTGCCTTGCTGCCCTTATTATTTTTTATTTGTCACTGACTTTTGCCAATTTCACTAATATATGCCTTGCAGCAAGTATTTTTACATTACTATATTTATGAGATCTGATAGTCTCTTCCATGTGGATTTCCATCTCCTTCCCCAGGTTTGGGATGTTCTCCAATATTATTTCTTTGAACAAGCTTTCTGCTCCATTCTCCTTTTCTTCTCCCTCTTGGATACCTATAATTCTTATGTTACATTTCCTAGTTGAGTTGGAGATTTCTCGGAGTCTTTCTTTTTAGTCTTAGCTCTCTCTTGTCTGTTGGGAGCATTTTAATATGTCTATCCTTGATCATGCTGATTAGCTCCTCCATGACGTCCACTCAAGCATTCAGGGAATCCATATTTTGTTTTTTCTCATCCATTGTGTCTTTCACCTCCAATATTTCTGATTGATTCTTCTTTATAGTTTCAATCTCTTGTGAAGTAGCTCCTAAACTCATTGAATTTTTTTCTGTACATTCTCTTTCAACTCATTGAGTTCTTTGATGATACATATTTTGAATTCTCATTTATCATTTAGATTGTATATTTCTGTGTCTTCAGGACTGATTTCTGGGTACTTGTCATTTTCTCTCTGGTCTAGAGATTTAATATGATTTTTGATACTGCTAGAGGGTGTGGCTCTGTTTTTCACATCCTGGTATTATTGATCACTATTACTACTTATTGCCACCGGGTGGGGGTCAAGAGCTGTGTATTCTGAACCCTCTGCATTCTGCAGAGATCCCAGGTGTTGGAGCAGATGCTGGGCATGTCAGAGGGAGGGGCGCTTTCTTCTGTGTGCTCCTGCAGGCTTACTCATTTTGCCCTCACTTTCTGCTTCTCTGGGGTGTTGGCTTGATAAAGTCACCCCTGCAATAGCTTTCATCTCGGTAGGGGGTTTTCCGTTAGGCTGCGAGCAGCCTCAGTAATCTTTGATGTTCTCACTAATGGGCTCTCCCTCTCCACTTCCTTCCCTCTCAGAGGCCACGTACAGTCCTGGATTGCAGTCTTTTGGGGAGGGAGCAATGTTTTCTCTTACCCTGTTCCACCTCCTTCGAGGGGGGCTCCAGCTTCTCTACCCTCTGACATATGGCTCTATGTGTCTCTCAGATGTCTTTTGTGTTGCATGGATGACCCCTGTTGGAGTATGAATGTTATTTGCACTGTATCATGGAGGGGAGAGATCACCAGTAGTGCTCACTCTGCTATGATGCTGATGTCACTCTCTCCAGCATGTATTTTTATAGTTGTTGAAGCAGAATTTTTAAAAATCCATGTTTTAAAAATTGAATATTATTTTTCATTTATCTAAGGGTTGCCTCTTTATCTTCAGGTTTACTCTGATACTATCCATTAATGTTTAATATTAAATTGCATATTATTTCTTCTCTCCCTGTCACCTATTTAAAATATCATCTCCAGATTAAATGTGTTTGTCTGTATGTGATAGGTCACAAGGTACAAAATATATTTCCTGCCATATTTTGTTAAAATCATATTCCATAATATGACAAAGAAGTTTATTTTGATATTACACTTTAAATAAGGTCCAGGTCATATGCAAGACATCTCTTTTTCTTGTCTTTAAAAATAATTTGTCCTGGCTTGCTGTCCTTACTTAATCTCTTACCATAGACATGAATGAATGGTTTATTCTTACTTATTATTATACTAATTTTTATTCTAGTGTCTAATTTAAAATCTACATCTGCTCCTTCATTTCTCTTTAATTTTTTAAGAAAATGGTGTAGGGTCATTTTATTTCTCTTAAATTCAAACTTACTCATTTTAAATGTATATAAACATCTGAGTATCCATTATATTTTTTAGTTTTGAAACAAGATTTTATTCCCCTATAAAATACTTCCTATAAGACCTTTATATTATAATGAGAATACTATAAATTATTTTAGAACTCATATGTGTAGATAGTTTATGAAGTCTATTTAAATTTCAATATTAAAACAGACATTACAAAATATTGGCTACAATGGGAGAGTGTGTTGGGTCTGATGAGGTTGATATCTATTTAGATTTTCTATCTAGCAAAAGTTATGGCTATGTTGTCATTGTTTCAAGTTTTATTTTCATAAATTTCCTAGATATATTTCTCTAATGACTCAAGACTCCCAGAATTGTGATGTCATTTGGAAAAAGGAAAAGCAAGAAATAAGGAATACATAATTTTGGAATCAAAATGGAATAACTCAAAAAATTATTTTACTATATTCAATTATTTGTTATTATGCAGAATTTGGGACTCAAATTAGAACTTAAGTGAAGTTTTAGAAGAAAAAACTATATAATTTTTGTATACCCAAATTTCTAGTCTTGGAATTAATCCCTATATTAGAATAAAAAGCATCTCACTGGGAATGTGGGCTCTTTTCAGGGTTACAGTAGGCTCCTTACTCAATCAATTTCATTGGCTAACACAATAAGTAGGTCACACTAGGATAGTGAGTATCTCAGGAGATGAGTTAACTCTCCAGAAGAGGCATGATAAGGAAAGGGCCAGAAATGTATGTAAAGCAGAATAAAGGGCCAGTAAATCTAATCTTGTTCAACCTGTGCTACCCTTCTCAGGAATGAGTTGTCACTGCATAAAGAGTCAAATCTAGTGGGAAACAGGTCAAAAGACAGTAATTATTTTATATGTGTATGACATACCATATGTATTTTGTAATTCGCTATATATGGTGTATTTAATAATAAGTCACTTCTCATTTATGATAATTTTAATCATCTAATTTTTAAAAGTTTGCTCAACAATATGGTTTACAGAAATATTTTGAGATGGTGACTCTCTAAGAAAGCTATTTTTGGCTTATCAGATTGCATATATGTAAAAACATATTCCATACATTTAAATACGTAATATGCAATATGCAAATTGGAATTGTTGAATACAATTGATAGAGCTGATGGCAGTTTACATTATGTGAAAAGGAAAACTGAAAGATTCCAACATGTAGGTCATCTTCTCAAACACCTGTCTCCTTTCCTTGTGTTCTAGCTCTTTACTTATGTTTGACTCTGATGGTGGATTTTAAAATCTTGTCTGCAACGGCTTCCTATGCCTCTTTGTGAACTCTTCATCACTTATGACATTACTAAAATTTTAAAGTACATAGTAATCACCTGAGGATCTTGTTATAAGGTGGATTTCTGGGTGTCACTCCAAGAGGTTCTAATGCAGTGTAATGCTGATGCTGCTGATCTGTGACCCACACATTGAGGAGTACTGGGCCAATTCACAGACTACACTTCATTCTTAGGTGCTATATCTAACTCTGATATAGCATGCACTTGGGTTCCACTTTTGCTCAAAGTTTTTGCAAGCTCTAAGAAGTTTCTTCATGAATTACTTCCCTCTTTAAACCTCTTCCTTTTTTAGCTCTTTCCCCTAAGATTGGAAACTTTTAATTAGAAACAACAACAATAACAATATCCCCTCTCCCTTATTCCACCTCCCTTTCTTGCTACTCTTCTCCTCTGCCTCCCCCACCCTTACCTTTCTCAGCCAAACTTCTCACTGGCATAGCCCACCCTTCTAACTCAATTTCTTCTCATCCTCTGATATCTGAGGGCTTTTAATCTGCCGTAACTAATGCTACATTGCAATAATTCTGACAAAATTGTCTGATGCTCAACATCCCACCAAAAACAATGGGTTATTGCAGTTCTTATTTTCAACCTTATAGTCAACCTTAGTTGACTAAGTTGTTGTTTATACCGTGGGCCACTCACTCACTTACACTTTATCCTCTTGGCTCCCATTACCAACCTCTGTCATGATTCTTTTTATCCTTTAAGCTCTCATTTTTATGCTTTTTCCCCAAAGTCCTCCTTTTCCTTCTTTGTGGATAACACCTCAGATTCTCTAACAATCTGTCTTTACCCCATACTCTTTGTAATTTTGAACTGACTCTGATTTTTGCTGACTTCTTTCCTGAGTTTTGAAATCAGCTGCAGAAGTGATACTCTGGATTTCTCACAATCAAGCTTAGCATATTAAATAATTTCCTTTTCAGTCCTAATTTTTGGGTCTCAGTATATAGATCTATTCCATTCTATCTCTAATTAGGGAAGCCAGATGCCTGGAATTCACTGTAGTGTCCCATCATCACCAAGTCTAGCCATTTTTACTTCTTTAATGCTTTACTTTTATGTTCTCTTCTCACTAGTCCTATGTTTACTTTTTGAGTAAGCATTGTTTCTCATTTAAACTATTATTGTGTTTTTCTAATTGTTTTCTCTGCCTCTTTTCTTTGATCTTTTAACTGTAACTTATACATTGTAGACAGGATGAATTATGTATAAGGAATCATGATCATTTACCAAAATTCATCAAAGATTCATCTACCTTAAATTCATTAGCCTGACAAACGTTGAAATTACACTATTTCAAATACATTTGCATTTCCAAATACAGCTTACTTTGCCCTACATGTCAGTAATAGTGAACAAACACTGTTGTATTTTGCCACTAAAACTTTGCTTACTTAGAATATGCTTTGCTTTATTTTTTATTAAAAATTTTATATAAAGAAATTTAGAGAGGTATATAACAAAAACATCATCAAGAATTAAACAACGTTGTCATTTTCTCACATTTGAAACATATACAAATATATGTAATGTGTACTTCTTCAGAGCCTAGATTTTGGAATTGGATTATCCAGAACCCCAGCTTTGCCACCAACTAGCTGAGCCACCATAGGATAATGACTTTAACTTTCTGTGTGTTGGTTTCTTCATATACAAAATAGAGATAATACTACATTGTTCATGGGTATCTTTTAAGGATTAAATGAATTAATAAATTAAAATTTTCTGAATATTCTGAGAATAAATCTTCTATAAAATTTCAAAAATACTTTGTCCTTTTGGATTTCTTTGTTGGAGCTGAATTATATTTTTAGATCAGAATTTGAAAATTTGCATCCCACTTCTGCTTCTTACTTAACTGTGACAGTGAGTAATTGTTTTATCTCTGTCCACCTGGTTCCTCCACCTTTAAAACGAACATAATCATAAACTATCTTCAAAATAATGTGGTAAGAATTAAATAAAATACATTTTGTAAAGTACTTGGAAAATGTGTCTGGCATATGGAGAGTGTCAATAATTGTTGGTTTTAAGTCTTATTATTAATAATTTTATCAGAATTGCATTCCTGCAGTCATGAAAATGGGTTATTTCATTTTTTCAGTTCACCTTCTAGGTACTTCAATAATGTTTTTATATTTTTTGCCACAATTGTTTTTCAAATCTAAATAGATGTTTTTGAATGAAAAGGTAAGACATCTTACTGGTACTTTGATTTTTCTAAGTGGGAACTGCTGTTAGAATCCTGTTGATTTTCCCATGTTTTAATTTATCTGGCAAATCTGCTCATTTTACAATTTGCCTGTAGATTCTGACTTATTTCACTAAGCATAATACTTTCTAGATTCATCTGTGTTGTCATAAATGGCAAAATTTCATTTTTTATGGCCTCATAATATTCCTTCATATATCTATATATGTGTGTGTGTGTATATATACACACACACATATATACACACCACAATACTTATGTGGCTTGCATATCTTGGGTATTGTAAATAATGCTGCAATGAACATAGAGGTGCATATATCATTTGGAATTAGTGTGTTTTGTTTTATTTGGGTAACTACACAAACACAGAATTGCTGGATTCTATGGTAGTTTTATTTTTAATTTTTTGAGGACCCTCAATACTGTTTTCCACAATAGTTACGCCAATTTGCATTCCTACCAACAGTGTATGAGGGCTCTCTTTTCTCCACATCCTTTGCAACACTTGCTACTTCTGGTCTTTTTGATAATAGTTATTCTGGCAGATGTGAGGTGATATCTCATTGGGGTTTTGATTTGTATATCCCTGATGATTAGTGATGTGGAGCATTCTTTCATAGGTCAGTTGGCCATCTGTATGTCTTTTTTGGAAAAATATCTGTTCAGGTCTTCTGCCAATTTTTTAATCAGATATTTTTTAAAAGGACTGAGTTGTATGAGTTCTTTATATATTTTGGATATTAACTCCTTGTCAGATATATCATTTGCAAATATCTTCTCCCATTTAGCAGGTTGCCTTTTCATTTTGCTGATTGTTTCTTTCACCAAGTAAAAGTTTTTTAGTTTGATGTAGTTCTATTTGCTTATTTTTGTTTTTGTTGCCTTTGCTTGAGAAGATAGATCCAAAAAAAAATGTTGTTAAGACCAATGTCAGAGAGATTACTGCCTATGTTTTCTCCTAGGAGTTTTATGGTTTCATGTCTTACAATTAAGTCTGTAATCCCTTTTTAGTTTATTTTTGTGTATCACGTAAAAATAGTCCAGTTTTATTCTTTTGCATGTAACTGTTCAGTTTTCCCAACATCATTTATTGAAGAAACTGTCTTTTCTCCAAGGTATATTGTTGCCTCTTTTGTTATAGATTAATTGACCATAGAAGCATAGGTTTATTTCTGGACTCTCTATTCTGTTCCATTATCTATGTGTCTGTTTTTGTGCGAGGACCATGCAATTTTGATTACTATAGGTTTGTTATATAGTTTGAAATCAAAGACTGTGATACCTCCAGCTTTGTTCTTCTTTCTCATAATTGCTTTGGTTATGTGGGGTCTTTTGTGTTTCCATATAAATTTTAGAATTATTTCTTCTAGTTCTCTGAAAAATGCCATTGGTATTTTAATAAGAATTTCAGTGAATCTATAGATTGCTTTGGGTAGTGTGGCCATTTTAACAATGTTAATTCTTCTAATCCAGGAGCACAGAATATCTTCACATTTATTTGTGTTGTTTTCAAACTCTCATCAATGTCTTATCATTCTTCAGAGTACAGTTCTTTTACTCTCTTGGTTAAATTTATTCGTAGGTATTTTGTTCTTTTTGAAACAATTATAAATTGAATTTTTTCCTGAAGTTCTCTTTCTGATTGGTCATTATTAGTATATAGAAAGACAATGAATTTCTATATATTAATTTGGTAACCTACAACCTTACTGAACTAATTTATCAGTTCTAATATTTTTTGGTAAAGTCTTTAGAGTTTTCTAAATTTAGTATCATGTCATCCGCACATAGTGACCTTTTTTCTATCTTCCATTCTAATTTGGATGCTTTTTATTTATTTTTCTAGTCTGATTTCTGTGATTAAGACTTCAAATAACACGATAAATAAGAGTGGCAAAAGTGGGCATTCTTGTCATCTTCCGATTTTAAAGGAAATTCTTTCAGCTTTTCACCATCGAGTATAATGTTAGCTGTGGATTTGTTATATATAGCCTTTATTGTGTTGAAGTATCTTCCCTCTATACCCACTTTGTTGAGAGTTTTTATCACAAATGGATGTGGAATTTTGTCAAACTCACTTTCTGCATCTATTGAGATGATCATATGATTTTTACCCTGCATTTTGTTAATGTGATGTATCTTGTTGATTGATTTGCAGATATTGAACCATCCTTGCATCTCTGGAATAAATCCCACTTGATCATGGTGTATAATCCTCTTAATGTATTGTCAAATTCAATTTGCTAATATTTTGTTGAAGACTTTTGCTTCTATGTTGATTGGGGACATTGATCTGTAATTTTCTTTTTTTGTAGTGTCTTTGTCTGGTTTTGGTAATAGGGTAGTGCTTGCTTCATAGAATGAGTTAGGAAATGTCTCCTCAATTTTTTTGGAATAGTTTGAGGAAGATAGATGTTAACTCTTCCTTAAATGTTTGGTAGAATTCACCTGTGAAACTGTCTGGTCCTAAAATTTTGTTTCTTGGTAGTCTTTTGATTACAGATTCAGTTTCATTACTACTAATCAATCTGTTCAGATTTTGTATTTCTTTCAGATTTAATCTTGGCAGACTATGTTTCTAGGAATTTATTTGTTTCTTCTAGATTGTCCAACTTGTTGGTGTATGATTGTTTGTAGTACTTTCTTACAACCTTTTGTATTTCTGTGGTGTTGGTTGTAACATCTCCTTTTTCATTTCTAATTTTACTTATTTGGGCCTTCTTTCTTTTTTTCTTGATGAGTATAGCTAAATGTTTATCAATTTTATCTTTTCAAAGAACCTGTTCTTAGTTTCATTAATCTTTTCTATTTTTTTAGTTTTGTTCTTCTCTGATCTTTCCTTCTAGTACTTTGAGCTTCGTTTGTTCTACTTTTTCAATTCCTTTAGGAGTAAGGTTAGATTGTTTATTTTAAACTTTTTTTGTGTTTGTTTCCTGATGTGGGCATGTATAGATATAAACTTCCCTCTTAAAAACTGCTTTTGCTGCATCCAATAAATTTTGGAACATTGTGTTTACATTTTCATTGTCTCAACGTGTTTTTTGATTTCCTCTTTTATTTCTTCATTGACCCACTGGTTGTTTAGTAGCATGTTGTTTAGATTCGTTTGTGATTTTTCCATTTTCTTCTTATAATTGATGTCTAATTTCACACCATTATGATAAGAAAAGATGCTTGAGATGATTCCAATCTTAAATTTATTAGAGTTGTTTTGTGGTCTAATGTGTGATCTGTCCTGGAGAATGTTCTATGTGCACTTGAAAAGAATGTGTATTCCACAGTTTAGATAAAATGTTCTGTATATATCTTTTAAGTCTATCTGGTTTAATGTATTGTTTCAGTCCAGTGTTTTCCTATTGATTTTCTGTCTGGATGATATCCATTGATGTAAGTGGAGTGTTAAAGTCCCCTACTATTATTGTATTCCTGTCAATTTCTCCCTTTATGTCTGTCAATATTTGCTTTATGTATTTAGGTACTCCCATGTTGAGCACATGGATATTTACAAGTGTTATATCCTCTTGTTGGATTGATCCCTTTATTATTATGTAATACCTTTCTTTTTATTTATTTATTTATTTGTACAGAGGAGGATTCACTCTGAGCTAACATCTGTTGCTAATATTCATCCTTTTTTCCCTTTTATGTGAGCCACTGCCACAGCATGGCCACTAACAGACCAGTGGTGTAGGTCTATGCCTGGGAACTGAACCTGGACCAGCAAAGTGGAGCATGCTGAGCTTAACCACTAGGCCACAGGGGCTGGCCTCTGTAAGACCTTTCTTAAGAGTGGGATTTTGATTCCTTCTAGCCTTCTGATTCTCCTGGACATAAGCCCCACTGATTTTCCAAGCCAAACATTGAGGACCCATCTTCCAAGTGCAGGTCAGAGGTGGGGCAAGAGCCCCTTGTTCCTCTGGGAGGACCTCTACTGTTTGGTATCCCTCTCACTTGTGTGTCGCAGCACTAGGGGTGAGGGTTCTCACTAGACTGCATGTCTGCCCATCTTACCTGTCTTGGTGTGGCTTTTTCTTTATATTCTTAGTTGTGGAAAATCTGTTCTGTTAGTCTTCAGGCCATTTTCAGCAATTGTTGGTCTATATGTAGTTGTAGTTTTGGTGTGTCCATGGGAGGAGGTGAGCTAAGGATATTCCTACTTTGCCATCTTGATCTAACTCTCTAAAGTATAATTTTAAAACAAGAAAAATTATCTTTCTGTTTCCAAATGTCTTAATTTTTATCTTGTTTCATTATTTGGCTTAGATTTCCAATAAAGTAAGACACTATCCTTGACCAAACTCAGTCTCTTCTTGACAAGACCTTGACCTTGACTCCCATCCTTGCCAGATATGCATAGCCCAGTTTAGCAAGAATCCTGCTGTCACTTTAGAGAGACTCTCCCTCATCCTTACTATATGAGCACTCTCAATATCTAGTAAAATTCCTCATCTTCCACTCTTGATATCTGGTCATCCTGGCCTGCATCAGCAAGAATCCTATTAGGTCAATCTAGGAAGAATTTCACCCACCCTTGTTGTCTCTTCTCAGTATTTTCCATCTAGTGAATGTCCCCCTCTCTAAATCTTCTCCCTGGCTGTTAAATCCCAGCTGTCTTTACTATATTTGGAATTGAGCCCAGTTCTATACAGAGGTCTCTTTTTCTCTATTGTAATAGTTCCTGAATATAATCTATCTTTATTGTTTTAACTGGAGTCTGGTGCTGGTTCTCTTTGACAATGGAACACTAAGGGTTATAAGGGTTATGACTGGTTTCCACTTAAGCTTAATTGGAATACTTATTAGATTAAGCACTAAGTGTGAGGTTTACTACAAGTATTGTAAAAGACATTTTTCATTTCAAATTTGTCTTTTTGTGTGCCCAGAAAATTTATCAGTAGTACGTATTAAATGTCTTAGAATTTTTCATTATTAATGTTTTTTAACTTTATTTTTTATATATTGTCTTACATCCTTCTGATTATATTTCTTATATCCTTCTTTTTCTACATAAATCATTAATGTGTTGATTTACATATATAGATTTATAATGTTGAAATAGTTTTGCACACCTGGGACCAAATTTATCTAGTAATGTTTTCTTTGTTAGTTTTAACTTGCCATCCTTTATTTAGAATATTTTCATATATATCATAGGTTAGATTGGACCATAATTTTCTACTTTTTGTCTCTACTTATTTTAGTGTTAATGTTATACTCCACTCATATAATAAAATAGTTTCATATCTTTTCATGTTCTTTAAATCATTTTCCTGTTGGTAGGAATTATTTCTTCCTTAAAGTTGACAGAACTTGTTTATAAAACTGTCCGTATCTAGATGTTTTGGTTAAGGAGTAGAGGCAACTAACAATTTAATTTATTTATTTATTTTGTTGTTTTACTTAGGATTTCTACTCATTTTAAAATAAATATTTGTAATTTATATCTTTTCTAAACTTATTCCTTTCATAATAATGTAAATGAGCTCAAAATAATATATTGGCATAATTTGTTCAAGGTGTTCTTTAATATTAAAAAATATTCTAGCTACAGTCATGCTTCTTTTTTATTTCCATAGTGTTTATTTAGGTGTCTCTATTTTTATTTAATTATTCTCTTCTGCCCTTTGTCTTTTTCATGAATTTTGCTGCTGATGCTGTTGTTTTTGCTGTTGTCTTTAGAACCAGCTTTTGGTTTGTTGATGGCAGGGGACATTGCTGTTTGCCACTTTGTATCCATCCCATTTCATCATTTACAAAAGAGTTCCAGGTCATTCAGTTATCTATTCCTTTCCATACTACAGAACTCAGAGAAGCTGACCCTAGACTCATCTATAGAATAGAACTCATTAGGTCAGGGTCAATTCTATCTTCCTAGACAGTGATTAATTCTCAAATGACTCTGTGACACACTTGGCTCAAAGTGATTCCAACTGATATTTGCAAAGTAATTATTTTTTTTCCTTACAGTGAGCTATTGGAAGATACTTTTCCTTCTTCTTGGATTTGTCCTACATGAATATGAGGCCTGGAAATGTTGCAATATCTAATTAACTGTCTGAAGATAAAGCCAAGACATGGATGGGGAGAAGCAAGAGAACTGGAGAAAAATGGGCCTGAAGTCACTACAAAAAGTAGCATTGAATCCCTTTCTAACTTTGCCTGTATGTGCAAGTGTGATGATTAATTTTATGTTTCAACATGGCTAGACTATGTTGATGAGTTGTTTGGTCAAATACTAGTCCAGATATTGCTGTAAAGGTAGCTTCTAGAAATGATTAACATTTAAAATCAGTTGACTTTAAGTGAAGCAGATTGCCTTTCATAATGTGAGTGAGGGTCATCTAATTAGCTGAAGACCTTAAAAGCAAAGACTGTGGTTTCCCAGAGAAGAAGGAATTCTACTTCCAGACTGTGACATACAAATTCTGCTTGAGTTTCTAGCTTTTGGCCTCAAGACTGAAACACAAACTGTTACTTGAATCTTTAGGCTCCCAGTTTTCCCTACAGATTTCAGACTTGCCAGCCCCTTCAACTGTGTGAGCCAATTCCTTAAAATAAAAATCTCTCTCTCTCTCCATGTATATTTATATAAGTTTTTATCCTTGTAGTTCCTTTATTTCCTTCTTTTATTAATTTCTCTTTTTACTTTTATTATTCTACTTCTTCTATTTCCTTCTGAGTTACTTCCTCTTTTGTAGGTTCTTGAATTAACCTTATTTAATTTCAATTATCTTTGTATTCAGTTTTATCACAAAATATTTCAATTGTTACATTTCTTAGAATTTTTCCATAAATCCCAGATGAATACATAAACTTTGGCGTTAACTTTGGATTTAAAAGATATATTTATATATATTTTTTCTTTTTTTGCTGAGGAAGATTCGCTATGAGCTAACATCTGTGCCAATCTTCCTCTATTTTGTATGTAGGTTGCCACAACATGGCCAATAAGTGGTGTAGGTCCATGCCTGGGATGATGCAAACCCGTGAACCTGGGCTGCCAAAGTGGAGGGTGCCGAATCAACCACTAGGCAATGGGGCTGGCCTCTGAAAGATATTTTTATGCTAAGGCTATTAAAGGCTTAGGTCTTTGGCTTCAGCGCAGATTTATTAGGCAGTACTGAAATTTAGAAACAATAAATAGGAGAGCACTTCCAGAATGATGGCATAAGAACCTCCAAAACTTTACTCCTCCAAAAAAGCAATGAGAATACTGGTAAAAATTGTCAAAATCAACTTGTATGGAATTCTGGAAATTTAACAAAGGTTGGAAATAATATGAGGAAGTTTGTTCAAGATAAACAGCTAAATCTTAGTAAGACTGACTTTTGTGGCATGTTAAATTTCCCTTTTCCCCTTCCACTGTCTCCAGCTCCAAAAGGGCCTTAGAAATCAACAGTCTTATAATCATGGTGGCCATGAAAACCAGCAAATAAGTAGCCACTAAAGGGAGAAGAATGAGTTTGGAGTTTTCCCAACCGCCTTATTCCTAGAGAATTGTCATTATTTGACTCATCTGGAAGTTACTGGAAAACACCATACACAAGGCTTGTCTTTATTCGTAGTGACTTACAGCTTGCTCAATGCAAATAGCTTTTTCCCTGGGATATTTGTTGGGCAAAATCAGCATCAATTGGTTTATTTTTGCATCTGCCTGAGGCAGTGATGTTGTTAGGGCTACCAAGAAACTGATCAAAAAACTTAAAAGGAAAAGATATGAAATTAGATAACCATAAAGGACTTTGAAAAGCTTTGACATGTTCCTGGGAATCTAGAGGACCACATTCACGTGCAGGGCTGCATACATGCAGAAGAAAGACTTGAGAAGGTCCTAATCTTTCATCTCTGGCTGACCTTGAGGCTTTGTGCAAGCAGAAAGTGAAGAATAAGGCAATGTTGTAAACTGCCTGCCAGAGCATTGAATGCACGCCTCAACACACACATAACTTCAGCAAAGTTTAGGACTCTTATTGATTCAGGAAAATCAATATCCAATCATTAGCTGACCACTGACCTAACTGAACAGAGACTTCTGTGGTTGCACATGACAAAAAATAAGAATTTTGCTGAATTAGTATAGAAAAGTCACTAAATGAACAAACAGCAATAACAACACAATAACAATAAACTTGGGGCAGGGAGGGATCTGACTTCCAGAGTTGCCATATTATATTACTTAAAGTATCTAATTTTCAACAAAAAATTATGAGACATGCAATGAAACAGGAAAGCATGTCTCCAAACAAAGTCCAGGACAAGACTCCTTCACTGGTGAATTCTACTGAACATTTAAAGAAGAATTAATACCAATCTTTCTCAATCTCCTCCAAAGAATAGAAAAGGGAACGTTTCCAAACTCATTTTGTGAGGCCAACATTACATTGAAAACCAAAACCAGACAAAGACAACACAAGAAAAAAAAAGTTACAGGCCAATATCCCTGATGAACATAGATGCAAAAATCCTCAACAAAATATTAACAAACCAAATTTAACAAAGCATTAAGAGGATCATACACCGTGATCAAGTGGGATTTATTCCAAGGGTGCATGGATGGTTCAGCAGACACAAATGAATAAATGTGATTCACCACATTAACAAAATAAAAGATAAAAATCATATGATCATCTCAATAGCTTCAGGAAAATCATTTGACAAAGTTTAACATCCGTTTATGATAAAACCTCTCAACAAATGGGTATAGAGGGGATGTACCTCAACATAACAAATGCCATATACGACAAGCCCACAGCTAACACCATACTCAACTCTAAGATCAGGAACAAGACAAGGGTGCTCATTTTCACCACTTTTATTCAACATAGTATTGGAAGTCCTCTTCAGAGCAATTAGACAAGAAAAAGAAAGAAAAAGCATCCAAATTGGAAAGGAAGAAGTAAAACTGTCACTATTTTGAGATGACATGATACTATATTTAGAAAATCCTAAAGACTCTGCCAAAAATAGTTAGAACTAATGAATAAATTCAGTAAAGTTACAGGATATGAACACAATACACAAAAATCTATTGAATTTCTATACACTAATAATGAACTACCAGAAAGAGAAATTAAGAAAACCATTCCATTTATAGTTGCATCAAAAAGAATAAAATACCTAGGAATACATTTAACCAAGAAGGTGAAAGACCTATACACTGAAAACTGTAAGACATTAGTGAAATAAATTGAGGAAGACACAAACATATGAAAAGATAGTCTATGCTCATGGATGGAAAGAATTAATATTGTTAAAATGTTCATACTACACAAAGCAATCTACAGATTCAATGCAATCCCTGTCAAAATTTGAAAAGCATATTTCAAAGAAATAGAACAAATAATACTAAAATTTATATGACACCACAAAAGACCCCAAATAGCCATGACAATCTTGAGACAGAACAAAGATGGAAGCATCATGATCCTTGATTTCAAACTATATTACAACGGAAAGTATGGCTCATATATAGGAAAAAAAGTCAACAGAAACTGTCCCTAAGAAGCCCAGACATTAAATTTATGAGACAAAAAATTCAAATCAATTATCTTAAATATGTTCAAATAACTAAAAGAAATCATACCCAAAGAACTAAAGGAAAATATCTGAACAGTGTCTCACCAAACAGAAAATATTAATACACAGATATAAATTATAAAAATAAACTGAATAGAAATTCTGGAGTTGAGAATTGTAATAAATAAAATAAAATATTTACTACAGTGGTCAGCAGGAGATGTGAACTGGCAGAAGATTTAGTGAACTTGGAGATAGGTTAATTGCGATGATCCAGTCAAAGAACCACAAACAAAAATGAAGAAAAATCAAAAAGCATCAGACGTCTGTGAGATACCATTGAGCATACCCACATACAAATTTTGAGAGTTCTAGAAGGACAGGATATAGAGAAAGAATACCTGAGGAAATAATGGCCAAAACTTCCCAAATTTGATGTAAAACTGTTAATCTTCACATTCCAAAAGCTAAAAAAACCTCCAAGTAGACAAATTCAAAGAGAGCCACAGCTGGATACATCATATTCAAACTATGGAGAACCAAAATCAAGTAAAGGATCTTGAAAACAGCAAGAGGGACACAACTCCTAACGTGCAAGAGAATCTGCAATAAGATTAATAGCTGATTTGTCATGAGAAACCATGGAGGGCCGAAGACAATGGGATAGCATGTTTAGAGTGCTGCAAGAAAGCGACTGTCAACAAAAATTCAATACACAGAAAAATTATGTTTCAAAAATGAAGCAGAAATTCAGACTTTCCAGATGAACAAAAACTGAAAGACTTTGTCTCTAGCAGATTTGGTTTACAAGAAACACTAAAGGAGTCCTTCAGGCTGATAATGAAGGACACTAGATAGCAATTCAAACTCATAAAAGAAACAACACCAGCAAATGTCATTTTAAATGGCACTTTAAAGATATTTTTCATTTACAACTTTCTCTTTTCCTTCTTATATAAAAAATAACTGTCTAAGACAATAAATATGAAACTGTGTTGATGGACTTATACTGTATAAATATGCAATTTTTATGACAATAACACAGGGTAAAAAGAAGGGAATGGAAGTACATAAGAGCAAAGTATGTGGCTAATATTGAAATTAATTTGGTATTAATTTGAACTAGGTATTTATAAATTAAGGTGTTCATTGTAATTCCCAGGTCAATCAGAAAGAAAATAACTAAAATTATATAGTAGAAGAAATGACAAGAAGAAGTGGTACACTATAAAATATTTATCTAACACAAAAAACGACAGCAATGGAGAAATAGAAGAAGAATAAGACATAAAAAGCAAATAGCAAAATGGCAGACATAAATTCTACCTTATCAGTAATTACATTAAATAATGTAAATTAATTTTTCCAATTGAAAGGCAGACAGATAAAATAATAAACATGACCAAACTACATGATCCCTACAAAGAACACATTTTATATTCAAAGACATAAAGAGGTTAAAAAATGAGAAGATTCAAAAGACACATCATGCAAAGATAAAACAAAAGAAAGCTGGTGTAGTTATACTGAAAAAGACAAAATAGACTTTAAGACACTAATTGTTTCTAGGAGCAAGGAAGGATATTTTATCACTATGAAAACATCAATCAATAAGAAAGAGATAACAGTTATAAATGCATATGAAACTAACAACAGAGGCCCAAATTATATGAAGCAAAAACTGACAGAAATGAAGTGAGAAATAAAAAGCTTAACAATAATAGTTGGAGAATTCAATATCCCACTTTCAACAATGGATAGAACAACTAGACAGAGATCAATAAGGAAGACTTGAACAACTCTATAAACCATTTAGACCTAATAAACATCTATAAAACACTCCACCCCAAATAACAGAATACAAATTCTTCTCAATTGTATAGGGAACATTCCTCAGCATAGAGTATACGTTAGGCCACAAAACAAATACTAATGGGTTTAAAATAATTGAAATCATACAAAGCGTATTTTCTTACCATAATCAAGTAAAACTAGAAATGAAAAACAGAATAAATTTGAGAAATTCAAAATTATGTGGAAATTAAAATTACACTCCCAAATAAACGCAGAGTTGAAGAATAATCATGTAGGGAATTAAAAAAATATTTGGAGATGAATGAAAATAAAAGTAAAAAGTAAAGCCAACATGATGCAGCTAAAGCAGTGCTAGGAGAAAAATATAGAACTGCAAAAAACCTATATTTTTAAAAATTAAAAATTAGTAACCTAACATTCTACCTTGAGAAATTGGAAAGAATGGAGCAAACTAAACCCAAAGCAAGCACAAAGAATGCAATAATAAGGATTAGAATGGAAATATATGAAATAGAGAATAGAAAAGCAATGGAGTATGTCAATGAAACCAAAAGTTCGTTCTTGAAAAGACCAACAAAATTGACAAACCTTTAGCTATACTGACCAAGAAAGAAAGTGAGAAGACTCAAATTATTAAAATCAGGACTGAAATATACATTATTTTTGGCCTTACAGAAGGAAAAAAACAGATTAAAATGGATTACTATAAACAATTATATTCCAACAAATTACATAACCTAGATAAAATGGACATATTACTAGAAATACATAAACTACTATGACTTAGTCAAGAGAGAATAAAAAGTCTGAATAGACTGAAAACAAGAAAGAGAGTCAATTAGTAAATAATTTTTAAAAATTTACCAAAAAATAAATTAGCAGTTCCAGATGGCATTATAAGTAATTCTATCAAATGTTTAAAAAAGAATTAATATCAATTCTCTATAAAATCTTCCGAAAATTAGAAGAGAAAAGAACACTTTCTAACTCATTCTATGCAGCAGTATTTCTCTAGTAGAAAAGCTTGGCAAAGACATACAGGAAAAGACAACTACATATCAATATCTCTTGTGACTATAGATACAAAATCCTCCCCCCTAAAAAATAGCAAACCAAACCCAGCACTATGTAAACATGATCGCAAATCATTACCCAAGAGAGATTTACACCACAATACAAAATTGTTTCAATAGACAAAAATCAGTCAATGTAATATACCATATTAGCAGAATAAAGAAGAGAAAAACATTATCATCTCAATTAATGCAGAAAAAAGCATTTGTTAAAAACCAAGATGCTTGCATGATATAACACTTTACAAACTAGGAAAAGAGGAGAACTTGCTAAACCTGGTAAAAGGCACCTATAAAAACCACAAAGCTAACATCGTACATAATGATGAAACACTGAATGATTTTCTCCTAAATTCAGGATCAAGACAAGGATGACCACTCTCTCCATTTATAGTCAACGTTAAGCTAGAGGTTTTAGCTAAGGAAATTAGGCAACAAAGAAATAAAAAAACATCAAGATTGGAAAGATAGAAGTAAAATAATCCCGCTTCGCGGACGATCTGATCTGATATAAAATGCTAAACACACCACAAAGACTATTGAAAGTCATATGTCCATCAAAGTTGCAAGATACATTATCAATTTACAAAAATTAATTGTCTTTCTATGCCCTAGCAATGAACAATCCAAAAACGAAATTAAGAAAACAGTTACATTTACAATAGCATCCAAAAGGACATAAAATACTTAGAAATACATTTATCTTATACACTGAAAACTATGAAACACTGTTGAAAGAAATTAAAGTAGATCTGAATAAATGGAAGGTATCTCATTCATTGATAAAAAGACTGAAAATTATTAAGATAGCAATACTTTCTAAATTGATCTACAGATTCAATACAATCCCTATCAAAATCTAGATGTCACTCTTGCAGAAATTGATAAACTGATCCTAAAATTCATATGTAAATGCAAGGGCCAAGAATAGTAAAAATAATCTTGAAAAAGAACAATAAAGTTGAGGGATTAATGTTTGTTATTTAAAAATTTACTCGAAAGCTATGATAATCAAGACAGTATATGATACCGGTGTAAAGATAGACATATTGATCAATAGAATAAAATTGAGATTCCAGAAGCAAACTTTTACATTCATGATCATTGATTTGTGTATGTGTGTGTTTTCTTGAGGAAGATTGGCCCTGAGCTAACACCTGTGCCCATCTTCTTCTATTTTTTACGTGGGAGGCCTGCCACAGCACAGATTCATAAGCAGTGCATAGGTCTGTGCTGGGGATGCAATTGCCAACTCTGGGCCACCGAAGTGGAGTGCGCAAACTTAATCAGTAGGCAACCGGGCCAGCCCCTATGATCAACTGATTTTTGACAAAGATGTCTAGGCAATTCAGTTCAGGAAAGAACAATATTTTCCAAAATATGATGTTGGGACAACTTTATATCCATGAGAAACAATGAAGACAGACACTTTAAATGACATACAAAAATGAACTCAAAATGAATCATTGACTTAAATGTAAGAACTAAAATTATACAACATTTAGAAGAAAATATAGGAGCAAAACTTTTATCCTTGGATTAGGCAATTTTGTCTTAGATATGACACCAACATCACAAGTGATAAAACAAAAAATAGATAGATTTAACTTCATTAAAATTAAGAATTTTGTGCTTTGGAAAACACCACAATAAAGGGCAAAGACAACCCATGGAATAGGAGGAAATATTTGTAAAGGATATATATCAGATAAGGGACTTGTAATAAGAATACATAAATAACTCTTACAACACAACAAGAAAAAGACAAACAGCTCAGTTTAAAAAATGGACCAAATAGCTGAGTAGACATTTCTCCAATGAATATATATAAAAATCCAATAGTGAATGTGTATTTTAATGAACTCTTTTAGTATGCCTAAAATTACCTTATTAATTTCATTCTTAAATATTTATTTTACTGAGTGTAGATTTCTGAATTTACTGTTAATTTATTCTACTATTTCATATATTATTTCAATAACTTTGAGCTTCTATATTCCCTGAAGAGTTGGATGCTCTCATTGTGATACTTTTTCCTATTTAAGTGGCCTATATTATCTATCTCTCTAGACTTTTAATATTTTTCTTGTGTAGTGTCACTAGATGCATACAGGGATTAATTTGGTTTTAGTTATCTTTTTCAGGATACAGAGTGCTTCATTCTATCTTAGAATACATCTTTCCTCAATTCCAAAAAACTCCAAGTTTCTATTTTTAATATTGTCTCTTCAGATGTCTTGGTTTTGTGAAAGAAAAAACTTGAGTTCTAGCTCCATAATATGCATGGATCATGCAGTTTGAATTACTAATCCTCCACATGGTCATGAGAATCCCCACCAACAAGTTACTTTTGTTTTCCATATACTTCTGAGAAAATGGCTCAATTTCCACTTTTTTTTAATTTCCATTTATGATATATTTTCCTCTTTATCTGATACCTGGAAGGTTGCTTCATTTCTTTGATACTCATATGTTTGTATTTGTGTGTGTATATGAATTATTGCATTTATAATAAATATCTATGTATCTATGTGACTGGTTTGTGAGTGCTGTGGAGAGTAGAGGAATTCCACATGATCTCTGTCTACCACATTGATTTTTTATTGTTTACCCCCCAAGTACTTCTACTCATCCTTCAAGTCTCAGTCTTTGATTTCATCATGATAACCATCTCTGAAGAGACAGTCTGTTTCTGAGGCCCTCCTCTGTGTTCCCATAGGTTACTGTGTGCACCTCTAATAGTATATCATATCAACACAACCATAAATTAGTTTAGCTGATCCGCAATGCCAAGATACATTTTGCTAGGCATTAAAAAGTATTCTTTGATATCCTTACAAACATTATGTTCTCTTTACTACACACAGAGAACACCATCTGATTTATATATATTTTAAGTTTCTAAAATAATTAACACTAAACAAATCATTAACAAGTAGTATTATAGAGATTGTATTGTAGAGAAAAATTAATATGTTAAGATTATAATGTCATATCTCCACAATAATCTTTGTTTTCCTGTAAGTTATCAGTCTCTCAGAGGTACAGGTAAAAGGTTGTTCATTAAGGATGGCCTCAACTTCCAAACCAATTTAACTTCAAAGTTTCTGACATTGGTTATTTCTCAGGTGTTGTGACTTTTTTCTCTGTTGCCGCCACACTTGGTGCAAAGGTAATAATTTCCTGGACAGGAATCCAGTTCTGTAACTGTCTCTGTCAGCATGCTGATTTTGCATTGTACCTATAAGACTCAGTAGGATCCATCAACTAAGCTCAGATAGTCCTACCACAATACTTAAATGTGTTCTTTAACTAAAGCGTTAGAAACAAACTTAACAACTGGAAATACCCAAAGTAAATTTGTGAGATAAGCATTTTGAAATTACTGACACAGATAATTGTGTATTTCATGCAGGTTTGCCTCTTATTTTACCTGCCAATATCTCTTCACAAAGAATCGTAAATCTGTCTTCTGCTCTGTTGATATTCTTATTAATTTCATTCCGTTTGTTCTCTAGGCAGAGTACTTCCCTTGGCTCCACAGTCATTAGCAAAGATGAACATAGCACAGTAGGTGATTTGAAAAGAGCTTCCAAGTTTAAGGAGGTGATATATTTGAATACCCATATATAATCTAAGGTAGTGAAAAAAAAGATTAAGTGGTAGAAAAAATTAAGGAGAAAGCTCAGAAAGATATTGTCATTGAAGAAACCTGGCTTGGTCACAAAGACCACCTATGATGAGAGCTCACGTAATTACACACACTCATGGGACACAGAAAATATGAATTCAGTAACTGCATCAATGATATTTAGAGATATTCATTTCCAGAGATGTAAATGCTTTAGTTTCTGTTGACTACATTTCAACCTTGTAACAGCAGGCCATTTCCTGGTGTATCAAAACAGAGAGACTTGGGTGATCTTAAGGAAGCATTTCTAGCACAGGATGGAATGAGATTCTACTTTCTCACATACTGAAGATGGACTTACACATCTTTAAAATGCTCAGGAGGAGTAGAATTTTTTATGCTTTTTTTTTACCTTGAAATTATGCCCTCTCCCGATTTCCAGGACAAATATCAATACAGAACACTGCACACAAATATTATTTTTAACATGATTTAAAAAAAATCAAATAAAAACTGAATGTTTTATACTCCTTAGAGATTTATAAGCAAAGGTTTGATTTAAGCTTCTTACAAAATTTTGAAATAAATATGACAGTGACATACTAATTTGATTATTCACATGTCCCTTTTTCTTTTCCTTGCAAAAGCCTAGGGGATACACATTGTGGGTGTATCTGTATTTTGTCAGACACAACAATTCAGGACTTTACTTTTTCAAGCTCAGGAAAAATAGGCCTCCTTTGACTTACGTGTACAATGTATACACTAAGTCTTTAGTTGTGGACACTTTTTTATAGTCTCATAAGCCATGTTTAGATGTTGGGACTGATCATGAATCAAAATAAAAAACTTATATTTTAACTAAGCTAATTCCACATAGTGACCATTAACGATTTATTAAACCTGAAAGTTGGGGTAATTAAAATTTTATTTCTGGCTGTAAGTATTAATTTGAAGATGAAACACATTTGATCCATATGATAATGTAAACATTAAAAAGAAGCAAATTGACAATTCACTTTCATGATCCGGGTGATCTTCTAATGTATAATGATGTTATGATTCATGAGTTCCTCTCAAATGAGGAGGATGTCAAGTCCAAAGACCCCTTCTTATCATTCTGGAGGTAAAAGTTGTTAATAATATAGCAATTCCCACCTCTAGTTATAAAGGTGATATATGAATTGCTCACATCTTAACATTTCTAAAACTTGACTCAGGTAACTTGACTAAACGGAAGCACACCCACACTGAAAGAGAATATATGTGTAACTTTTTTTCCATTAAAATCCCTTTGAATGGGAAACCTGGAGGAGTCTGAAAGACTTCCTCAGTGAAGGAGACAGAGCTGGGAGTCTAGCAAGACCCAGTTGCTAGAGTTCATGAGACAAGGTATTAGAGAGGAGAGAGCTGCATGGAAGGTTCTCTGGAGATCTGTGGAGGGTCATTCTTGAGTATTATTCACTTAAGTACTGATCAATGCATGAGGAAAGCACTTTCAAGCCTGGAGAAAGACTTCCTGAAAACATGAATGGTAAGACTGCCTAAAGTTCACACAGGGCCCAAAATTGTGTGGGCATCACTGGTGAAGAGTAAAAAACTTTATGTCAGTAGCAGGACGTACACTAGAGCTATACTTATCAATCAAGTCTTTCATTTGTGAGTGTGAATACATATCCAAGAATCACAACTATCTGATAAAAACAAATAGTATGAAAACTAAGGAGAAGATTAAACACACATAATGTGCTAAATGAGCAAATATAAAAAAATTAAAACCAGTAGAATTCATGTCTAGAGAGACAGAGTAAAGTAAATAAAGAGGATATCACATCTACAAAACAAGAATAGGCTGTTATATACAAGAAATAATCACCAATCTTGCAAAAAAATAAATATAATTGCCCCCCAAATCAGTAAAATAGCTGAATAACATGAGATTTATGTTTGAAGACTGGTAACACAGGAGTAGCATGATGTGAGGAGAGAATATAAAGAGAAATTGAAAAAAAATTTATTGATTGATGTGCATCAAATTCACCTGTTAAAAAATAATGAGAGAGGGGTCACCCCTATGGGGTAGTGGCTAAATTTGTTCCCTTCACTTTGGCAGCCCAGGGTTCGTGGGTTTGGATCATCAAGCCATCCTGTGGCACCATCTCACATACAAAAAATAGAGGAAGACTGGCGCAGATGTTAGCTCAGGTACAATCTTCCTCAAGCAAAAAGAGGAAGATTGGCAAAGGACGTTAGCTCAGCGTGAATCTCCCTCACCAAAAAAAAATAATAATAATGAGAGATTTCCAGTATAATGACAAAAGCTGTTACTTTCCATCCTTTTTCTTGGGAAGTATTTAAAAAGAAGAAACATAATGTGAAACAAAAATACAAATTCAATAGTTGTCAGAACTAGAAAACATTTAAAATTCCAAACACAAAACATGCAAATCTGCCAAAAACAGTGGAATTGAGAAAGAAGAACTGTAAAAACAATCAGGAAAAGACATTGTGGCTCCTGCTTTCAGAAACAGCCAGTAAAGAATGCTTCTTGGAGGCAAGGTCCACAGAGATGCAGCATCTAAATTACTTGTTTACGATAACAGAGTGGGGTCCAACAGCTGGCAGTAGAAGCTTCCCTGGACCCGCTTTGGTTACAAAGAGCGTAGAAGGTGGAGATAAACGACTCACAGACAAATTATATTTGCAAAAGACTGTCAGCCAAATGGAAGAATAGATTCACACTGTAAACCTCTGCAGTTGCCCCTCTCCACTGGGCAGATCTGAATACATCCCTTTAATGACTGAGTCTTTTGCATTGACTTGATCTGGGCCACATGAAAATCAAACTTATATTTTACTATTACGAACAGCACGGCCACTTGTTCACTACTTATATCAAGAGCTAACCAGTCCACCAAGAGATGGATCCTTTAGGTTTTTAAGGTATGAAGTTAACACAAGTCCACTGCGTGTGCCTTGTACCCCTTGTCAAGCTGCATGGGATAAGACATAAGACATATAGTCATTTCTCAGAGTAGTCTCCGTGAGGCCCCTCCCCTTGACTTGAGATATTGAGAAGTGTCTTCATTACTTCCAATTTTCGGAGGGAAGGGGAGTAGAATTTGAAGTACTCCAAAAGATCATTACAGAAAAATATTCCATATAGAGCCTCCTGCAATCTCCAATCTCCTCTCATGCTTGATGACAGGGAGGGGCTTATGAGTTATGAGGAGTGTAACTGATTTTTATTTATCTTCTTTAAGCAAATCCCAAAAGGTGGTCTGTCTCACAACGTACTTGGTTTGTTATACCTATTTTATCTTGGCACCTTTAAAATTTAAATTTAACAATAAAATGCCGGCCCAGTGGCGCAGTGGTTAAGTTCACATGTTCCGCTTCTCAGCGGCCCAGGGTTTGCCGGTTTGGATCCCGGGTGCGGACATGGCACCGCTTGGCATGCCATGCTGTGGTAGGCATCCCACATATAAAGTAGAGGAAGATGGGCATGATGTTAGCTCAGGGACAGACTTCCTCAGCAAAAAGAGGAGGACTAGCAGTAGTTTAGTTCAGAGCTAATCTTCCTCAAAAAAAGAAAACACAAAAACAAAATAAATTTAATAATAAAGACTTTTGTGAAATATTCCATAGATAGGATGAAGGACTAGCAGCAGAAAAGTAGGTATTAAGCTACCTAAACATGAGAAAGCATTTACCATAAATTGCCTGTCCTGAGGGAAGTATCAATATTGGACTAAGTATCCAGAAACACAATAGGACATTAGGAGAACATAGAAGTCTTGGTGGCAACCCAGGTGTAGGGGGTAGTGTAACTGCCTCCCTGACATCCATTTAGCAGGATGATTTAGATGGCTTAATCCCATCCCTAGATCCCCTTGCACATCCCCAAGGCACAGTGATTGCGTTAGGGCTGAGTGCCCAACCACATCTAAGACCATTGGCATGTAGTCTGCACATCCTGAATGTTTCAGGGTTGGTATACACATTCAGTTGATCTGCAGTAAAGCAAGGGCTTTTGTGCAGGTGTTAAATATATGATCCTAGGAATTGTTAACATTCATCTGTCATTCATTCATCAACTGTTTGCAATGTGAGGGCACTGATCTTAAAATGAAACTGATAATTCAGAAGACAAAACAGAAGGACATAAAGGAGGTGGATCCTGACTGATGTCACTGACCTAATGTATCAAACCCCACCTGTCTGAAATTATAAGAGTCAGAATTTAATTTATTTAGCTTTACATTGGTTTCCTGTTAAGATCAAAAGTATCCTGCGAGAGCAGTTTCCTGGGTGCTAAACTAGCCTAGAGGTTGGTAGGTTCTGGGTCTAACTGGCAGTATAAATCCTAAAACATAACTTAAAATGATGATTCAATCACTGACGTCTGCATTTCTGAGGGCGATGTGACTTTAAATTACCTCCACTTCTGTCTTCATGCTGGAGGTGAATGTAGAAAGAACACATAAACCAATAATATACTAGCGGCAATATCGGTCAATATTGGTTCAGAACTAAGGTAGTGGACAGCTTGAAAAAGAGAGAGAAAACACCACTACATGATCTTTGAAAAATAGTGAGTATGGTCTTTAGCTTGAGATTATCTCCCTATTCCAAAATGAGGGAATTGAACACTAGAGATTTTATTTAAATCTCTCAAGGTCATTTACTAGAAAAGTAGATCAAGGATTCAAATTCATGTCTATCAAACCCATAGATATCACTTTACCTTCTGTATAACGAGTTCCCTAAAACTAGGACTATTAAGGGTCTCACGAGCAAACATATATCAGGGCTGCAGAGAAGAGTTCCTCTCATCAATTACCTACTGATTGTTTTCCAACTGTGAGAATCAATGTTTCTATTTTAGTTTCTAGCATGTTATCAGGCAGGTATCATAGACAGTTTCAACATTGTCCTCTGAAATGACCTGTTGTCATATATTTAATGATTCCTGTCATATTGACTTTGCCAGAATAGAAGGAAAAGATCAGAGTAGGATGGTGTGATCTGTTAAGGAATACTGGTCATTTTGGGGTGCTCTGGTTCTCCTTGACGTCATTGAAATTCACATAAACTGCTCTCAATGGTTTTTTTCTTTGCCTTTTCTTGGATCCTCTATACGTGTCTCTATACACATGTCATTAACACCAGATGTTGTCAAATCTGATTTTTTTTATTGGTATTTGAGTTCCTCGTTTATTAGAACTGCTGCTAACATAGCAAAATTCAGAGTAATCTTTCAGGTCTGAATTGCCCATATGCAGTTTGGACAGCCTGTGGATTATGCTTAGTGTAGACTGTGACATGAATTTAGTTTCTTTGAAGTTAATTGTCAGCTCTTACAGCTATAGAGACTGCAGAATAGTCAGCAAAATACTGCAATCACCATCATTAAAAAATTTTGAATGACTGCCTTTAGATGCAGCATAAAGCTTATTGATGTGGGGAGAAAGAAAAAGATCATATCAGAATACTGATCATTTATCATGGTACTATTGCCAAGTTTCTAATTATATCTTAAGGCATGGTTTTGTGAAGGAAACCACACAGAACTGAATCTACTGTCAAATTCTACTGATGTTGGTAACAAGAACTGACAGAACAGCATCAAGGCTAACGTGCATTCCATCCATTGTTGTTACTAATAATTCAGTAAACTTGATTATTAAGTAACTCACAGATAAATGACTACACAGAGATCAGAGAAATTCTGACTTGCAATAGCCAAGTAGGGAGGAAACTGTCAGTATCAAGATAAGAGTTCTGTCAGTTAAATAGTGACAACACTGTCTACAGTTAAAACAGTGAGTAGATAAGAGGCTGAACTGAAAACAGGGCTCCTGTCAGCTCTATAGTACCTACTCAGAAATTAGAGCAGTAATTGTGAGGCCAAGTACTAGCAAGAGAACGAGATGAAAATACTATAAGCTTTAAGAATAAAAAACTGTTTTATAAAAACTTCAATTCATAGAGAACCAATTGTACTTTCTTAACTTCTAAATTCTGTCTCTCCAAGAAATTTTGTTTGTGTGTTTGTAGTCAAATATATGATTGATTTGTATCCTGTGATTTGGGACATCTCCTGTCACCTCCCTATAAGCAATATATCCTAAAGCTAGTGGTTGATATTTGTCCATAATTTCCATCTCATCTATATGTACATATTTTGATCTTTTTCCCTTATGACTCAGATTGATACGGTAATGAATTGACAATTTTTGTGTCTATACTTAAACGTTATTTTATAATAACAGCGTTCCATTTTCAGTGCTTATTCAGAGCTTAATAGCACTAAATTATCTCATTTAAATCTCTCAACATACTTGTGAATTAAATGTGTTATCCACCTAGTTGTCACATGAAAAAGCTTACAATCAGTTTAACAATTTATGCAAAGATAAATAACTAATAAGTGGAAGATCTGGAGCTTAAGCCTACATCTGTTAATGCAAATTTCATGACCTGTCCTCAACTCTGCATGTAGCCTCCCAGAAAGATGGCCTTCATTTCCTTCAGAGTATGCCTTCCAGATACTAAAAAATTTATCAGTGCACCGAATTTCAAGGAAGGAGATATACAGAATAGTTTACATGTCTATCATTTCATTTTACTTTGTGAATTAGCTAATAAAATTTCAAGTTTAGTTGTAAAAAATAAGAAATACTAATATCTTCACAAACATAAGAGAAAAAAATCTATAAGCCTGTAATAAACAATTATCTTCTTATTATATCTTTTATCTTTTGACAGAAGTTGATATTTCTCCATTTTAGGAAATGGAGGTTATGAAAGGATGCTACAATTTAAGGGAAAGAGGAATCTGGGCTGAGGCAGAAAAGCTTACTTTTGAAATTACATCTCACAAGGAAAGTATGAGTGAAATTGCAATGCAAGACAGGGTAAAAAATGTGAAGAACAAATCTCAACCTGCGGGAATAAAATCAGCAATATAGTGGACAACTTGAGAAATTCTCAGAATGGGAACTAAAACACGTGGAGAAAGAAACAACAGATCCAGGTTCTGGTTTAAGGCCAAGCCTCCAACCTGCAATCCAGACTCCAAAACCTCTGCCTTCTCAGCGAGTAACTGTTCTCTCTCCATTGACTGCTGGATCCCTCCCACCATCAAGTAAACCTGTGTAAGATTCTCTAATTTAAAATTTAACTAAGTTCTATGAATCTCATCATCAATGTGAGCCATTGACAGATACTTGCCAGCATTGTCTCAGTCACTCTTCAACTCATGACTCCTCTCACATCACTGAAAAGCTTTGCTAAAGGCATTTTTTAACTTGATATCTTTAAATAAATGAGACATTTTCTAAAGTCTGATCATGCTTGGCTCCTCTATGGCACTTGCCATTGTGAGCCATTCAGTCTTTAAAGCATGTGCTTTCCTTGGTCTTCCTGGTGTGCCAGCTACAACAAAAGCTGTTCTCTCTCATTCTCCTTTGGAAGATCTCCTTTCACCTCATCCCGAAAGTTGGAGTTCATCGTGCCTCTGTCATAAGCCTTCTCACCTCATGATACACACATGCCCTGAATTTATCCCATCCATGACCTCAAGTACCAACATATGCTAGTGGCTCATTTATATAGTTATTCAACATGTGCATATTGAAAGTGTACAAAGGACCAGCCCAAACATCATTCCTGAGTTTAGAACTATATGTCCTCCTATGTATACAGATGAATTTCAGCTGCTTCAAATCTCAATGATCAAATTTTATTGTGTTCCCCACTAAGCCTGCTCCTGCTGAGTGTATTGTGTTTCAGAAAACACTATGAAAGTTGAACTGATTACTCCAGGGATTGTTAAATATCACCCATATATCTCTCTAGCCCTCTAGTAGATCTCTCTTCATATCTAATATTCACACCCATACAGTCTACTTTACTGCCTTTTAAAGGAATACTCTTTCATAAATAAAAATCTGGTTATGCAACTACAGTTTTAAAAGTCTTCAGTGGTTTCCCATCTATCCTAAAATGAAACTTCCCATTTTTAATATGGCACACAGGCACATATTACAGAGTGTTTGGCCTCCATTTTTTCTTTATCCTGATCTGATTATTTCACACTCCCTCTCCCATTCAGCAATACTGGGTTATTTTATCCATTGAAGGAACCAGGCCAGTCTACAGTAGAATTTCAGTATTTTCACTATATCACTTTGCATTTCCTAAGCCTATTCCTATCAATTTATTTGTTGCTGTTACTATCCTAATTGGAACTCTTTTTCTTCTATTATAATTTCTAACTAGTTTTTGTTTTTATGTAAGAAACACGTATTTCAATGCCATTCGTAGTTTCAGGGAAAGAGAAGAATCCAATCAGTTGTGTTGAGACTGTTTGAGTAATAAATGAAATTTGATCTGGGCCTGAAGAGTGTTCAGGGTTTTAACAGAAGTGAATTGGAGGAGAGGGTACAGTACAGAGAGACAAGATGAAAGAGGCAGGGTGGATAATGTAAAGGAAAGAGTGGGAAGTTACCTCTAGTCTGGGTAAAGCTGATATGAGTGGGGTGAGCTTGAAAAGATGAGGGACTTTGTTAAAGAGCTAGAATTACTTGTCAACGTGCAGATTAGAGAAAGGATGAGTTTGAATTGTTGATAGTTGATACAACTTTTCATTTTTCTCTCCATTAGAAATAATTAGACCTTTTTGAAAATACAATGAATTTTAAAGATTAAATAATAGAAAACTAAGTCTACTCTTGCTGCTCTCTAATGAGAAATGGGACTTTTATTTGAAAATGAGATTATGATATGATATATAATGTTAATATACACAAACACAAAACTTAATCTCTTTCTTAGAAAGATTTTGATATATAGAAGTTGTACAAAATATAAAGGTGACACACAGTCAATTAAATTTACCCAATAATATTGACAACAGAGATTCTTCTCACCTCTCCTTAGTCTTGCCTCCTCCCTGTATTGACCTCCAATAGCCATAGGAGATCATTTTCTCTGCTGTAATTCTCTCTCTTTATAACTTCTTCCCTTGCAGTAGAATGTATTTCTTATTTCTTAGGACTTGTTGAACCTACTAGATGTAGATGAGTTTAAGGTCAAAAGACATATATTGTACTTTAGTCACTATTGTGCAGGACATAGGGCACCTCTCTGCCCATTGCTCTATAATTTTCTCCAGTTACGTCAGACTATGTATTCACTGTTCCCAATTCTCCTGTGCACATTCACGTTTCTGCTTTTAAACTTCTTTCTTATTCCTCATGCTGCTACCAATTTATTCTCTCTTAGAATTCTCACTCAATGTGATAAATATTTATCATGTGACTTTAAAAACCTTCCATAGGAAAAGGAACCCTCATACACTGCTGGTGGGAATGCAAACTAGTGCAGCCACTATGGAAAACAGTATGGAGATTCCTCAAAAAACTAAAAATAGAACTACCATACGATCCAGCCATCCCACTACTGGGTATTTATCCAAAGAGCCTGAAGTCAGCAATCCCAAAAGTCCTGTGCACCCCAATGTTTATTGCAGCACTGTTTACAATAGCCAAGACGTGGAAGCAACCTAAGTGCCCATCAACAGACGAATGGATAAAGAAGATGTGGTACATATATACAATGGAATACTACTCAGCTGCAAAACACAACAAAATCATTCCATTTGCAATAACATGGATGGACCTTGAGAGAATTATGTTAAGTGAAATAAGCCAGCAAGAGAAAGATAATCTGTGTATGACTCCACTCATATGAGGAATTTAAAACTATGGACCAAGAACAGTTTAGTGGATACCAGGGGAAAGGTGGGGTGGGGGGTGGGCACAAAGGGTGAAGTGGTGCACCTACAACATGACTGACAAACATTAATGTACAATTGAAATTTCACAAGATTGTAACCTATCAATAACTCAATAAAAAAAAAAGAGAAGAATCAAAAAAAAAAAAAACCTTCCATAGGCAAGTGTCTCCAAAATTTTTACCTCCAATTGGAATCAAATTCCAGACTTTATTTCCAACGGCTAATTAATAATTCTGTATATGTGATGACAATTTCAGTTACTTATTGCTGCATAGCAAACTCAAACAAAAATATAGAGACTGAAACTTACCTTGATTATCATTGCAGAATTATTTACATTCCTCTCACATACAAGGTACATTCACCTCCCTAAAACCTCCTGAATTCTCATCCTATATGGCACCATGCTCAGGTTTGAGGTGCAAGATTTCATCATCTAAATCAAGTCCCACTGTAAATGAGGTTCTTTGCGTGAACGTTTTTTCAAGTTCAGAGATCTATCTGCCTTGCTGCCCTTCACTCCCAATACAAAATGGGGTGACAAAAAGGGGATAACTGCATGACACTCCTGTTCAAATAGGAGGTGTTATGGGCTGGATTGTGTGCCCCAAAAATCCATATGCTGAGGTACTAATCCCTAGTACCTCAGAATGTGACCGTATTTGGAGAGAAGGCCTTTAATGAGATGATTAAGTTAAATTGAGGCCATTAGGGTGGACATTAATCCACCTCCCAATACAGGAGGGAAATATGGGAGACACATCACAGCCACTGGATTGCAGTAGTCTGAATCCAGGCAACCACATGCTGCCAATTTCCCCTTTTCAGGGGCAGTGAATGGTCCTTGGTTAGGAATAATTCCGTTTAATGAGAACGCTTCTTTGTGGCTCTTGGCTTCACCATCTGGGCCCTTTGTGTTCCTGTTCCATAAAAAAACAGAGTATGTTTGCAACTGAGTAATTTTCTAAGTCTGTTTCCTGAACATAGATGTTTGGGATCTTAAAGGCATCTTTTCATTTTGAATTGTTTCCGTCACTTTCAGTCCAAGTAAAATACCTCATTTAATAGTGTTTAGACTTCTATTTATCAAACTACAATCCACTCTATAATATTAAAGCAATACCCATATATCTACCAGATAGGCTTCTCTCAATCTTTCTGATATGTCTTATAGCCATATCCTTGACTTAACCTTTACACTAGCAGCTTCCTGGAATTGCTCTTTGCTCTGGAACCATTTCTTACTTGATCAAACTCTGGATAGTGGGAGAAACTGGAGGAAACATTTTATTTTTCAACTCAGCAAGTCCTGTGTTGGAAATTCCCTAAATTCTCCTTAAAAACTGATGGCTCCTTTTAAGTCCTTTTTTTCTTCGTTTTGGGTCATATACTTTTTTTTTTTTACTGAGTTCATAATAGTTTACATCAATGTGAGATTTCTGTTATACATTATTTCTTGTCTGTCATCAAATAAGTGCTCCCTTTCACTCCCTGTACTCCGCCTACTCCCGTTCCGCTGGTAACCACTGAAGTGTTTTCTTTGTCCATGTAATTTTTTATATTCCACATATGAGTGAAATCATCTGGGATTTGCTTTCTCAGACTGGCTTATTTCGCATAGCACAATTCCCTCTAGGTCCTTCCACGTTATTGCAAGTGGGACGAATTTGTCTTTTTTTCTGGTTGAGTAGTATTCCATTGTGTATATATACCATATCTTCTTTATCCAGTCATTGGTTGATGGGCACTCGGGTTGCTTCCATGTCTTGGCTCATGTGAATAGTGCTGCAATGAACATAGGGGTGCATATGTTAATTTTGATTATTGATTTCAAGTTGTTTGGATAAATATCCAGTCATGGATTACCTGGGTCATTATGGTATTTCTGTTTTTAGTTTTTTGAGGAATCTCCATACTGTTTTCCATAGTGGCTGCACCAGTTTGCATTCCCACCAGCAGTGTGTGAGGGTTCCCTTCTCTCCACACCCTCTCCAACATTTGTTATTTCTGGTTTTAATGATTATAGCCATTTTAACAGGTGTAAGGTGGTGTCTTAGTGTAGTTTGTTGGATTTGCATTTCCCTGATGATTAGTGATGTTGAACATCTTTTCCTGTGTTTATCGGCCATCTGTATATCTTCTTTGGAAAAATCCCTGTTCATCTCCTCTGCCCACCTTTTGATCAGGTTGTTTGCTTTCCTATTGTTCATTTGTATGCATTCCTTATATATTATGGAGATTAACCCCTTGTCAGATATATGATTTGCAAATATTTTCTCCCAATTGGTGGGTTATCTGTTTTGATCCTAGTTTCTTTTGCATTGCAGAAGCTCTTTAGTCTGATGAATTCCCACTTGTTTATTCTTTCTTTTGTTTCCCTTGTCTGAGAGGACATGGTATTTGAAATGATTCTTTTTAGTTCGATGTCAAAGAGTGTACTACCAATATTATCTTCCAGGAGTTTTATAGTTTCAGGATGTATCTTCAAGTCTTCAACCCATTTTGTGTAAGGTGTGAGAAAATAGCCTACCTTCATTTTTTTGTGTGTGGCTGTCCAGTTTTCCCCACACCATTTGTTGAAGAGACTGTCTTTTCTCCATTGTATGTTCTTGGCACCTTTGTCAACATTAGCTGTCCATAGATGTGTGGTTTTATTTCTGGGCTTTCAGTTTTGTTACATTGATCTGACTGCCTGTTTTTGTACAGTACCATGCCGTTTTGACCACTATGGCTTTGTAGTACATTTTGAAGTCAGGGATTATGATACCTCCAGCTTTGTTATTTTTTCTCAGGATTGCCTTAGCAATTCGGGGTCTTTGATTGCTCCATATGAATTTTAATATTCTTTGCTCTATTTCTGTGAAGAATGCCGTTGAGAATGTGATTGGGATTGCCTTGAATCTGTAGATTGCTTTAGGTAATATGGACATTTTAACTATGTTTATCTTCCAATCCATGAACAAGGAGTCTCTTTCCATCTCTTTAAGTCATTATCAATTTCTCTCAGTAATGTCTTGTAGTTTTCATTGTATAAGTCCTTCACCTCCTTGGTTAAATTTATTCCTAGGTACTTTATTTTTTTAGTTGCAATTGCAAATGGAATTATATTTTGAGTTCTCTTTCTGTAAGTTCATTACTGGAGTATAGAAAAGCAACTGATTTTTGTAAGTTGACTTGGTACTCTGTAATTTTACTGTAGTTGTTAATTATTTCTATTAGTTTCCAAAGGATTTTTTTGGGTTTTCTATGTATAAGATCATGTTATCTGCAAACAGCAAGTGTTTCACTTCTTCACTCCCTATTTAGATTCCATTTATTCACTTCTCTTGCCTAATTGCTCTGGCCAAAACCTCCAGTACTATGATGAATAAGAGTGGTGATAGTGGGCATCCTTGTCTCATTCCTGTTCTTAGGGGCATGGCACTCAGTTTTTGCCCATTGAGTATGATGTTGGCTGTGGGTTTGTCATATATGGCCTTTATTATGTTGAGGTAATTTCCTTCTATCCCCATTTTGTTAAAAATTTTTATCATAAGTAGCTGTTGGATCTTGTCAAATGTTTTTTCTGCATCTATTGAGATGGTCATGTAGTTTTTATTCCTTAATTTGTTTATGTGGTGTGTCACATTGATTTGCGGATGTTGAACCATACCTGTGTCCTTGGTATGAATCCCACTTGGTCATGATGTACGATCCTTTTGATGTATTGCTGAATTCAGGTTGCCAAAATTTTGTTGAGAATTTTTGCATCTATGTTCATCAGTGACATTAGCCTGTAGTTCTCCTTTTTTATGCTGTCCTTGTCAGGCTTTGGTGTCAGGGTGATGTTGGCCCCATAGAATGTGTTAGGAAGTGTTCCATCCTCCCTAATGTTTTGGAATAGCTTGAAAAGGATAGGTATTAAATCCTCTCTGAAAGTTTGGTAGAATTCCCGAGGAAAGCTGTCTGGTCCTGGGATTTTATTCTTTGGGATGCTTTTGATTGCTGTTTCAATGTCTTTCTTTGTGATGGGTCTATTCAGCTTGTCTGTTTCTTCTTGGCTCAGGTTTGGGAGGTTTTAAGAGTCTAAGAATTTATTCATTTCCTCTAGGTTACCCATTTTGTTGACATATAGGTTTTCATAGTATTCTCTTGTAGTCCGTTGTATTTCTGTGGAGTCTGTTGTTATTTACCCTATTTCATTTCTGATTTTGTTTATTTGAGATTTCTCTCTTTTTTCTGTGTAAGTCCGGTTAGGGGTTTGTAAATTTTATTTATCTTGTCAAAGAACCAGCACTTTGTTTCATTGATCCTTTCTACTGCCTTTTTTGTTTCAATAGCATTTATTTCTGCTTTGATTTTTGTTATTTCTCTCCTTTTGCTGACTTTGGTCTTTGTTTGTTCTTTTTCTAATTCAGCTAGGTATACTTTGAGATTGCTTATTTGAGATTTTTCTTGTTTGTTAAGGTGTGCCTGTATTGTGATGAATTTCCCTCTTAATACAGCTTTTGCTGCATCCCAAATGAGTTGGTATGACATTTTATCATTTTAATTTGTCTCCAGATATTTTTTGATTTCTCCTTTAATTTCTTCCATGATGCATTGCTTGTTCAATAGCATATTGTTTGGTATCCACATCTTTGTGCCTTTCTCAGCTTTTTTCTTATAATTAATTTCCAGCTTTATAGCATTATGATCAGAGAAGATGCTTGTTATTACAATTCTTTTAAATTTATAGAGGCTTGCCTTTTTTCCCAAAATATGGTCTATCCTTGAGAATGTTGCATGCTCACTTGAGAAGAATGTGTATTCTGCTGTTTTTGGATGGAGTGTTCTATAAATGTGTATTAAGTCCAACTGTTTTAGCTTTTCATTTAATTCCACTGTTTCCCTGTTGATGTTCTGTCTGGATGATCTGTCCAATGATGTGAGTGGGGTGTTGAGGTCCCCTACTATTACTGTGTTATTTTTGATATCTTCTTTTAGGTGTGTTAATAGTTGCTTTATGAACTTTGGTGCTCCTGTGTTGGGTGCATAGATATTTATGTGTTGTTTCTTCTTTATGGAGTGTCCCCTTGATCATTACATATTGCCCCCTTTGTCTCTCTTTACGTGAAGAGTCTATTTTGAAGTCTACTTTGTCTGATATAAGTATTACAAGACCTGTTTTCTTTTGTTTGCCATTAGCTTGGAGGATCGTCTTCCACCCTTTCACTCAGAGCCTGTTTTTGTCATTGGAGCTGAGATATGTTTCCTGGAGGCAACAAATTGTTGGATCTTGTTCTTTAATACATCTTGCCACTCTGTGTCTTTTATTTAGAGAGTTCAATCCTTTTTCATTGAGGGTGATTATTGATGTACGAGGGCTTAATTCTGTCATTATATTACTCGTTTTCCAGTTTTCCTGCATTTCCTTTCTTTCCTGTCCTGTGTGTTTTGATCTACCCATTGAATTATGCAGTCTGTTATACTGTGTTTTTTATTTTTTTCCTATTTATTTTTTTGTGTCTCTATTCTGCTTTTTAGTTTAGTGGCTACCCTGAAGTTTGTATTCAGAATCTTGTGCATAACATAGTCCATTTTCTGATGGACTCTTATTTCCTTAGTCTAAACTGATTCAGTCCCTTTCCTCCTCCCCTCCTAAGTTATTTTTCTCATATCTTATTCCAACTTGTGTTGTGAGTTTGTGGTTAAGGTGACAAGATTGTCTTTGTTTTTGGTGTTTCTTTCTGTTTAGCCTAATGCTATAGTTGAATATTTGCTATCCTATTCTGATGCTGTCTATGTATTTGTCTCCTTACTCTGTGTTTTGTGACCCCTTTCTCCCTTTTATTCTTTTTTCAGGTACGAGGACCTTCTTGAGCATTTCTTGTAGGAGGGTTCTCGTGGCTATGAAGTCCCTTAGCTTTTGTTTGTGTGGGAAAGATTTAATTTCTCCTCCTATCTGAAGGATATTTTTTCTGGATAGAGTATTCTTGGCTGAAGATTTTTATCTTTTAAAGTTTTGAATATATCATTGTATTCTCTCCTAGCTTATAAAGTTCCTGCAGAGAAATCTGCTGAAAGTCTGATAGGGGTTCCTTTGTAGGTTATTTTCTTCTGCCTTGCTGCCCTGAGTATTCTTTCTTTGTCACTCATTTTTTGCCAGTTTTATTGCTATATGTCTTGCAGTACGTCTTTTTACATTGATAAATCTAGGAACTGTGAAATCTTCCTCCACACATATTTCCCTCTCATTCCCTAGATTTGGGAAGTTCTCTGCTATTATTTCTTTGAGCATGCTTTCTGCTCCATTCTCCTTCTCTTCACCTTCTTTCGTACCTTAATTCTTATGTTGCATTTCCTCATTGAGTCAGATATTTCTTGGAGACTTTTTTCATTTCTTTTTAGTCTCAGTTCTCTCTCCTCCTCTGTCTGGACCATTTGAAAATGTCTATCTTTGGTTATGCTGATTCGCTACTCTATGGTGTCCACACAAGAATTCAGGGAATGCTTCTTTTGTTTTATCTTGTTCATTGTGCCTTTCATCTCTAATATTTATGATTGATTTTTCTTTATCATTTCAATCTCTTTTGTGAAGTAGCTCCTGAGCTCATTGAATTGTTTCTCTATATTCTCTTTTACCTCATTGAGTTTTTTTGATGATAGCTATTTTGAATTATTGCCATTTAGTTTGCTTATTTCCATATCCTCAGGACTGAGTTCTGGGTCTTTATCATTTTCTCTCTGGTCTGGAGATTTGATGAACTGCCTGATGTTGGAAGGACAGGGCTTTCCCACTGTGTTATTATTCAGTTGCAGTTACAGCCTATCACCACAGAATGGTAGTTGAGAGCTGTGTAGTCTCTGCCCTCCACCTTCAGCCAAGATGGTGCAGTGTGCAGGTCAGGGGAGGGGCACTTTATCCTGTGTCCAGTCTGGTGTTTCCTGATTGGTTATCACTATCTGGTCTCCTGGGGTCTTCGTTTGATGAGGTCACCCTGCACGAAAGCTTTTGCCCCATTAGAGGGCTTCCCTCTAGGCTTCAAGGCCCCTAGGGAGTCCTGGGTGATCCTGTGAATGTGTGACCGCTTCCCTACTCCCTTGCAGAGCCTCCCAAAGAGCCTTTTGCAGCAACGACTGCAGTCTTTAGAGGAGGGAATGAAGATCTGTCTTACTCCATTCCAGCTCCTCCTAGGGGTCTCCAGCCTCTCTGCCCTTCATCATGTGGCTGCCATGACTCTCTGAGGATTTTTGTGCTTTTAGGGTATTTTCTGTCAGAATATGGTTGCTCCTTTGGGTGTATGTTGGAGGGGAGAGAGTCCCACGCAAGTTCACTTTGCCATGATGCTGAAGTCACCTCTCCTCGGGTCATGTACTTTTTCATAGTCAGTTAAAGGAAGCCAGTTGGTGCTTTCAACATTCTGCCTGGAAGTCTCCTTTTTCAGATCCACAAGTTCATTTTAAACATTTTCTTGCTTACATTTACTGCAAGTAACATTTAGCCAGCATTTATACCATATATAAGTTGTGATTGTCCCTTTTCTGAAGACTTAAATTGCAATTTTATGAGTAAACATCTCACTGCCTTTCTAGCTTTCACAAACACCCTGCTTTAGGCCTGAGGCTTCTGTCTGGTCCCAAAGCCAACTTCACAAGTACCAACTTCTATTTCGATTATATGTTGATGACTAACAAAAGACCCCATCGTTAATGGCTTAAAATTCAATATCTCTCACAATTTTGTAGGTTGACTGGCTGTAGATTCACATTATTCTCCTATAAACATACACACAGCTGCTCCCAATATTCCCAGGTTCTCATTCCACTAGAGCATCAGGTGAGGAAATAGGTGGTGACTGGACTGCAACATCTGAGATGCTGACTCACTGCAGGCAGTCGGTGCTGGTCTCCACTGGGAGTTCAGCTAAAGCTATTGCCAGGGCACCTTGATTTCCTTCTACCTGAACAAGCCATGTGGCTCAGGCTTCTCATTTCAAGACTAGGTTTGAAAAGGGAGCATGCCAAGAAAAGTAAAAGGAACTTGCTTATCTCCTGTCTCTGACGTGGAAGCTACACTGCATCACCTTCACTCTGTCAATTGAAAGAGCACTAATATTTTCAAGATGTATTTTACTTATCCATTCTCTTGGAAGCCTTTCTAATTAATCTATTAGATAATGGTTTTCTTTTCATTTTAATTAAATGATAATGTTCTTCATGCCCAGCATAGTACTTAAATAATATATTTACTTCTATTTTCACTGGGATGCAAGCAAGTTGAGAAAAGGGCTGTGTGTTATTCATGTTTTTTTCACTAAGTGCCAATCACTGTCTTTTATATGAGTCCTCAATAAGTGATTATTGAATATTTGAGGTTTTAAATTACTGATATTTAACCATGACTTAAACATAAGCTTACAAAATTTAGTGAAAGAAACCTTCTTCATAGAAATATATGTTTTAAATCAACATTTTATTTTAAAACATTTTCAGATTAACAGAAAAATTATGAAGATGGTACAGAGAATTCCAATAGTATTGACATCTTACATTAGTATGGTACATTTGTTACAATTAAGAACCAATATTGATGTATTATTAATTCAAGCCCATATTTTATTCAGATTATCTTAGTATTTACCTAATGTCCTATTTTTGTTCCAGGATCCCATCCAAGATAAGACATTATATTTAGTAGTCATATTCCTTAGGCTCCTCTCAGTTATGACAGTTTCTCAAACTATCCTTGTTTTCGATAACCTAGACAGTGTTAGAAATAGTGACCAGGTGTTTGTAGAATGCCCTTCTCTTAGGATTTATCTGTTTACCTCAAGATTAGACTGGGTTCATGTGTTTTGTTACATTGGTTTGTACATTGTATCAAGGGTACATAATAATGACATGCCTTATCTCTGTTGATGTTAATTTTGATCACCTGGCTAATGCAGTGTTTCTCAGTTTTCTCCACTGAAATCTTTTCCCTCTCTTTCCACACTATACTCCATGGAGGGAAGTCACTACATGCAGCCCACACTTACGGAGTAGAGAGTTGTGCTCCACCTCGTTGAGGTAGAGTATTTACATCAATTATTTTCAATTTTTCTTTACAGGAGGTCTATCTATTCTCTCCAATTTATATATCTATTCAATCGTTTGTATATATCAGTATGGACTCATGGATATTATACTATTTTAATTATTTCTTGCATAAATTGTTCCAGATTTGAGCATTGGGAGCTCTTTCAGGTGTCTCCTGTGTTTCTTTAAAATATCTCTATCATTGTGGATTCTTTGAAGAATCACTTCCTTACTTTCTGCACTACAAGATACTTTAGATTCATCTTGTATATTTTCTGCCTAGTCCTAGAATCAGCCATTTCTCCTGGTTCCTTTTAATGAAGAATGATATAGAAACCAAATCTGAGTGCTAGATGTTGTTACTGGGTTTCATTGCTTCTAGACTTTCTAGCTGATACAGCAAAATGTGTGCATAATAACCCATGTGTACTCATATATCAATAAATATTTCTGTATGTAGTCATATGTACCTATATTAGGCTAAACATGAGTTCACACACATATCTCCAATATTAGTCCATTACCATATGGATCATTGTACCATCCTCTACTTACTTACCCATAATTTCCAAGCCTAACCATTACAAATCTGGCTCCCACCATCTGCTGTTCATTTACTTAATTGTTTGATTCCAGTGCATGTGTGTAGTAGTTTCAGCATTGTTAATTTGTACCCTATGGGAAACAATTTTATCAACTAGAGTATAGTGTCATGTATAATTTATTTCACCTTTAATCTAACAGACTACGTTAATTTCCAAAAATACTTAGGTTAGCACCTTATCCCCGTCCCCTTCAATGAGGTTATTTTATACGTTTGTAATGCATTTAGATTATTTTGTCACATTTGCATTCCATCCCAGGATCCCTGACCTCCTAAATGACTTTTTAAAAATTTGCATACGTTATAGTTGATCCTTTTCTTTTAAAGTTCTGAGTTTTTGACAAATATTCAATATGTTGCTTTACCACTACAGTATCAACAGAATAGCTGCACCATCCTAAAAATCTTGTCTACTTACGAGTGAGATCATATGGTATTGACTTTCTCCCTCTGACTTATTTCACTCAGCATAAGACCCTCAAGGTCCATCCATGTTGTCACAAATGGCCGGATTTCATCATTTCTTATGGTTGAGTAGTAGTCCATCATGTATAAATACCACATCTTCTTCATCCATTCCTCCCTTGATGGGCACCTAGGTTGCTTCCAAGTCTTGGCTATTGTGTCTAATGCCACAATGAACATAGAGGTGCAAGTATCTTTATGCCTTTGTGTTTTCAAGTTCTTTGGATAAATACCTAGCAGTGGTATAGCTGGATCATATGGTAGATCTATCCTTAATTTTCTGAGGATACTCCCAACTGCTTTCCATAGTGGCTGTACCAGTTTCCACTCCCACCAGCAGTGAACAAGGGTTCCCTTCTCTCCACACCCTCTCCAACATTTGTTGTTTCCTGTCTTGTTAATTATAGCCATTCTGACCGGAGTGAGGTGATACCTCATTGTAGTTTTGATTTGCATTTTCCCTGATAGCTAATGATGTTGAGCATCTTTTCATATGCCTGTTGGCTATCTGTATATTTTGTTTGGAGAAATCTCTGTTCAGATCTTTTGCCCATTTTCTAATTGGATTGTTGGTTTTTTGTTGTTGAGCTGTATGAGTTCTTTGTGTATTTTGGATATTAACCCCTTATCTGATCGTGTGGTTTGCAAATATCTTCTCCCAATTGTTAGGTTGACTTTTCGTTTTGTTGATGGTTTCCTTTGCTGCGCAGACACTTTTTAGTTTGATGTAGTTCCATTTGTTCATTTTTTCTTTTGTTTCCCTTGCCTGGTCAGACATGGGACTTGAAAATAGGCTGCTCAGACCAATGTCATAGAGCGTACTGCCTATGTTTTGTTCTAGAAGTCTCATGGTTTTGGGTCTTACATTCAAGTCTTTAATTCATTTTGACTTGATTTTTGTGCATGGTGTAAGGGAATGGTCTACTTTCATTCTTTTGCATGTGGCTGTCCAGTTTTCCCAACACCATTTATTGAAGAGACTCTCCTTTCTCCATCGTATGCTCTTGGCTCCCTTGTCAAATATTAGCTGTCCATAAACGTGTGGGTTTACTTCTGGGCTCTCGATTTTGTTCCGTTGATCTGTGTGTCTGTTTTTGTGCCAGTACCATGCTGTTTGGGTTACTATGGTTTTGTAGGATAGTTTGAAATTGGGGAGTGTGATACCTCCAGCTTTGTTCTTTTTTTTTCAGGAATCCTTTGGCTATTCGGGTCTTTTGTTCTTCCATATAAATTTTAGGATTCTTTGTTCTATTTCCATAAAGAATGTCCTTGGGATTCTGATTGGGATTTCATTGAATCTATAGATTGCTTTAGGAAGTATGGACATTTTAACAATGTTAATTCTTCCAATCCAAGAGCACGGAATATCTTTCCATTTCTTTGTGTCTTCTTCGATTTCTTTCAAAATTGTTTTATAGTTTTCGGTGTACAGATCTTTCACCACTTTCGTTAAGTTTATTCCTAGTTATTTTATTCTTTTTGTTGCAATTGTAAATGGGATTGTATTCTTAATTTCTCTTTATGCTACTTCATTGTTAGTGTATAGAAACGCAACCAGTTTTTGTGCATTGATTTTGTATCCTGCAACTTGACTCTATTCCTTTATTATTTGTAAAAGTTTTTTAGTGAACTCTTAGGGTTTTCTAGATATAAAATCATGTCGTCTGCAAAGAGTGACAGTTTCACTTCTTCTTTTCCAATGTGGATCCCTTTTATTTCTTTTTCTTGCCTGATTGCTCTAGCTAGGACTTCCAATACTATGTTAAATAAGAGTGGTGACAGTGGGCATCCTTGTCTGGTTAGTGTTCTTAGTGGGATAGCTTTCAGTTTTTCTCCATTGAGAATGATATTTGCTGTGGGTGTGTCATATATGGCCTTTATTATGTTGAGGTATTTTGCTTCAAAACTCATTTTATTTAGAGTTTTTATAGTAAATGGATGCTGTATCTTGTCAAATGCTTTCTCTGCATCTATTGAGATGATCATGTGATTTTTATTCTTCATTTTGTTAATGTTGTGTATCACATTGATAGATTTGCAGATGTTGAACCATCCCTGCATCCCTGGAATGAAACCCAATTGATCATGATGTATGATCTTTTTAAAGTGTTGTTGTATTCGATTTGCTAGTATTTTGTTGAGGATTTTTGCATCAATGTTCATCAGTGATATTGGCCTGTAATTTTCTTTTTTTGTGTTGTCCTTGTCTGGTTTTGGTATCAGGATAATGTTTGCTTTATAGAAGGAGTTAGAAAGACTCCTCTCCTCTTCAATTTTTTGGAAGAGTTTGAGAAGGATGGGTATTAGTTCTTCTTTGAATGTTTGGTAGAATTCATCAGGGAAGCCAGCTGGTCCTGGACTTTTATTTTTTGGGAGGTTTTTAATTGCTGTTTCGATCTCCTTACTGGTGATCAGTCTATTCAAATTTTCTATATCTTGTTGGTCCAGTTTTGGAAGGTTGTATGTTTCTTAGAATTTATCCATTTCTTCTAGTTTATCCAATTTGTTGGCATATAGCTTTTCATAGTATTCTCTTATTATCTTTTGTATTTCTGTGGTGTCCATTGTAATCTCTCCTCATTCATTTCTGATTTTATTTATTTGGGCCTTCTCTCTGTTTTTCTTGGTGAGTCTAGCTAACGGTTTGTCAATTTTGTTTATCTTTTCGAAGAACCAGCTTTTGGTTTCATTAATTTTTTCTATTGTTTTTTTAGTCTCTATTTCATTTATTTCTGCTCTGATTTTTATAATTTCCTTCCTTCTGCTGATTTTGGGCTTTGTTTGTTGTTCTTTTTCCAGTACCTTTAGGTGCACCTTTAGATTGTCTATTTGGGATTTTTCTTCTTTGTTGAGGTAGGCCTGAATTGCTATAAACTTCCCTCGTAAACCTGCTTTTGCTGCATCCCACAGATTTTGGCATGTAGTGTTTTCAATTTCATTTGTCTCCAGGAATTTTTTAAGTTCTTCTTTGATTTCTTCATTGACCCAATCATTGTTCAGTGGCATTTTGTTCAATCTCCACATTTTTGTGGCTTTTCTGGTTTTCTTTCTGCAGTTGATTCCCAGTTTCATACCTTTGTGGTCAGAAAAGATGCATGATATTATTTCAATCTTCTTAAATTTATTGAGACTTGTTTTGTGGCCTAATATGTGATCAATCCTGGAGAATCTTCCATGGGTATTTGAAAAGAATGTATATCCTGTGGTTTTTAGATGGAATATTCTGTATCTATCTACTAAGTCCATCTGGTCTAATGTGTCCTTTAAGGTGAGTGTTTCCTTATTGATCTTCTGTTTGGATGATCTATCCATTGGTGTAAGTGGAGTGTTAAAATCCCCTACTATTATTGTGGTACTGTCTATTTCTCCTCTTATGTCTGTTAATAATTGCTTTATATATTTAGGTACTCCTATGTTGGGTGCATAGATATTTACAAGTGTTATATTTTCTTGTTGGATTGTTCCCTTTATCATTATGTAGTGCCCATCTTTGTCTCTTATTACAGTTTTTGATTTAAAGTCTATTTTGTTTGATATAAGTATTGCTACCCTTGCTTTTCTTTTCTTTGCCATTTGCATGGAATATCTTTTTCCATCCTTTCACTTTCAGTTTGTGAGTGTCTTTAGGTCTGAAGTGTGTCTCTTGTATGCAGCATATACATGGATCTTGTATTTTATCCAGTTGGCCACCCTATGGAATTTGATTAGAGCATTTAGTCCATTGACATTTAAAGTAGCTATTGATAAATATGTATTTATTGCCATTTTGTCATTTTTTCCTTTTGGGGGGTGTTTTAGTAGTTCTTCTCAGTTCCTTTCTTTTTCTCTTGCTCTCTTCACTTGTGGTTTGATGGCTATCTTTAGTAATATGTTTGATTTCTTTTGTCTTACTTTTTTTCCTGCTTGTTATAGGTTTCTGGTTTGTGGTTACCATGAGGATCCTATTTAATATACTATGCATATAACAGTCTATATTGAGTAGATAAACTCTTTAGCTTGACCTCTTTCTAAAAGCTCTACTTTTTCACTCCCCTCCTCCGACATTATATGTTTTTCACATCATATATAGTCTTTTGTTTAGTGTCTATCCATTTACCCTCTTATCATTGAAATAGGTAATTTTAGTACATTTGTCTTTTAACCTTCATATTATCTTCACAGGTAGTTGATCTGCTGCCTTTACTATACTTTTACCTTACAAGTGATTTTATTGCCTGTTTTTTCTTGTTGTTGTTTTGGGTTTTTTTGATAATTTTTTTTCTTTTATCTCTATTTGTGGTCATTGCTTTCCCACTTAAATAAGTCCCTTCAGCATTTCTTGTAGAACTGGTTTCTTGGTGGTAAACTCCTTTAATTTTTGCTTGTCTGGGAAGCTCTTTATCTCTCCTTCCATTCTGAATGACAGCCTTGATGGATAGAGTATTCTTGGTTGTAGGTTTTTTCCTTTTAGCACTTCAAATATGTCGTGCCATTCTCTTCTCACCTGTAGGGTCTTGACTGAGAAGTCCGCTGACAGCCTGATGGGCTTCGCTTTATATGTCACTTGTGGCCATTCTCTTGCTGCTTTTAGGATTCTCTCTGTCTTTAATTTTAGACATTTTGATTATAATATGTATTCGTGTGGGCCTCTTTGGGCTTCTCTTGTTTGGAGCTCTCTGTCCTTCCTGAACTTGAATGTCTGTTTCCTTCCTCAGGTGAGGAAAATATTCCTCTATTATTTTAACAAATAAATTTTCTGCCCCTTTGTCTCTCTCTTCTCCTTCTGGGACCCCTATAATCTGAGTGTCAGTGTGCTTGATATTGTCCCAGAGTTCCCTTACACTGTTCTCATTCTATCTAATTCTTTTTTCTCTTTTCTGATCTGCTTGGGTGGTTTCCTCTAATCTTTCCTCTAGCTCACTGATCCGTTCTTCTGTCTCCTCTACTGTGCTATTGTGTCCCTCTAGTGAATTTCTCATTTTGAGTATTGTATTTTTCATTTCTGTTTGGTTCTTTTTTATATATTCCAGTTCTTTGCTGATGTGCTCACTGTGTTCATCCATTCTTCTCCACATTATCTGTGAGCATGCTCATTATATTTTATTTGAATGCTTTGTCAAGGAGGTCACTAGTTTCTGTTTCACTTAGTTCTTTTTCTGGTGTTTTGTAGTGTTCCCTTGCTTGGAAAGTATTCCTTTGCCTCCTCATTATGGCTCTTTCTCTGTGCTGTTTTCTTTGACTAGGTGAGTCGGTTATGTCTCCTGATCTTGGAGAAGTGGCCTTATGTATGAGATGCCTTATGAGGCCCAGCAGTATGCTTCCTTCTCATCACCAGACCATAAGAACCAGGAGTGACCCCTTTGTGGGCTACTTGTGTTCTTCTGCTGTGGCAGGGTTGCTCCCACTGCAGGTACCCAGGGAGTCTGATCTTTCCTTCCCTGTCCAGCTGTTTGTAAATCCGGTTTGGGGGGGCCCTCAGCACTGTTGGCTACAAAGTCTATCAGCACACTCTTATTGCAATTATCCTCTTAATTGGGTTGGTACCCAGTGTAGCTGGTTGCTAGGCTCAGGGGCATACAGTTGTGATAGGCCTGAGGCCAACAAGGCTGTTGTCAGTTCTCTTAGGAGTGCAGCTGAGTGGGGCTAGGCCTTGGCATGGAGGCACTCAGTTGTTTCAGGCTTTGGAAGGTGGGGCTGATCTTTTTTATGGCTATTTGTGAAGCACAAGTCTTCTGCCGCTGATAAGCCTCACCCCCCCACTGGACCACATACACTGTCAACGCAGTCCTGGTCCATGCACACTTTTCAACCCTCTGGAGCGTACCCCAATGCCACACTGCAGAGGCCCCCACCTCTGCCCCAATGCCCACCACAGTTCACCTGGTCGTCACACAGGCCCTGCCCCACAGAGGCAGACACCCTTGCCTGCCTGTAGAGGATCAAGGCACTCAGTAAATGCAGGCTGAAAAGTAGACCGAGGGCTTGCTGCTAGGTGAGGCCAGTCCCTAGGGCGGGTTGCTTGCCCTGGCTGAACTGCATTAAATCTGTGCTCTAGTGGGTGTGGCAGACCCCTGGGCTAACAGCTCAAGGGATGCACCTCAATGGCCCCCACCAGTGTCCGTATCAGCACGCCTGGACCAGCTCAGAACAACGGCCCCCACCAATGTCTCAGTCTCTGGACAGCATCCTCCTCTCACCAAGATGCCCCCAGAGCCCACCAGGTGAGTCTTGTTTCAGTGAAGGACAGTCAGCCTTCTCTCTGGTGATTTTAGGTTGCTGCAATGAATGAGTTTCTGCTCGGGCCCTTTAACACATGGATCTTTTTGGCTTTTGGCCGATAGCTTTTCTGGGGTGTCCTCACTGCAGTTAATAGCCAGCAAAGCCAGACAGTAAGAGCCCCCTCTCAGCTGGGCTGAGTCCGAAGGATGGTTATAGCAGTATTGCCCCTGCTCACTCCTCCAGGGAGGCCTTGTACCTTAGGGTGGCTCCCGCCTGGCCAGCCGAGAAGCTCCGCTGCTCCCAAAGGTGGCTTTTTTCCTCTCCTGCCAGAGTTACTGCCTCTTCTGCTCTTGTCAGGACCGTCCCTTGTCTTGGGGGTTCTTTTTATCCAGTTTTCAGTTTTCAATCCATGGTGATTCTTCTCAAAATTGTTGTAACCTGGTTGTGTTTGTGGGAGGAGGTGAGTTCAACATCTGCTCACAGCGTCATCTTGATGAGATCTGTCAATTTGTTTCTAAATTAACAAATAAGATTCACTTTTTTGAAAGAATGAAAGCCTCATAGTAATATAGAAGGCAGCAGTAGTTATGAAAGTTGAAGAAATTAGAAATAATTTGAAGTTAATATCACTAAAGTTATCATGAGAGACATAGAATAGGCAAATGTTGATAATCACATGTTATTTTAGTTCAATTAATTCATAGTTGACTCAGACCATGACACAACATATATTGCCTCAGTTTATTTGGTCAGAGAAAAGTGAGATTATAATGAGGGAAAACAATAACTCCAAAGTACTTAACCCTCTTTATCTTAAAATGATTGATTGGTGATATTGCAAAAATCAGAGATTCATTAAAATATTGCTGGCAGGAAAAATCTCATAATACATATAAATAGATGAATAAATTTTGTCCAGAAGAAATATTTTGAATGTACAACAATGAAGTGTATTGAAGAATCTAAGTTGGGAGAGCTGTTACACATTCTGTATTTTAAATATTTGAAATATTCCCAGTGCCAATATGTTGTGAATTATTAATAAATGCAAACACTACTGCTATTTTTCTTATTACTTAGAAGGAATGTTGATGCAAAGAGAGATCTGTTGGTTGTTCACTTTGGAAATGGTGTATTTGATAACTCCATCATAATTATTAAGAACGCATAGTTGGGTGGAAAGAATTTCAAAACAGTGATGAGTTCTGTTGAGTGAAGAAAAAGGTTAAAATTGTAACACGTCTGTATCACTTCTGAACAGACAAAGTACACTTTCTCTTTGAACACCCAGAGAAGTATCATGATTCATTTTCACTTTAAAGCAGTATTTTAAAAACATAGTCCTCAAAGCAAATATCAGAACCACCTATTTTAGTGGCAAAACGTACACTATATGAGCCCAATTGCAGCAAATATGCAGTACATACACATGAGCGATATATGAGCCCAGTTTACATTACCAAATCTGAATCACTGGAGCTAAGATATGACTATTAGTGCTTTTAATCAGCCTATCTAAATCTGGTTTTATAAATTCTAACATTTGAGTCTTTTAGTTATCAAAGAAGATATATTAATAGATTCATACCCACATCACTTATTTACTTTGGGAATCTAAAGGTTAATTTCTGCCATGGAAATCTGGATCCCATAAATGTGATGTTCGTCTGGTTGCTGATGCCATTCACATGTTCAACATTCAAAAACAATTAAAAGACTTTCTCTCCAGCAAGACATCCAACACGTTCAATATGCATGTCATAACAGAAGATGATTATGATGTTAGTGATGAAAACATAAAGAAGTTCTTTGAAATATATAATCAGAGAGAGAGTGAAGGATGAAAATAATAATGATACGAAAGAAGTTAATAGAATGAAAAGCAAACGTAATAGAATTAGCAAAGTGAAATGTCAGTTTTCTGAAAATATTTAACTTTTTCAAAGCTCTGGTGAAAAGAAGAGGAAATGTAAATATAGCTGTACAGTTGACTTGGCTGGTAGGCAAAGCAGTAAGAACGTGTGGAGCAATCATCAGATTACATGTAAGAGGAGGAAGTATTAGAGGTGAGTCTGATATTAGAGCTGTTTTTCCCTTTTTAGGTGATTGCAACCCGAGTTTGTATAGCATTTGAGGTGAGGAGGCAGGCAGAACTGTAGGTAGGTTTATAGGGGTAGAGTTCAGCACCAGCCAAGGATGAGAGGGCCCAATAAAACTCTCAGGATTTTACTTGGGAACTCAAAAGGTATTCAAATGGCTAAATTGAACTGCTTACACAGGAATCATATCAGTCCCTCCCTGGAATCTTGTTAATTCACCCTCAGGGTACCTGCTACTATTAGCAAAAATAAGTCGTATCTGAAGTAGGATATCAAATAGAAAATTATATATCTGAACATCAAAATATCAACTGCCTAGGAATTAGTCCAGCAAAAGTTATGCAAGATCTTATAGAGAAAATAATAAAACATTATTAATGCTTAAATTACTAAATACATGTAAGAATATAACATGTTCATTAATTGTAAAAATCTGTTTTAAATATGTCAGCTATCCTCTTATTGATCTAAAAATCAGTGTAGTCACAATGAAAATGCTTAACAGATTCCTTTGCAGAAATTTACAAGCTGCTTCTAAAGTTATATAAATAAAAGTATATACAATGGGCCAAAAATAGTGAAGATAATCATGACAGAGAATGAGATGGAAGAACATTCATTACCATAAAATCAACACTCACCATAAAGCTACAGTAACTAAAACAATGTGATATTGTCACCAAAACAGGTAAATAGACCAATGGAACAAACAACAACCTGGAAACAAACCCCAAAGTTGGATGGACAGTATTTTGACAATCACTTCATTTGGTTCATGGTCAAAGTGAGTTTACAAGAAGATCAGAAGCATCTATAATCTGTGCCCCACATCTGAAGCACTTGTGAAAATCCAAAGAACACATATTCTTTTAGCTTCTAGGGGTTCAATCTGATTCACTTTTACAAAGATGCAATCAGAGCAGTGGAGAAATCCATAGTGGAGAATCCATAGTGGAGAATATCCATAAGGAAATAAATGAATGCATCTACCTTACACCATACATAAAAAATATCTACACAGCTGATTGTGGATTGAAAGGTGAAAGGCAAAATAAAGCTTAGAAGAGATAACACAGTTGATCTTATTGACTGTGGGGTGGGAAAAGATTTCTTCAAAGCTTAAAAAATGTACCAACTATAATGGACAAGCCTGACAAACTGGATCACATTCAAACAAGGATGACTTCTGCATAAGAATTCATCACTAAGATATTCAAAATTAAGTCCCAAAGTGGGATAAATTATTTTTCATACATATATCTAGCAAAGAGGTCATATCCAGATTATATAAAGAATAACAAATCAAGGAGATAAAAGCAGACAACCAAAGAAATATGGGAAATTACTTGAATAGTCACTCCACAAATTAAGTAACAAAAGGTCATTATTTTTTATCAGAAAAATGAAAATTAAATCCTCAATGAGATGCTCACTGTGAAATGGTTAAAATTATAAACATTAATATTGCAAAGTGTAGGTAAGAATGTGAAACAAATGGAATGCTCATAGACTACTGTTGGAATATAAATTTTACAAGCATTTTGGAAAACTGTTTTCCATTCTCTCAAAAAGATGAACATATACTTTGATCTAAAGATTACACTTCTTCCTATGTACCCAACACAAATGTATATATATGCACCAAGAATATTCATAGCAGTATTACATATAGTAATGGAAAAAATGGCAAAAAAGAACTAATGATATTTCCTAAAAGATAAAATTGTTTAGCACATTCACAAGTTGGAATACTACACCACAAAGAGAATGATTAACTACAGATAAATGCAAAACATGGATGAATTTCAAAAAACATAATTCTGAACAAAAACAGCAAAACGCAAAATTACCAAAATTTTTTAAATCACATAATCTTTGCATTATGATCAATTATTTTTGGATAGATAAGGTAAAGTGGTTTAGAGCTGTTCTTTTTCCCTTAATGATTTGACTTTTCATGGTCATATCAATTATGAGTTATTTCATCTAAGATACTGGAAGATCATCAACGTTTTTGCATATTATATGGCTTTTAGGAGGTTAATTTAAAATTATTTAAGCTTTTTATATATTTCATAATTTTTCAGGCTCCTGACTTCTAAGCTATGTCTCCTCATGTCTGAAGTAAGAAAGTTAAGGTAAATCTTGATTGTTAATTTAGAAGTAAATCGTTAAACAATTATGAAAAGGGACATATCCACATTTACATAAATCCATCACAAAGCAAAGAACATTAGAAGCTATATCACAGAAAATTGACTATTGGAATGATCCCATAGAGGATCATCTACCTATAAACACAAATTAGAACTCCCTCTTTTTTTCTAATTCACATACTATTAATATAGGCTTTGTCTTTTTCTCAGTCATCCCATTTCACGTAATTTATCAAAAAAACAAAAAGCAAACTTTGCTGAAGAGATTTAATGAAATAATATTAATTTCAACATTATGTAAAATATTTTTATATAATATAAAAATTTTAAAGAAGGGAGCTGTTATATAAGAACATTTAATTAATTGTATAATTTGAGAAAATTACACTTTTAATTTAAGATGAATTTTTAAAAGTTTGTAAATGAAAACATTCTCCATAAGTGCATGGGGAAAAATATAAATTGCTTTTCGGAAAGAGAGAGACATATTAAAACTTAATCATTTTTTAATAACAGAATGAGTACTAGAGATGAAACTAAAAAGTCACTCTGGCCACAAAACATTAGTTATGGTAGCTTTTGGTGTTCTCAGTCGTTATTGGGGAAATGTACTGGAGTCATATTTGTTATTCAAATGTGAGAAGTGAGAACACAGTTTGGAGTGCAGAAACATCGTGTTCTTATAAAAATAATTAGGAGTGTTGATAAAAATAAAGAATATAAGCAATCTATCAAAATTTAGCTATGATTATCTAAATTATGAAATTATGGATGTTTTCTTCTTTTTCTCTGTATTTTCCAAATTTTCTATGAGTGAATAAGAAACACAAAAGAATATATGCTGCTAAAATAAATATTAAACTTAATTCTACCCATCATACATCTTCTTTGGTTAAATTTTTAATCCTATATTTAATTCATGTTGTAATTTAACATCATCAACTATTCAACAATCATTTATTAAGAGCTAATAAAATAGATACAGTTATAGTCACTTGGGACTAATTATGAATAAAATATTCTTCGTTTATCAACTTGTACACCATGTCATGAAGAAAAGAACTGAATGCAAATCTCAAGTATGATGCTGGGCATGAAAAATGTTATAATGAAATTAATATGAAATGGAAGTCTTGATTTCTAATGGAGGAATAAAAAACATGTCTTCCAGAGAATGGGGTAGTAAACCAGACCTGGAAAAATAAGAACTCTTTATACGAGCAGAATGTAGGTAATACGGTACGTAGGCTGAGGTATCAGTATTTACTTTTTCATTAATACATGTATTCCAAAAAAATTTATTTAGGGTTGGCCCTGTGGTGTAGTGGTTAAGTTCAGTGTGCTCTGCTTTGGTGGCCTGGGGTTTACTGGTTCAGATCCCAAGCGTGGACATACACCACTCATCAGCCACACTGTGGCTGTGACCCACATACAAAATAGAGGAAGATTGACACAGATGTTAGCTAAGGGCAAATCTTCCTCAGCAAAAAAAAAAAAAAGATTTATTTACTACATACTAATTATGAGCCCAGTTACATGATCTCTGTGATGGAATAAAGGTGATGGGAATTCTTTTTGCTACTATTCCCATTGCTAAAGAAAAGTCTGATTGACCCTGACCTTATTTTCACCAATAGAATACATCTGAGGACAAAGCTGAGCCTTTAATAGATATGCAGCTCCTGTCTTCACTATTTACAATGTGCCCTTTTGCAACCTCACTATCCGGTGAGGAGTTAAGTCACATAAAAGTCATGGACAGGACAAAAACGAATGCTTACTATATGAGTCCATTCACATACATTTCAAAAACCAGTAAGACTAATCTATCACTTTAAAAATCGAGGATAATGGTTGCATTTGGAAGGAAGAAAGGCTGTGATAATGGAAGGGGTATTGGGGCTTCTGGAAGCTGTTAATCTTTTATTATTTCACCTGAGTCTTGCTTACATGGGTGAGTTTCTTTTGGCAAAATCACTGAGCTATACAGTCATAGTTGTAAACTTTTCTATATGTATCATATTCACTAAATGTTTGCAAACAATTACATTTGTTTCATATCCATGAAATTTTGGAAGCGTAAATCTCTTCAAAATAAATACATTGGTACTATAGTCATCTTCATACATGTAATTGTGAATACCAGGCTGAGTGCAAATTGAATTGGGGAAAAATAATTGCTTATTGCATTTATCTTGGGCAAAAAGAGAAAAGAATTAACATTGAGAGCCTGTGGTATACCAGGCATTTTACCTGAAACAGGAAGTATGTCATTTTATTTATTTTTCATAATGATTTCAGAAGTCCCTTCAAGCTGAAAAGTCATCTTATTGTGACATATTGTGTGCAAAGAACAGTATTTAATACTTTAGTGATTGAATAGTTGTGTGTTATACTAATGTCGAGGCTGAGCCCTAAGTGTGATGCTGAATTAAACTGAAAGCAAATGTCACTGTGTGGAGGAGGTGAAGGAAATGTGAGGCCAGTGTAGACTAGATTGTGCCTATGCGCAGTGAGGTCACGACACAGGTTTCTGGAGCTGACCTGGAGATAAAACTGAACCAACACCAAAATTCACAGTGAGGGTATCATTTGATAGTTAAGTAAGAAGATGCTACTGTATTTTTAAAATAACATAGTTTTCTGCCTTTTTTTTTTTTTAACTTCTGGGGATCCTTTCTTCTCCTGTTACTTTCCCCTTTTGTAACCACTTTTGGTCTTAGCCGTTATCAGAAACTCCACTCCATATTTTACTCTAGTCTTTTTCATAGCATATTATTTTGAATTCTCTTCTCATCCTACAGATTTACTTGTAGGATGCAACTTGATCTAGTCCCCACAAATAAAATATTACTTCAAAGTAATAGTTGTGTTACTACCAAGTAGATAAAGCAACAGTGAATTACTTCTATAGAAGAATAATTAAAATTTTCCAGACATGATTTCTGTTCAAGATAGCAGATTGAGCCAACATGCTAGCCTCTTTTACTTTACACAGAGTTTAGAAAACAGGGAAAATATTTTTCATGACCATTGTACAAAACTATTGGAAGATAAGAACGGATGCAATCACCAAACCAAGCATTTTTAGGGATTTTAATCACAGAGGAAGATGTTATCAAATTGACAGAAAAAACAGAATAGAGCAAATCCAAACCTGAAGATTGAATGTGAGTGGGCTGCTGCACAATGATGATCTTCTACATGAGACTCAGGGAAATTACAAATTTCCAGTCAACAGCCACAGGGATCAGCAGTTTGCCTTGGAAAATCATCATGAAATTAATGAAATGATTATCCTTGAAACATCTGGGTCTGTATGTCCCACAACTCCACTTGTTTGTGGGAATCTATTGCCTATGGTATTGGCCTCAGGAAAGAGATGCGTACACTGATCACTAAGTAAATTAGAGCAATTATTTGCAGCAAGTTTCTATTGTGGGTTTGGAAACTTCAGACAGGAACCGAGCCTGAGGTGAATTCAGACATTGCAATGAAGATTAACAAGACTTAAAAAAACAAAACAAAGTACTGTTTTCAGAACTCCTGCCCATGAAAAAAGAAATTCTGATGAATGGGTGAAGGCTTTCTGCATCTTTCCAATAAAGTATAAGTAAAGATTCCCAGGGTATCTTCGGAGTCCACAGTTCCAGATGCTCACTGAGATGAGGTGTTGCCCCACTACTATAAATAGAAGGTTAGATTAATGAAAATACCAGACACAAGAGTTTTCTCATCTAATGGAGACCAAAGGAAGTCAATATAAATAGGATAAAGGGAGGCTAAAGGCAACATATACAGGTCAGATGGTGGTACAAACTTCCAACCTCAAAATTCTCACCAGAGGATGCTCTGTTACAGATGATATTTTGAATGAAGTTTATGTCTGACCTTCAGGATATTCCACTATTCCCTTCCAGGAGCAGCATCATATATCTGAGACTGGACCCATTTTGTAAGTATGCTGCTCTTTTGATGTGTTGAAGGTCATTTCATGTGGTTCCAGTGCATTACAGAAATCTTGCTGAAGACAAGAGCTGTAATGATGGCAGGTGTGTTAAATTACACAGAGGAGTAAACAGAACATTGATTAGCCTCAGACTCTCTAGGAATCCATAGTTCATTCTATGTGTATTCCTGTTCTCAGTTCTGAGAAGCAGGGCATGATTAGTTCCCTTGACAGATATGGGGATCATGCTAACAGATCCTTAGCCCAGTGGGAGAACTTATCCCGTAGGCCTGCACAGCCAAGGGAAACATGCAAAATTAACCACACGACTGATTCAATCACTGGCTTGGAACATAGGATCAAGAAATAGCAAAAAAAAAAATTGAGGACATGAAACAGAAAATACAAATGAATGAACAGAAAAACTGACCTCAGAAGAAACAAATAATTCAGGAAAGAAACAAAGAAACAATTAAAACAATTTTCTACTCAGTGCTCTCAGATAGATTCTAAAGTGTTATATATCCTTATCAAAAGAATATTGATATGATGAAATTGGAATGGAGAGCATGAAAAAATTCTTGTAAATTAAAAGTATTGATGCCAATATATTTTTAAAGTAATGAAATGGGTCAAATAAGATAACTGATTTAAACAATGCTATTGAACACAGAGCAAAATAATCAAGAGCTAAAAATTTGAGCAATAAATCAGGCATAAAGCTAGAAAATGGAGTATTTTTCCATGAGCTGTCCAGAAGAAGAAAAAGAAAAGAAAGAATGATGGAATGATAATAATAATGATCTCATGACACTGAAGAAAGAGGCATACTAAGCTTTCAGTGAGAAAGTTCATGGCAGGCAGAGCATAAAAAATGAAAAATCTGGCAAAATTTCAAATTTACATGACTAAAAATAAAGAAATATAACCAGGACAGGAAAATGAGAATCTATCTTTAAATGAATGAGAATCAAGTAAAAAGCTCAGAAAGACACATATATTATAAATAGGTATTTATTCACATCAGAGGAGGCATTGCAGAAAGACGGACAGTTTGAATTTAAAATACAGTCTACCCATGTAGAAACAAACGCATTGGACCCCTGTGCAAAGTTCTATCATCAGGGCTCTCCAAATCCCCCAGTGTTCCTTTCCAAGCCTCTGGTGATTCTTGGTTTTGTTTACTTGTGTATTTATTATCATGCTTGATTGTTTGATATCGTAGTTAGAAAATCTGTCTTCATTCTCTGGAAACCAGAGCATAAAGAAAGAATTAACTTAATATCTGAAAGAAAATTAAAAATTATCAGGTAAAGTTACAGAAAGTTGGTAAAGAAACTGGAGTTTTTAAAAAAGACAGAGGATAAAGAGCAATCTCCAAACAGTAAAAGCGAAAATAATTACAAATTTAAAGAATGAGTAAATGATTGTATTTTAAGTTATAAAGCAAGCACTTCAAGGAAAATTGAGATGGAACAGATCGTCTAGTGACAGAGTAAGAAATAAGCTGCTTCTTGTAGAGCAGTGAGAAAGACAACTCTGCTTCTTTTTCCTAATGATGAATGCTCTTGAGATGCTTCAAATTCTTGAAAAAATGGGCATCCTCTATGTTATGCTGTGAGCTAACCACCATAGCAAATGAGTATTCTCCTAGAGATGGTGCTGACAGTGACGTTTCCTGACCATCTTACCTGCCTTCTTGATTAGTGTGTGCTGGACAGTGAATTTGTCAGATATAATAGCTGAAGTCATTGACAGGGGAGATTATTTTGGTGTCCCCATCTATTCAGCTTTTAGTATGCTTACATTTAAACATGTTATATAAGCTGTACTGCATTTAAGAAACGATTCATGTGTTTACTGAATATGTGTCTGAACTGCCATTTCTAGTAACATTTACCCTTGAGTACACAAAATTTCTAAATTAGTAATCAATTTGTTTGGTTAAATAAGGACTTATTCTAGCAGATTTAACTGACGAAGAAATAGGTCCTGTTCAGAGGATGATATATATTTATTTTAGTCAGTATCTCTGATCACAATATTCTTGTATCATGGTTAGATGAAAGCTATTCTAGCCATAGGGAATTTTCATTAATAGGTCAGTTCATGCATTTATTTACTTCAGTTGAAAAGTATGGCTGTGGTGTCTGATGAAAATGAACAATATCAAGTAGCAAAGAAAGGCCCCTGGGTTGGAATAAGGGAGTCCTTGGTTTCTAGTTTGGGTTCTTCTCCTATTTAGCTTTTCACAGTTCCTTTAAATTCTGTTCAAATTTCAGCATCCAATAATTCTTTGTATCTGTGGATTTTTAATAAATTTAAATACTGCTATTAAATGTTGCTAAATATCTTATAACTGTAGATCTTAAATTTGAATAATCAGTATTGAAAACTGAATTTTCCCTATGGAGAATTATCATAAAATCTTTTAAAAATATTTTATATATGTAGTTTTTATATACATGAAAAGTACTCTCTTCTTAATTTGGCAATGCCTTTATAGTCAGAGGTCACTCTAAGGATAATTGTGAAATAAGCATTGATAATAATCAAAAAGCTCTCCCTGACCGTATACCTTACTTTCATACTTTTCACACCTAGTTTCATGATGGTGTGATCTTGTGATACTCTATTATCACTGAATCAAAGTCTGTAGATAAAAAGAAGGAGTTTATGTCAGTCATATGCACCTTAATATGAATGAATTTGCTAATGCATTACTGCTCTAGGATTTATCCATCTAATTTTAGGGATGAGATGAGAAGCTTGATTCTGTTAAAGGAATTTTTAAGCAGTTATAATCAAGTCAGAGGTTTTGGTGGGGAGAAAGGTGAGGCTCAGAATCCATATTCTGAACTTGTGAATTTATGCCATTAAGAAATTTTTACTCTTTTTATTCATTCAGTGTTGACTATATGGTGCTTTATTCCACAGAGGGAGAACAAAAAAAAATTCACATAAAGGGGTAGTTGCTAAACTGAGTAGAGTCCTATTCTTAAACTAGTAAAGCAAATGAACTGTTGTTGCAGAAACAAGCAGGTATTGAGGAAACCCCTTCTCTCAGGGGTCATGCACTCTTAGTTAACTGGAGAAAATAATATACGTCATGCAGAATACCTTTCTCTGAGTTAGCAAGGCATTATAGTACCTGGCTGGAAAATAATGCCTTCTTAGAGCACAGAGGATATTCAGAATATAAACAATTTGTATATACTTTTTTAAAAGAGAATATACTGTATAGGGTTAGAATTATGGAATGAAAGCCTTGTTATGGATTTTCTAATCTGTTTGTGATTCTCTCTTCTGTTATATAACCAAAGGTATTCTCACATAATTTTCTTTCCATAAATCCATCTTCTGAAAGGTTTTGAAACATATTTTCTGGAAAAAGTCTGTGCAAGTGAAAATACTCATATTTATAGTTTATTCAGATATTTTGAATTTGAACTGATTTTTGTAAGACAACAAATGTTACAAGAGTTGAAATATTTCCAGCACAAAGAAAAAAATGTGTTTTCCATGAGAATATTTGCATATCCCTAGTAGTCTAGAGCTGGGGTATGATAGGTAACATGAGAGTGGAGGAGTGGAGGAGTGGAGAGCATAGAGAGTTTACAACATGGGACCTCAATGGTTAGGTGTCAGAATGGGAACTCTCTCCATTTCCCCGTAAGACAACTACAGTAGAAATCAAACTCTCCATTTCTTCAACTTTATATGCAATCTATATATAATCCCTTATATGCATGTTACATTCCTAAATTGAGAAAAAATGGTAAAGAGTCATGTATATTATACTAAAATAATATTGATATTTATGTTATTACTTATATTATTTTTTATATATATTTTTATTAAGATTATGATAGTTAACAACCTTGTGAAATTTCAGTTGTACATTATTGTTAGTCATGTTGTAGGTACACCACTTCACCCTTTGTGCCCTCCCCCCACCCCCACTTTCCCCTGGTAACCACCAATCAGTTCTCTTTGTCTATATGTTAACTTCCACCTATGAGTGGGGTCATACAGAATTCGTCTTTCTCTCTCTGGCTTATTTAACTTAACATAATACCCTCGAGGTCCATCTATGTTGTTGTGAATGGGACGATTTTGTCCTTTTTTATGGCTGAGTAGTATTCCATTGTATATATATACGATATCTTCTTTATCCAATCATCAGTTGCTGGGCACTTAGGTTGGTTCCATGTCTTGGCTATTGTAAATAATACTGTGATGAACATAGGGGTGCATGGGACTTTTGGAATCACTTATTTCAGGTTCTTAGGATAGATACCCAGTAGTGGGATGGTTGGGTCATAAAGTATATCTATTTTTAACTTTTTGAGATATCTCCATACTGTTTTCCATAGTGGCTGCACCAGTTTGCATTCCCACCAACAGTGTATGAGAGTTCCTTTTTCTCCACAATCTCTCCAACATTTGTCACTGTTGGTTTTGGATATTTTTGCCATTCTAACAGGTGTAAGGTGATATCTTAATGTAGTTTTGATTTGCTATTCCCTGATGATTAGTGATGATGAGCATCTTTTCATGTGTCTATTGGCCATCCTTATATCTTCTTTGGAGAAATGTCTGTTCATGTCCCCAGCCCATTTTTTGATCAGGTTGTTTGATTTTTTGTTGTTGAGCTATGTGAGTTCTTTATATATTATGGAGATTAACCCTTTGTCAGATAAATAACTTGTAAATATGTTTTCCCAATTAGTGGGCTTTTTTGTGTTTCAATTCTGTTTTCCCTTGCCTTGAAGAAGCTCTTTAGTCTGATGAAGTCACATTGTTTATTCTTTCTATTATTTCCCTTATCTGAGGGGTTATGGTCTCCGAAAAGATTATTTTGAAACTGAAGTCAAAGAGCGTACTGCCTATACTCTCTTCTAGGAGACTTATTGTTTCAGTCCTAATCTTTAGGTCTTTGATCCATTTTGAGTTTATTTTTGTGAATGGTGAAAAAGAATGGTCAATTTCCATTCTTTTACATGTGGCTGTCCAGTTTTCCCAGCACCATTTGTTGAAGAGATTTTCTTTTCTCCATTGTAGGCCCTCAGCTCCTTTGTCGAAGATTAGCTGTCCATAGATGTGTGGTTTTATTTCTGGGCTTTCAATTCTGTTCCATTGTTCTGTGCACCTGTTTTTGTACCAGTACCATGCTGTTTTGATAACTGTATCTTTGTAGTATGCTTTGAAGTCATGGATTGTGATGCCTCAGGCTTTGTTCCTCTTTCTCAGGATTGCTTTAGCAATTTGGGCTCTTTTGTTGCCCCATATGAATTTTAGGATTCCTTGTTCAATTTCTGTAAAGAATGTCCTTGGAATTCTGATTGGGATAGCGTTGAATGTGTAGATTGCTTTAGGTAGTATGGACATTTTAACTATCTTTATTCTTCCAATCCACGTGCATGGAATGTCTTTCCATCTCTTCATGTCATCATCAATTTCTTTCAAGAAAGTCTTGTAGTTTTTGTTGTAAAGATCTTTCACTTCCTTGGTTAAATTTATCCCAAGGTATTTTATTCTTTTTGTTGTGATTGTGAATGGGATTGAGTTCTTAAGTTCTTTTTCTGTTAGTACATTTTTAGCATATAGACATGCTACTGATTTATGTATGTTGATTTTATATCCTGCAACTTTGCTGTAGCTTTTGATTCTTTCTAATAGTTTTCCTATGGATTCTTTGGGGTTTTCTATATATAAGTTCATGTTGTCTGCAAACAGCGAGAGTTTTACTTCTTCATTGCCTCTTTGCATTCCTTTTATTTCTTTTGCCTGCTGAATTGCTCTGGCCAACACCTCCAGTACTATGTTGAATAAGAGTGGTGAAAGTGGGCACCCTTGTCTTGTTCCTGTTCTTAGAGGGATGGCTTTCAGTTTGTGTCTGTTGAGTATGATGTTGGCTGTGGTTTGTCATATATGGCCTTTATTATGTTGAGGTACTTTCCTTCTATACCCATTTTATTGAGTGTTTGGATGTTGGATCTTGTCAAATGCTTTCCCTGCATCTATTGAGATGATCATGTGGTTTTTGTTTCTCATTTTGTTAATGTAGGGTACAACGTTGATTGACTTGTGCATGTTGAACCATCCCTGTGTCCCTGGTATAAATCCCACTTGATCACGGTGTATCATCTTTTTGATGTATTGCTGTATTCGGTTTGCCAGAATTTTGTAGAGGATTTTTGCATCTATGTTCATCAGTGATATTGGCCTGTAGTTTTCCTTCTTTGTGTTGTCCGTGTCAGGTTTGGGGATCAGGGTGATGTTGGCTTCATAGAATGTGTTAGGGAGTATTCCATCTTCCTCAATTTTCTGGAATAGTTTGAGAAGGATAGGTATTAAATCTTCTTTGAATGTTTATTAGAATTCTCGAGAGAAGCCGTCTGGTCCTGGACTTTTATTTTTGGGGAGGTTTTTGATTACTGTTTCTATTTCTTTACTTATGATTGGTCTATTCAGATTCTCTATTTCTTCCTGATTCAGTTTGGGGAGGTTGCAAGAGTCTAGGAATCTATTCATTTCTTTTAGGTTGTTCAATTTGTTGGCATATAGTTTTTCATAGTATTCTCTTATGATCCCTTGTATTTCTTTGGTATCCATTGTGACTTCTCCTCTCTCGTTTCTAATTTTATTTATTTGAGACTTCTCTCTTTTTTTCTTAGTGAGTCTGGCTAAGGGTTTGTCGATTTTGTTAATTTTTTCGAAGAACCAACTCATTGTTTCATTTATCCTTTCTACTGTCTTTTTTGTTTCAATATTGTTTATTTCTGCTCTAATTTTTATTATTTCCCTCCTTCTACTGACTTTGGGCTTTGTTTGTTCTTCTTTTTCTAATTCTGTTATGTGTCGTTTGAGGTTGCTTATGTGAGATTGCTCTTGTTTTTTGAGGTGAGCCTGTATTGCAATGAATTTCCCTCCTAGGACTGCTTTTGCTGCATCCCAAATGAGTTGGTATGGTGTGTTTTTATTTTCATTTGTCTCCAGATAATATTTGATTTCTTCTTTAATTTCTTCAATAATCCATTGTTTGTTCAGTAGCAAGTTGTTTAGTCTCCACATTTTTGCCCCTTTCCCAGCTTCATTCTTGTAGTTGATTTCTAGTTTCATAGCATTATGATCAGAAAAGATGATCAATATTATTTCAACCCTCTTGAATTTATTGGTGCTTGCTTTGTTTCCCAAGATATGGTCTAGCCTTGAGAATGTTCCATGCGCACTTGAGAAGAATGTGTAACCTGCTGTTTTTGGATGAAGTGTTCTGTATATATCTATTAAGTCCATCTGGTCTAATTTTTCATTTAATTCTATAATTTCCTTAATGATTTTCTGCCTGGATGATCTATCCATTGGTGTTAATGGGGTGTTGAGGTCCCCTACTATTATTGTACTGTTGTTGATGTCTCCTTTTAGTTTTGTTAAGAGTTGCTTTAGAAATTTTGGTGCTCCTGTGTTGGGTGTGTATACATTTATAATGTTATGTCATCTTGGTGGAGTGTCCCTTTTATCATTATATACTGCCCCTCTTTGTGTTTCTTTATCTGTTTTGCTTTGAAGTCTACTTTGTCTGATATAAGTATGGTGACGCCTGCTTTCTTTTGTTAATTATTAGCTTAGAGTATTGTCTTCCATCCCTTCACTCTGAGTCTGTGTTTGTCTTCGGGGCTGAGGTGTGTTTCCTGGAGGCAGCATATTGTTGGATCTTGTTCTTTTATCCATCCTGCCACTCTGTGTCTTTTCATTGGAGAGTTCAATCCATTTACATTTAAAGTGATTATTGAAATGTGGGGGCCTACTGCTACCATTTTATCACTTGTTTTCCGGTTCTCTTGCATTTCCTTTGTTTCTCATCCCATGATTTTTGAATTAATAATTCAGTTATGTAAATTTCTGTATTGGCTTTCTTCTTATTTGTAATTTGTGTCTTTATTTTTGTTATTTGTTTAGTGGTTACCAGGTGGTTTGTATAAAATATCTCATAGATGAGATAGTCTATTTTCTGATAGCCTCTTATTTCCTTAAATTAAAACATTCCATCCCTTTTCTCTTCCCCTTCTAGGTTGTTATTTTCAGATTTTTTTTTCTCTTCCTTCTTGTGTTGCGAGTTTCTGGTCAAAATGACAGGATTATATTTATTCTTGGTGTTTCCCTTCCTTTTATCTTTAATATTTTATTTAACTTTTGCTAACCTGTTCTGATGGAGAGCTGCTACTTTCTGTTTTTGTCCTTCTACTTATCACCTTTGCTCTTGGTTTTGTAACCCCTTTCCTTTTTTTGATTTTTCAGGTATGATGGTCTTCCTGAGAATTTCTTGAAGAGAAGGTCTTGTGGCATTGAACTCCCTTAACTTTTGTTTATCTGAGAAAGTTTTTATTTCTCCAACGTATTTGAAGGATATTTTCACTGGGTAGAGTAATCTTGGCTGCAGGTTTTTGTCCTTCAGAGTTATGAATATATCATTCCACTCTCTTCTAGCCTGTAAGGTATCTGCTGAGGAATCTGCTAATCACCTTATGGGGGTTCCTTTGTAGGTTATTTTCTTCTGCCTGGCTGCTATTAGTATTTTCTCTTTGTCGTTGACATTTGCTAGCTTCACTACTATATGCCTTGGGGTTGGTTTTCTTGAATTGATAAAGTTTGGAGATCTATTGGCTTCTGTCACATGAAGTTCCATCTCTCTCCCCAGGTTTGGAAAGTTCTCAGCCATTATTTCTTTAAACAGGCTTTCTGCCCCCTTCTCCTTCTCTTCTCCCTCTGGTATACCTATAATCCTTATGTTACATCTCCTAATTGAGTCAGATAATTCTCGGAGTTTCTTCATTTCTTTTTAGTCTTAGTTCTCTCTCCTCCTCTGTCTGCAGCATTTCTATATTCCCATCCTCCAAATTGCTAATTCTCTCCTCCATTTTATCGACCCTACTGTTCAGAGAGTCAAGATTTTTCTTAATCTCCTCCATTGTGTTCTTCATCTCCAGTATTTCTGATTGGTTCTTCTTTATAGTATCAAGCTCTTTTGTGACATAGCTCCTGAACTCGTTGAGTTGTCTATCTGTATTCTCTTTTAATTTGCTGAGTTTTTAAATAATGGCTGTTCTAATTCATCATCATTTAGGTTATAGATTTCATTGTCTTTGGGATTGCTTTCTGGGTACTTGTCATTTTCCTTCTGTTCTGGAGATTTAATGTTTTTTCATACTGCTGGATGGAGTGGATTTGTGCCTCTGCATAGAGATAGAGTTTAGTTATTACTTCCACTTGTTTCAACTTGTGTGTGGGGAGGAGCAGCTGTTTAGACTGCACTGACCAGGAACTCTGTCAGCTATTGCTGACTGGACCTGGGCCCCTCCTGATATTCACAGTTGTCCTGTGGGGTCCCTCATCAGCTGTGGGGGCAATTGCAAGGGGGCCTCAGGCTGCAGACGCCTACTGTTGCAGACCACTTAGACACGTTCCCTCCTTGGGGTCTGCAGCTGTGTTATGGGCTTTCCCAGTGGCTGGGAGCAGGATCACCTATAATCGTAGCTCAATCACTGTCACAGCCCACAAGATCTCACTTGTCCACTATAGGTCCCAGCAGAGCTATGGGTATCTTCTGCAGTCTGTGGTTAGCTCACCTAGCTGTGCTACTTTTGCCCCAGGTTCTTCCAGCCTTGTGATTGCCAATCGGGGCCTCTCCACTAGTACTGTGCAGAGGCTTTCACTGAGGCTGCTGTGGGACTGTAGAGTTTCCCCCTGGTCCACGGATCCGGGCTGCTGGTGCTCCACCCAGCCCTGGAACACACCCACAGTATCTCTGGGTGCCTCTTTCCCCCTCTGGGGCACAGCCAGAGTCTGTGAGTCCAGCGGTGGCTGGTGGGCTGCTGCCCTGCCCAGGATCCTCCTCTTTGGGAGCTTCCAGGCATTCTGAATGCTGGGTGGGGCCTCTCCGCTAACAGTGAGTAGAGTCTTTCCCTGCCACCAGTGTGGGACACTGAAGTTTCCCCCTGGGCCATGGAGCCAGGCCGCTGGAGCTCCACCCAGCCCCCCAACCACGCCCATGGGATCTCTGCGTGCCTCTTGCCCCCTCTGGCTCACAGCTGGAGTCTGTGAGTCCAGCGGCAGCTGGTGGGCTGCTGCCCTGCCCAGGATCCTCCTCTTCAGGAGCCTCCTGGCTTTCTGAATGCTGGGAAGGGCCTCTCTGCTAATGGTGAGTAGAGGTTTTCCCTGCCACTGGTGCAGGACCCTGGAGTTCCCCCAGGCTTAGGTGTAATTGCGGGGGGCTTAGGTAGGGCTGTAGTCACCTGTTTCTATCATCACTCTGCCAGTGCTCACACACTCCCACCCTTGGTGTGTGGCGATGATATGGGGGAGTCCACTGGAAGAAAGCCACTTACAGGTACTAGGCTGTCTGGGGGTTGGGGGTCAGAGAGTTTTCATCTTTCTCCACCTCCTCCTGGGGGGAAGTCCGTCCACCTTCCTATGTATAGCAGCACTGGTCTCTCAGGCATCCTGAGATGCTATATGGATATCCTTTGTTAAGCTATGAATGTCCAATTAGTTGTAGATTTGAAGGGGGAGAGACTAAGAAGACTACTCACTCCACCATCTTGGTGACGTCCTATAGATATGCTATTTTAATAACCATTCCTATTAACCTATTTGGGAATTTTTATATTGTCTTGAACTATATTAATAACATCCTAGAGTTTAGAGAACCAAATCAGGAGAACACTGATTAAGTTACAAAAAGATGGAATGCCCAAATGAAAGTTGTATTAGTTATAACAAAAAGAAAAAGAAGCTGCATTAGTGGTCAGGAGAATTACAGAGTTGCACTAGAGCATGCATCCTCATTTGCCAGGTCAGAATCTTTCTTTATACCATGATGCTCCATGAAGACCTGATAGTAGTAATGGAATCCTTTCAGTTTAGTCCAAATAAGTGTTATACATCCTTCGGTCTCCCAACCCCTGAGTTTTTGTTCCACTGTAATACTCTGGAGTAGGTAATGGTTGAGAATTAGGAAGATGGAGACCCTTAACCTGTTCATTCTAGTTATTTTGAACTTTGTTTTGAGGAAGACTAGTCCTGAGCTAACATCTGCCACCAATCCTCCTCTTTTTTTTGTTTATTTTTGCTGAGGAAGGCTGGCCCTGAGTTAACATCTGTGCCCATTTTCCTCCACTTTATATGTGGGATGCCTGCCACAGCATGGTTTGATAAGCAGTGCATAGGTTGACACTCAGGATCTGAACTGGCAAACCCCGGGCCACCGAAGCAGAACATGAGAATTTAACTGCTGCGCCACCGGGATGGCCCCTAGTTATTTAAAAGTTGAAGTGGATATAGAATTAGATGTTTATGTGTATTTTTTCTCTTCTTTCAACACTAAATATTTCACTTTCTTCTCGCTTTTTTAGTTTCTGATGAGAAGTCCACTATAATTTTCATCTTTTTCCTCTATAGATAAGATGTCTTTTTTTGACTCCGGTTTCTTTTTAAGATTTTTCTCTGTCTTTATTTTCCTGCAATTTAAATATGATATGTCTAGGTATGTGTGTATGTGTTGGTTTCTTGGAATTTATTCTGCTTGGTGTTCTCTGGGCTTCCTGGATCTGTGATTTGGTGTCTGCACTAATTCTGGAAAGTTCTTGGACATTATTACTTTCAAATATTTCTTCTGTTCTGTTCTTGCTACTTCTGATATTTCAGTTGCATGTATGATAGACCATTTGAAATTGTCCAAAGGTTATTGACTGTTCTGTGGTTTTTGTTTTCATTCTTTCATTACTTTGCATTTCAGTTTGGGAAGTTTCTATTAACATATCAAGTTCAATGATTTTCTTTTCTTCAGCCATTTCCATTCTACTGATAGGTCTATCAAAAGCATCTCGATGTTGTTGATTCTTTTCTTATGTTCCATCTCTCCGCTTATATTATGCATGTTTTTGCAGATTGTCTCCTACCTAAGATCCGAACCAGCAAACCCTGGACCAGGAAGCAGAGTGTATGAACTTAACCGCTATGCCACTGGGCTGACCCCTCTTAATATCAATGTTTAATAATTTCATTAAACTGTAAAATCTTTTGAAAAGACTCATGGTGCACATGGCATAAAGAAGAAAGTCTGTGTTAAGGTATTAGTCTGTGAATAAAGGTGCATATGTACACGTCTGGATGTCAAGCTATCATGCTACAGTGTACCAAGAAGGCAGTGGCAACATACTGCTCAAGCAGGAACCTCCAGGCAGAAGGGCAGTGAGGGCTTGAATATCCAATCTCTAGCATCTCACCGAGAGGCCTGTTTGGGCCAGGATGAAGCTGGATGCTCTTTGCTCTAATAGAGGGCACTGACATTCTGTTATTTTTCTTTTTGATGGTGTGGATGTCATAGTCACCTTGCACAAGCAGAATGCTTTGTGAGGGCCAATCTGAACCATGTACATCAATTGCTGGTAAAGCCAGCAGCCCAACATGTAAAATCCCTAGGGCCCATGGGGAAGCCGCAACCCCTTGGGCTCTGGGGAGGAAGTCTACAAGAGGTTCCTTTCAAGCAGACTCCCTCCCAGTGGGGTGAAGGTGATCTCATTTCTAGCTGTCAGACAAACAAACCAGAGCCAGTCATTGATGGACTCAAGGCAGAATTCTGACTGCTTCCTTTTCTCTCATGCCTGCCATGTTTCTCCTCATGAATCTTGGAGGCAAATAAGTTTTCACTCTCCCAGCCTCCCCTGCTGCTGGTTACTCAGCCCTCAGAACCATTTGTCAGGACTTTGCATTGGAGCTAGTGACACCTGGACAGGAAGAGGCCAGAACTGTCTCCCTTATGGTGGTTGGTGGGGGCTTTCAGGGAGAATGAGCCTCCTGGGACATCAGTGGCAGCTGAACTAGGGAAAGAGCACCCTTGGTGTGGTGTCTTGTCCTTATTGGCTATGGCAGTGGTGCTCTCCATGGGTCATTTAGTGACCTAACTTGGGGCACTAATTCTGGTTAAGTAGCCTGCAACCTGGTTCTCATGGTGAATTTTTACAATAGTTGGTAGAATTATAAAATGTTGAAAGCAATTGCACATGGAACCAATAATGAAAAAGATGTTTCTGAGCTAGTACATTTATGGCAAGGATGGAGGAGAATCATGCTCTACAGACTCCTAATCACTTAGATTTCATTTATACCTACATACTCTTTTTTTAATAATAACTACATTTTTTCTCTCCACTTTTTGTCAGCATTTTACTCATCTTTCAGTGTTTGGTTGCTTTCAGCATGAGTCAGAAAGAACTCCTGAAGCACTGCAACACCTTGGAAATAATATAATTAATATAATTATCATTTAACAAATAGAACATTTTGTGCCAAATATATCTCAAGATGGCTATATTTTGTCCCTGATAAACAAAGTAATAGAATGAAATGAAGATGAATAGCATGGCAGATTATATATATATAATCTACTAAAATGTCCCATCTCCTAATTCATCACCAGCAAAACAGAATGTCAACATTTGAGCCTATTTAAAAATAGGCATTTATCTTACACATTTTTATTTATTTATTTATTTATTTATTTATTTTTCCTTTTTCTCCCCAAAGCCCCCCGGTACATAGTTGTATATTCTTCGTTGTGGGTCCTTCCAGCCGTGGCACGTGGAACGCCGCCCCAGCGTGGTTTGATGAGCAGTGCCATGTCCGTGCCCAGGATCCGAACCAACGAAACACTGGGCCGCCTGCAGCAGAGCGTGCTAACTTAACCACTCGGCCACGGGGCCAGCCCCTATCTTACACATTTTTATAACAGCAAAGATATTGCAGTTAAAAAACGATTCAACTTATTATAAAAAAAAGACATTGCACGAATCTTAGATTAAAATTAAGGTTGACCTGATGAAATCAAATTCTTTTACACAAGACTGAGACAAAGCCTAGCTATTCAAATTAATTTACATTTGCAAAAATAGCAAATAGTCTTTAAAAAAGTTATCAGAGAAACTCCTGCTAAAGACAGAAAGTAAGATGACACTATATCCTTCCTACATGTTATTACCTTATTCGAGTTAACCCGCAAACCTCCCTGTGACACAGGCGCTACATTTTTGAGTGTTTTAGAGGTCGCCTAACCCCTGAGCACTTTTCTCACAGCCATTGTAGGAAACAGAGAGCACAGTTAGGGAGAGGGACATCACTGCATAATACGTGAAGAGAGAGATGCAGGGAGGGGTGTTTGTCAGCAAGAAAATCTTGCACTAGTAGTTGGTGAGAGGAAAGAACAGGTAGCTAATTCCATGCTGACTCCGTATTGTATGTTGTTATGGTTCAGCGTCAGCGTAGGTAAGGGCCAGTTCTGTTTGTGGGATCCAACTACTCTGCAGCGATGTCTGCCAGACCCCTCAGTGGATGAAATCGTGTGTACAAACTAGCTCTTCACCTAAGGAAATGAACAGAGCTGTGAGAAATCCACAGGTCTGGGGAAATCCAATGTCTGGCTGGATATCTATTCCATGTAAATATAGTGAGAGGAAAATGACCTTGAGATGTATGAAACCAAATTTACTGCAGAATAGGCAAAGGAAGAATTCTCTCATTATTGAAAAATACATCTGTGAAAATAATTTCATCCTAGGCATCATAAAATAATTTCAGCAAGCTATTTGACTTCCTTAATAGAATAGAAGAAGGCATAACCCCTTGGAATAAGACCAAAAAACTGTAAGGAGAGAATAACTTAAGATGAAAAGAGAGTATAGTGCAATGAATGAAAATCATATGAGAGGCAAAGACTGAAAGCTCATGTTAATGGGGAACAGGTGAGAAAAGAATGGCTACTCAGAAGCAGAAACATCAAAGAACAAGATAAAAATCCTCGATGGAGGTGGCATATAGAGAGAATTGATTCAAAAAATGATAACACTGGAATAGGTTAAAAAGTTGAAAATTTCTCTAAGAAAGCAGAGGAAAATTAGAACAATTTAAAATGGTGAGAGAAAAGACGACATACAGACACTGAGGCCAGAGAACAGACATTTAAATTAAAAAATTAGTTTATGGAGATAAAATCTCAATAATTGCAATGAAAACAATTAAAGAAGAATGAAATTGAATATAACCTATAGAATAGTAGGGAAAAAAACATGAGTTATGTTCTAAAACAATCCAAATTATATTTTAATTTTCTATTTTTACTTATAGCATTTTTAAAATTGTTTTAACGTTTTATTTAAATTTTATTGTATTTTCAAATTTGTATGGCATTAGAGAAAACTCAACTGGAAAAGTTCTTCCTACAAACCTAAATTTTAAAAATTTTATAAAATTTTTTTTTTTTATTTAACAAGAGATAGATGCTGAGGTGGTGATTTGTGCTAGTCTCGCTTCACTCCCAGTGGAACCGTTGATGTTAGGCTTATGTGACTGGCCCTGGCTAATGAGTTGGGAGATGGAACCTGAAAGAGACAGAGTCCGCAACCACATCCCGGATTTCCTGCTTGAGAGATCATGGAAACAAGTGTCTGCGAGGGGAAGGCGTGCTGTGGACCCTCATGCAAGGGAACATGAGAGAGGATAAAGTGTCTTTGTGTTCAGACATTAAGATTCATGCCTGTTTCTCGCCACAACATAACTTAGCCTGGCTAATGTTCACGCTTCGTGCAGAAAACATGAAAAAAAGACAAACGCCCCCAAGGGAAAATCTCTAATCCCATCTCCCAACAGTAAGCTTCATAAATATTTTGGTGTATTTCTTTGCTTATCTTCATTTGCATACTCATATCTATGAATTAAATCCAATAACTGTCTTTTTATTTGTTAACATGATATTATTATCTGTCTAGCATCCCATCACATAGGTGTAAGACTTTGGTTAAACAAACACTTTTTGTTGGCTGTTTTGAATTTTTTCAGTATTTTACCAGGAGGTCAGTACTATTGCCATGTAAAGTTCTCTGAGGGTGCGTAGTGGATTCGGTTCCAGAGAGGGAAAGTGCTGCTACACTTTGCCACCCTTGCTCCATGGTTGCCTTCTTGGGGCTGACAACTGCCTGAATTCTGGTGATGACTTTTCTCTAGGTTTGGCTTTAATGGCTAAGCCTGATGTCTTGTTGTGGAGGTCACTTTTTGCCTACCACTAATGCCCGCCTCGCCATCCCCTAAGGCAAGTCTCAGCCTCCTTTAGTGCAATAAATAATAACTTTTATTTCTTTTCCATCCCACACCAAATACAAGAGTAGCTTATGATTGCTGCTCAGAATCTCTGCCTACATTGCTCCTCCAAATTATTGCAGGGACATGTGACAAAGTGCCAATATCTCTTTCCCTAGAGCCTCAAATGGGCTGCCATCTAAATGCCTCTCTGATTTTGTATTTCTCTTCAAGACAACCCTGAGAGGGAGCTTGTCTTTGACATCGCCTTGCTTGCTTACTCATCCTCCATTCACCTCACTGTTTCTCTTCCTGTCTCTGTCATAGTCTCCTGGGTGCTGTCCAGGACTACCACTTCTCCTTCCCTTTTCCCTAAGACCATTTCAGCAGATGGGATGCACACACAGAGGAAGTGCCTTACTGATAAAATAAGTCAGGAGAATATTTTATTCATTGCACATGAAATGATTATGCAAATAAATAATTACAAGTTTTGAAATATTTCTAAAGTCTCCTATGCTTTTCTTGAACTTTCTCTTCAGTGAATTCCAGGTGCCCATACTAGTTTCTTCATCTCTCTCTCTGTTTATTGTTAGCCCACTCCTGCTTATGTGTAATGCAGATTCCCATCTCTCCTCTTGGGTGGTGCTAGGAAAGACCCATCCCCATTCCCCACGCACAAATTAAGTATTTTATAGCCCAACCCTCTAGAGACAGAATGTGAGTGGATAAACCAGTCAAAAATGTGGCAAGAGATGTACTCTGATCTTACCTGTTTTTGGTTTATTTCTTTCTATTCCGATCTCCCTGGTAAGAACTAGAAGCTGCTGCTTATCCTAAGAGAGGAATTTCTCAACATCCCTTTTAGGTCTCATTAAGGTCGGAAGGCAAAATCAAAACTGAAAAATAGGTGAATAGAGTCTTCTTGCCCTAAAAGGTAATTAGTGAAGTGACACTAAGTAACACACAATTCAACAGCTTTGAGCTTTACGCTGGATATCTCATCTTTGGAATTTTCTTGGAATACTTCTTATTATTTTTCAAGGAAACATTAGGTCACTGTGTTTGTCCCCTACTTGTAGGAATCAGGTGGCAAAATTACTTAAGTTAATGGCACGATTTAAGCTTAAAAATAGGGATGAACTAAGAGTGGCCACATAACTTCACAATGACTGCTGCGATTGACTTTTAAAGACACCCCCGCCACCCCATGTCAGCCCCAAGGGATGAACAAGTCCATCCCAGCTCCAAGCTTGTCGGATCCTTGTCCTCTTCCTTGTGGTCTTCAGTAAATGAAGTACTTCAAGTTAGTTTTCTCATAAAATTTTTAAATATAAAGTGACCTCAGTTTTCAACTTACTAATTTCTGGACATTTACCTAGGATATCTGTGCATGAGTGCCTATTTATATGATTCTTTCTTTTCAAATATTGATAATGAAATCAAGAGATTTGAGTGGGGGTAGTCTGAATGATGATGATTAGCATTATCTTTTTAAATGTGTCTTGAGATTATTTCCAAATATGCTTTAAAAACACTAAACTATAGCCAAAGACTTAAAAAAAGTTATAGTCATTGGAATTTTATTCTTCCTGTGGTTGATGAAATGAGGTTGATGGGAGAAAGAACAATATTGTCTGGAGACCTAAGAATACCTACAGGATAGATTTAGCTATATAAATATATATGGAGAGAGCTATAAATATATATGTAACAATAGTCATATATATATGACTAAACCCTATAATTAACTTGGGTTTTGTTTTCAAACTCTGGGGCAGACCCATAGTAAACTAGGTTCACCACATGGAGACTCATTTTTTGAAGTGATATTGGTTTTGCAGAGGAAGCTAGACAAATATCTCCTTTGACTCTTTCCTCAACAATCAAACTGTATTTCGTGGTTTACCACCCAAATGTTCCAACACACCACCATGGCAATCCCCAGAATTTGTCACCCAGTTCTGGTGTGAAATGGGTCCGAGTGCTTCCCACAGACTTCAGAAAGAGAGAAGAATAGTTGTGGCTCTGAGTCACATTTGCAAGAGGCCCACGGAATGCCCAAGTACACACTGGAAAACAGCCCCATAAAATAGGAGGGTGAAGGAAGATGCCTACATTCCCCCTGGACGCCACCAGTTCTGATGGGAATGTGATATGTCTGTTTCAGAGTAAGGAGAGGGCACATTTCATATATAACTTCCAGCAGTGCAGTATAGAGATAATATAATACATCATTGTTAAAACATCTGCTTCCTTTTAAAAATGGCTTCAGGAAGGTTGGAAGCAGAGATTTAGTGAGATTTAGTTAAATTGGTATTGTCCTTTAAGTCTTGCCCCTATCTACTTCCTGGGATAAACCAAGATTATGTCCTCCTCGATGTGTAGTTGCCAGATTGGAGTAACGACGATTGGAAATGGCATGTTGTTTCCAAATATACTCACCCTCCTAGCACAGAGAGCTTCTTTTATCAACCCTTTATTTGAAAACTGGTTAAAATCTTTCACACAGCTATTGCTAGTAGGTAAAAAGTTGACTCACTTATCAAACATTTTTATAAAAATGAAAAGAAAGTTTAAAATGACCTTTATCATTGTTGGTGCTGTGGAGTTGATTCTGTCTCCTAGCAACCCTGTGTATAGCATAGCTGAACCCTATTGAGTCTTTTTGCACCATTCCTCTCACATTCTGGCACTATATCAGAGGATGCTCCACTACTATTCATGGAGTTTTCATGGCCAATTTTTTCAGAAGTGGGTGGCTAGGGCCTTCTTCCTAGCTGTCTAGTCTGGAAGCTCCACTGAAACCTGTCCACTATGGGTGACCCTGCTGGTATTTGAAATACTTGTAACACAGATTTCAGCATCACAGCAACACGCAGCCATCACAGTATGACAACCGACAGGCATGTGGTATGGCTCCCTGACCAGAAACGAACCCAGGCCATGGTGATGGGAGTGCTGAATCCTAACCACTAGACCACCAGTGCTGGCTGAAAAATGACAAAAGAGGCAAAATTTGGACAAAAGAGGCAAAATTTGATCAAAAGAAGCAGATCATGAAAACCTCAGGTCAAGACTACAGTTGGGTATGTCCAGGTGTGTTTTCCCAGTGGGAGGTTGTCCAGATTTAGAGAATTGTATACATTTGAGGAAAATGATAACAGAAAAAAATAGTGGAGTCACGAGATCAAACTTTACCTATTTCAGCATTTTTTCTTACAGAAAACGCTGATAGAGTCATGAAAGTAATCATTTCTGTATTACCTTTGTTAGCTGCATTAGAAAGAAGTAAATAAAATAAAATAACCTACTCCTGCCATGTGATTCTCTGCATTATTTGGCAATAGCACCCCTTTTCCTAAAACTGTCATCTCCATTTTAGAGATGTTAAAGAACATTCAGGTCATTCCTACTGTTTTACTTCCTGGAATCCTAAGATTCAGGGCTCAGATTATATGACGTTAGGGGGCAGGACTGGGACCCCCAGCTGGACCCTGCTTTGCTAACCTGGGATCTCTCTACAACCTGGGCCTGGAAGACTCTGCTCATACTTGCCTCTTAGCCTTTAAGACTTTATGCTTTAATTGGTGATATTTTGGGGAAAAAATAACATCTTAATTTAGACATTATGAAAATCAATCTAACAAATTAGAGAATGATATGAAAATATGATACATTCTACATTAAGAAGCTACTGAATAATTTCCAAAAACTATCATGGATAAATTGTATAAATAATTTATTTTAAAATGTGATTAATCCCTAAACTTCAACATCATTAAAATTCCTACATCTTTAAAAGAAATAGCTAATGTTAAGTACATTTAAGAATATTTTTATTAAATTAAAATGTAAGAAAGAAAGAAACATAGTTTACAGGACAAAAGGAAGCAGAAGCCACATAAGGACACACAGAGGAAGTTGAGTCCGTGTGTTATTCTATTCAGTGCCTGGTGCATCCAAGAACATTTTTATCAGTGTGAGTCAGCTCCATTAAGAAGAATGACTCCAACACTAAAACTTCAGCAAATCTTTCTAATATAGCATTTTATTGGTGGAATTTGGGCATCAGTGGGTTTAAATTCACTTCTGTGTAGATCCAGATGACCCCTTTGCATCTCTCTTGAGAACAGCTGTTTCTGCATCACAGATGCTAGGAGAAAGAAGAAAAAGCCAGTGTTCTGCTGTGTGCCTGTCCTAATTCTTAACATCTGCAGACCCAGATGAGAGCACCTGGATTCTTATTGGCTCTAAGACTGGAAGAGGCCTATAAAATAAAAGGCAGAGTGTTGTGAAATTCAAAGGAAAGTACTTTCTTGACAGTCATAGTTCTTGTTGGTTTGTAACAAACATATTCAGGTCCCCGTGATGTTGGGCCAAGTGCTATGATGCGATTTAGGGGCTGCATTACAGGTGCATCTTTACAGTTGTAAGAAATCTAAGGAACTGTGTATTTTCAGTGAAACTTACATATTTTCCTATTCAGAACATGGAAGAAACAAACATTTCAGTGGTAGTGGTGGCCTGCAAATAAAAGGCTAACAAATAAATGGACTATGAACATGCTAAAAACACCTGGTAATGTCTGTACAGCCAGCCCTGGTGGTCTAATGGTTAAGATTTGGTGTTTTCACTGCCATGACTGGGTTTGTATGCTGGTCAGGGAATCACACCACCCACCTGTCGATTGTCACACTGTGGCAGCTGCATGTTGCTGTGAAGCTGAAAGCTGGGCCAGCGGTATTTCAAATCCCACCAGGGTCACCCATGGTGGACAGGTTTCAGTGGAACTTCCAGACTAAGACAGACTGGGAAGAAGGACTTGGCCACACACTTCTGAAAAAATTGGCCACAAAAATCCTATGAATAGCAGCGGAGCATGTCTGGTATAGTGCTGGAGGGTGAGAGCATGGTGCAAAAAGATGGGGCAGGGTTCAACTCTGCTGTACATGGGGTGACTTGAAGCTGAATTCATTCTATGGTACTAACAAAAACAAGTGTCCTTATAGCAATGCTTTCAAAAAGCATCTCAGGGGCCGACCCCGTGTCTGAGTGGTTAAGTTCGTGCGCTTCGCTTCGGCGGCGCAGGATTTTGCTGGTTTGTATCCTGGGTGCAGACATGGCACCGCTCATCAGGCCATGCTAAGGTGGTGTCCCACATAGCACAATCAGAAGGACCCACAACTAGAATATACAACTATGTGCTGAGGGGCGTTGGTGAGGAGAAGAAAAAAAAAAGAGATTGGCAACAAATGGTAGCTCGGGTGCCAATGGTTTAAAAAAAAACCCTCAGGCTCTGATATGTAAATCTGATACCTTTTCCTACACAAATGTTAGAGAAGGAGAGAATAAAGTTAAAACTATAAATCTCTTTAAGGCACAACTTTTCCTCAAAGCAAAGTTACTGAGACTGACTTAAGGACAAAATGATTCTCTGAACTTTTGTTTTTTAAGTATACACATATGTAAAACTGGGGCAGAATAGATGGAAAACTAATCACACATATACGACAGAGTTGATTACCATATATATTACATCTGGATGCATTACAGGTCAATGAAGAAAAGCTGAAAACTGTCATAAAAGTAGTCAACTGATTCAACTGCAAATTCACCAAAGAAGTTACCCATCCTATGAAAAATATCTAATGTTAAGAAATTCTAAACTCACCAAAACAATAAGATTTTAAGCTAATCAATCAGCAAAAGTAAAATTAATAGTATCTCGACTTACTTAAACAACTCATCTGCAATTCATGTGAGGAACAGTACACACTAAGATATTATTTTAGCGTAAACTGCCTAAAGAAGGGCTTCCTCAGCTAATAACTCTTGGTAGAGTAAGTACTCCAGGGATCAGATGCTACTGCTGAATAGCTTCAGCTTCAGCTACCACAACAAATAAATCTCAACAACAACAAATAAACAAACACTACATCTTTTGATTTTTGACATCTGAATGCATGTAACTATTTAAATATTATGTATTATAAAAGTATGCTTTCTAGAAACTATATAAATTATACTTGCAACAATTTTTTTCCCAACAGCAGATGGTTGAGTGCAAACATTGTCAGAATTATTATGTGACTCTAACTCCAGTCACACCATAAAATTTTTCATTATCAATCTGTTAATATATTATTGAATAAACAGGGACTCATTGAAGTACTATTTTTAAATTTGAAAACAAACTACCTTCTAGAAAAACATCTTTCAACATAGAATGCTTCTCTTCTCAGATCATTTTGTACCTCAGTATATACATAATCTTAGAAATAGTTCATCTTGGATTTTAAGGATTGGCTTTGTTTCAATTAAGTAGTTTAACTTTTCATTATTATTATTTTTAAAGAAAAAATTTCACGTTTTCATAAATAATAAAATTGGATGGGATAAATACAACTTATTCAAGGGTAGGGTTCCCTATCACACTTCCTAATTTCCAACCCTAACTCTGCCATTTATTAACTATGTTTCCTTTTTTAAAATTAAAGTTAATAGCAATAGCTACTTAATATCATTTTCTTAATGATTGAATACATGCGTATATGTAAAGATCTTATCAGAGTGATTGGCCTGTAATAAAATTTGATAAATGTTAGCTTCTAAAAATGTTCACCAACAAGACAACTTTGAATGTAGCCTAAGGAACAGGTCAAGTTTGAGAATTCAAGTCTTTGTGTAATTACTAAAACTTCTGATATCATTAAAGATGTTTGAGCAATATTATTTCTAAGAATCTGTGATGATGTCGTTTATTGTATGAAGGAAAGCCAGCTCTTTTGGACAGGGTGATTCTTTCTGCTATCTATTTCATCATTGATTTAATATACATCTATTGAGCACATTCTGTGTGCTAGATATTCTGCCAGGTTACAAAGATTAAAATATCTACAATACATCTCTTGCCTTTAAGGAGCTCTCAAGCAAATTGAAAGATTAACATGCAAATCCTCTATAGCACAAAAGAATATGAGATCCATTGGATGTTAGGTATTCTTAATCTGGGGACCCTGAGTTTCAAGCCCTTAATTACTATACAAACTTTTGTATGTAAGTGTTTAGGTGGATTTAGGCATCTCTATAATTTTGATTAGATAGAGGCGTCTATGCCTTTACAATAGTATAATAACTTCTGTGTTAGATTTATGTAGAAGATGCAGTTATGGCATCAATGAGACTTTTCAGTGGAGGCAGTCACATAGCTAAGCATGGAAAGAGGACTAAGATTTCACTTGAGAGACAATAGAAGATAATTTCAGACAAAGAGAGCAGCGTGTTCCCAGTGGTGTAGGTGTAAATCAGCATGGCATCTTAGGGTAACTGCAAGAAAGCAAGAATGGATAGTACAAAATGTGGGTGCAGGAAAATAGGGAGACACAAGGATGAGGAATTAGGTTAAGTGTGACTCATAGAAGGCCTTTATGCCATAAACAAACTGGGGTTATCCTAAGGTAAATGGCAACATGGAACAATTTCTTTAGGGACATAGCCTGGTTTGTTTCTCTCTTAGAAATTTGATTCTGAACAGAGCATTGAAGATGGCTTAAAGCAAGATAGCATCCCAAATAGGATTTATTTACAAATGTCCGTTTCAGATATAAGAGAGGCCTGAACCAAGGTGGTGGTATTGGCGTGGAAAAGAACTTTATGAAACTTGCAGACATTTTATCCTATAGGATATGAGGAAAAGAAAACATGTATCTAGGATGTCACCGAAGTTTCGGGCTTGGTCACCAAATGGATGATGCGACCATTTGCTGAGAAAGAATCAATGATCAAAATTAGGTTTTAGCTGCAGTGAACTCATGTTGGAGCATGTAGCTAGAGGTTGAGAGAATGTACTAAGACAGAACTCAATTATATTCCATCTCAGCTTCTTCTTCATGTTACTTTAGCCTTTCTGAGTCCAATTTCATAATAGGGCAATGAGATACATGGATTCAGAAATCAGACAAAAAATATAGTGTGTAAAAGGAATTTTTTTTAACAGAGAAATTCCGAAGAAAATGGTGACCAACCAATAATGTGGTGTTTTCATTCTGTGTCATACCGACATGACTGTGTTGGGGGGCAATTCTCCATGACTCTCTTACATTATAGTGTCACACACTGTCATTATTTTGGACTCTCTTTTAAGGATGTTTGCGCAGCTGATAGAGATAGTATCTTCTCTAGAGCAAAGTTCAGAGACACTTATAAAAGATTTGATTTTCCTAAGCTCAGGATTCCTTTCATCTTGTGCAACGAACTTCATGTACAGTTGTCACCTGGTCCCTCTCAAGTCACTCTGTGGGAATTGGAGATCACATTACTGGCATTGAAAATGTTGATAATCTGTCTCTAGTTATTGTCATGAGTAATAAAATCCTTTGTCTAAAACTGAGGGGTCTTCAGTATCTTCTGCCAGAATCCCTGAAACTGAGCCAGGCTACCATTTTATCTTGCAAATTGAGTAAAATCTTGGATTTCTTATAGTTCCTGACACATTTCATTTTTAGACATTAAAACAGATTACTTTACAGAAATCTATGCAGCAATCCACACACAGATATCTCCTTTACAAGATACCAATCTTAGCAAAGTCTTCTGAAAACTGGCACATTGTTCTGAATACAAATACCTACTCCTTGGGAGACACCCTATGGGATTGTCTTTCTGCATTAGATCATTTATGTAATCCTGATTCTCCATTGAATTTCAATGATCACTGGATGAGATTTAGTTTAAAAAGAAGAAAATATATACCTCCTCCATAAAACAAAAAAGACGTTACTAGATTAGAAATATTTCAATTTGAGTAACTTCATAAAAACCTAATGTTCTCATTTTAAACCATTTTCACAGCAATACTGAAATTTCATCATACACAGAATGTTTTCATCCTGTGAAACCAAAGGACAATTTTGTTTGAAATGATGGAAAACCACAAGGGAAACAAAACATGGAAGATGTGTTAGGATAATGCATCTTTGCAATATTAGCTTAGATACAGGTAGAAAAGCTATTCAATGCAGAATTTAAATAGACAATTTTGAACAATATGTTCTTTGAAATAATTGCCTGCTTTTCACCATCGTTACTTGAAATGCCCAATGATACCTTCACACTCTTGTAACAAACCAGAGTCATCATAGCTTAGCATTTTAGAGATTTCCAATATATTGACAAAATAAAACTGCAATGGATAGGTAAGTCCAGAGAGTTTCATAGAGTAAATTAATGACAGCAAGAAAATCAGAACATTAGTTATTTTATTATTTTTTTTATTGAGGTAACATTGGTTTATAACACTATATAAAGTTCAGGTGTACATCATTGTATTTCTATTTCTGTGTAGATTACATCATATTCACCACCCAAAGACTAATTACAATCCATCACCACACACATGTGTCCTGTCACCCCTTTCACCCTTCTTCCTCCCCACTTCTCATCTGGTAACCACCAATCTAATCTCTGTATCAATGTGTTTGTTGTGGTGGTGGTTGTTTTTATCTTCTATTTAAGAATGAGAGCATAAGTTATTTGACTTTCTCTCTCTGACTTATTTCACTTAGCATAATACCCTCACGATACATCCATGTTGTTGCAAATGGTAAGATTTCATTTTTTTATAGCTGAGTAGTATTCCATTGTGTAAATGTACCACATCTTCTTTATCCATTCATCTCTTGATGGGCAGTTAAGTTGCTTCCAAGTCTTGGCTATTGTGAATAATAACTTCCATGAACGTAGGGGTGCGTATATCTTTACACATACATGTTTTCATGTCATCCTCTCCAACACTTTTTATTTCTTGTCTTGTTGATTATAGCCATCCTAACACAAATGAGGTGAAATCTCTTTCCAGTTTTAACTGGCATTTTCCTGATAGTTAGTGATTTTGAACATCTTTTCATGTGCTTGTTGGCCATCTGTATATCTTCTTTGGAGAAATCTCTGTTCAGATCTTTTGCCCATTTTTTCATTGGGCTGATTCTTTCTTTTGTTGAGATGTATGAGTTCTTTATATATTCTGGATATTAACCCATTATCAAGTACCTGGTTTGCAAACATCTTCTCCCAATTGTTAGGTTGCCTTTTCATTTTGTTGATGGTTTCCTTTGCTGCGCAGAAGCTTTTCAGTTTGATGTGGTCTCATTTATTTTTTCTTTTGTTTCCCTTGCATAGTCAGACATGATATTTGAAAATATGCTGGTCAGACTGATGTTGAAGAGCATACTGTCTATGTATTCTTCTACGAGTTTTATGGTTTCAGGTGTTAATTCAAGTCTTTAATCCATTTTGAGTTAATTTATGTGCCTAGTGTAAGATAATGGTCTACTTTCATTCTTTTGCATGTGGCTGTCCAGTTTTCCCAAAACCATTTATTGAAGACACTTTCCTTTCTCCATTGTGTGCTCTTGGCTCCTTTGTTGAAAATTAGCTGTCCTTGTATGTGTGGGTTTATTTCTGGGCTCTAAATCCTCTTCCAATGATCTATGTTTCTACAGTACCATGCTGTTTTGGTTACTAAGCTTTGTAGAATATTTTGAAATCAGGGGGTGTGATGCCTCCAGCTTTGTTCCTTTTTCTCAGGATTTCTTTGGCTGTTCAGGGTTTTTTGTTGTTCCCTATAAATTGTAGGATTCTTTATTCTATTTTTGTGAAAAATTTCATTGAATCTTTGATGGGGATTGAACTGAATCTTCAGATTGCTTTAGGAAGTATGGACATTTTAACTACGTTAATTCTTCCAATCCAAGAGTACAGACTATCTTTCCATTTCTTTGTGTCGTCTTTAATTTCTTTCAACAATGTTTTATACTTTTAGTGTACAGGTCTTTCACCTCTTTGGTTAAATTTATTCCTAGGTATTTTATTCCTTTTGTTGAAACTGTAAATGGGATTGTGTTCTTAATTTCTCCTTCTGCTATTTCGTTTTTAGTGTATAGAAACACATCTGATTTTTGTGTGTTGATTTTTATCCTGTAACTTGACTGTATGCATTTATTATTTCTAAAAGTTTTTTAGTAGGTTCTTTAGGGCTTTCCCTATATAAAATAATTTCATCAGCAAATAGTGACAGTTTGACTTCTTCCTTTCCAACTTGGATCACTTTAATTTTTTTTCTTGCTTGATTTCCCTGGCTAGGACTTCCAATAATATGTTAAATAAGACTGAGGACAGTGGATATCTTTGTCTGATTTCTGTTCTTAGAGGGCTAGCTTTCAATTTTTCTCCATTGAGAATGATATTAGCTGTGGGTTATCATATATAAACTTTGTTATGTTGAGGTATTTTCCTTCTATACCCATTTTATTTAGAGTTTTTATCATAAATTGATGCTATATCTCGTCAAAGGTTTTCTCTGCATCTATTGAGACGATCATGTGATTTTTATTCTTCATTTTGTTAATGTGCTGTATCATGTCAATTGATTTGTAGATGTTGAACCATCCCTGCATCTCTGGAACAAATTCCACTTTACCATAGTGTATGAGCTTTTTTTTTTAAAGATTTTATTCTTTTCCTTTTTCTCCCCAAAGCCCCCCAGTTCATAGTTGTAATGTTCTCCGTTGTGGGTCCTTTTAGTTGTGGCATATGGGACACCGCCTCAGCGTGGTTTGATGAGCAGTGCCATGTCCGCGCCCAGGATTTGAACCAATGAAACACTGGGCCACCTGCAGCGGAGTGTGCGAACTTAACCACTCAGCCAAGGGGCCAGCCCCTATAGTGTATGATCTTTATAACATATTGTTGTATTTGATTTGCTAGTATTTTGTTGAGGACTTTTGCATCTATGTTCGCCAGCGATATTGACCTGTAATTTTGTTTTTCTATGTTGTCCTTCTCTGTTTTGATGTCAGGATAACGTTGGACTTGTAATATGGGTTAGGAAGCTTGCAATCCTCTTCAGTGTTGTGGAAGAATTTGTATAGAAGGGTAGGCATTAAATCTTCTTTATGTTAGGTAGAATTCACCAGGGAACCCATCGGGTCCTGGACTTTTATTTTTTGGCATGTTGTTGATTACTGTTTCAGTCTCCTTGTGGTCTATTGGTCTATTTAAATTCTCTGTTTCCTCTTGATTCAGTTCTGGAAGGCTATATGATTCTAAGAATTTATCCATTTCTTCTAGATTATCCAATTTGTTGGGGTATATATTTTTGCAGTATTATCCCATAATCTTTTGTATTTCTGAGGTGTCTGTTGTAATTTCTCCTCTTTCACTTCTGATTTTATTTATTTGAGCTTTCTCTTTTTTTCGTGGTGAGTCTAGCTAAATATTTGTCAGTCTTGTTCATCTTTCAAACAACCAGCCTTTCATTTCATTGATCTTTCCTTTGTTTTTCAGTCTCTATTTCACTTATTTCCACTCTGATTTGTTATTTCCTTCCTTCTGCTGATTTTGTTCTTTGTTTGTCCTTATTTTTCTAATTCCTTTAGGTGCACTGTTAGATTGCTTATTTTAGATTTTTCTTGTTTGCTGAAGTTTGTATTGCTATAAACTTCCCTCTTCGTATCATTTTTGCTGTGTCCCCCAAATTTTGGCATGTTATATTTTCATTTTCATTTGTCTCCAGGTATTTTATTTCTCCTTTGATTTCTTCACTGACCTAATAGTTGTTCAGTTGAATTTTGTTTAATCTCCCCATGTTTGTGGGTTTTCCAGTTTTCCTCTTATAGTTGATTTCTAGTTTCATGCCATTGTGGTCAGAAAAGATGGTTGGTGTTATATCAGTCTTCTTAAATTTATTGAGACTTGTTTTGTGGCCTAATATGGGATCTATCTTGGAGAATGTTCCATGTGCATTTGAAAAGAATGAGTATTCTGCTTGCTGTTTTTTTTCTTTAGGAGGATTAGCCCTGAGCTAACATCTGCCTCCAATTCTCATCTTATTTTTTTTTTGCTGAGAAAGACTGGCCCTGAGCTAATATCCATGCCTATCTTACTCTACTTTTTGTATGTGGGATGCCTACCACAACATGGCTTGCCAAGTGGTGCCATGTCCACACCTGGGATCCAAACTGGCGAACCCTGGGCCGCCGAAGTGGAATGTGCGAACTTAATCACTGTGCCACTATGCCAGTCCATCTGCTTGATTTTGGATGGGATATTCTGTATATGTTTACTAAGTACATCTAGTCTAATGTGTCTTTTAAGGCCAATATTTCCTTATTTATCTTCTGTTTGTATGATCTATCCATTGATGTAATTGGAGTGTTAAAGTCCCCTGCTATTATTGTGTTACTGCCTATTTCTCCTTTTATGTCTGCTAATAATTGCTTTGTATATTTAGGTGCTCCTTTGTTGGGTGCATAGATTTTTACAAGTGTTGTATTTTCTTGTTGCTTTGTCCCTTTATCACTGTGTAGTGTGCTTCTTTGCTCTTGTTACAGTTTTTGTTTTAAAGTGCATTTTGTCTGAGATAGGTATTGCTGCACCAGCTTTCTTTTCTTTGCCATTTGCATGGAGTATCTTTTTCCATCACTTCCCTTTCAGTATATCAGTGTCTTTAGGTCTGAAGCGTGTCTCTCATATGCAACATATATTTGGGTCTTGTTTCTTCATCCAATCAGTCACTCTATGGCTTTTGATTGGAGCATTTAGTCCATTGACATTTGAAGTAGCTAGTGATAAGCATGTACTTACTGCCATTTTGTTGCTTTTTTTCTGGATGTTTTATTAGGTCTCTGGTTTTTTCTTCTTCTCTTGTTCTCTTCCCTTGTGGTTTCATGGCCATCTTTAGTATTATGTTTGGGTTCCACTCTCTTAATTTTTTGTATATTTATTTCAAGTTTCTGGTTTGCAATTACCATGAGATTCATATATAATAACCTATGTAAATTGCAATCTATATTAAGCTGATGGTCTCTTGAGTTTGATCTCTTGCTAAAAGCTCTACACTTTTACCCCCCCCACATTTTATGTTTTTTATATCATATTAATCTCTTTTTTGTGTGTGTATCTATTAACTTTTAATGATGGAAATAGATAATTTTAGTACTTTTGTGTTTTGACCTTCATTTTAGCTTCACAGGTTTTTGATCTGCTACCTTTACTGTATATTTGCTTTTACCAGTGATTTTATTTATTTTTTAGTAATTTTCTTACTCCTATTTGTGGTCTTTTCTTTTCCACTTACATAATTCCCATTAACATTTCCTCTAAGGCTTGTTTATTGATGATAAACTCCTTTAGTTTTGCTTGTCTGGAAAACTCTTCATCTCTCCTTTCATTGTGAATGATAACCTTCCCAGGTAGAGTATTCTTGACTGTAAGTTTTTTTCCCTTCAACTCTTTAAATATATTGTGCCACTCCCTCTAGCCTATAGGGTTTCTGTTGAGAAGTCAGCTGACAAACTTATGGGGTTTCCTTTGTATATAACTTGTTGCCTTTCTCTTGTGACTTTTAGAATTCTCTCTTTATCTCTAATTCTTGACACTTTAATTATAATGTATCTTTGTGTGGGCCTCTTTGGGTTCATTTTGTTTGGTGTTCTCTGTGCTTCCGGTGCCTGTCTGTCTGTTTCCTTCCTTAGGTTAGGAATGTTTTTAGCTATTATTTCTTCAAATAGATTCTCTGTCCCTTTGTCTCTCTTTTCTCCTCCTGTGACATTTATAATATGGATGTTAGTATGCTTGATGTTGTCCCAGAGATCCCTTTGATTGTCCTCATTCTTTTTGCTTCTTTTCTCTTTTTTCTGTTCAGCTTGGGTGAATTCCTCTAGTCTTTTGTCCAGCTTGCTGATTCGTTCTTCTGAATCATCAACTCTGCTATTGATTCCCTCTAACAAATTTTTCATTTCCATTATTGTATTCTTCAGCTCTGATTGATTCTTTTTATATTTTCCAATTCTTTGTTGAAATTCTCACTGTATTCATCCACTCTTCTCCCAAGATCAGTGAGCATGCTTAAGACAATTAGTTTGTACTCTTTATCAGGTAGATTGTTTATCTGTTTCATTTAGTTCTTCTTCTGAGGATTTGTCCTGTTACTTTATTTGGAACATATTTTTTTATCTCTGTATTAGGTAGATCAGCTATGTCTCTGAATCTTGGAGAAGTGGCTTTATGTAAGAGATGCCTTATGAGGCCTGTCAATGTACTTCTCTCTCATCATCAGTTCCAAATGTTCCAGGAATGTTCTCTGAGTGTGCTCTGTGTGTCCTTCTGTTGTCATGGGCCTGCTCTTTTTACAGGTGCAAAGGAAGTCTATGCTATACTCCTGGTCAGCTTGATGCAAGGCCCAGCTGTGTGCAGCTGCTATGGTCCCTTTAGTTACTTTATTGGGTGGAGGGAGACCCAGCAAAGTTAGATTCAAAGCCTAATAGCTCTTTCCTGATGCTGTTTTGCTGTTTAGTGAGTAGGCCTCCAGTGTGGCTGGTTTCTAGGCTCAGGGGATCACAATTTCTGTATGCCTCTGCCCTATGAGGCAATTGTCAGCTCTTCCAGGAGGGTGGGTGTGTGAGGCTTGCCCCAGGCATAGCAGCACACAGTTGTTTCAGGTTGGAAGGTGGAGCAGATCCCCTTTTGGCTTATGATAGCTCTTGGCCATGAATAGCTGCAGCTAAAATGTAGCTTTTTCCTCTCCAGAAATGTATTTCTGCCTCTTCCATCTCAGTCAGCACTGTCCTTTGTTGTGGGGGTGCTTTTTATCTAGTTTCCTGTTGTCTCTCAGGGGTAATTTTCCCGAGAGTAGTTGTAACGTTTTTGTGTCCATGAGAGGTGAGTTCAGAGTCCTCCTATGCTGCCATCTTCCCAGCAATCTCAGAACATTAGTTGTTATTAGGATTTTATCTAAGAAAGATTCCCAGGTCTTTCTCTCAGACCCTTTATTTTTATGTATTTTTACCTGTATTTTACCCTGTACTTTTATGTATTTCAAATATATCTTTAACTGGATGTTGAATATATATATTTTTTTACATTGAACTCTTCTCATCTAAGGTTTTGCTTTCCAAAACCTTTCTATTTATTAACATTCTTATTTGAGAAAGAGCTCAAAGACTCAGTGTTATTTTTGCCTCATGTGTTCTCATCATCATCTAAGAAACAGTTCTAGAAAAAGTGAAGGTATTGATGAGTCTAATACCCTTGTTATAAACAGGGTGACCCAGATCAAAATTTGTAAAAGTTATTTGCTCAGAAATTGCTTATTAAGTATTTGCTGGTGTCTGAGCCTCAACTGATCTTCCCATCCTCTTGCTGGTTCCAGGCATTCTTTGATCAGAGTTACAGAGAGTACTCTGTTGACTTTGTTACTGGATCTGTTTTCTGATCTCAAATCTTGCCTACAGTCTCTTTGAGGCAGCAATAAAAATACAAACCTCTCAAAACCACCACAGTATCTACTTCATGTTGAATGAATTAAATGTTTCTTTCATGAAAATGTAACATTGTGCAGATTCAAAAACTAATTAGGTGGATTACATTGATCATGTTTTAACTGACTTATTGGTGATCATGGGAACATTGGGCACCTCAATCACGAAAAAGATAATGAAAAGGAAACTTTTATTTTTGTTTTTTATTTTGATGTGAATTCAGCCTTACTGAACATTTGCAGGAATAGTACAAAGAATTTCCAAATACCCTTCACTCAAATTCCCCAAAAGTCAAAACCTCATTTACCTGATCCCTTTTTCCATATTATATCCTGATATTTTGGTTTTTAGTCATTTGAGAGGAACTTGTAGACATGGTGCCTCTTATAGCAAAATATTTAAGTGTGCATTTCCTAAAAACAATGTTCTAATAAGTACCCACAATTAGATTATCAAAATCAAGAAATTAATATGTATTCAATGTTATTTTCTAATCTGGAGGCCTTAATCATATTTTACCAATTTCTTATTGTGTTCTTTATAGAAAAAGAAATTCCTGGATTTTGTATTCTTTCAGTTATCATATGTCCTTTAATTCAGAACAGTTCCTCAGTCCTGTTTGTTTTTGGTGACATGGGCATTTCTGAAGAGTATAGGTTAGTTATTTGTAGACTCTCTCTCTATTTGAATTTGTCTGATATTTCCTCATGATGTCACCCTGAAAAACCCAGGTTATGCCTTTTTGGCAGAAATTATTTTTCTCTATGTATTATATCAGGAGTCACGTAATGTTGATTTGTCCAATTACTGGTAATATTAAATTTGATCACTTGGTTAACAGGGTGTTTTCCCAATATCTCTATTGTAAAGGTAGTATTGTTTTTCCCTTTGTTATTCTTAAAGTCTTTTGGGGAAAATACTTTGAAGTGATAAATACTCTCTCACTCTTCAAACTTTCACTCACCGATCTTTGCATCCATAGGTGACTCTTGATTGGTTTAATTATTATTAATATATTTTACTACTAAATCATAAAATGATATCAAATTACAAAAGCACATTAATTAGGAGGGCATTATGTTGATGCAGGGATAAGCAAATAGAAACAGACCCACACATGTAGGGTCACCTAGTTTATGATCAGCTGACACCGCAGTTCCATGAGGAAGGCACGGTCTTTCATTAGATAATCCTGGATCAACTGGATATCCACATGGGAGAAAATGAATATTTCTTATCTAATACAATACAAAAATATTAATTCCATGGATATAGATCTAAATGTGAAAGTAAAACAGAAACAAATTAATAAAAAAAATAGGAGGCAGTTTTCCTGACGTTGAGGTGTGGAACAATTTCTTTTAAAAAGATTCCAAAAATACCAAACCTAAGTGGAAAAATACACAAATCCAACTCCATAAATTAAGGCCTCCTGTTCACTGTCATTGACAAAGTTGAAAATACTGAAGTACATATTCAAAGGAAGGACTGTTCAAGTTCATATGAAAACTTCTACAAATCAGAGAATGACAGACAATCCAATAAACAAAAGGGCCAAACAATTTGAGCACTCCCTTGAAAAAGAAGGTAAACAAATGACCAAAACATTTGAAAGGTGTTCTAAGCTCACCAGTCATCAGGGGAACGTTAATGAAAATCACAAGGAGATATTCTCCACACCAATTCGAATGGCTACATGAGAAACACTGGCCATACTATGAATTGGCTAGTGAAGCAGCTGGAGCTCTTATCTCTTGCTAGCAGAGCGTAAATTGACACAAACACTTTGGAAAAATACTTGACAGTTTCTACTAAAGCTGAACATATGTATCCTAGGTACATACCTAACAGAACTTTTAGTGTATGCACAAAAAGAACTTCTTGTATATGTACAAAAGTGTTTGTAGCTGCTTTATTCATATTGGCTGAAAACTGGAAGAACATTCAACTGTGCAACCACAGTAGAATGGATAAACTGTGGAATATGCACACAATAGAATATTCTGTATCAACAAGAATATCTAATCTACTGCTGATGAGAGAACATGAATAAATCTCACAAAAGTCATGATAAGCAAAAGACTTCAGTCACACAACTAGAGTTTCGACACTGTGTTCTTCCATTTGTATAAAGTTTAAAAATAGGAAACGTGACTCATGAAAACAAGTCAGGACAGTGGTTACCTTGGGAAAGGGAAGACAGTGAGTAGAAGCGGGTGCAGGAGACTTTCTGGGATGCTGTTAATTTCTATTCCTTTATCTGGTTACATGTGTGTGTTCACCTTGTGAAATTTCATACAGCAAAACAATTCTCATTGGTGTGCTTTTTGTAATTTATTTCAGACTTTGATAAAATTATACTTTAAAATTTTAAATAATTGCTCAAAATCTTTTTCCTGACCCCTCACAAAGAACAACACATCCTCCTAGGGGCATCATACTCCTTAAAGGATCATTTATTAATCTTTAGGGACTAGGCATTTTTTACGTGTCCTACCTTTTCTCAGCTTATCCTCTCAAATATTTTGTTGTACACTACATATTTTTTTGGTAAAGAATTATTATCTTTTTTTTTTTTTTACAAGAGTCAGCTAAATTCTATCTCTTGCACCCGCACTCCGATTCAGGGACTAGAAGCTAATTTTCCTAACTTTTTCCAAATTGAGAGATTATTCTCAACAGTTCTGTCTTCTGTTTTCCCTTTTCCCCTTTTCCAAACCCAATATTAATGGATTCCATCAATGGTCCCAGTAGACAGTGGACCATTGTTTCTCTCCGATGATAATCTTTGTGTATCCTTTAGCCTAGCTTTGCAAAAGTCCCACTCCGACATAGGCTAAGTTGAATTTTCATATCAGTTGTCATATCAACCACCAGATGTGCTACTAATCAATAGTTGCTACTTTGATTCTGAGCAACATGGTGACCATATATGAAATATGCAGCTTCATAGGATAAAGTAGCTCTCTTGAGTGAAAAGTCCCTCATTAAGGACAATGAATTATTTGAAATTATTTTTAATTATTTTGACATACTAGACTTTCTGTAATTCATTCTAAAATTATTAAAAGCCATATTCGGGGACATAGCTTGATGGAGCCCTAGCCATAATAACACTATTGTATTGATTTTCTAGAGTCCTTTGAGGTTGTTAAGGTTTATGATACATGGAATTTAGAATATTTATCTCCTCTCATAGTCATGATGTTATATTTCTTTCTCCATATTCATACTTCTAGGCCTTTTCTCTCCCTGGCTATCAGAAGGAAGAAAAACATTTTGGAAGGAATAAGGGAAATGTACGTTATAGAACTGTACGGCTCATACAGAACTTTCTTTTTCAGCAAATTTTTACACTAGTTCCTTGGCAAGTCATGTATGATTTTCCTCTACACTTATATTCCCTCGCCAAGTTTTGTGGGAGTATTTGAATGCATTGCTTCATTTCTATTATCTTTTAAAGTATCTTCTGCATCCTCCATTGCAGATCTGAGTAATATTGGGGACCTCAGTGCCACAATCAGTGGTGAGTGAAGGGAGGGCTGCATGGGATACTTTGTAACTTGAGGAGAATAGATTTGCCACATACAATTTAGAAACTACAGATATGAAGAAAAGGACAAAATAAAGATAATATATATTTATGCCACTCCTGAAAAATTGTTTGGTATAATTTTTTTTCTATACGTATATTTCTTTTGGTGAGGAGGACTGACCCTGAGCTAACAGCTGTGCCAGTCTTCCTCTATTTTGTATGTGGGATGCCATCAGAGAATGGCTTGATGAGCCATGTGTAGGTCTGTGCCCAGCACTGAACCTGTTAACCCCAGGCTGCTGAAATGAAGTGCATGAACATAACTGCTACACCACAGGGCTGGCCCCAAAATTTTTTATATTTTTACAAAGGATATGCATGCACATTTTGTAAAAATCAGATTTTAAAATGGTGTTTTCATTAGCATTGAATTGTGAAAATTTTTTTATGTCTATAAATATATTTTATCACATAATTTCAGTGTTCAATCCACACTCTGAACCTCAGTCCTACTCCTCAGGCCATTGCAGGACAAAGGAAGAAAGGTAAATAATCACAGATAGAGCCTTTGTCCAGAATTAGATGTTTATGCTCCTTAGCCATGAGCCACTTTCTTCCCTGAGAGGTGTCCCGGATCCTGGTACTGTCTTTCACAGGACCCAGGGTTCAGTGAACAAAAAGTAGGCTTTATGGTGATATGTCCTTTCTTGCTCACAGCATTCATTGACTTTTTTGGGGGTAGTATTTTTGTTTTTAGGGTTTTTTTAAATGCCTAATATAAAGAACGCTGAATTCATTGAAATAAGCAATCACTGCAGAAGAATTAACTAAAGTAATCCAAATTTATCCTTTTACTATTCTATCACCCGCATTCTATGGATTATGTATAGTAGATTCAAACTCAAAATACTGTTTGCATTCTAGTTGAAACTATCTTTGAACACAAGGTAAAATTAGAGTGCTAAATTTAGAAGAGGAACTGGGAACTGTTCCAGCCTCTAGCCCTAACTCTGAGAATAAAGATCCTAATTTTAAATTGTTTTAAAAAATACAGTATGATTTAAGGGAATAAAATATATTATATATTACATTGATTGGTTTTCCGGGCATCTAATATTTTAAGCTGGCCATTGTGGAAAACATTATTTGGACCTTGGTTTTAATTTTTAAATGTCAAATTTGAGGTAATTTTTGTTTGCTCCTTTAAAATACAGTCCTTCTCCTATTATTTTTATATATACTCCCAAGCCCTACCTATAAATCATTCTAACCTAATCACACACAGTGTGATATATAATATTATATATATATATATATTAATCAAAGACACACAAGAATTTTCTTTGTTGTAAGTCCAGTTTACATTCCTCTGCATTTCTCTCTGTGCATGGAAATCAGAGTAATGGGATGTAAATTACCAATCCTTAAATTATGATGTCCTACTCAATTAATAGTTGTCTTAATCTAGGTCCCATAGAAAACCGAGACCAAGTTAAGGATTAAAAGATATTGCTTTAGCTGGAAGGTACAATCCCAGGGCATAAACATGAGGGAGAAAGAAAATAAAAAAGAGAAGAATGGAAAGAAAAATGCAAAGAGATATGTTAATAAGCTGGCCATTTCTTTGCAATGAGACACAGAGTCCACTGCCCAGTGTTGCATTCCATCAACCCAAGAAGGACATCTCTAAATGGACTGTGGAGGTCTCACCAAAGCCCTGTGTGGGGAGGAAGTAGAGGAGATTGATCTGCCTGATACTCTCCCTTCCATATTTGGTTTTTCACTGGTTAATATTTGTTCCATTGGATACATATTTTTTGCCTTTACAAATGTTTTTGTAACATTTGACCTGCTCAACAGTTTTTCAAGCCAGATCTTCCTCCTCGACTTCCCACCTAAATCTTGAAGGGATGTGAAAAGTCAGACTCTGACCGTGTGAAGCTGGTCCACCCATCTAGGCAAGTCTGCACAGTGGCAGCCCAGGGGAGGACTTTCTTGGGCAAAAGGCTGGTCCCAACCTTGTGATCCAAGCAGAGCTGGTGGGCTGGGGCAGAGACAGAGAGGGAGCAAGCACCTGGATTTTGAGAGATGGAGGCACCAAGAGAATCTAAAGAGTCACATTGGGTGTTTCAACGTAAGTAAGGGCAACTTCACTGTTCATTGAATATAAGTGTAATATTTCATATTTACATATTTCTAATAACACTGTATAATATTTTTATTCTCTGTAAGGTTAATAGAGTTAAAAATGGTGGTAAATTGAAATCCTCCATGCATTACATTGGACCATTTTTATTAACTTTCTAACCTGGTTACCACTCTGCTGATCAAAACATATTTTACTTTTGCAAATAAAAGCATGATGTACCCATCATCCTCTAGTGTATATGAGGGATGCCTGCCACAGCATGGCTTGACTAACAATGTGTAGGTCTGCAGCTGGGATCCAAACCAGTGAACCCTGAGTCACCAAAGCGGAACGTGCAAATTTAACTGCTGTGCCACCAGGCTGGCCCCCAATCTCTTCCTTTTTTAAGCATTTTATGAGATCAGATTAGAGGTTGTCAAAGTGGCTAACTCACATTACTTTTCATTTCAACATTTCTTTAACTTTCTCCCAACATATATTATCTGTCAAATGAAATCAACTAGGAATTGTCTTGTCGGAAAGCTTCATGGCTAACATCTTCTCCAGGAGTTTGTAGGTTTCTGTACTTTTTTTGTTGTTGATCTTATTTTGTACTAATTAAAAAGAACTTTGTTGATAAATTTAATAAACTTTGAACATCACATCAATATATATTTGAGTGCACACAAAACACACGCCCTCACCAGCCCCGTTTCCCTCACCTCTCGTGTCCATCCCCTGATGTGTCCTGTTTCCTCCTCCCCTACTCACCCTCTCTACCCTCTACTGATCTTTGCCTTTTTCTACTCTACTTCTTTTCCCTCACTCTCTTTTACTTGGGAGGAACATTCCTTTCCATTATTTCCATAAAAAACAATGTACCTTCAAAGGTAATTCCATCTGGGCATGATACTCTTTTCCTGCAAAGGAGGAAAATGAAAACAGCAGTGTTTACAAACAATATATCCCAGAATGTGTTTACTAGGGGCTGGACTGTGGCTGAGTGGTTAAATTCGTGTGCTCTGCTTCAGTGGCCCAGGTTTTCCCTGGTTCAGATCCTGGGTGTGGACATGGCACTGCTCATCAGGCCATGCTGAGGTGGTGTCCCAGAATGGCATTTGAAAAGAATTTGTATTCTGCCCTTTTTGGATGGAATATTCTATATATATCTACTAAGTCCATTTGGTCTAGTGTGTCGTTTAATGCCAATGTTTACTTATTGATCTTCTGTTTGGATAACCTATCCATTGGTGTAAGTGGAGTGTTAAAGTTCCCTATATTATTGTGGTACTATTTCTCCTTTTATGTCTATGATTAATTGCTTTATATATTTAGGTGCTCCTATATTGGGTGCATAGATATTTACAAATGTTATATTTTCTTGTTGGGTTTTTCCCTTTATCATTATGTAGTGCCCTTCTTTGTCTCTTGTTACAGTTTTTGTTTTAAAGTCTATTTTTTCTGATGTAAGGATTGCTACCCCTGCCTTCTTTTCTTTGTCATTTGCATGGAGCATCTATTTCCAAACTTTCACTTTCAGTTTGTGAGTGTCTTTAGATCTGATGTGTGTCTCTTGTATGCAGCATATATATGGATCTTATTTTTTTTTTATCCAATAGGCCACCCTATGCCTTTTGATTGGAGCACTTAGCCCACTGATATTTAAAGTAGCTATTTATAAATATGCATTTATTGCCATTTTGTTACTTTTTTCTGGGTATTTTAGTAGTTCTTCACTGTTCCTTTCTTCTTCTCTTCATCTCTTCCCTTGTGGTTTGATGGTTTTCTTTAGTAATATGTTTCATTTCCTTCCTCTTGCTTATTTGCTTGCTTATTATAGGTTTCTGGTTTAGGATTACCATGACGTTCCTATATAATATTCTATGTATATAGCAATCTATATTGAGCTGCTAGTCTCTTTAGTTTGATCTCTTTCTAAAAGCTCTATTCTTTTACTCCCCTCCTCTCACATTTTATGTTTTTGAAATCATATCTAATCTCTTATTTTGTGTGTCTATCCATTTTTTATCATTCAAATGCAATTTTAGTACTTTTGTCTTTTAACTTTCATATTATCTTCATTGATAGTTGATCTGCTACCTTTACTGCATTTTTGCCTTTACCAGTGATTTTATTGCCTATGGGTTTTTTTTTTAATAATATTTTTATTCCTATTTGTGATCGTCTCTTTCCTACTTAAATAAATCCCTTCAACATTTCTTGTAGAACTGGTTTCTTGGTGATAAACTCCTTTAATTTTTTGTGTCTAGCAAAATCTTTATCTCTCCTTCCATTGTGGATGATAACCTTGCTGCATAGAGTATTTGTGGCTGTAGGTGTTTTCATTTCAGCATTTTTAATATGTCATGCCACTCTCTTATAGCCTGTAGGGTTTTGGGTAAGAAGTCCTCTGATAGCCTTAAGGGGATTCCTTAGTATGTTACTTGTTCTCCTTTCTCTTGCAGCTTTTAGAATTCTGTCTTTATCTTTAATTTTGGACATTTTAATTGTAACCTGTCTTGGTGTGGGCCTCTTTGGGTTCCTCTTGTTTGGTGCTCTCTGTGCTTCCTGTACTTGGATGTCTGTTTCCTTCCTTAGGTTAGGAAAGTTTTCAGCTATTATTGTTTCAAATAGATTCTCTGCCCCTTTCTCTCTCTCTCTCTTCTCCTTCTAGGACACATATAATATGGATGTTAATGCACTTGATATTGTCCCAGAGTTCCCTTAGACTCTTATCATTCTTTTTAATTCTTTTTCCTTTTATCTGTTAAGCTTGGTTGATTTCCTCTAGTCTTTCATTCAGCTTACTGCTCTCTTCTTCTATATTATCTACCCTGCTATTGTGTCCCTCCAGTGAATTTTTAATTTCCAGCATTGTATTCTTCATTTCTGGCTGGTTCTTTTCTATATTTTTGAGTTCTTTTTTGATATTCTCACTATGTTCATCCAGTCTTCTCCCAAGATCATTGAGCATCCTTCTGAATTTTTGTTTGAACTCTTTGTCAGGTAGATTGCTTATTTCTGTTTCATTTAGCTCTTTTTTGGGGGGTTTGTCCTGTTCCCTTGCTTGAAACATATTCATTGTGCTTCTTCATTGTTCTTCTTCCTCTGTGCTTATATGTACATATTAGGTGAGTCGGCTATGTCTCCTGACCTTGGAGAAGTGGCCTTATGTAAGAGATTCTTTTTGAGACCTGGCAGTTTGCTTCCCTCTCATCACAAGTCCAAATGTTCCAAGAGTGATGCCTGTGTGGGCTACTTGTGTCCTTCTGCTGCAGTAGTGTTGCTCTTACTGCAGGTTCCCATGGAATCTAGGCTTTCCTTCTGTAACTGGCTGTTTGTAAATTGGGTTTGGGGAGCCCCAGCACAATTGGCTGCAAAGTCTCCTAGCACACTCCTGTTGCAGTTTTTCTGTTAAGTGACTAGGCACCCAGTACAGTTGGTTGCTCTGCTCAGTGCCATAGAATTGCTGTAAACTTCAGCAAACTGGCAAGGCTATTGTCATCTCTCTTAAGATTGCAGCTGAGTGGGGCTTGCCCCAGGAACAGGAGGACCCAGTGTTTCAGGATTTGGAAGGCAGAGCTGATCCCCTTTGTGGCTGTTTGTGAAGCACAGGTCTTCTGCCACTGATAAGCCTAATCCCCACAGGTCCATCAACGCTGACAACACAATCCTGGCCCATACACAGCTTCCAAGCCCCTGATGTGGACCCAGTCACCCCACTGCAGAGTCCCCCAGACTCTTCACCAATGTTCCCCACAGTTCACTTGCTCTTCATGAAGACCATTCCTTACAGAGGCAGACACATTCACCTACCAGTAGAGGATTTTGGCACCCAGTCTATGCAGGGCCTGAGGGCTCATTGTTGGGTGGGACCAGTCCCTAGGGCAGGTTGCCTGTCCTGGCTAACCTGGATTAAATCTGTGCTCTAGTGTATGTGGCAGATCCCTGGGCTAACAGACTAGGGGAAGAACTCCAATGGTGTCTGTCAGTATCTGTCTCAGCATGCCTGTACTAGGTCACAACAATGGCTCCTGCCAATGTCTCAGTCTCCAGAGATATGTCACCTCTCACCAAGATGCACCCAGGGTCTACCAGATGAGTCTCTTTTCACTAAAAGTCTGTGCACCCTCCTTTCTGGTGATTTTAGGCTGCTTCCTGAGACCGATGAATTTTTACAGGGGTCCTTTAAGAGGCAGCTTTTTGTGGGCTTACTTCTGATAGCTTTTCTGGGAGTATTCCTCATTGTAGTTAATAGCCAGTAAAGCCAGATAGTATGACATTCATCTCAGATGTGCTGAGTCTGAAGGATGCTTTTAGCAGTAATGGCCCCTGCTTATACCCCCGCTCCTCCAGGGAAGGCTGTGTACCTCACAATGGCTCCTGCCTGGTCAGCTGTGAAGCTCTGTGGCTCATGAAGATGGCTTCTTTTGTCTTCAGAAGGAATTTCTGCCTTTTCTACCTCTGTCAGGACTGTTCCTTGTGGGGGTTCTTTTTATTCAGTTTTCAGTTGTCTCTCCAGGTTAATTTTTCCAAGAAAAGTTGTAACCTGGTTGTTCGTGGGCCTAGGGGTGTTCAGAGCCCACCTAATATCACCATCTTGATGAGATCTCCAAAATGTTTCTGTGCTACTATAAAGTTGATATCAAGCTCAAAGATATTATAAGAACAAAACCACAAAAACTACCAAATAATCTTCTTTATAAATATTTATGTAGAAATCCTAAATAAAATATTAGTGAATAAAATGAAGCAGCATATTAAAATAATAATATCCCATGACATTTACTTTCATTTTGTTGCTTTATGTTTGATGTTTTTAGCAACATATTTTATTCATCTATCGATATAATTATATAATATATTTTAGATATATTAATATATCAACATTTATTGATGTGGGAAATTCTTGGCTAGAAGAAACCACAATTCCAAAGTGATAAAAACATAAATACAGGTGCCAGTTAAAATTGGGCTCATATTCCATTCCTGATACTTATTAGTCGGTAACTGTGGATAAATGATAAAATGCTTATTAGCCAATGGCACCTAGTGTTTCCTTTAACACAATAGCTACAATTATAGCTATCATTGTAATAGTGTTATCTAATAATAGCAAATCACTTTACTATAATTTCACATTGCATTTTTTACATTACTTTTATCATCTGAAAAGTTTGAGGAAATTATAAAATGCAAAAGACAACTAACTTCTAGGAAATAGTATAACAAATAGAAGAATAGGTTACCATGAAAATTAGTGTATTCCACATGGTTGAATACATTCAACCAGGTACTCAAAAACCTGTTTGTAGAACTGAACTATTAGGTGAGGATTTTAACAAGTCCTAGAGCCCCAAATAATAAGGGAAATATCCAGAACAGCAAAACTGGGAGTGTATGTTTTTTTCTCATTCTTATATTGACTTAGGGTGGAACCTGAGATAAGAGAAGAAAACCTGGGGTCTTTATTCTCCATTTAAATATTGATTAAAAAAACCCATTTATTTATCAACTGACTTTCCCTAATTTGTAGCATAGAGAAATTCAATTGAACAAATAGTTAATGATTTTTTTTATTTTGTATGAAGTATTGTTTAAACTTATTCTCCCTTGAAGAAACTAATATGTAGTCTGATTTACAAGTTAAAAATTCTACCACAGAATTATATATGCAAAGTTATTGTCAAATTTTACTTAATTATTTCTTTTTACTGAACTATTCCCCAACTGGCAGACAATTTTTCCCTCTGTGAATTTTAACTTTAATGAGTAAATGACAAATATCCACAGGTTTAATGTTATTTCATTATTTACTCATCTGGAGTTTGCTCATGACCAAACCAGTTCTAAATTACAGAATATTGAAATAAATTTGAATAAAAATAAAAGCATCCTTCCCTTCATCCCTTAGTTTTGAAACTAATATTAAGATTAGATAGCAGATTCATATACACAGGATATTTATTTATCATGTACATAACACAAATTTTCTCTCAGTCAGAGTTCAGAGTAGGAAAGGACAACCATTCTAAAGCGAGAAAGGGTTTATTCATGGGTTTTGGTTCTTACTGTATCATTAGAAGGACTGAAGGCACTGTTAAGAGGCTGGCAGCAACACAGAGGTGGCCCATCAGAAGAGCTCCTGCCTCTCATGCCACCACAGAGCTGCATTGACCCACAGCAGCCTCAGGACACAAAGGAGCTGGAGACTGGCAACTCAGAGCTATGATCCAGGGGTTGTAGTGTCGGAGCAAGAAAACGGCCATGCCTGCAATTGCTTCTTGATCCTCAGAAACTGGAGAATGAACGCTGGAACCTACTGCAGAAAGACAGGATCCTGCTAGTCAGTTGTGGCAGGCAGGAGCCACTGAAGGAAAACCTGTGCCTCACTTCCAAATAGCTTATGAATCCCCTTAATTGTCAGAACTGAATTCATGCCCACACTCTGTCTATAAGGGATTCTGCAAAATATAGTATTTAGTTTTTCAAACTCTCTAAAGGAAAAGAAAGGGTGAAATGAAGGTTGAGAGAACCAACAAAAGAAAGTACTCCAAGTCTGAAGATGTGAAGTCACACTAAGGTAGGGTTCCTCAAGGTTGTCAGGCACCTAGGCTCCTTCAATCTTTCCACTCTGCAATCCCAAAGATCTCTCCCTTGTTCCGCTTGTAAGTCTCAGGCAGTAGAGTTTGAGCCACGCCCCACCTCCCACATAGCTGGTAACAGGTAAAGGAAGAAATCAGAAGAAAAGGGACACAGGGTGCCAGCTGTCTTGGAATGCGGTTTTGAGGAAGCTGCCACCAACTCATCTACTTCTCACTGCCTACAACTTAGCATATAGACACACTGAGCTGCCAGGGAAGTAGAACATACAGAAAATGTAGTCTTTATTGCAGGCTGCCATGTTCCCTGTTTCAAAGAAGGAACCCGTGATGTTCCATGCAGTGATGGATTTGAGAAGGGAACATTTATTTATCCTCTGTTGAATGCCAGGTACTTGACACTTCCCATTTGCTATTTGATTTATCACAATTATATCAAATCAGCGATTTAACACCTCTTTATGAATGGTGAAATTTTGGGTAGGGCAGATTCAAGTTTCAGTTTGGTCAAAAATCCTGCTTCGATGCTAAAGCATGTATACATTTTTTAATTAAAAAGTCATCAGACTTGGATATAGTACAGAAAATCACAAGGATACAGTTTTTGATAGAAGAAAAAGAGCAAAGATTTACAGTTTTCTCCCTCTTTATCCTGTCCTGCCTGACATGCAATCACAGTCGCAGGTCTGTCTGGACTTGCTAACATCATGCACAGTTAGTGAAGCCAATGGCTGTGGGGACAACTTGTAGCTTGTGGTAGATTTCTTTAGATCCCCTCCACAGTCTTTACCACCAACACTCTCTTTAGAACTGAAAATTGAGTATTTTTCAAGTTTATGTAAATTGCTTTAAAATTACAGCTCCAAGACAAATACTTTACTTCTATCTTCTAAGTTGATTGCTGAATCAATCTTATTTAGAAACCATGAAGCTATGGCTTATTTTGACATTTAAGCCTAGTTTTATTGAATATAGAAGAGAGTGGACATGGAATAATACAGTATGTACTGTTTTTTACATCTGGTTTCTCTTTTCCAAGTTTATGTTTGTGAATTTTAATATGTTGTTGAGCACAGAAAATATTGTTACTTTTTTCCTTCATTGCTGTATAAACATAGCACTGCATTGTTAAATCTATCATAATTTATTTGTTCATTTTAATATTGATATATGTTGCATAGTTTCACATTTAGAACTATTATAAATGTGATGTTATGGTTATTTGTATAGCTGTTTTTATTTTAAAACACATGTATGCCTTTCCATTGAGTCATACAGTGTACATATATTCAGTGTTAGTAGATACTACCAAACAAATTTGCACTCTGTATATTACATTCTATATTCCAATCAGCAGTGTTTGAGGATGCCAATTTCTTCTCATCCTCACCAATATTGGTATTGTCTGTATTTCTCATTTGAGCCATGTTTTCTATTCATCATTGTTTTCACTATGTAGTTCTTGCCAAGGCAAATGGTCTCTTTCACATAAAAATGACTGGCCAGTTAAAACTGTAAAATGAGAGAAACAAATAAGCTAATTAACACTGTAATTAGAATGAAGGCCCTGACTACTGACATAGACTTTTACTTTTAGATGTTGTCCTGACAACAGGGGTTCTGTTGCATCCATTTTCAGTTAAACAAGGTCATTAGAATTTCATATACCAAAGAAGATTTCAAGCAGGACTAGTTAAACCAAGGGAAACTTCACGCAATCTGTGATAACAATACTGTTCTTTAACTGACATATTTGATTGTGATCAAATTAGAGCTGGTTGTTTTGAATATTGTAGAAAAATTTTAAGAATACTGTAACTGTTATTATACAGAGCAAGCTTGCTTCTTTGGGGCTAACTTCTGCTCCTTTCCTGCTCAGTAGACCTTGTTCTTTGAGCATGTGTGAATGCTGTGGGTCAGTCGAAGGAACTCATAGCTCGTACCTATCCCATTGGGTTGTTCTCTTGGATGGAGGTAGCCAAACTGGTTGAAAAGATATCCACTGGTAAAATGGTTTTATTCCTTAGTAACTATGTTGCCTACAACCTTACATTTGGCAGAAGTACCAACATTTGACAAATAGGAAATATAAAACCGAAAATCTGCTATGGCCAATGTGAGGACCAACAAAGGACCTGGTCTTTGTTTAAAATAGATAATCTTAGTCTGACGAGTTTCTGATTCTTTTATTTGCTAACAAGTATTCATCTTTTTTTCTTTTTTAACATATTCAAGCTTTTATTTTTCACTACATTTTTTCATTCTCCTAAGCTTGTATTGTTTTTTAATAATTTTATTTTATTATAGTAATAACACAACATGAAATCTATTAATTTAACTAATTTTTAAGTATACAATACATTATTGTTGATTAGCGGCCCAATGTTGTAGAGCCGATCTCTAGAGTGTACTCACTTTGCTTGACTGAAACTCTATGCCCATTGACTAGTAACTCCCCATTCCCCCTCCACCCAGCCCTTGGCAACCACCTTTCCACTCTATGAATTTGACTCTTTTAGATAACCCACATAAGTGGAACCATGAAGTATTTGTCATTCTGCAACTGACTTATTTCACTTTGCATAATGTCCTCAAAATGTATCCATATTGTTGCATATTGTAGAACTTCCTTTATTTTTTTTTGCAGGGGAAGAGTCGTCCTAAGCTAACATCTATTACCAATCATCTTCCCTTTGCTTCCCCTCCTCCAAAGCCCCAATACATAGTTGTGTATACTTGTAAGTTCTTCTTGTTCTTCTATGTGAGCTGCTGCCACAGCATGGCTACTGACAGATGAGTGGAGTGGTTCTGTGCCTAGGAACTGAACCCAGGCCACTGAAGCAGAGTGAACCAAACTTCAACCACTAGACCATCAGGGCTGGCTACATTCTAAAGCTCAATAGCATTCCATTGTAGGTATATACAACATTTTCTTTATCCATTCTTCTACTAATGGATGTTTAGGTTGTTTCCAGATTTTGGCTGTTGTGAATAGTGGTTCACACGGGAGTGCTAATAAGTGGTGCAACTGCTATGGAAGTCAGTATGGAGGCTCCTCATAAAATTAAAAACAGAACTACCATATGATCTAGCAATCCCACTTCTAGAATTGGAAGCAAGCATTTATATTTCACATTTATGTCTCCGGCAACGAGAGTAGAAAAATGAAGGAATCACTGTGCCTTGTTTTAAAATACTTACAATTTAATGAAAAACATGCACTTTGTTTAAAAAAGATGAAAAGTAATATCATTCACATATCTAAATAGGTGAATATTACTTTACACCTCTGGGTTTAAGAAATGTCAAATTCTTTTATTTTTCTAAATCAAATTACACCTGTCTCTGATGGACACTTGGCAAGGTAGTGGGAGGAGCTCAACCCTGTGATACACAGAGTTTACTGGAAAATGAGAAGCTTAGCTAATTCTGAGCCAAAATCAGGCACAAGTGTCTTTGATGAGTTTGAGAGAATTTCCCTCACAAGCGAGCCTCTTTGGGAGCACAGGGAAGCATTTTCCCTTGAAGTTCTATCTGCTCCTTGGGGGGCCTGCAGTAGTGCCTGCTTCTCCCTGGATGACTTTCCTAAGTGGTTACCAAGAGGGAAGTGATTAAGTAAGTGATGATATACTCATACATTGACACACAACACAGCTGTGAAAAGGAAAGAAAAAACAGTTCATGGACTGAGTTTGAATGATTAACAAGGGGAGTTATATTGTTTGTATCATTGTATTATTTGTATTGTTTATTTGTATTTATTTCTTTAAATCATTGAAAAGAAAACTTGAGTGTATGTTTATATCTGTATGCCTTTTAAAATGTCTTCCTAGAATATATCTGGAAGGATCCACAAGGAACCAAGAACATTGGTTGCCTCTGAAGAAGGAAGTCAGTGGCTAGAACAATAGATTTGGAAGGAAGATTTTCACTGTGTACATGTTGAATTTTGCCAATTGACAACGTATTACATACTGAAAAATTTTGGTCTTAGCCTTTTGACTCCTAAAGCTTTTCTTCTTGTGTGTGTGGTTTTGTGTCAACCAAGACACAACTGAAAACTTAACAGGGGTGGCCCTGAGGTGTAGTGGTTAAGTTTGGTGTGCTCTGCTTCAGTGATCTGGGTTCATGTGTTTGGATCCTGGGCATGGACCTACACCACTCATCAGCCATAAAATAGACGAAAGACTGGCACAAATGTCAGCTCAGGGCTAATCTTCCTGAAGCAAAACAAGAAAAAAAGAGGAAGACTGGCAACAGATGTTAGCTCAGGGCAAATCTTCCTCATTTGATGAGGATTTCTTTCCTCATCAAAGAAAGGACAAATAAAAACTTAACGTAGTTCTTCTAAGTATATTATAAAATATTAAAGTCAATATGGATAGAAATACATATGACTGAAAAAATATAAAGGCAACACTTCTCCTGGTGAAGAAGATTTGAATACTGTAAACATTCCAAACATTTCCTAATCATCATAGAGGACGATAGAAAGTCCCCTACATTTCAACAGGACATTAATTCATTCTTAATAAAATGGCTTTCAGAAATGCATCTGGAAAAACAAAAGAATATAAAAGCAAACATTGAAAGTAAATAAGGAAATTAGTTATACCAAATTAAAATATAAATATTTAAAAGTTTATTATTTAAATTGTTTGTAAAAATTTAGAAAGAGGTGAAGAAGTGAAAGGTACTTCCTTTTACACTATCAAATGTTAGAATTTTAAAATTATGGATGGAAGAGTGGGTACTACAAATCAATAAGAATGTGAAAACTCCCCATTGTAAAATGATATAGCACTTTCACACAAGATATTAAATAATGATCCTAACTACACAACAAAAAGCAAACAAAAAAACAATAAAAGAAAATGAAGTAAATTCTGTATAAACTACAGAATCATTTATACAAATATTGAACTTTGAAATATCAGAAGGGAAAATAACTGAATATTAATCAAACTTTGAAAAAAATTTTAAAGTTAGAACTGAGAGAGAAAATGATGATGCAAAATAAGATGTTTTAATTTAAAATTATTTATACATGAATTGCATATATAAATTTATATAGAGATTATATAAACAATTACATTTTCATATATTCCTAATTAGATCACATTATATCAAGGACATATTCTTATTCAGCCTTTAATTAAAAATGCAAAGTAAGCTAATATATTTTCCTATTAGAATTCTAAAATGCCATTGAAGTTATGACAAAAATTGACAAATAGTAATAAATCCAAACCATCACTGAAAGAAAGAGAGGGTGGCATACTTAAATCAGAGACTTCGAAGATTTCACAGAAATGAAAAGCTGATGGAATTTGAGAGACTGGTTATGGAATATCTAGACCCTGACACACAACTTTGACCAACACTACAGTAACCAGCTTGAAAGTCAAACCACAATCTCTGTAGCAATTGACCCGGAACTGGTCAGGACTTGGTCAACGGCTGACAGCTTCCTTATATTTTCTCCCTGCTTCCTTTTCATGGTCATCCAGATAAAGCCAAATATATTCTCAAACTAATCACAAAAGTTGACTCATTTTTTGTTAGCTTACCTTCAGCTTCTTCATGAAACAACTTTTTTTTCCAAAGGTCATCAAAATTTAATTAAAAAAAAAATTTTGCCCAGATCCAGATTCTACTCTAAAATTGAAATTATCCTAACGATGAATGAGAATACTTTTCCCCAGCACTCTTTCAAAACTGAATATTATCAATTTTTTAAATTTTTATCAATCTGATGAGTGAAAATGGTGTCTTGTTTAAGCCTGACATCCCCTGTCTCTTGGTGAAGATAAGTATTTTTCCATAGTCTTATTAGCAAGTTTTGATTTATTGCTTTTTTTACAGTTTTCCCCACCTATCTATTACATATCTTTTCATTTCTTATTCATGTAAAGGTGCTCTTTTTCTATTTTTTCTTCTTGCAAATTTATTGTTTTCTACATCATTTTTTAAACTTTATTCATAGTAGTTTTAGTAACAGATTTTTATTTTGTGTTCATAGATGTAGGTTTGTTTTTTCCTGTTAAAGAATATATTTCCACTGTTTGCACAGTATATTTTTAATCAGGTGTTGAATTCTATCAAAGGTTGTTTTTTTAAGCATCAAATGAGATAATCATATGATTTTCCTCCTTTAATGAGTTATACAAAAACAGATTTCCTCATGTTGGAGATACTGGCATTCTTGGAATAAATATTTCATTTAGTCAATGAGATTTAGTTGCTGATATTGTATTTAGTAGTCTAAACATTTTGTTCATGGTTGTGATTGTCCTGCAGCTGGTTTTCTTTTGGGGGCTATCCTTTTTTGATTTTGTTTTAAGGTTATGCCAGTCCTATAAAATAAATGGGGAGTCTTTCCATATTTCTATGTGGAAGAGTTTATACAACATGGGGATTGCTTGGTCTTCAAAAGTATGGTAAAACGTCTATAGAAAGTGTTTGTTCCTGACTTTTTTTCAGATATAGATATTTTATTGCTTTTAAGATTTTTTCTATGATAATTTTTATATTCTGGTTTTCTATATCTTGAGTTAACTTTGTAGATTTAAATTTTCCTAAAAAATAACCCATTCCCTCCAGGTTTTCTGAATTAGTTATCAAATTTTATGCAAATTTTCTCATAAATCATTTCTTATTTGCAGTCATTTTCTTTTCCTTATTTTTTAGTTTTTTTGAGATACAACAACTTCTGATAAGAGCATAAAGAGCTTATCTTAAGGCTTCTCTCACTCCACTTTTTTTAGCTATAAATCTTTCCCACTCTCCATCTGCCTTTAAGTTTCTGCCCAATGAGATGGTGGCTGACTCCCTTGCAATAAAAATCTCTAAATAGCCTCTGTTTGCTCTTAATTAAGCGGTCATCATTTGTTCCACAGATTGTACTTATACATAACAAAGAACAGAGAAATTTGCAGCCTGCCACTTAATTTCTGGAAGGTAGGACGTGGTAGGAGGATTTTTCTTTATTCATTTTGGGGGCCTAGCTCATCTCTAGGTTTCCAATTTTCAGATATGGAAACACAAATGGGCTAATGATAATTATGTAGTTGATTGACAGAAACCTGTTTAATGACTAGTCTATTTGGCTCTTCCACTTCACCCTTTCTGCCCTTTCAGCAGAATTTCTTATCTCTTTCTCTCAGTAAAGAAAGAAAGAAAGAAAAAGAAGAAAGAACAATAAACACAACACTGAAAGAAGGGCTGATACTCTTAGTTTTAGTTTGGATGTTGGTAACTGAGAGAGAAGCAGAGCGATTGTACTTATTATATCTATTGAGAAATCACCAAACATTCCCAAATTAAGTAAAAGAACATTTAAAAAGTAATAAAAGAAAAGAAAAAAATACAGGCTCAGACACAGATCATTCCTAAGAAGACAAACGAATGCACCATTTTGTCTTTGTTTGGGGAGTGGGGAAACCTATTTATCTCCTCACTGCTTATCTTCCTTAAAAGGAAGATAGATGGCTGTGAGGAAAGTATCTACAGGCATCTTTACAATGCAGAGTTTGGTCTCATGAGAAAAGACATACCCATATCCAGAGGAAATCGATGCCACTCACTCTTAATCAAAATAGTTTTTGTTTTTCAATAAGAATGGACAATCAAAAATTAACAAATATTTAAGGAAAACTAAAATGAAAATAAAGGAAAAATGACCCAGGAAATATATGTATGTTAGAGAAGAGAACATTAAAAATTCTTTTGTGTCCTCAAGGCAGATCACGATGATATTGCCTGTAAAACATGGTAATAGCTTGATATGAAGAAGAAACAAACAGAACATAAACTAAAAATTAAAAATATGATTACCTCAAAAAGCCACATCAAGTTGAAAAAAGAAAGTTTAAACTCTTTTTTGGAAAGATAGAACACAAAGACAAAAGTATAATTTAAAAATTTGGGAAAATGAAACCTTTAGTAATTCTAGAAACAAGGAACAGAGAAATAGAGGGTGATCTTGTAGTAGAAGAATGTGTTTTTGAAATAGAACAACCCACACATTACCAGATGGTTTACATGAAGATATACAACACACAAACATGCATATTTAAAGATAACCTGGCAAAATCTCACAAAATCAAGAATAAAATAGAAATCTGAAAATCTTGCAGGGAATAGGATGTAACAACATCAAGTAATTGCAAGGAAAATTCCTGTCAGAGTAATCATTATCAACCCTAGAGTAATGAAATACTGGAGTAATATATTATGCATTTTGAGAAAAAATGATTCCCAACCTAGATTATTTTATCTAATCAAATTTTAAATCAAGTGAAGAAACTGATACATTTTCAAACATACAAAGATAGAAACTGTAATTTGTATATTTTTTTCTGAAAATACATGGAATCTATTCCAGCAAAAGAAGAAGTAAATCTACAAAAAAGTAAACTTGGAATTTAAGGAACAATGAAATCACTCTAGGAGGAAAATAGAAATAAAGTGCAGGATGATATCAATGTTTACAGCCTAGAAGCAATCTATTCTATTAGGAATAGGAATCTAAAAGTTCCCAAATTATGTTCCAGAAAGCAGTGGATCACACTCAACATCAAATTTGTGAACTTTTAGAGACACATTTAAAAGAAAATAACTCTAGGTTCTCTAAAAGTGGATTATACACACCAAATAATGGAGTTACTAAACCAGAAGACAGTTCAATAAGACATGCAAATGGCCAACAGATATATGAAAAGGTATTTAACTTCACAAATCATAAGGGAAATGAAAATGAAAACCATAATGAACTACTTCACACCTGTTAGTATTGTTATTATCAAAAACACAAAAGATAAGTGTTAATGAGGGTGTGGAGAAAAGGACCATTGTACATTATTGGTGGGAATGTAAACTGGTACAGCCATTATGGAAAGCAGTAAGGAGGTTCCTCAAAAAATTAAATATAGAACTACCTAAGATTTCAGCAATCTCACTTCTGGGTATACATCTAAAGGAAATGAAATCAGGATATCAGAGATAGCTGCACTCCATGTTCATTCCAGCTATTCATAATAGCCAATAACCTAAATATCCACTGATGAATGACTATATAAAGAAAAATGAGATATATATGTATCTCAAGCTTACTTTTGAAGCAAACTATGTGTATACATGCAGCAATACATTATATATCTATATAAAATGCAATATTATTTTATATATGTAATTGAATATTATGCAGGCTTTAAAAAGAAGGAGAGTCTGCCATTTGCAACATGTTGGAACCTAGAAGACATCATGGGAAGTGAAATAAGCCAGATGCAGAAAGACAAATACTGTGTGATCTCACTGATATGTAGAATCTTAAAAAATTAGAACTCATTGAAGCAGAGAGCAGAACAGTGGTATCCAGAGTGTGGGGTATAGAGGAAATTGGGAGATGTTGGTCAAGTGGTACAAACGTTCAGTTATGTAAGATGTATAAGTTCTGGAGGTATAATGTACAACAACGTTATTATAGTTAATAATTTTTATAAACTTGAAATTTGCTAAGAGGGTAGATCTGAAGTGTCTTACCACAGAAAGAAAGAAGGAAGGAAGGAGGGCGGGAAGGAAGGAAGGAAGGAAAGTCAGTAGGAAGGAAGGAAAGAAAGAAAGAAAGAAAGAATGGAAGGAAGGAAGAGAAAGGAAAGAGGGAGGAAAGGGAAAGAGGGAGAAAGGAAGAAGGGAGGAAAGAAGGAAGGAAAGAAAGAAAGAAAGAAGGAAGGAAGGAAGGAAGGAAAGAAGAAAGGAAGGAAGGCAGGAAAGAAGAAAGGAAGGGAGGATGGAAGGGAGGAAGAAAAGAAGAAGGAAAGAAGGAAGGAAGGAAAGAAAGAAAGAGAAAGAAGGAAGGAAGGAAAGAGAAAGAAAAAGAAAGAAAGAGAAAGAGAAAAAGGAAGAAAGAAAGAAAGAGAAAAAGAAAGAAAGAAAAAGAAAGGAAGGAAGAAAGGAAGGAAAGACAAAAAGAAAGAATGAAAAAGAAAAGAAGAAAGATGGAAAGAAAGGTAACTATGTGAGGTAATGGACAAGTTAAATAGCTTGGTTGTAGTGAATATTTAACAATGCATAAATATTTCAAATCATCAAGTTGTACACATTGAATATGTACACTTTTAAACTGTCAACTATTCCTCAAAAAAGCTGGAAAAAAATATCCAAACTGAAGCACAAAGAAGAAAAATGATAGAAGAAAAAGATTGCAGGAGACAAATGAAACACACTAAAAAATTCTCTCGTAAGTGGAATTGTAGTTTCAAAAAGAGAGGAGAGACAGGATATGTGAAGAAACAACAGCTTAGATTTTGGATTCAAGATGCCCCGTAAGCCCCAAGCTAAATCCAAGATTGAAGGTGGGACTAAAAGAGTTGAAGTGTTTCATTAATAGTAGGTAGAGATGCTATCTCTTACAATGTGGAATCCACTGTCAAAATAAAAAATATCTTTACTGCTGAGGGCAAATCCCCTACAAATGAAAATCTTAAATCCTTATTGTCCAGATTTAGGCGCATGCAAAATCTAGAGAGAAAGGAATTAAATTCTTTACAGGTTCTATTGGCTTTTGCTTTATAAAAACTCAATAACATGAAGGTGACTTTCCCAAAACTGATTTATAGTTTAATAACATTCTAAGCAGATTATTTTGTGGAAATCAACAAGTTCATATTAAAATTATGTGGAAAGACAAAAACCAAGAATAACCAAGGTAGAGCCAGCCTTGATGGTCTAGTGGTTAAAGTTTGGCGCTCTCCACTTTGGCGACCTAGGTAAGGTTCCCAGTCATGGAACCACACCACTCATCTGTCAGTAGCCATTCTGTGGTGACGGCTCACATAGAACTAGAAGGACTTAGAACTATACTATGCAACTATATACTCAGGCTTTGAGGAGGGGAAAGACAAAGAGGAAGAGTGGCAACAGATGTTAGTTCAGGGTGAATCTTTCCCAGGGGGAAAACAAAAGAATAATCAATGTAAAAATTAAAAAGAACAATATTTGCATAATTAAGAAATAGAAAAGTGGAACAGTTAGATGAAGCCATAAGACTTGGTTCAAGCCAGTGGAGTAGGGGAAGAGGTAATAGTTACCATCTGCAGGCCTGGTCTCTAAATTCTCTTGCAAGATCCTGTACGTAATTTCTCATTTCTCATTGGCCACCTGAATTCAGAAGAGCAGGGTAATTTAAGACCAAGCGTTTGATTGAGTTACTAGGTAGAAGGAGCCAGGGTTTGCAGATGATTATGTGAAGAAGACATAATCATAAGCATTAGCTCATTGAGATACAATAAAGTATTGAAACTGTGGTTTTCAGGCACTGTGATTTTGAGCACCATGACTTCAAACTTTAACTGTATGTTGCTCTGTTGCATATTAGGTTTACAAATGCACTTGTCTCATTTTTGACTATGTTGTGTTTTTTGAAATAAATATTTTATATAAATGTATGTATCGTTGATATATACTGGTGACTTTCACATGACCTTACTATACTCGAAAGTCTTTAACATTTATAGCTTTATGTCATCTCAAAAGGTATTTTGTAACAGAGTACAAAGTATAAATCTATTCCAATTTAGAATGTTCTTGGTCACTGATAATAGGATAGATTTAGGTCAGTTTAAACAGACAAGCGGTTTAGTAATGGATATGAGGTGGATTATACAATTATAGAGAAAGTGAACTAAAAGGCTTTATTTTAAGCTTTCAGACAAAATGCCCTAACCCAATTCATATACAATATGTTGAAGATGCCACCATCTGCTGTGGCTGGAAATAAAATGCCAGAAAATTGTTCTCATTCCACACATTCTACTAATTCTCCATTAGGAGCCCAACCTCAGAACGAGGGAAAACCCAGAGTACCGGTTGGCACCCCCAAAAGCTGGTTCCACACAGAGCCTTTTTCTTCATGTTGTTCATGTTCAAATAAAATTGTGCCTGGGGGTAACAGATTGGTGTAACATAGGTTGTATCTGTGAACTCCCTGTAAAGAAGGCTAGGAAATGTAGTTGAATTACTGAGCTTCCAAGAGGAAAAGGGCTCGATGCTGAAATCATCGTCCTCTCCTTTAATTTATCTACAAAGTTCTTTTTTTCTTTTTTATTTATTTGCTTGCTTTTTGTTTTTAGTTTGAAAAGCTTAATTAAGCTTCTGAAAGTCTTCTTTTGCTTGTTGCATTTGTACCTGCTGTGTGGTCATTACCTCAGGTGTCCATATGTCTCCTCTAGCAGGAGACAAACTAGTTTGTGTTCTGATTGTTGAAACAAATTCTCTTCATCTGGCTTCTGAAGAGCCTCAGATTATCAATTATCATTTTTGTTATTATTATTATTATTATTATCATTATTTGATTTCCCTGAGCTCACAACTGAGTAGCTGGAATTTCCCTAACGGTGTGAATCCCAGACAGTGAAAGATAAAAATCAGAAGTCTATGCCTCATAGACTTGTCCTACCCCAGAATAAAGGATAAAGAAACTCAGCCTACAAGTTCACTTCCTGAGGGGAGAATGGGCCAACTCAAACAAGATCAACCTTGACCTGGGCTCAGGTTCTCAGATCATGGTGATTGACAAACTCCCCTGTGAGCAGAGTCAGGCCCTTGCCCTGTGCTCTTGTCATATTCTGCAAGTGACCTAGGAGCCCATAGGGAAGGAGATCCTCACAATTGCATCTGCAGAGACATCTACAGAACCATTTACCCTTTGCCAAGGCTCCTGAAGCCTGGAGTTTTGGTCACCTGATTTAGACAAAGGGGCCTGGGGATGGTGCATGGAGCTAATGGTCCCAGAAGGCTCTTCTAGTACTATTGCTAGTGACCTTGAAAGGGTCTATATATTTTTATGAGATAAACTTGACAATATATATCAAAATCCAAATTTTTACCAAAAAATTTCACTTCTAAAACTGTTTTAACAAAAATATTGCATTAGTATGTAAAAATGTAAATTTAAATATATTTATTGAAGTTTGCTTAATTAAAGGTATCAGAAATAATCTGTAAGCAAAGAATGGGCAATTTTTTACAGAAGGTCTGATACAACCCTAATTATCCAATTTAAAATTATGTTTAAGGAAAATATTTTACGGTTTTGGAGAATTGTTATACCATAGCTTTAATTATAAAATCAGAACGAAAAACAGTATTTACACTATATTTGAAGAGATGCATTCATATGTTTTTCTGATTTAAAATGCTTTTACTTTGTCGTTTTGACACCCTGTATCCTAATTTTCCCTCCAAACCAGGTCTCCATTCTTGACTTTCCTTGTGTTTCCTCCTTTATATTATCTTTAAATACTGGTTGCCTGTGTAATCAGCACTTCCCTCACTACACTTTCTCCCTACAGAAGAAACAATATCTCATACCATTTGGTTTTAGAAGGGGAAACTTTAAATAAATATATGTTTTTCCTTTTAAAAAGTTAATAGTCTTTAATTAAAGGAAGACCATGAACAGAATCAGTTGGCCCTTGTAGCAGTTAGGGTACACTCAGGGAAGCTGACCACGATGAGTGACAAGGAACAAGAAGTTTATCATAGGATTTACCCATATGCAATGAGGGAGCAGGTAGAGAAGTATGTGGGAAGCTGCTGCCTCTGCATGTGGTGATAGGCCTGAAGTCACAGTAGGACTCTAGGGCTAGCAGTCATGAAAAAGGTAAGTATGGGGACGAGAGAGTGAGCACAACATGGAACTGGTGAGGAGAAAGCTGACTAGTACCTGCCTCTATGACTTCTAATCTCAGTCATATGCATGGCCTGCAGGATTAGCTGTTCAGGGTTGTAGAAAAGCTAAAACAGGAGACATGGGCCAAGTGCAGGGCCTGCAAGGAGAACTAGCAGATCTGCAGAAATGTGCCTGAGCTGCAGGAGTATCTGGCCTACTACGTTGATTTTCAAAGCATAACAGAAATGTCTGTCCCTTTTCTTCTGCCCTCCGGATCTCCTCCACAGTTCTATCATGGCCAGCGCTGACCTAGAACCACAAGGAAAGGAGTTCTGGGAAATGTAGCCCCAGCCTAGTTCAGTTCACATAGTATAGAATCAGCACAGTTTTCAAACGTTACGTAATACTGGGTTATAAACCATATTCTGTGTAAATGAGAAAGTGTATAGAAACAGACTGTTTTCAAACCAAGAAGCTAAGTCATGAAACCGTTTACTGACTGAACAGGAAAAGAGAGAATAAAATTAAATATGACTAGGCTCTGTTCTTTGTCATCAGTAACAGTTTTCTCTGTGGTGTCCCTCAATATAGTGTACAAAGAGATAATGAGCCTTGGCTTGTCAAACTGTGGGGCTCAGTACCTGTCTCTCTTGTATACAATGAAACTCAGATTTCTTTGTAACAATGTCAGAATTATAAAATATGTTTTAGATAATCATGAGTCTTAAAACATGGCTAGCGTGGATATAGTGATCATTCATAAATTGTATGTTGGCATCACTTTGTTCTAACGTGAACTCCCAGTGAACTCACTATTATTTCCTTTCTCCTTTCCCTTATTGCATAGTGTTAGGATTTTAGACCCCCCTGTCAGACTATCTGGGTTTGAATACTGGCTTTACCATGTACTTAGGTATATGGCTTTGAGTAATTTTCTGTGACCCAATTTCCTAATATGTAAAATCATAATAAGAATTGCATTTATCTTGTTAAGTTGCTGTGAGGATGGAGTGAGCTAAAGATGTAAATCAAGAGAAGAAGGTGATCCTGATATGGAGGAGACCTCAATGAGTGGTGACTTTTATGTAAACTCCCCACCTTGACTCAGCCCTGTCTGCCACTCACTGTTAGGACTCAGGGGAGCATCTAGTAATTGACATAGCTGTTAAACTCACTGTCTCTGTGTTCTAGGACATTTTTAGCAAGACTGAGATAATAAAAGTGCTTTGGACAGCTCTGAAACAATTTGTGGTTGTGTGTATCTTTAACACTAGGCAACTTTGTCCAATCATACGGTGTAATTACTCTAAACATTCTGAAAATTCACTGATGTGCTTTTCTGTTTTGAACTCTGGACTTTAAATGTTCCCAAATGTCTTCATCTAGAAGTCTCACCAGCACCTAAAATGCAGTATTTCCAAAATAAAAGTCACAATTAGCATCCTCACACTATATTTTTTCTATTTTGGTAAATAACTCTATCCAGTTGCCTATCCAAGATATCTCGGTGAATGCAATAATTTCCTTTGCTGGAGCCATCTTGCCCTGTTCATCTTTTTCTATGAGCACTGCTCTCTTTTGCATTTTCAATAGTCTATCCTTATTGGCTTCTTAACATTATAAATAAAATATTCTCAGTTTTTTCCCAATCTAAATAAAATTTGCTCTAAATCTTTTTCCAACTTTTCCACATCTGTCTACCCCTTGGCAATTTGAGTTGTGGTAATTATTCGCTACAATCAAAGTTTCCTGCTCCTCACTTACTTTCATGATTAATCAAACTTAAGACTGTTTCTTATTTCCTCTAAACTACTAAAACTTCTAGGACTACCAAAATAGTTCTTTCCAGAGTCAACAATAACCTGCTGATATTTAATTCAGAGGATAATTTTTCAGCCCTTGTTAACCAATGTCTTATCACCAGGTGAAACTCCTGACTGTACCCTCCTTCTTGATAAGTACCCATTCTTTGTTTTTTGTGACTCTGCACTCTCCTAGATATCCCTCTTGCTCGGGATTCTTTTTTTTTTTTTCAGCTTCAATTTCGGGTTCCTCTTCATCCTACTTAGGGATAAATGTTTCTCAGTGCTCTCTCCTACAACCTGTTCTCAATTTGTAAAAACCCATTGCCAATCTCATTCATCCCCGTGCATTCTGTGTTCATGTATATACTGATGAACGATAAATCCATATCCAAGATACAATTTCCTGAGTTTAGACCCATAGTCCAATTGCATCCTGAACATCTCTATTGGGATTCCTAATTCACGCCTCAAATTTCACAAGTCTGAGATTAGACTCATCATCCCACCTCACCTCTAGATTCACTTCTTGCTCAGTGTTTCCCATCACAATGGAAGGCCCATCATTTGCCTCTCTCTCTCTCCTCTTCCATAGTTTAACAATCACCAAGTTCTGCCATTATACCAATTCAGTATTTATCAAACTTGCTTTTCTTCTTTTTTATATCTGTCTGTACAACTCAAGTCTGGCCCACCATAATCTCCCTCTTATTTATTGCAAAATGTTCATCATCAGAGTTTTCCTCTGGTCTTTCTCCTTCCCACTGATAATCTATAATGTAGTCAAAGCGATTCTTCTAAAATGCACGTTTTAACATTGCAACTCCTTTCCTAAAACCTTTCAGCTCCTTTCCACTTATCTTCAGGTTAAAAAAAGAAAGTCATACTCACGGTATTGATTTGCAAGTTTTTAACTGAGGAGTCCTCTACTCATTTACTACAACCTCAGATTGTGCTATCCCCACCTGATACTCTACCCTAACCTGAAATGTTCTCAGTCCTGTAAGCTCACCGCTGCCATTGCCTCTCCTGGGAAGACTCATCTCCATGTCTTTGTCTGGCTTATGGCTAATATCTTTCCAGCTAACCTCCGTCACTGGGCAGGGTCTTTCCTAGCTCTCTAGGAATAGGTTCTGCCTATGTATTAATTCTTACAATGAACCTTGAACTTTCCCTTATATAGCACAAAGCAAACTTTAATGTTAGTCCTGTTTAACTATTGATCTTTACCAAGAGATTCCAAGAGCAAGGAGGGGACAAATCACATATCTGTTTCTTATCACTAAATCTCCACTGCCTTGCGGCACGGACTGACATTTACTAGTGGCTTAAGTATTGTTAATTAAATTGACAAATGACTACTTTATTTCCCATTTTTTAACTTTCTTATTTCTTTGGCTAAAGAATGCATTAAGAATATCATAAAGTAGCTATAGTTTCATCAAAACTTTTCAAGTCTTTGGGCCCGGCCCTGTGGGTTAGTGGTTAAGTTCACACGCTCCACTTAGGCAGCCCAATGTTTCCTTGGTTTGGAGCCTGGACACAGACATGGCACCACTCGTCAGGCCACCTTGAGGCAGCGTCCCACATAGCACAACCAGAAGGACCTACAACAAGAATATACAAGTATGTACTGGAAGAATTGGGAAGGAGAAGAAAAAAAAAATGAGATTGTCAGTAAATGTTAGCTCAGGTGCCAATCTTTAAAAAGAAAAAAAAAGGAAAACTTTTCAAGTCCTTCATTTTAATGGAACAATTGTGGAATCCTTCAATAAAATATGATTTCAATTATTGTTAGGAGTTATACAATACGTATGAAACTAGTGAGCTATTGTTTACTTTTAGGGTATGAAGAGGTTTTTAAAATCATGAATTGATTTTAAATTTTATCAAATAGCTTTTCTAAAGTAATAAAGCATAATAGTTAAAACCTTCTGCATGTGTACTAGTTGCAAAACTTTGGGCAAGTTTCTTAATTGCTTTCTAAATCATTTTTATTATCTGTGAAATCAGCATCATCATAGCAATAAAACTAAATGCCTAATACATGTATTAAACACAGTGGTTGGAGTCAGGGCATTTAAAATTTCAGCAAAGAGATAGTCCCAGTGACAACAAGGTGTAGGAGCATAGTGATGGGAATGAGTGTATGAAATGCAGTGGTATTGAAGGGATTGAAGCTGAGCTGATCTAATTAAATAACACACATCATGGGTTAAAGTGATGAGAATTCAGGACGTTTTCACTTTTCTGGGAATGAGAGCAAATTGTCACGATGTTTTAATAGATAGTTAGACATTATCTGTGACTTTCTAAAATGGTCTAGCCTTAATCCAACGTTTCTGTACATTCACTTCTTAGAAGTAAACATTTTAACACATTTGAAAGATATAGCTTAAAGGATATTACTAATAACGTTATTTGAAATTTTGAAAAAGAAGTAAAAATATGGATTTGTTGAAAGCATGTGACATTGATATGTGACAATGAATATTGTGGTACTATAAAGAGTCTAGAACAACATGCTCTGATAAGGGAAGGTATCTACAATATTTAATTAAGAACAAAAGCAATTTCCAGTACACAATATTTCGCCATGATACTGATTTTCAAATAAATTATATATAATCATGAAACTTGTCACCATGTGTTTCATCCGTGTTTTTACCAGTAGATGCTCAAAGCGTAAAAATATCTGATCTTGTCACCCACCTACGGACAATGCTCCAATGACTTCTCCTCTTTCAGATAATGAAGACAATACTTATCAGAATCTACACTTCCCTGTGTGATCTGGCTCCTCTCCAGCCCTTCAGACTCATCTCAAATATAACCCCTTTTTCCATCTGCACTCCAACAACTAGCCTATTCTTCCCATATCCTTCATCCCCACCAGCCCACAACTATCACAACACTTGGTCTAGAATTCACCCTTCGGATCTCAGTCATGTTTCCATCTTAAGAAGTAAGTAAATAAATAAATGCCTTACTCCTCAGATGACGTCTAATTCCCACATCACACACTTTCTTGGATCACTGATTTCGCCATTTTTCACAATTGTCATTTTATATAGTGTACGATTATTTCATACGTATCTGTCAGCTCCATTGGATTATAAACATCCTGACATGAAAATCTCATATCTGTTATTGTCCATCATTTTATCATCATCCCCTAGGATCTGACACTGCATAGTAGGGGCCTTTGGTTGATGAATAAGAGTTGTCTTTATCTGACAATAAGTTTACTTTTGGTGTAAAAGTGTTTTTTCCTTGATGGATCAGTTGGTGGAGATTCTTACTTTTTTCCTCCACCCAGTAGTACACATTTTGACTGTTTTTACAGTGAAGGTACACTTATACTTACTGTTAGAAAAATAAAAATACGACAAAGATTTGTTTCTGTATGACTTGGCTGCCAGACTGCAGGCTCCATGAACATGAGAACTATTTCTGACTCTCTTAGGAATAGCGTCTGTCAGATGTGCAACTGGAATGAATGAATATGACATATTATGTCTTCTCTGTATATCCTCAAATATAATATTTCAGCCAGAGGATCAAGAATTTTCTACTCATGCTCCATTAGCAAATATACCATAAACTATAGCAGCTTCATTGTCTATCTATATCTATATCTTGTCAATATCTATAATTACAGCATCTCTTGTGATAAAAATTAAAATTATAAGACCATAATATAAGCACAGTTCATCTCTTGATTTAATATTTCTCTTTGTAATACTTTGATTCACTGTTGTTCTTTTTGTGTATGTATACGATATTATTTTTTCTATGCCTCTGATAGAGTAACTAAAACGCATTTCTTATTTTTATGTATATGCCTTATAAAGTTTACCTGATAAGGATATAGTGATGTGAACATTAGGAATTTATGGCTTATGGCAATTTAAAGTTATTGGCCTGCTACTGATTTGCAGATTAGTCCTTGTAATTGTTCATCTAGAATCTCCATGGCTCAATGTAGTTCTCCTTAAATTGTCTATTTGTATTAGATAAACATTGGAAACTGAAAGATAGGAGCACTTACGTTTCATAGATATACCCCTGGGAAGTTTGCAATCTCATAGTGATGACTGAACAAAAGAAGGAAGATATCAGAATGCAGAATTTGTAATTACTAAAGCACTAAGGCTAATTTTACAGCTTTTATGTTTGCAGGAAGGTCATCATTGCAGTCATTTTAAAGTATCTGCCCTTGAATAAGTTTAAATTACTAAAATCTCATTTACCACTAAGGAAAACTAAAATGTGAGTGAGCCCTGGTTCAAATTATGTTTCAGTTGCTTAAAGATTCCTGACTCATACTGATCCCTGACTTATACTGATATAATGTTAAACTGGGGTGTGTGCCATGTGTGTGTGTATAAAATGACTGCTGTACAGTTTACATAATGAACCGTTGCAACTATTACATAAGATCTGTAGGCTCTGAAGAGCATTACTAAATATCACAAGTAGAAGAGGGAAGGGCTATCATTTAGGAAAATACATGGGTTTTAGTGTGAAAGGAGGAAAACAGATCTTAGTTAATATGGGAGACAGAGTGAAGAGGCAATTTCTGAGTGATCTGGACACGCTCAAATGGGAAGTGGACAGGTGCTGTGATGGTCTCCAAGCAGACGACCAGGCAAATCTGAGGCAACATGCAGCGGAAAGGTTCAGGGACAAGGTTAAAGATCTCTAAACAAAGTTTTACTGATTCAGAATAAAACACAAATCAAGGGGCAGAGGGACAGAGAAGATGAAGATTACGGATTAGGATGGAGGCCACCAGGGTAGAAGGGCAAAACTACACGACTCTGATGTCCCTCTGGGGGAAAGCTGAACTGGTTAAATCCTGGTTAAATTATTACTAAATTGTTTATAAAAGTAAGTAATTACAATTTTTGAAGACTCCTCATGTAAACCGATAAAGTTTTTTTGGTGTGTGTGCATAATAACTGATGGCATATATCCTACTTTTCTCTCGGCTGCATCCACCCTCTCCATGGACAGTTGTGGTGGCCCAAGAAATTGCTCATGGATCCAGTACATCCTTGCTCTATTGAAGAGATACAGGAGCAAGAACATCTGGCCGTAGCTGTAACTGGCCAAAAACTTGCAGAACAGCTATCACTTTTATATGCAGGTCTTGGGTAGAGAACACTGGGGACGATCACCAATGGGTTGTCAATTTATGGATGCAACGATTATCAGGAATTGTTGGTGCCTTGGGAATATTTGTTACTTAAATTCGTCCCTTCATCTACCTTCCTATCTGTTTTTAGTACACATATGCACTCCTTAATTTATCTTTGTCTATCATTCTCATAAGCTAGTTGCTCACTCTGAACAGGTCACATATCTAATGGGTTTTATCTATTCCACTTGATTTACTTGTTCATAGCTGAAGCAAATATTCTTAAACAACATAGTAAACCCACATCACAAGTAACATTATAAATTAAGGAAGAAGTATTAAAGTGGAGAATGAACTAGGATAGGTAGGATATTCTGGATATCAATATCCATATGCTCTTGACTGCTTCTGAATAAAGAGCTTGCTGTGCAACCCTATAGCTGTGGCCAGAATTGTATGGTTGTGGAATAATGCTTGAGCTAACAGAAGTATATGCAGACTGGCCAGTGCCATGTGAAATGAGACATGAGACTGACATGAGAATTCTGGTCAGGTGGAGTATTCATCCTCTGGATCAAAAAAGTTTAAATTGATTTTGAATACGATACTTGTAGAGATTCAGATAAGCGACGACACAGTTTAGAGACCAACACACATCACTAAAAAAATATATGAGGTGGATATAACCATGAATATACCAAGAACAAAAATAAAACCAGTTTTCAGTAAGGATGGTAGGGAGTCAGAGAAGTAGTAACATTAGAAAGAGAAAATCATTAAGAGTAAAGAGAGCAGAGTCATGAAGATAATGCAGACTGTACAGAAGAAAGAAATCAGCAACAAAAGCAAGATGCATTTCACCTGCATGGATATTGTATTTTGAGCAGTGTCCTAGGTCTTTCTCAGTGGATAGTCTCTTGCTGTGTCATCATTCTTAATTTATTGTCTTGTGTTGTATTTGTTTGTCTATTATTTTCAAAACAATATTTTCAAATTCAGGCAGAGGGGCAATATAGAAAAGATAATTCTTTCCATAAAGGAATTGCTTTAAGAGCTGCCCATTCTTCAGCAAAAAATTAAAGCAAAGATATTTCCATTATCCCAGTCTAAAGTGTGATAAGACTATTTTAGGTACTAAGAGTAGCAAAGATGTTTCTTCCTTTGGAAAGCAGTTTGGAGAGCTGAGCATTAAGAGTCCAGAGACTTATGAATTTAGAACTTTAAATGAGTTTTCACCAAGAGGTCAAGAATAGCATGAGTAAGAGACTTGCATTTAACATATGGGTGGTCCAGAATTGTACAGGATGTAACTGATCCTGAAGCAATTGCAGGCACACCAGTGAAGTCAAGATGGTTTTATTTGGGGAAGAGTTATGAACACAGGACTGTCAATCAAAAAGAATGTCCATGTGGAGAGATGGGGCAATGGTGGAGGGTGTAGGATACAATATTGGGCACCAGTGTTGCTTGGGCGGGAACCACCACCAGAAAGAGTATCCCAGTGGTAAATACACTTTCACAATTGAATCGCAGAGGATCAATCTTTAAAAAGCATCTACAAGCAGCAATAGTTTTGAAATTATCAAAACACAGTTCCACCTCTGGGGCTTTGCTGACCATCATGTCCCTTGAGAGTGACTCAGTTCTTGGGATCTTTGAGTAATTCATACCACATAATTCAAGACTAATGTCTTGGGCTTCCTATTAGTGCATCACATACTAAGGCTAAAACAATTAAGTGAAAAAAATAAAAGAAACCAAATCAAATTTGTGCACCAAATTCATGAAGCAAGTCACAATGCTTTCACTCCTAATAAATCCTAATCATCTGTGATAATCTGAGTTTGTTTAAAAGTAATGCTTTGAAACCTGAAGATGTCATCACAGGACATAAATATATAGAAACTATGGATAGAACAAATCTCAAAGAATGAAAAAGGGATGGAGTTAGGTGCTAAGGTGGAAGGGTTAGCTCTGAAAGAGGGGATATTTTACAAGATGAGATGGACTGTTAATTGTTTTGAGAGAGGGACAAAGGAAATACTAACACTTCCATGTCCCTTTTGAAGCACTTTGTAGCATTTAGCACTTGGATTCCAGTAAGCTCTTAGGAACCCATATCTGTAAGAGAACTGCTGTGAATCCTTCTACTAAAGGAAAGACTTCAGTGCCTTTCAACCTCCCTTCCCACCGTTTTGGGGATGGGGCATCTATCTGGTTCTATGTGTCTCTGTGGAGGGATATTCATTAGAGTGAAAGCCCTTTGTTTTTTCTACCTCCAAATTCATTCTGGGAGGATAAATTTGGTTCTTCCTCACAGTCTCTTCTGCTTTTGGAGGAAGAAATGCAGTTTTGTTTTTAAAGGTCATCAATTTCACTTGTTTTTTTAGTCAATCCAGGGTAATGTTAAGGTTGGGGACACTGGAATGGGAACTTTTAAAAAAGAAGAATCTGCTGGTTATCAATTTATTTCCTCACAGTGCAAAATTTACCTTTCAATCTATACCATGTCCTCCGGTAATGGACATAATTCTTTTAGGCATCTCTCATTTATTTTTTACTTTCTAATTGTTTTTTGATGAGGAAGATTGGCCCTCACCTAACATCTGTGCCAATCTTCCTCTATTTTGTATATGGGATGCCACCACAGCATGGCTTGATGAGCAATGTGTAGGTCCATGCCCGGGATCCAAACCTGTGAACCGTGGACACCAAAAATGGAGTGGGTGAAGTTAACCACTATGCCACTGGGATGAGTCCTTAAGCATCTCGTCTTTATGGTGAGCATGATATTAAGCTTTCTCAGTGGAAGGTGCTGAAAAGACATTGTAGGAGAAAAAGGCTTCCCTGTTACTTAAAGTCGGGGGGGGGGGGTGAGGACAGCTGGTAGAACTCTGCCCCAAGCATATGCCGAGAATATGTTATTCCTTGACAACCTCACAGCCTGGGCTTAGCCTGGTGAAAACTTTCCTGCAGCCCTCTACATGAAAACCAGTGCCCTGAAGGCCTCCTGCTGCATGACTGCATCCCATTCATACTAAGCAGCAGGCTCCTTTGCAGCGCCACACCATCCCATGCCCACATCATGAGTGCAAGAAACCTGCAATCTGGAGGGATGCTTCTTCATTGCAGTTACTTTCAGACGAGCTCCAGCCTGGGCAAACTGGTGAACTTCCCCACTGTCCAGTGTGCTGAACAACCTTCCCCAATAAGCCTTGGGGAGTGGCCACTCTTTCAGTTTGGCCAACCTTGTGCATTCTCCCTCTGCCCAAGGACACCATAGAGTTTCCTTAATATCCTATAATCACTTCTTTATTATTGGCGCTTAATAATTCTTTATATTAACCTTGTGTTCTACCCACTGTTTGTTGTCTGTCTCCTCATTGGACCAAGACTGATACAACAACTCTGAGTAGAATTATGGTCAAAGAAAATAACTGATCCAGGCTTTTGGCCAGGCAAGGCCACAAAGACTTTTGATCTCGGTGGAGTACAGTGGCTTATGTACATTTTTAGTACATGTTTAGTAAATGTTTAGTAAAACACTTTTACTGTTTCATTATCAGATTTTAACCACCACATCTCAGCAGGACTTTGAAACTTTAGGACATGTGATTGTGGTCTTGGCAGTCACTGCAGTTTATGGCAGCTTTGTCCAAATGTGAGTGCCTATTTCTGTATAGGCAAAGGTGTGGGACTCAGGGTCCCTCAGCCAAATGACAGTGACCCTACAGTACAGACTGCATAGTTGAACCTTCAACCACATTGGTGCAGGCTGGCTTCATATTACAGGCAAGATTGAGGCAGGATTAGAATTTTTTAGACACGGCCTGGAAAAACAACACTACATGCCTTTAAAGATACAATGCCACTTGGCATTACATTCATTCTGGATCACGTTTATGCTGTACCTTTAATTATCATAGCCAAACCCAGGTAAGTATCACCACACCGGCTGCAGTCAGAGTCAGGAAGAAATGAAGAAGGCTCACCCTGGATTTCTTTAGATGCCATTTAGATATGATGATGGTCTGTGGCCACACTAAGGATAGTGTTCAGGGAAAATAAGCTGTCCCGGGATTCCCACTTTAGGAAATGCTCATTGACTTATTTTCTCAATGTCATTGGTGTGGGGCCAATGTTGGGATAATTTTTTTTCTTTTGAGGGAGGAGGAAGATTGGCCCTGGGCCAACATCTGTTGCCAATATTCCTCATTTTGCTTGAGGAAGATTGTTGCTGAGATAACATCTGTGTCAATTTCCCTCTATTTTGTATGCAGGAAGCCACCACAGCATGGCTTGATGAGTGATATGTAGGTCTGCACCTGTCATGTGAACCTGCGAACCCTTGGCTGCCCACGCAGAGCATGCAAACTTAACCACTACGTCACTGGCCAGCTCCTGTTGTAATAATTTTTAACTCTAGGATCTAAGATGCAAATCTCATTAAGAGATGTGGTGTTGAAAAAATATATTTTTTAAAGTAACTTTTCCTTTTTTAGTAGGGTTTATTTTTCTTTCCAAATTGGAACTTGAGGTTTGCTAACATAAGGAATACAGTGCAAACTAGTTCCACAAACAGTTTTGAAAGCAACAATGTTAAAGAGTTTCCCTTTTCTGAAAAATGTTCTTATATTGAGTTTAACTAAACTGTAGACTTTATTTGCATTTCACCAGATTTTCCACTGTTATTTTTTTCTGTTTCAGGCATTCATCCAGGATGGCACAGTACATTTAATGACAATGCCTTCTTAGTCTCTGCCAATCTGTGACAGTCTCCAGGTTTTCCTTTGTTGTCCGTGATTCTGACACATTTGAAGAGGTTGGCCCAGGCGTTTTGTAGAATGCCCCTCGAGGAATTTTTGGCAATATAGTAAAGTCACCCTAGTAATTAGTGTTTTTAGGGAGATACTTATAGACTATGCAAATATTATGTTTCTCTTTAAAATTTTGCCCACTAATTTTGGCATTCTTCCATAGACCTGGCCTGCAGCAATTATTGCAATGGTATTATAATGGCAATTTTTCTATTTCCCTTATTATTCTACACTACTTGGAACTTTTTGTAAGAATATTTTTCCCTGATCCTCCATTTATTCATTTATTTAATCACTTACTTATGTTAATATGGACTCAAGGATACTTATTTTATTCTTTGGAATAGAATACAATATTATCATTATATCATTTGTTACTCAAATTGTTCCAGCTTTGGTGATTGCGAGCACTTTCAGATGCACTCCTGTGTCCTTTCCACAAGCCCCCATCTTCTAGTTAGTTATTTTTAAGCACTTCATTATCTACTGGCGCTACATGATAATCTACCTTATCTTGTGTTTTTCCTGCCCTGGCAGAAAATCATTTGGTGCTCCAGAATCAATCATTTATGAAGGGAACTATGATTTCTTTGTTGGATAATGGTATTTTGAAAATAAATGTGGGCATTGGTTGTGCTTGCTGCTATTGGAGTGTCACTGTTCCTAGACCTTCTCCAGTGGACAGAGCCAGCAATACTCGTATCTACTAAATCATGTATACACATATGACTCTAATTATCTTATCTATCTGTCTATCTATCCGTCTACCTATCTACTTTCCTATCATCTAGTTAGCTATGTGTCATCTCTCCATCTCCCTACTAAAACAAACATGAGCTTATACTACCTCTAATTCATGAACACAGCATTTATACTAATTTTCCCTCTTGCTTGCTTACAACCTCTTTCTCTGACAGTGAGAAACCTGGATCCCATTATCTACAATTTATTTACTTATTATAATCAATCCTAGTTTACATGCAAAGTAGTTTCAGAATTGCTAGCAAGTACCTGCGAGAGAAAAAAATTTACCAATTAGAGTAACATGTTAATGCACAATTCTTTTCATCTTTAGCCTTCAAGTATTCAGCCAAAGCACTATTCTCCGACATTACTTAGGTCAGATCCTTTTTTCCTCATTACTTTCAGTGAAGTTACACTGTACATTTGTAATACTGTTAGGTTCATTGGTCACAGTCTGCAATCCTTTCTGGAATTCCCCAAACTTATGGTCAATGTTTTAAATTTGCCTACAGTAAAGTTCTTTCTTTGTGGTGTATAGTTCTATGGGTTTTGATAAATTCATAGAATCTTGTATGGATCAACTCAGCACCATGTGGAGAAGCTCCCTCAACCTAAAAATCCCTAACTAATGTATTTTGGAGAAAGTATACACACAGCCTTGTGAGAAACAGCCCAGGGCACAGCTGTGGAAAGAACCCTTCCTCTACCCAAGCATCAAGGACTTGTTTGGCTGACAATGAGAAGACTAAGAAATTAAGACTTACTATCTTTGCACTTAGAACTCACGCAGACAAATCATTTGGTGCTGAATTTATTTCTCTTGTAATTTTACGTCTTTGGATTTCAACCTAACTTAAAGGACATAAAATTTTCAACCTTTTGTTTTCCTTAAAAAAATAAGAAAAAGAGGTTGTATTTAAATATGGGCTACCCTCATGTTGTTAGCATTCTTGTTGGGCTACCTTTATAAGATCATATATTGCATTACTGAATTGATGATGTCAGGCAATATGGCTGCACTTAATTTGGGATGGGGTATAGAAAGCAGTGAATATGCAGGCTTCAATACAAAGTGGCTTCAAGCTTAATTTAGACACTACACTGCTCATGAGCATTACAAAATGATCCCTGACAAAACAATATTTGAATTTCATGTTTTGAGATGGTATAACATCAATTAAAGTTACATTTTTTACTCGCTTTTCTCTCTTGTGATGGTTAACTTTGTGTGTTGAGTTGACTGGGTATGAAGTGCCCAGATTAAATATTATTTCTGGATGTGTCTGTGAGGGTGTTTCTGAATGAGACTAGCATTTGAACTGGTGGATCAGTAAAGTAGATGGTCTTCCCCACTGTGGGTGGGCTCATCCAATCCCTTGAGGGACTTGAATAGAACAAAAGGCAGAAGAAGGTAGAATTTGCCCTTTCATTCCCTCCCTTACTTTTTGAGTTGGGACATCTCATCTCATTTTTTTTCTGGCCCGCAGACTGGCATTTACACAATTAGCTCCTCTTGTTCTAAGGCCTTCAGATTCGGGATAAATTATACCACTGGATTTCCTGGGTCTCCAGCTTCCAGAAGTCAGATTGTGGGACTCCTCAGCCTACATAATCATGTGAGCCAATTCCTCATAATAAATCTCATTTCATATATATATATATATATTCTATATGTATTCTATATATTCTTTCTCTATGCATATAGTAGAATATACATATATTCTACAATTTCTGTTTCTCTTGACAACCCTGACTAACATATCCTCCTTGTTCTTTCATCCTTTTTCTTCCCCTCAAGAGGCATGAAGTTTTTATTGAGGAAGAAGAAGAACTGGGCACACATACCTTTGTCCCTCTCTTTCTTCTGCATTAGTCTGTACTTGGACTAACTAAACTTGGGCTCCTGAGTTGAAGCCCTCCATTTTTCAATGCTGTCTATAATAAGGTGGGTAAGTGGGCCTACTTCTAGTTTCTGTTTTGAAAACCATTGTGGCTACAGACCTAAACCATGATTACAGTACCTCTAACAGTAACAGGGCTCGCTTTTCAATTTTTATTTTCTTGATTCATTTATCTTTTTCATTTGGTTTTTAACTCTGGAAGGAAAACAAGCATGTCCAACACATAGCATGCATAGAGATGTGGGTAAGGATGAAGGGAAGTAGTATTTATTGAAATCTTATTCTGTATCAAGCTCTGTGCTGCTCATTTTATATCTGTTCTGTTTATCTGGTTCTCATGATCAATACATTTACTTTCTGGTGCTATATTAGTTTTTATTCTGTTACCACATCAAAGCTTCTTGGTGAGTTGAAATCAGAGCCTTCACCAGAAGTAAAATTTATTTGCCACAAATAAGGAGACCACATAGAATCGTTTCCAAAGTCATGGTTCCCTGAGCAAGGGGAAGTAGGTGTCTTTTATTTCAGGTGAGGTATAAATATTCAAAAGGGATGCTTCATCACTGCATGAAGAGGTGGGTGTAAGCTTGTGCAACTGCAGTTTGAAAATATGTTCTCACCTACATCGCATGTTATACTAACAAGGCTTGGGCTCCTCCTGAGGTGGAGATTTTGGTATTAAAATGAAGCAAAAGGCAACTTCAGGTAATCTTCTGACCTATCTGCACAGGCACTGCTTTTGTGATGGGGCTTGGTCTGGTCCAGGTCAGTTGACAATGGTATCTCTTCCTAAAATAGTTCTGAGAAACAACCTTGAGGAAGTGATAAGCATTTTTGAAAGTTCCTTCCATCTACTTAGGGCATACATCAGTGACAATTCTTCCTCTTCCCAGTGCAGGTCTTGAGAAAGGATTTAACTGTAGTAGATGATTTGGGAGGGGATCCCAGGAAGCACTCTGAGGGAATAGGGGACAAAGACAAGGAAGGTTGGAAAGCTGTCAATCATACCAGCGTGGAGCATGTTACCTTCCTAGACACAAGGGGCTGAATCCCATTGAAGGCCCAATGACAGATCACATGGAGCATGCCTCAGAGATGTCACCAGCGAGTAAGCTGAGGTAGTCACCCGCCAGTAACCATCGCTGATTTTTGAGATTTGCTTCTGGCACATTAACTCTTGGGCACTTTTAGTCTGCCCTGCCCAAAGGATGAGCAGCTCTGCAGCCAGGGAACATCCTTTGACCAAGAAGCACAGGAAGCCAGAGATGGATAAGTAAACTGTCTTAGATGACTCCTGGGGCCATCCAAGAGAAAATGGATAGAATATTGACAGAGTTTACTATAAGCATTACATTCATGTGGAGCATAAGGACATTTTGGTCAATGATGGATTGCAAAATCAATGGTGGTCCCATAAGATTAGTACCATATAAGTCTAGTTGTGTGGTAGAATATACCATCGAGGTTTGTGTACGTACACTCTATAATGGTCATATGATGACCAAATGGCCTAATGACACATGTCTCAGAACATCTGCATCATTAAGAAATGCATGACTGTACTTATATTTCATTGATGGGAAAACTGAGTCCAAAATGTTTAAGAAACTTGTCTTAAATCACTGGGCTAATAAGAAGCTAAGCCTTTAGACCTAGATCTGATCGAAACTCACCCTTACTACTTTCTGTTGTACATGAAGCCTTCCCTTAAATCTTTTTATATTGCTGCTGGTCACTGCAAAGAAAAGGTGTGTTTGTGTCTTCTAGTGAGGGGAAACAGTCAGGAAATATTATATAACAAGATATAAATCAAGAGCCATGGAAAATTCAATGCAGCTTATCCTGAGACTACTACCATACAAAAACTCAGCAGCCTGCACCAGGTAAGTATCTAGGAAAATCTTAATTGAGCTTTGACAATTCCTCCTAACTAAAGCCAACATGGAGGGGTGTTAGTGGAGATAACTGTGAAATCAATGCCCTGACATCTTTAGATGTTTTTTTGTGCTATCTGAGCACACTTCTCTGTCCTCAATCTTTCAGCATCCAGCTGGGAGCTGGCTAATGTGAGAAGCAGACTCCAGCTACAGATGCTTTAGAAAGCCAAAGCAATGAGAAAAACATATGTTTCAGCTGGGCTGTAGTGCTTCACTTGAGACATGAGAAGGTTGCATGAAGTCTCAGTGAAAAGAGCCCATATCTTAAGGAGTTAAGCCTTTGGCACTGCTCTACTCTCACTGATGGATTTTCTAGGGTTGCTTCTAACTGATGGATCGCTTGAAGTAGGAGTAAAAAAAAGTGCCATATTGTAAATACTTTTTGTGTCACATCTAATAAAAGAATATTCCTTCTTAAGATTGATACCTGGAGATCCATATGTGTACAGTGATTGACTTTAATTTATGAAAGCCACATGAGGGCCCAAGGAGTGGAAACGGGATTGACTGGACATCTGGGCAATTGAGCATACTAAGCCTGAACAGGACTCAAACTCGGTAGCAAAAGTCATAAGGAGATATTAGTCTGAATAAGTCAGTGACTCTCACTGGGAATTGTTGCTATATTAAATCCCACCATTTTAACAAGTGTACTTTTTTATTTAACCAAATAGTGGAATGCTTGTAGTGAGAAATACAAATAAAAAGAAAGAAAATAAACATCAAGTTAATTTGGCTATGTAGTATTAAAATTTACATATATAATTATATTAATATAATAATATATAAAATATGTAATTATATCTATAGATCATACATATAGCTTCTGCTCCTCTCATATATTTATACATATAATTGTGTATATGTCTGTATATATCTTCTACATTGGAAAATATGTTTAATTTTTTTATAATCCTGAGACCAGAATGTATATGTTTTATAGTATTATTTTTTCATGCAAGTATGTATGAATGTTTTTTCCTTAATTTTGAATTAGACACATTTATATGCTCAAACATTACTTGTAGACAAAAATTGAGACTACGTCTTTTAGTAGGAGAGGTTCTGTTTTCTGATATTAGCAAAGTTATATATTTTGATGCCAATATATCATGTTATAATTTTCCTGCATTTCACCTTTTTTCTTGTTGTATCTCTTTTTGATAGTCAGATGCAGAATATGCCTTAATTGATTATACCCCGGTGGTCAGACTCACATGTATGTCTTGTGAGTGAACAAAGAACCATTTGTTGATGTTAGGGTTAGTGAGATCACAGCACAGAGGTATTTATTCAGAAGGCAGCAAGGGAATAGGTGGGGAAGTTTCAGAACTAGCATTAACTTCCAGAGGTGCACATCGCAGCTAAGCAACCTTCCTCTGACTTTCTTGGTCATCTTATGTATGCCATCCCGAATGCAAATATTGCAGGTCTAAGATCTTTATCTATTATTGTTAATTTGTGGCATGTCCTTCATGGTCCAAGCTTAAAAATAGCAGGCTAATCTACACACATCATAGACACACATACAAACACACGCTTATAAACTTGTGTAACTCCCTAGATGACACCTGAGGAAAACATGGTCCAGGCATCCTCTTTATTTGAATTCTTCTGCATTTAAACCATAGGCTTGTCACACATCTTCTAGACAAGAACTCCGACCACAATGAACCATTCACCTGTCTTTCTTTTTCTTCTCCAATGATTTGAATCTATTACATTGTGGCTTTATTCTACTAGTTCTTTAAATAGTCATACGTCCAACTATTTCTCCCTAATTATTAGTGTGTAGAAGACAAGAGAGTCTATTAAATTCACATGTGTAAAATAAAATTTTAATTTTAATTTACTTTGTCCTTCCTTCCTTACACAAAATTCATTTAAAAATATAATCTAGTTTTTAAATTTATATTTCAATGCTGCTATTAAAATATTATTTTATTAATATTAGGTTATTTTTGACTTTTATATTGTTATGAAAGAAAATTAAATATTTGCTTAGATTTAATCACCTTCTGTTATCTGATATATTTCAAGACTGATCACATCTTCCCCATTTGTGAGTTGCCATCTGACTCATCTATCAGTCAGCTAGGGTACAAGTTCAGGTATGTAAATATGTGAGCATGTGAGAAGAATCTTTTCTAAAAGCATAGATATGTAGTTTCTCTTTCTTATTTTTCTTTCTCATAGTTAACAATTTGGCTTGATATAGAAATATTTGGTAACAAACTACTTTACACAGAGCTCTGTATATATTTTGTTATATTTAATCATTTAGTGCTTTAAAATAAAAATCTGAAACTCTTCTGATTTAAAAATATATTTGATGGTTTATGCCTGAGTATTTACTTCTTTTTTCAGTAACGTTGAAATTCAATAGGCTTGGGTTTTATTTACTAATTATGGGGTTATTAGGTGAGCTAATTTTCAAATCTAGAGCATCGAGCCCTCAGAGACGGATATGTATGTTTCCGTATTTATATTGCCTGTTCTACTCTTTCTAATTATCTGTTCTTTACTCAGATAATTCTCATTGTACATGAGGAAGAGCTTCGCTATTTATCTTCCAAGAGTCATATTTTTGTCATGGTTTTCATTTTATTATTACAGATTTAATACCTTTTATTTCACTAATTTGGTTCGTACAGAAGTTTATCTGCTTTTCTTTGCCTTATTCTACATTTTAAATTAGTTGCACGTGATATTTTTGATCCCATGAAGGGTACTTTAGTCTCAGAATATTCCTTGTTTTTGAATTCACAGGGGCCTTTTGGTTTTTTAGTTTATTCTTTTGCTTGTTTATTTCTATGCAGAATATAGAATTTTGCCCTGATTTTATTCTTGACATGTTTACCTTTATCCTTGACAAGCTCTGGTTTTGCTCCTGTTTTTCTAAGACGTGACAATCGATGCTGGCATACTGCCACCTCTCTGAGGGAAGGGGATGTGTCTCTGTCAGTCACTTTTGTATCCTCAGCCACTCTAACAATAAGTGACAAAGAATATCATTCTTAATAATTGTTAGTTTATGAAAAGCCAGGCAAAGTCCCACATGAGATCATTGCCCAGTGTGACTTAAAGCGGACACTTGTGGATATGGATTAATAGCTCAAATTGAGTGAATTGAGCACACATTGATCTACGTAAGACAATAGTTCAGTTTTGGAATACATATGTAGGATGTCTCAAATAGCAAGCCGGGTCCTGACGAATGAAAAAAATCAAGTTGACACCATGATTTGTGAGGAACAACAGCAAAATCATCAACTCTACTATTCATTATTTTTTTCCTCTAGTATTTAATGCTGTCCTACAGACACAATTGTAGTTTTACATTTCAATGTATAAAAGTCATAAGCAAATTCCAGAAAATGCCAAATCTTAATATTTGACATGGATTTTCAGAGGTGCACTAATTAATAAGGAAGCCACGTATAAAAATGAAGTTTTACTACTCAGAACTGTTGATTAAAAAAAATAAACATTAGGGATAAATGAGACTGTGCAACTTTCATTCAAAAGCACATACTATTTACAAATGATATAGCAAAAACTAAGGGTCTATTTCCAGGTTTTTAGGAGATTTATAAATCAGATTTATGAAAATGTTATTACTTCTAGCATATCTTTAATCTTCATATATTTTTCTCCCTGAGTAGTCTGATAAAACCCGAAAAAGTAATATAAGTTCTTGCAAGAGCAAATATTTGAAGGAATTATTAATATTAAATAAAATACATTTCTCAAGTGTGTCAGAATCTAGAGAATAACATTAGATTTAATAGTCCCCATCTCAGTCTTTGCCGGCATTGTTGATCATATCCATATCTCCAGGTGGGATTTTGTATTAGTGAACTTGAATAGATAGCAGGTTATTTCTTTTCATGTTGCATCTGATATTGTAGTGATTTTATTAGAACCTGATGAAATATATTCCATAGTTGATTCAATTGATTAATGCATTTTACTCATGAAGTTACATTTGGGTTCAATTTCTTTGAAACAATTCTCTATTCCACTGTTTACAATGGCCTGCTAATCCCAACATCAGATATAGAGACACCTAATAGCAACTGTCGAAATTTATAGACAGTGATTTAGGTGGGTTACCTGGAGTAATACCACCTGGCTACATGTCTTTGGTCTCTTAAAGTATTATAAGTGAATTCACTGCCTTCCAGTGAATTCATGATTTATAATGTTGAAATTCCATTAAATAAAATGATATAAACTTCTTTGGCAATTTATTAGTTTTTTAATCAAAAATTTAAAAGATTAACAGGTAGCCATCTTTATACTGACCCGGCTAATATACTCTCTTTGTAGATATAATACACAGACAGACAATCAGTCATCAGCTTGGTGAGTATGAAGTCTAAATAAAAAAGTTATCTTTAAATGATTTAAAGATTTATAACATGTTATGAAAATCTGATGTAACTATATCCTCAATACGGATATTGAAGCAGAGGGAACATTGGTGTCTGATTTTCAAGAGCAACATCTTCTGAAGAAGGTGGTTTCTGGGGTTGCCTCGATGACAACTGTTTTGTATTTTCCAAGCTGAGAATATCCTTATTTCTAACTGGCATATTATTTTTCTACATTTGTCAGTTAGATTATGTGCTAGTTTTGCTCTGTTTTCTAAATTATTCTGTCTTCATAAGCTAAGTGTAAATATTTAGGCTCTAATTACTTGCATGTTCTTTTGTTCAATTATCAGAAGGAAATCTTAGTTTTCTTATTTCCAAATTGTTGAGGATTATGTACAGTAGTGCCCCCTTATCCATGGGGGTTATGTTCCAAGACTCCTAGTGGATGCCTGAAACCATGGATAGCATCAGACCCTATATATACTATTTTTTTTCCCTGTGCTGAGTACTTATCACACACTGTGGTCATAACTTTTGCAGTTTGAGTTGCAATAGCAACACTAGCATGAATTTCTTTTTCCTTCTCCACAATTTCAGGGATAGAAAATGTATTCTTACCGTAGATTTTATCAACCTCAGTATACGATTTTTTCTTACCTTATTAAGGAGAGTACTTTCACCTTTTCATATAAAGGAAGCACTTTATGGCTTCTGTTTGGCATATGTGAATTGCCAGCATCACTATTCTCGCGCTTTGGGGCCATTATTAAGCACAATAAGGGTGACTTGAACACAAGCACTGCAATGCTGTGACAGTTGATCTGATAAACAAGATAGCTACTAAGTGACTAACAGGTGGGTAGTGTGTAGAGCGTGAATCTGATGGACAAAGGGATGATTCACGAGGGAGTGGGAGGGAGCAAGATGGTGTGAGATTTTATCATGCTACTCAGAATGGCAAGCAGTTTAAAACTCATGAATTGTTTACTTTTGAAATTTTCCATTTAATATCTTCAGACTGTGGTTTCTGGCATGGGTGACTGAGACTGCAGAACGTGAAACCTCAGATAAGAAGGAACATGAACTCATGCAAACTGGAGTCAGAAAGCAGAGCGTCATCTCTTCAGTCTGCATTCATTAATATAACTGCAGGAGCTAATACTTTACAACACTCAGTCTGTTCATCATATATTAGTACGTCCTAGTTGAGTTTTCACATGCTTATAGCACGAATAGATTTTATTCATTTATTCAATTGTCAGATAATTTTTTTGTAGCTCATAATTTCTACAAGATAAGTAATAAAAAGTAGTAATGAATCAAATAATTTTGAATGTCTTCCTATAAAGATTTTTGCCTTATGGTCTCACATTTGAATTTCAACATTCACAAATAATTTTACTTGCTGGAAATTTTGGTAAAGGTTAAATGTGAACACATATAAAAACAGGAGGCAAAGTCCAACTCCTGACCATCTTATGATTCCCTCATCCTTAAATTCAAACACTGTTTTCCATAACAAATTCTGTCTGAACACTTTCCAGTGTCCTCTTAATTCATGGACTTGACAGAAAGGATAGTTAGCAACATTCAATTATCATAGTGCAAATCTTCTGAAGCTTTACTTTTTATAAACAACTGTCTTTCCAAATTAAAACTTCAGTTGTTTATTGGATTTATATCAAAGTTTTTATATCTTGCTGGTCTGACATTGTTAAAACCTATTTCTTTAATTTATTACTCTAGGGATCATTCAAAGTTCTCTTTCTTCAATGCAATCTTGCCTTTCAAAAGGACCGTGTTCACTCTGGGTAAACAATCCAGAGGCTTCTCTGATCTTTATTTTAAGTGTTTCTGACATGGTGTCACAGGCCTTGAATGCCCCGACATCTTCCCTTACCTCACTGCATGTCGTATAAGTCTTTTGCCTACTCTGGTTCAACACATACACTTCCGTGTCATTTTAGCTTTCCCTGTGGGTATCCATGCTGCACCACCCCTACATTGCTGCTGGTCCTGGGAGTGGATGTGATGCTCTACTGTTCTATTGTTTGCATCCTAAATTATTTTTTTCTACCACCTGGGACTACCTGGCAATCACAATACGCAAAGCAATTAAAAATAGGAAAATCATGGGCAAGCCCGGTGGTGTAGTGGTTAGGTTCAGGTGCTCTGCTTCATGAGTCCGGGTTCACAGGTTCAGATCCTGGGCACAGACTTACACACTGCTCACCAAACCATGCTGAGGTGATGTCCCACATACAAAATAGAGGAAGATTGGCACAGGTGTTAGCTCAGCGACACCATTCCCCAAGCAAAAGGAGGAAGACTGGCAACAGATGTTAGTTCAGGGCCAGTCTTCCTCAGCAAAAAGAAAAAAAGAAAAAGAAAAAAAGAAAATCATAAGCAATAGTAGCAACATAGCCATAATGTGTTTTTATCAATCTCTCATCTATCCACTTATCTATCCTTCTGTTTGTGTGTGTGTGTGTGGAGAGGGGGGAATTTTTTTTTTTTGCTTTTCAGATATTAATTGAATTGAATGGATCTTAAAAATTTATACAGTTATACATTTTCAGGAAAATTTGGAAATCCAGACAACTGTGTCAAGCATAGAAACAAATGTATTAGATCCTGCTATACATGGAAATTGTAACAGGTAAATAGCTTATGCCGTCAAGTGAGTGAGCCCTCTAACAAATGTACATTCCTTGGGAAGTGATTCCAGTGCACCAGGAAAATTGGTGAAGACAATGGAGGACTGTGAAGTTGAAAGAATTGACATGTTAAGCTTGGTAACATTTCTTCAGAAATTGAGCATGGATCATTAATATGCGATGTGATTCTTTACCCTAGAAATAAAGCAATGGAAGCTGAGAATATATGATGATAAGCAGCAAGATGGGGGAATGTAAAGCCCTTTAACCCGAGTAAAACAAAATTAGTCCTGGCCACTTAGCTTTTAGCCATTAGTCAGTGGAGCAGGTAGGAACACAGCATGGTGGCCTTCCCTCGACTTGCTACAGGGCCTTCAGAAAGTTAACTAATCATGTTATGGCTTGAGTTCTTCATTTTTAATTTTTAAAAAATGTAATAGACTTTTTTAAGAGCAGTTTTAGTTTTAAAGAAAAATTGAGTGGAGAGTTTTCATATACCCCTTCTTTTTCCCACAAAGTTTCCCCTATTTTTACTTTACATTAATGTAGCATATTTGTTACAATTGATGAACTGATATTTATTTATACATTATTTTTTCACTAAAGTCCATAGTTTAAATTAGGTTCCAGTCTTGTGGTGTACACTCTATGGTTTTTGTGTGTGTGTGTGTGTGAGGAAGATTAGCCCTGAGCTAACTACTGCCAATCCTCTTCTTTTTGCTGAGCAAGACTGGCACTGAGCTAACATCCATACCCATCTTCCTCTATTTTATACGTGGCTACCTACCTACCACAGCATGGTTTTTGCCAGCGGTGCCACGTCCGCACCCGGGATCCGAACGTGCAAACCCTGGGCCGCCAAGAAGTGGAACGTGTGAACTTAACCACTGTGCCCTGGGCTGGCCCCTCTATGGGTTTTGACAAATGCATAATATCATATATCCATCATTACAATATCATACCATTTCCTGTCCTGAAAATTGCCCCTACTTCATCTAATCATCCCTGAATCCCTAACAATCACTGATCTTTTCACTGTCTTCATTGTTTTGCCTTTTCCAGAATGTCATATAGTTAGAGTCAAACAATATGCAACCATTTCAGACTAGCCTTTTTTACTTAGTAATATGCAATTAAGGTTCCTCCATGTCTTTTCATGGCATGTTAGCTCATTTATTTCTTTTTATAACTGAATAGTATTCCATTGGATGAAGGTACTGCAGTTTGTTTATCCACTTACCTATTGAAGGGCATCCTGGCTGCTTCTAGTTGTTGAGAATGGTGAATAAAGCAACTATAACTATTCATACGCATGTTTTTGTGGTGAGATACATTTTTAAACCATTTGAGTAGATACCTAGGAATGACTTTGTGAGTTATATGGTAAGACCAAGTTTAGATACGCAAGAAATTGCCAAACTGATTTCCAAAATGGCTGAACCACTTTCTATTCACCCCAGCGATGAATCACAGTTCCTGTTGCACTACATCATGTCCAGAACTTGGTGGTGTTGGTATTTTGGCTTCTAGCCATTCTAATAAGCATGTAGTGATGTCTCATTGTTATTTTAGTTTGTAATTTCCTGATGACATATGACTTTGAGCACATTTTCATATGTTTATTTTCCATCAATATATCTTCTTTGGTGAGGAGTAAGTTACAATCCTTGGCCAACTTTTTCATAGGTTTATTTGTTTTCCTATTGTTGAGTTTTAATTATCCTTTGATTATTTTGGATACAAATCCTTTAGATGTGTGTTTTGCAAATATTTTCTCCCATGCTGTGGCTTGTCTTTTAATTCTCTTGACAGTTTCTTTCATAAAGCAGAAATTTTTAATAATAGTGAAGTCCACTGTATCAATTTTTCTGTTTCTTTTTTACAGATCATGCTTTTGGTGTTGTATTAAAAACTCATCATCAAACCTAAGCTCACCTAGATTTTGTTCTACCTTATCTTCTAGAAGTATTGTAGTTTTGTATTTTACATTTGGGTCTATGATTCATTTGCAGTTAATTTTTGTGAAAGGTGTAAGGTTAGTGTCTAGACTTTTTTTTTTGCATATGGATATTCAATTTTTCCATCAACGTTTGTTGAAAAACTCTCCTTTCTCCATTCAATTGCCCTCACTCCTTTGTTAAAGATCAATTGGCTACATTTATATGGGTCTATTTTAGGTTCCTTAATATGTATTTGTCTATTCTTTCACCAATAACACACTGTTTGTGTTGTATGTATGCTGTTGCTTCAGAGTAAGTTTTGAAGTTGGGTGTTTTCAATCTTCCAACTTCATTCATCATCAATATTTTTTTCCCTATTCTCTCTCCTTCACTTTTCCGTGTGAACTATACAATCAGTTTGTCAACCACAAAATAACTTGCTGGAATTTTGATTTAGATTGCATTAAATTATAGATCAAAGTGATGAGAACTCACATCTTAACATTATTGTCTCCCTTCCATGGATGTGGAATATCTTTCCGTTTATTTAGGTTTTCTTTGATTTCTTTCATCAGAGTTTTGAAATTTTCATCATATAAACTCATACATATTTTCTTATATTTGTACTTAGAAATTTATTTTTCTTTGTTATGGATATAAGTGGTGTTGTTCTTTTAATTAGAAATTCTGACTAATTGCCAGTATATGGGAAAACAATTGACTTCTGTATACTAACCTTGTATCTCACAACTTTGCTATTATTGCCTATTAGTTCCAAGAGTTTTTTTTCTCGATTCTTTGGTAGTTTCTACATAGACATTCATGTAATCTATGAATGAAGTTTTATTTCTTCTCAATGTATACTTTTTATTTCCTTTTCTTCTCTGTTGCATTATCTAGGACTTCCACAATGATGTTGAAAAGGAGCAGTGAGAAAGGACCTTCTTGGTAAGTTCCTGATCTTATGGGGAAAGCATGTAGCTTCTCAGCATTAAGTATGATGTTTAAATGTAGGTTTTCTGTAGGTGTTCGTTATCTATCTATTGATATAATCATATGATTTTTCTTTATCAGTCTATTGATATAATGGAGAACATTAATTGATTTTCAAATATTGATCTAGACTTGAATACCTGAAATGAATCCCAGTTGATTATGCTGTGTAGTTATTTTTATATATTGTTGGATTCAACTTGTTAATATTTTGTTGAGGAGTTTTTAATTTATGTTCATAAGAAATATTGGTCTGTAGTTTTATTTTCTTGTAATATCTTTGCATTTTTTTTGTATTAGGCCACTGTTTGCCTTGTAGAATGAGTTAAGAAGTGTTCCCTCCTGGTTCTATTTTCTGGAACAGATTGTAGAGAATTGGTTTTGCTGAGTTCCTCATTTTTTCATTGAGAATATTTATACATAATCAATGCAGTAATTATAAGGATTATCACACATGATGTGTTTAGAATGTTTATTACATTGTTTGCCATTCAGTTAACAGTCAATAAACTACATCCTTTGTAATAAAAACGTTATTATAGCACTGGCTGCTAATATGGCCTACACTTTGGCATAATTTTTTGTTGTCATTTTCTTCAATTTGGCATAGGAATTCAGAGTGTTTATTTTGGAGGCAGATAGACAAATGGCCTCTCAACTTCAACATTTACTAGTTACTAGTTGTATGACCTGATGAATGGATTTAATCTCTCTCTCTAAACTTCAGTTTCTCATCAGAAGTGGAAATGACAATAGTCACAGTTTCTAAGGGTTTCCATGGGGGTTAAAGGGTTACATGAGATAACCCACGTGATAGACTCAGCACACCAGAGCCTCACAGGAAGTACTCATGACACGTAAGCTATAACCATTTTCTGGGCTCTAAGATGAGCAATCCTGGGGAGAACTTTTCCAAAGTTACCTTAGATTTGAGATTTATGTCTTTTCTCCTTTGACTAAGGACATGTCAGAACTCAGGACTTTATATGGCATTTGGGTTTCATTGAGTACAGGGGCGCCCTTGGGGTAGTAGAGGAGGAAGACAGTATGAGGACTTCATTATAGACTATGCAAAGGCCAGGGATAGGACATTGATGGTTTTATTTCTCTTTTATCTAATCCAGGCAAGAAACTCCTAAGGGTATGGGTCATATGCTTTTCACTCTAATTTCCCACTTCTATACAATCATACCTTTTTTAAATAGAGTGCACCCTGTAGACTACACACAAATGCAAAAGGATTATGATGATGATAGTGGTGGTGACTGAGATTATCACACTCTTCTTTCAAGGGTAGAAGAAAATGAGTTTGTGTTTATAAAACTACAAAGTAGAACTGTTTTCCTTTGAGAAAAATGGTAAAATTACTCCTGTATATTTTCACATTGTTAAAACTAACAGCTGAAATACTGAACTGCATTAAATGCTAATGTCCCTGTTCTCCTGCCCATCATCCTACGTACATTCTCTTTAATCACTGTCAGATTTAAATTCTTCTTAGGTATATCGATGCATTGTTATATTTTATAGAACATCTTTGCTGTAAACAACACTATATAATATGAATTTGAAAATAAAATAATTTTTGAATTGCATCTAACATGCATAAAATGTGAGGTCTAGCAAATCTAACTTTTCGTAATTTTAGATTTGCCAAAATCGAAACATCTAGACAAATGAAAGCTTCTTTGCTTTTTGGGGTGGTAGGAGAGGGAAATCACAAACATAGCACTGAGGTGATTTTACCCCACAATTCATATTATCATTTTATCATTATTTTATATAGTGTCCCTCCGTTTATTATGTTGTCAATTGTTCTCCGTTGGTACTCAACACAACTGCATTGCTCTTTTTTCATTGAGATCTATTTTTGTGTATTCAATGTGTATAATTCCAATTCACCTCCACACATTTGTTTTCATATGTGTTTATCTATTTAAAACATCTATCAGTGTTTTATGTTTTAAGTTTACATTGATTGTCCTGTATTATGAATGTAACTTTTAAATTTTCACTTAGTATTAGGTTTTTAAGATTATCCGTTTACTTATACATGATCTTGGTTCATTCCACTGAATGGTGTTACAATATATGTATATACCACATTTTACTTGTTCATTCACTTAGGTAAAGCCACCAAGTTTTCTAAAAAGTTTTGCCCCTGCAAATAGCATGGCAAACATCCTTCTATGTGACTCTTTTTGCATCTGTGAACAAAAGTTTATCTAGAGTTTACACCCAGGAGTGTGTGCATGTGTGTGTGGATTTATGTAAAGGCAATAAACATGTGAAATTTTTTCCATATGGAAGGGTATACTAAATTCAGGATAAATTTTCCTAGAATGAGAGATGGATGCATATTTAAGTGAGAGGATGAACAAAGGAGGTTAAAACTTGTCTAAAAATGTTTTTAGCTTTAATAAAAATAACCGAAACAGAATCACACAGTAGGAACAATAATAAATTCTTATAAATGCATACATAAACTTTTTGTGTATTATTCTAAGCATTTTTATGTGTTTTTAAAGTTGAAAAACTTATTTCTTCTTTTAAGAAAATCACAATCTATTAGGAGACACAGCAAAAAGTTATAGTATCACATAAGATGATATAGTAGGAATACACTCAACTTACATTGTTTATGTGTATGCAAAATACAAGAAAGTGTCCTAAAAACATAAGTGAAAATATACTTCCAAACATATTATACTAATGTGAATTCTGAATGGTTGAACACTAGTGTGCCAAGCAGATAGAAAAAATTCAAGATAAGTGCAAGTTGTGAAAAGTATGGAGTTTTGGAAATATTAGTAAACTGATGGCAAACATTTTGTGTGTTTGGAACAAAGTTTTATGACATGATAAGGTAAGGTGAAATTGAAAGTTCATCATGGAGAAATCCTGCCAGGTTTGTCAGCCAATACAGAAGCTGGAAGACATATTCTTACTCTGTGGACCAATAAAGAGAGTGTGATGTTAAGAGAAGTGAACTTTAGAAAGATAATTCTCTCGCGTCAGGAGACATTTGGAAATTCCTGAGACTCTGATCAAGATACTTAGAAAATAACCTTTTAACAAAGTTTACTTTAACTGAAAAGTATGTACTTGCTCAATTCTCTTTAATGTGGTATAGAATACCCACAAGTGCTGGCCTTTCCAGTCCCAAAAAGAGCAGTAACACATAGGATGGGAAACAAGAATTCTTCTGCTAAGTAAGATATGTTGGTCTCTGCTTTGAGAAATTATGTCTTCTTGATACTTTCATCTGTGAGAATAAAGAAACCTAACAGTGTTTTAAATAAGGAAGAAAATGTTGTAAGTGGTGTTATCTTATTTGTCCACCATGGTTATAAATGAAAAATAACCAGGTCATATGTTTGGAACTGAAACATGAGTAAAGCCCTCTCTTATCTCCCTTCCTAAGAAGAGTCCTCATTCTTGAGAGCTTTGAGTTCAAATAGAAAGAAAGCTCATCCCTCAAAGATGAGAGGACCCTGGGTGTAATGTCTCCCAATTTTTTTTTTATTTTTTAAGATTGGCCCTGAGCTAACATCTATTGCCAATCTTTTTTTTTTTCCTTTTTCTCCTCAAAGCTCCCCAGTACATAGTTATATATTCTAGCAATAGGTCCGTCTATTTCTGCTACATGGGGCACCACCTCAGCATGGCTTGATGAGCAGCACTAGGTCCATGTCCAGGATCCAAATCATAGAAACCCTGGCAGCCAAAGAGGAGTGTGCAAACTTAGCCACTGGCTACTGGGCCGGCCCCCTCTCCTGATTGTTTCTATCTTGAGTAAAACATATGGGGCTTTCTTGGAAGAAAGTCAATATGGAGAATGTTTGTCTCAATGCTGACTGTTTGCTTAAAGTCATGTAAATGAAACAATTCATTATGCTAGCACTTGATAAGGAAAAAGGAGTCTCTTCAGTATTTGGCAGAGCATCCCCCAGAATAGCAGTATCTACACAGTAAACTAAAGGATATATTTCTTTCTGCTTCGAAGGCCACAGAGATTTCTTTGGAAAACAAAATATCAGCCATATACAATTAGTGATACTTGTGGAGAATAGTAACACATCAAAACTAAGTGTAACACTAGCAATATTTCACATTCTGATATGATAGACTCTGAAGGCAGGATAATTAAAGAAAGGATCAGCTGAGGTTCTTTAGTAGGAGAATTCAGGACATTCAAAACTTAGGTAATTCTCCCTTTATTCCTGTTTCTGTTATATATGCCTACATAGCAAACTACACCAGAACTTAAATGGCTATTTTATTATATTTTGTGGATTAAGATTCCAAGCAAAGCTTTAGCTGGGCAATCCCACTCCAGATAGTGTCAACAGGAGTCACTTGATATATGTACTTGGGCTTGGTGGTAGATTCAAGACAGCTGGGTCAGCTAGAGGGCTGGGCTTGGCTGGGCTCCTCTCTTTCTCCATATGGCCTCTCTAGCAGAGTATTTGAGCTTCTTCTCTGGCAGCTCAGGAGGCCATGAAACCAAGACAAAAGCATCCAGTCCACTTAAACTTCACATTTAAAATCAATATAGTATCCACTATACACCCCTAGCCCAGGCAATCCAGCTCTGACTCTAGAAGAGAGGAATCAGACACACTTTGCAATGGAAAGAGTATCAAAGAATGAATGGCCATCCTGAATTTTTCCTAGTCCTGTAAGTCAGAAGTAGAGATGAATTTCCCTGAGTCTGGCAGCCAAGTTTGTACTTGAGATGCAGAACATTTGTCAGGTGGCTAACAACACTTAGAAGGGAAAAAGAGTAGATGAGTATAGAAGGTTAACTCTCTATGGACCTGAATAAAACTCACTTATCCCTGGTGCAGCTACTATGGAAACCAGTATGGAGATTTCTCAAAAAATTGAAAATAGAAATACCAGATGATCCAGCTATTCCACTATTGGATATTCATCCAAAGAACATGAAATCAACAATTCAAAGAGATTCATGCACCCTCATGGTCATCACAGCATTATTCACAATAACCGAGACATGGAAGCAACTCAAATGCCCATCAATGGATAAATGGATAAAGATGTGGTGTATACATGTGGTATATATATATACATACAATGGCATACTGCTCAGTCATAAAAAAAGACAAAATTGAGCCATTAGTGACAACATGAATGGACCTTGAGGGTATTATGCTAAGTGGAAATCAGTCAGACAGAGAAAGACAAACAATGTATGATTTCACTCATATGTGGAAGATAAACACATAGATAAGGAGAACAAATTGACGATTACTAGAGGGGAAGGGAGTGAGGGGAGGGTGAAAGGTGTAAAGGGGCACATATGTATGGTAACACATAAAAACTAGACTATTGGTGGTGAACATGATGTCTACACAGAAACTGAAATATAATAATGTACACCCAAAATTCACACTATGTTATAAGCCAATATGACCTCAATAAAATAAAATAAAAAGTATGGCTTATCTTATCCCCAACTCACTAAAAAGAGTGGAGAGCAAAGTCCCAGGAGCTGCTTCTACTTTTCCCTTCAAGATAGGAAGGGCTGCAAGGTTAAAGAGAGTAAAGAATTGAAGAATTTGGACTGCAGACGTGCTCACATTTGAGATTATCTACATCATGAAAGATATACAACAATTCAACTAATACAGGGACTTATACTTTATAAACAACTTTAACGTAAAAACTAGAAAAACTTTCAGAAATGTGAATCCACTCCAAGACTCCAAGGGAAGTTATTTCATCCACATATCTCCAATGGGACAGTATGATCAAGAATATGGAGTAGGCAAGAGAAATAAAGATAAAGGTAATACAACAGTAAAATAAAATGTTTATTGAAAAACAGTAAATTTTGTGAATGGGAGATGGGACACAGCTGAACGGCAAATTATTAAGCTCAAAAATGAACCTGAATAATTGCCTCAGAATGCAGAACAAAATTTGAGAGCTGTAGAATATGGAAGAAAGATTCATAAGAGTTGGAAGGGAAGAATAGACTGGATAATGGGGAAATAGAAAGGTAAGAAAGAATGTCCAATAATTTCAAAGAACAATTTGAAAGGGGATTAGCAGTTGCTGTTCAGAATAAATCAGAAGAAGCTCATATGTACACAAATTGTAGATAAACTTCAGAATACCAATTATAAAGAAATATTCTTAAGTTCCAACAGTAATGGAATATATATGCTAAGGAACAGGAATCACATTGACATGGAAAAGCTGCAGAGCATGTGGTCGAGAGCCTGGGTGTTGAAGGCAGCCCAGGTTACTACCTATGCACCATTGGGCCACTTACTTAAGTTTATGGGCTCCTGACTTCCTATCTGTAAAAAGAAGATAATAATTACTTGCCTTATCAAACAGCATAATTAAATTAGGTAATATTTATAAAATTATTAGAACAATGTCTAGTACACAATGCTAGTTTTTTTGTGATTATTTTCTGATATTATTAGTGACACTGCTTGTAATAGGACTATAAATCAATATTTGAGAAATATTTAAGAATATCAATGTTTAACCCGGAACAACCAATCTTTTAAACCTAAAGATGCTATAGAAATCTTTCAGATGTTTAAGGACTCAAGTAGTTTGCAACTTACAGATTCTCTTTGATTGAACTAATAAAGATGTACTTCATCAGAGAAAAATAATAAATCTTCTATGTAGAGTGAGGGAAAGGCACAGGTCAATGATGACCTAAGAAATGAGTAAAACATATTGTTGCCTAAATAAGATAGGGTTTTTAAGATGAATATTTTACAAGAATAAGCTAAAATTCCTTATGTTGTCATTAAGAAAAGTAGGAGGATTATGGGAAGATGGTGGTGTAGCAGGACTCAACTTACTTCCTCCCATAGACATAACAAATCTACAACTACCTGTGGAACAAGTTCCTCTGAAAGACATCTGGGTAAAAAGAACCCCCATAATAAGGGACAACATTGATATGGGTGGAGGAGGCAGAAATACAGTTCTGCTGAGGAAAAAACCATACCCTAGCCATAGTGCTTCACAGCCAGGAGCAATGTCAAAAGTATGAAGCTTTCTCTGGAGGAGTTGGGGATCTGAGTGGGAGATCTATGCCACAATAGGCATCCCAGCCTTTAGATTCAGCACAATTGAGATGAGATCCTGTAATACCTGGCTTTTCTGACCTTGAAAACCAATGAGAAATGCCCTTAGAAAAACTATCAAACTTCAGAGAAAGAAAAATCATCTCTTGAAGGGCCCACATACAGATTCGTATATTCCAGAAATCAACACAAAAACACAAGAAGGGAAAGAGTGTAGTCTATTAGTAAAAGAGACTCACTTATTAAGCTTGAAGTGCATCTCAGAGATGCAGGAGGTGGCAAAGCCCAGCCACCCAGGGACTGATACACTGGTGGCAGCCAATATTGTGACCTAAAGTCATGCTGACAGAGATGCTGTCAGCCACTATTGGATTATTTCCTCTAACGTGTTAGCACAAGGGTTTTCCCCACCCACTAGAATGCAGCCAGAGCAGCAGCCTACCCCATGAACTGGCCCTGCCCACCAATAAGCCTCTGACTAACTTGTGGGTCAGCATAGCTGGAGTGTGTGGGACCTCTGCAGCAGAGGAGAATGAGTCTGCCTTACCTTGGTGGGGCATGAGTGCGGGCAGGCCTGCATTGGTTGGGCCCAAAGGCAGTGAGGTATGTTGACCACAGTAGACTTATACTAGTGGCTATCAGAAACAGTCACACAGGGGATCTGCCTTGCCTTCCAATGCCTAAAATGATTTTGTGCTGCTGCACTTGGGGACAGCCACACCCATCCTCACTCCTGAGAGAGCCAACAACAACTGTGCACTTCAGAGAGCCACACCAGAGTCCTGCAGCAATTGTGAGCCTCTGAGCCTGGGAACCAGCTACACTGGGGCCCTGGAACACTTAATAACAAAACAGCAGTAGTTGTGTGATATTAGACCTTGCAGTGAGCTGTGCTGAGGCTTGCCCTCCCCAATGGGGTGACCTTAGCAGTCATTCATGGCTGAGCCTTACAACCAGCTGGCCCAGGGGCAAACCTAGACTACTTACACACCTGCATCAAGACCAGCCCCACCACAACAGAAGGGTAAACATAGCCCACACAAGGAAAACTCCTGGAACATTTGGCATGGGTGATGAGGGGGGAACACATTGTGGGCTCCATAGGCATCTATTGCATACGGCCACATTTCCAAAACTGGGAGACATAGGTGATCTATCTAATACATTGATATAAGCACAAAGAAATAGGTAAAATAAGGAGACAAAGGACTATGTTCCAAATAAGCGAACAGCATAAATCCTTAGAAAAGAACTAAACAAAACAGAGATAAACAATCTACCTAACATTAGAGTACAAACTAATAGTCATAAGGATGCTCACTGATCTTAGAAGAAGAATAGGTGAACACAGTGAAAACTTAAACAAAGAACTGGAGAATAGAAAAAAGAACCAATCAGACCTGAAGAATACAATGATGGAAATGAAAAATTCACTAGAGGGGGTCAATAGCAGAGGGGATGACACAAAGGAATGGATCAGCAATCTGTATGAAGGAGTAAAGGAAATCACCAAAGCTGAACAGAAAAAAGAAAAAGAAATTAAAATGAATGAGGATAGTCTATGGGATCTCTGGTGCAGCATCAAGCATAGTACATCCATATTACAGGTATCCCACAAGGAGAAGAGAGAAACAAAAGGGCAGGGAACATATTTGAAGGAATTATAGCTGAAAACTTCCCTAGTGTGAGGAAGGAAACAGGCATCCACATACAGCAAGCACAGAGATAACAAAAAGATGACCCCAACAAAACTCACACCAAGACACGTTATAATTAAAATGTCAAGAATTAAAGGTACAAGAGAGAATCCTAAAATCTGCAAGAGAAAGACAATATGTTGCATACAAAGGAAACCTCATAAGGCTATCAGATGACTTCTCAGCAGAAACCTTACAGGTTAGAAGGAAGTGGCAAGATATATTCAAAGTACTGAAAGGCAAAAAACCTACAGTCAAGAATATTCTACCTGGTAAAGTTATCACACACAATGGAAAGAGAGATAAAGAGTTTTCGAGACAAGTAAAAACTAAGGATTTCATCATCACTAAACTGGTATTACAGGAAATGTTAAAAGGGCTTTTCTAATTGGAAAATGAAGGCAACAAATAAGACTAAGAATATTATTTAAAAAAATCACTGATAAAGGCAAATATAGCGTAAAGGTAGTAGATCAACCACCTATAAAGCTAGTATGAATCTCAAAAGACAAAAGTACTAAAAATATCTATTTCCATGATAAAAGGTGAAGGGATAAATACAAAAAAGAGGTAAAATATGATATCAAAGGCACAAAACTTGGGGGTGGATTAAAAGTGTAGGGTTTTTAGTGAGAGGTCAAACTTAAGAGACCATTAACGTAATATAGATTTCTACTTACATACGTTATTATATATGAACCTCCTGATAGTCACAAACCAGAAATCTATCATAAATCCTCAAAAAATAAAGAGAAAGGAGCCCAAATATAATACTAAAGAAAGTCTTTAAATCATAAGGGAAGAGGGCAAGAGAAGAATAAAAGGACAGAGAAGAACTAAAAAAAACACCCAGAAAAAAATGCAAGAAATTGGTAATAAGTGCATGTTTATTAATAGCTACTTTAAATGTCAACAGACTACTCCAATCAAAATACATAAGATGTATTAATGAGTAAGAAAGCAAGACCCATATATATATGCTGCATACAGGAGATACACTTCACACCTAAAAATACACACAAACTGAATGTGAAGGGATGGAAAAAGATACTCCATGCAAATGGCAAATTAAAGAAAGCTGAGGTAGCAATACTTACATCAGACAAAATAGACTTTAAAACAAAACTGTAACAAGAGACAAAGAAAGGCAGTACATAGGGATAAAGGGAACAATGCAACAAGAGGATACAACACTTGTAAATATCTATGCATCCAATATAGGAACAAATACATACACAAAGCAATTATTAGCAGATATGAAAGGAGAAATTGACAGTAACACAATAATAGTAGAGGACATTAACACTCCACATACATCAATGAATAGATCATCGAAACAGAAGATCAACAAGGAAACACTGGCCTTAAATGACACCTTGGACAAGATGGACTTAGTAGCTATATACAGAACATTCCATGCAAAAGCCACAGAATACACATTTTTTCAAATACACATGGAACATTCTCCATGATTGATCACATATTTGGCCACAAAACAAGTCTCAAGAAATTTAAGAAGTTTGAAATAATACCATGCAGCTTTTCTGACCACAGGGTATGAAACTACAAAATCAACTACAGGAAGAAAATCAGAAAAGCCACAAAAATGCGGAAATTAAACAAAATGCTACTGAACAATGATAGAGTCAATGAAGAAATCAAAGGAAAATCAAAGAACACCTGGAGACCAATGGAAATGAAAATATGACATGTCAAAAGCTGTGGGATACAGCAAAAGTGGTTCTAAGAGGGAAGTTTATAGCTATTCTGGTCTATCTCAACAAACAAGAAAAATCCCAAATAAACAATCTAAAAGCACATCTAAACGTACTGGAAAAAGAAGAACAAACAAAGCCCCAAATCAGTAGAAGGAAGGAAATAACAAAAATCAGAGCAGAAATAAATGAAGTCGAGACTGAAAAAACAACAGAGAAAATTAATGAAACCAAGAGCCTGTTCTTTGAAAATAAACAAAATTGACAAACCCTTAGCTAGACTCACCAAGAAAAAGAGAGAGAAGGCTCAAATAAATAAAATCAGAAATGAAAGAGGAGAGATTACAACGGACACCTCAGAAATACAAAAGATAATAAGAGAATACTATGAAAAGCTATACACCAACAAATTGGATAATCTAGAAGAGAGGGATAAATTCCTAGAAACATACAACCTTCCAAAAATGGACCAAGAAGAAGTAGAGAATTTGAATAGATCAATCACCAGTAAGGAGATGGAAACAGGAATCAAAAACCTCCCCAAAAATAAAAGTTCAGGACTAGATGGCTTCCCTGGTGAATTCTACCAAACATTCAGAGAAGACTTGAGACCTATCCTTCTCCAAATCTTCCAACAAATTGGAGAGGAGGGGAATCTTCCTAATTTATTCTGTGAAGCCACCATTATCCTGATACCAAAACCAGACAAGGACAACACAAAAAAAGAAAATTACAGGCCAATATCACTCATGAACATTGATGCAAAAATCCCCAAGAAAATACTAGAAAATTGAATACAACAATATATTAAAAAGACCATACACCATGATCAAGTGGGTTTCATTCCAGGCATGCAGGGATGGTCCAACATCTGCAAATCTATCAATGTGCCACACCACATTAACAAAATGAAGAATAAAAATCACATGATAATCTCAACAGATGCAGAGAAAGCATGTGACAAGATACAGCATCCATTTATGATAAAAACTCTAAATACAATGGGTATAAAAGGAAAATACCTCAACATAATAAAAGTCACATATGACAAACACACAGCTAATATCATTCTCAATGGAGAAAAACTAAAAACTATCCCTCTAAAAACAGGAACCCGACAAGGATGCCCAATGTCCCTGCTCTTATTGACTATAGTATTGGAAGTCCTAGCCAGAGGCATAAGGCAAGAAAAAGAAATACCAGGGATTCAAATTGGAAAAGAAGAAGCGAAACTGTCACTCTTTGAAGACATGATTTTATATCTAGAAAACACATAAGAATCCACTAAAAATCTTTTAGAAACAATAAAGGTATACAGTCAAGTCGCAGGATACATAATCAATGTACGAAAATCACTTGTGTTTCTACACTCCAGCAATGAAGTATCAGAAAGAGAAATTAAGAATACAATTCCATTTACAATTGCAACAAAAAGAATAAAATACCTTGGAGTAAACTTAACCAAAGAGGAGAAAGATGTTTACACTGAAAACTATAAAACATTGTTGAAAGAAATTAAAGACAACACAAAGAAATGGAAAGATATTCTGTACTCTTGGATTGGAAGAATTAACATCATGAAAATGTCCATACTTCCTCAAGAAATCTATAGATTCAATGCAATCCCTATCAAATTTCCAACATTTTTCACAGAAATAGAACAAAGAATCCTAAAATCTATGTAGAAGAACAAAAGACCACGAATAGCCAAAAGATTCCTGAGGAAAAAGAACAAAGCTGGAGGTATCACACTCCCTGATTTCAAAATATACTACAAAGCCATAGTAACCAAAACAGCATGGTACTAGCACAAAAACAGACACACAGATCAATGGAACAGAATCAAGATCCAAAAAATAAACCCACATATTTATGGACAGCTAATTTTCGACAAGGGAACCAAGAACATACAATAGAGAAAGGAGAGTCTCTTCAATAAACAGTGTTGGGGAAATTGGATAGCCACATGCAAAAGAATGAAAGTAGACCATTCCCTTACATCATGCACAAAAATGAACTCATGATGGATTAAAGACTTGAATGTAAGACCCGAAAGAATGAAACTTCTAGAAGAAAAGATAATCAGTACGCTCTTTGACATTGGTCTTAGCAGCATATTTTCAAGTAACATGTCTGAGCGGGCAAGGAAAACAAAAGAAAAAATGAACAAGTGGGACTACATCAAACTAATAAACTTCTGCACAGCAAAGGAAACCGTCAACAAAATGAAAAGACAACTTAACAATTGGGAGAAGATATTTGCAAACCGTATATCTGATAAAGGGTTAATATCCAAAATATACAAAGAACTCATACAGCTCAACAACAAATAAACCAACAACCCAATTAAAAAATGGGCAAAATATCTGGACAGAGATTTCTCCAAAGAAGATATACGGATGGCCAACAGGTGTATGATAAGATGCTCAACATCATTAGCTATCAGGGAAATGCAAATCAAAACTACAATGAGGTATCACCTCACTCCAGTCAGAATGGCTATAATTAACAAGACAGTAAACCACAAATGTTGGAGAGGATGTGGAGAGAAGGGAACACTTGTACACTTCTGGTGGGAGTGGAAACTGGTGCAGCCACTATGGAAAGCAGTTGGGAGTATCCTCAGAAAATTAAGAATAGATCTACCATACAATCCAGCTATCCCACTGCTGGGCATTTATCCAAAGAACTTGAAAACACAAAGGAATAAAGATATATGCACTCCTATGTTCATTGCAGCATTATACACAATAGCCAAGACTTGGAAGCAACTTAGGTGTCCATCAAGGGAAGAATGGACAAAGAAGATATGGTATATATACACAATGGAATACTACTCAGCCATAGGAAATGATGAAATCCGGCCATTTGTGGCAACATGGTTGGTCCTTGAGGGTATAATGCTGAGTGAAATTAGTCAGAGGGATAAAGTCAAATACCGTATGACCTCACTCATAAGTAGAATATAAAAACAACGAGAAACAAACACATAGCAATGGAGACTGGATTAGTGGTTATCATAGGGGAAGGGGGGGAAAGCAAAAGGGGTGATTAGGCTGACATGTTAGGGGATGGTCTATAATTAGTTTTTGAGTAGTGCACGTGATGTAATCTACATAGAATTCAAAATATCTTACGATGTACATCTGAAAGCTATATAATGTTATAATCCAATATTACTGCAATTAAAAAAATTAAAAAAAGAAAGTGAATTTCCTTGAAATCTTAAAAGCATTTATGAGTAATACAGAAAATATGAGTTAATTATGAAATATTATATAATCCCATTATTGTCAGAAAAGAAAAAATCAAGAACCGACATTATTAATGGTGTTGGTGGTCATTGTTAATGTAATTGGTGAAGATAAGGCTAAGATTCAAGGAGATATTACTTGTGCAGCTCCTGGATATAAAAGGCAATTATAATTCCCCTTCTCTTGGAAGTTAAATGTGGCCAGGTTGCTTGCTTGTTGACCACTTAAATGTTAGTAGAAGTGATTTGTCTCATTTCTGTGACTGAAAAAATTAAAAGCCAGTGTGCAATCTGTCATGTTTCCTTATCCTGCCATACCAAATACGAACTCAAATATTGAGATTACAATAACCCCAGACTTAAAAATCCTGGATTTAACAATCACACATGGAAGACACTTGCCCTGGCTGGTCATCCAGACTCATGCAGAAGTTTCTATTAATGAAAAATAAGCTTTGCTTGTTAACTGCAGAGACCTTGGGGTCATTTTTACTACAGAAAAATCTCATTTAACTTGACTAATGTAAAATGCATGAAAATAGAAAGGAAAGAGCCAAGTTGAACTATTTGGAGGAATTATGATTCTAAGAAAGAAAAAATGAATTTACCTTTCTTGATTTATAAGAGTTTAGTAAGGTGGATAGAGCTATAATCAAAGTTTAACACTCTACAGGCAAAACTCAACGGTCTTCTCTGTAAAAGTAAAAAGCATTCACAGAATTTATTAAATTAAAATATTTCATTCATACTAAAGAAACAACAAAAATACTATGATACTCACAGACATAGAGGACAGAAATAAACTTTGCAAAGATTAAGCACACTTTTATGTAGGTAAATATTATGCTTTACTAAAGAACTCAAAAGAAAATCTGACTAAATAAAGAAAATATTCAATATCATAAAGAAGTCAATTTCCTCAAATTAATCTCTAAATTCAGTGCACTTTGAACCAAAATTCCTATAGATTTTTTCAATGAAATCATCATGTAAATGTATGAAACTCACTATGAATACAGCAAATTTCCCATGAAAACATAAACATGCCAATTCTACCAAAGAAAATTTGAAAAAATAATTACAAAGAGAGATACATGCCCTAGCATATATTAATATATATTATAAATTGTTTTTATTTAAAAAAAATCTTGGCTTGTAAACATTTTCTCAAGTGAGAAATAAAAAACAAATCTTTAAAGAAAAAATAAATTGATATACTTTATTACAACACACTTAGAACCTCTGGAAAACTAAACAGACCATATATGAAGTTAAAAGATAATAGAGTAAGAAAAAATATTTGCAATTTAAAAAGACAAATCTGAAAAAAAATTATTTAACAAGAAAATAACCAAAATATAATAGGAATGCCAATCATCATATCAGAAGAAATATAACTGGAAAATAGACCCATACATTAGGAAAATATTACAAAGTTCATAATATCACATTACTGAATTTGTGAGAAAATGTGCTCATTTATGTCTAAATAGTGGCAGTATGAATTATCACAACTCTTTCAGAATATGCTTCCATAGCATCACAATATATATTTGCTATTGACACAAAGTTGTATTTTAGAAATTGAAAAATGCAAAATTATATATATGTAATAATAATAATTATATATAGCTCTTATTTATATAAAACCCATAAAATCTATTTTCTATGAATACACGTGTATAAAGAAATAATTTGTTTTCAGTCTGAAAAAATACATGTCTAACTTATAACCTTTGGATACTGGGAAGGGATTAGCTAGCATTCCTTTACAAATAGGAGGCTTACTCAATAGATAAAGGGGTAATTATTTAACAGGAGTTAGATGGATACTTTATGTGTTCAATTAAAATTTAATTGAACAAAATAAATACAAAAATATTAGCAAAATATATAATATGAAGAAAGATCATCATGGCACCAGTGTACAGATGTTTGATTATCAGAGACACAAATTATTGGGCTAATGCAGAAGTTTAAGACACCATGTGATTTCATAATAGAACCACGACGCTGAGAACAGAGAAAAAGTTCCATCTTAGAGAAAGTTAGAACGGACACTGCAAAGACACTTTTTTAGATATGGGTGGAGGAGAAAGACAATGGCAGGATGCCCTTAGGTTCTATAATAATGTTGAATAGTTGAATGTGCCATTTTCCAGTAATATTTTTAAGAGAAAGATGAGTTTTGTGGAGTAAAACGATGAGATTAGCTTTGAGGTTAATTTGTCTATGGGAAAAAGATATTTTCAAAAATATTTTGTCAGACATATCTGTAACTATGGATCTGTCCCTCAAGAGAGTGATATGAGGATTGCTCTATGTTTGGCAGTCATCAGACCTTAGATGAACTGATTGTTCTTATAATAGATGATCTAAGTATTGATGTATGTGATGGCTCATTTTGTGTGTCAACTTGACTGGTCACAGGGCACCCAGATTAAACATTGTTTCTCAGTGTGTCGGAAAGGCTGAGGGTGTTTCTAGATGGGATTAGCATTTGAATCAGTGCATTCAATAAGGTAGATCACCCTCCCCAGTGTGGGTGGTCATCATCCCATCTACTGAGAGCCTGAATAGAATAAGGGGTAAAGGAAGGAGAAATTCACCTCTCTTTTTTTTCCTCCCTCACTGCTTGAGCTGGGACATCTCATGTCATCTGAGAATTACCTTATCATCTTCTCTGATTCTCAGGCCTTCAGACTCAAATTGAAATGCACCACTGGCTTTCCTGGGTCCCCAGTTTGCAGATAGAAAATCATGGAACTTCCTAATCTCCATACACACACACACATACATACATATATTGGTTAAACCCTGACCAGTACAATGTGCAAATGAGCAAATGGCCTCATGTACTTAACCTCTCAGTGATTAAGCTTTGTCATGGAAAAAAATGAAGATATAGGGTTAAAATACATGAAACTCTTAAAATAATGTCTGACACATATTAAGTACTATACAGGGGTCAAAAATTAGGAGGAGAAAGAGAAAGGGTTTGAAGAATGAGAAGGAGAGAGTGAAAAAAAATTAAAAATGAAGTCCCAAAAGAAAAACACAGGAAGCATCAAGATTTTGATGTAGGAAGATGAAGAGCATGTGGGAAAATAGATTTTGAAGGAATAATTTAGTGTGATAAAAGGAACAAAAGAAAGAAGTCAATCCACATCATATTTCTAAAAATTTAGTGACTTCTACTTTCAGCTCTGACATCTATAGAGATTAGAAGTTGTCACTCACTTCCTTACAACAAAATAAAAAGTGAACAAACTGAAAATCAATACCTTTTAGATTCATCAGAGGATTGAGATCACAGGGCAAATTGCAACCATGTAGGAAAGGAAAGACATTTCCTCTACCCTCATATGTTCTGTGATTGAGGTTGAGAATTAAACCACAAAAGACAGATTACCAGGAGAAAATCATACAAATTTTATTGGATGTTAATCTTTTTACATGTACAAAGAGGCCTTCATATAAAAGAAATAAAAATTCAAAGAAGTAGATAGGCCTGAGAGCTTATATACTATTCAACAAAGAGTGATAAATCGTGGAGACAACATAATTCCAACAGAAACAGCTTTTGGGCTAGAGGTGGTAAATTGTGGGAAAGTAACAGGAAATAAATGGGGAAAACTAATGGAAGACAAGGGCTATTTTAGCAGGCTGGTTTGTACAGATTCATCTGCTCTTCCTTGCAGAGGGAGAGCACCTTTCTCATGGGAAATTTACATCCTACTTTTACGTAGAAAGGGGAAGTCAGAGAGCCCCTTCTGCATCTGCTGTTTCTCAAGTGGCTTCAGCTCAAAATAATCAATACATCAAAGTTGCATGTTTTGGAGTGGTATGTTCTGATTACTTCAACCTCAAAACTGGGAGAGACAGGTGCATAAATACATTCATACCTAAGATCAGCTTACCTGGAGCAGACGCTACTGGATGGACTCATAAACTGGTAGAAATACTTAAATGGTAATTTTGATGAGTCCCTTAAGGTTGAGTGTAGATTAGCTTGAGAGTCCTAGGAGGGTTCACACATTTTGGGGAACTTTATCTTCAGGAATCCCACTGGGTTCTCAAGGTAAAGATCTGATAGAAATCCCTATGTTTCAGGTATAGGAGGAGAAAGGCATCCACTCTGAAATATGCCCTGAGCGTTCTCCATAAGAACGACCTGCTTTGTGTGGGAAACTACATCACTAGAATTTCACCCTAACCTTGGGGAAGAGCAATTAGCCAATTCACGATCTTTCTAGTCTTCTTGTTTCACCCAAAGGGAGGAAAAAGAAAGCTAAGAAAGACTTTAGAAGGACACAGCTTATGGACTCAGGCCAACTAAGAGACTGAGATGTGATCATAATATTATAGAATATTCTATTTGAGCACACCTCACCTCCATACTGACAGGGTTTCAGCATGACAATGGAGAGTTACAGCAGAGAAAACTGCAAGACATGGGCTCAATTTAAGAAGGAGTTTTTAGAGAAAATCAAAAACAATATGAAAGGAAAAAAAGGAGGACACTGGAGAAAACTGAATTCTCTGCACCTACAACTCTAGCAAACATTAAACACAGCCTAATTCCTAGTAGGGTCAACATAAACCCTCAAATTCATAGCCTATTTACTTCTGTCCCTATGACTATATGCATCACGTCTAGCTCTCAATAGAGAAACCACAAGTCTTACTAAAGGCAAAAAACAAACCATAAAACACAGTCTGAAGACACAAAGCAAGCATCACAAGCAGACTCAGATATGACAGATGATGGGATTATCACATAGAGAATTTAAAATAACTATAATTAATATATTAAGAGCTCTATTAGAAAAAGTAGATGTCTTGTAAAAATACACAAATAATGCAAGCAAAGAGATGGAAAATCTAAGAAATGAAAGGGAAGAAACAGAGAAAGGATTAAAAGAAATATTTGAAGTAACAATGGTCAAGAATTTTCCAAATTTAATGACAGAGTCCAAACTAGAGATCAACGAAGTTCAGAAAACACAGAGTAGAAGAAATACCAGAAATCTATTCCTAGGCATACATATTCAAACTGAAGAAAACCCATCGAAAAGAGAACATCTTGAAAGAAGCCAGAGAAATAAATGCTTTAGAAGAACAAAGATAAGAAATACATCAGATTTTTCACCATAAGCCATGTGAGCAAGAAGAGTGGAGTGAAGTATTTAAGTTTTGAAAAGAAAAATAGCAACCTAGAATTTTATAGCCATTGAAATTGTCCTTAAAATGTGAAGAAGGAATATTTTTTACATAAATAAAAACTGAGGCATTCATCACCAGTAAAACTGCCTTGCAAGACTTGTTAAAAGAAGTTTTTCAAAAGTAAGAAAATGATACAGATCAGAAACTCAAATATACCTACGAAAAGCAGAGTGTTAAGGAATGAATATATGAAGGTAAAATGATCTTTTAATTTTCTCGGTCTTAATTAATCTAGTACAGAGCTGTTTGTTCAAATCACTAGTAGTAACACTGTATTGGGTGTTTATAGAGTATGGATAAATGAAATGAATGACAGAAATATTCCAAGGGATGAAATTGGGAGTGATCTTTTGTAAGGTACCTGCACTACCCATTAAGTAGCTTAATGTTGTTTGAAAGTGGACTTAGATTAGTTGTAAATGTATATGGCAAACTCCAGGGTATCTGTCAAATTTTTAAAAGCATATGTATACAACTCACATATTAAGAGAAGAGAGAACATGGAATCACATAAAATATTCAATTAAAACTTGAGAAGGCAGAAAAATGGGTAGGTTAAAAAAAGACACAAAGAACAAGTGTAAGACAACTGAAAGATCAATGATTTGCAGGAAACCAGGGGGAGGACAGGAGAGATGAATAGGGAATTTTTTAGGGCAGTGAAAATATTCTATATGATATTGTAATGGTGACTATATTAAATATTTTTCAAAATCCATAAAACTTTGAGGGACAAATAGTAATCTTAATTTGAACAAATTGAAAAATAAATCATTCAGGAGATCAAGGGTCCCAGGAAGGAACACAGACTGTGACCAGAGAATCCAACCGTAGTACAAACAAACAACCTCACTGAAGGGCTGGAGCAGCAGTGTGCTGACCTAAGACCTGTAAGACTAAAAGTGAAAGGAACTTCACAGAAGTACTGTACTCTGGTGGGTAAAGCTGTTTCCTATAGGTTTATGGGTTAACAATTTTACTGCTATGCATGTATATCAGCATTCAACTATTTAGTCAGTGATGGCTGAGGATAAGAACCAGGTTTCTCACAGGTAGAGTGGGAATTTACAGATAAGTAAGGAAAGAGGCTAGAATGATCCATGTAGAAATAAATTAGAGTTGGAGACATCAGTAGGAACACATATTTACCTTAATATAGATACAGATGACTACATGTAGAAATACTGACAGATAAGTGTGCATACATAGGTTAGGATACATACATACATTTCTTTGCTCTGTTAGCTGAGTATGTCTAAAAGAAATGGCACTCTAGTAGAAATGAGCACCACTGGTGTCTAGATTTTGCTTTCTAATACCATTCTCCAACAAAAAGGAATCAAGGCTACCTGGAGAAATGTCTTCATCTAAGACAGGAAATACACAAAATGAGTTTGGAGTATCTTGTAGTGTCAGAATGTAAGGCAATGCTCAAATAATACACACATACATTTTGATGGGAGTGTATCAAAAGAGGTATAGAAGCCAACTAAAAGAACTTCCAATGTACAGATCGGGACAAATTTGAGCAACAAAAATATTGAAGTAGTATTGGATTATAACCGAAAGTATAAAATAAATATTCATGAGTTCATGCTGATAGAAACAAATTGTAGAATAAATTAATAAATAAGGGAGAAAAATCTCCCATGCAAAACAATTCTAGATAAATTATATAGATATTCAACCCTAAAGAAGAGTGAGCATAACTCACCACTCCTCACGTGCAGCCTGCACATAGTTGGCTTCCTTCCACAGAGCACACTATGGAAAGTGGGGAAAGGTAACAACAGTGGAGAAACCAGACAAATACTACCTCTGCCCGGCGATCAAAATCAACACTAGTGTCATAAATCTGGTTAATAGTATGTAAACTCTGTATGATGTAATGAAAATGACAAGTTACCTCTGTGATCTTCCTCTCAGAAACTCATAATTCACTTTAGTCATGAAAAAAATATTAGACAAATTCCAACAGGGAGCATCCTATCAAATACTGACTAGTACTCCTCAAAACTGTCAAAGTCATCCAAAACAAGGAAAGCCTGATGAAATGTCACAGACCAAAGGAGCCTAAGGAGACATGACGACTAAATGTAATGTGGTATCCTGGATGAGGTTCTAGAACAGAAAATGAATATTAGTTAAAACATAAGAATCTGAATAAATTATGAGCTTTAGTTACTATGTCAGTATTGACATTAATTGTGACAAATGTACCATTCTAATATAACAGGTGAAACTGTGTGTGTGCTTATAGAGGGGTATATTAAAACTCTCTCTACTATCTGCTCCTTTTTTCTGTAAATCTAATACTGGTCTATGAAAATTAAGTCTATTAATTGAAAAAAATAAATAATGGTCAAATTGGTGGTCTAGAGTTAAAATCTGGTGTTCTCACCACTGTGGCCAGGGTCCGTTTCCCAGTCAGGGAACCAAACCACCGTCTGTTATTTGTCATACTGTGGCAGCTGCTTGCTACTGTGACGCTGAAAGCTATGCCACCAATATTTCAAATATCAGCAGGGTCACCCATGGTGGACAGGTTTTAGGAGAGATTCCAGACTTGACAGACTAGGAAGAAGGACCTTGCAACACTCACTTCTGAAAAAATTGGTCATGAAAACCCTATAAATAACAGTGGAGCATTATCTGATATAGTGCCGGAAAGTGAGAGGATGGAGCAAAAAGACTGAGTAGTGTTCTACTCTGCTGTCCACAGGGTTGACTCTACCACACTAACAACGACATGTAGTCAAATGCCCAATGAGGCTTATAGTGTGAGAATTATAAGTAATTAGAAAGTTTCCTGAATTATGCCATTAGGAGCTCACCAGTAATATTTGCAAGTAGATTTTAGTTGAAATGCTGGTGTGGAAGTCGAAAGAGTAAATGAGCAGTGAGTGGAGGCAGGGCTAGGGGACTGCAGAATTCACTCTCAAGGTTGACATATACTCTTACTTGCAGTTTCCTGTTTTCAAGTTTATTTACCCAAGTAGACTGTAAACTACCTGAATGTAAGTGTTAATTGTAATTCTTTGTGGAAGAATGCGGCAGAGTGATTTGCCCATATCAGACATCTAATACATATTTTGAAACATCTAAAAATCATGAAAAAAAAGGGGTAATCATTACTTACCATGGAATTTGAAGGAATAAAGATGGCTGACCGCTTGGGGAGGTGTTTTGAACTTTCCTTAATCTAATACATATATCCATTTCATATTTTAGATTTTGGTAAATATGTCAGTGAAATTTTTTCGCTATTGCTAAAACTGCTACTTTACATATTTCTTTTTTAGGTAGAAATTGTTCAGAGAAAATGTGTAGATTAATCTTTCTATCTGGATAAGTTCAATTATATTTTGCTTAAATAATTTGTTTCAGTTTTTTCTTCTAAATAAGATTTAAACTGTAAAAATAAAATGATACAAACAAAAATCTCTTGAAGGAAAGGCCTTTGTGGGGCATGCATTCAGTAAAGGATTGAAATATTTCAGCTCAGTGCTTTACTAACATTGTATAAATACATATGTTTATAATATATTACGTAATATATTATGCATACATATGTGTATATATTCCCATGTGTATAAAATGTATAATATATAGAGATTGCACAAAATGGTAATCAATATCATCATTACTAGTACTATCAGCAGTAAATAGGCTCATTGAAAGTGGTGATGGGGGCTGGCCCCGTGGCCGAATGGTTAAGTTCGCTCGCTCCGCTGCAGGCGGCCCAGTGTTTCGTTGGTTCAAATCTTGGGCACAGACATGGCACTGCTCATCAAACCACACTGAGGCAGCGTCCCACATGCCACTGCTAGAAGGACCCACAACGAAGAATATACAGCTATGTACTGGGGGGCTTTGGGGAGAAAAAGGAAAGAAAATAAAATCTTTAAAAAAAAAAAAAGAAAGTGGTAATGATTAGAGAAATGATAGGAGAGTACACAAAATCAAAGATTCCTGAGTCATATAAAACAATATTTGAGGCATGACAGGACATGGATTTTCTGTGTGAATTCCTGGATAAATTTAATCTACCCAGGATCAACAGCTGTATCTGTCAAGTGGGGAAAATTATTTTACCTATTTATATGCCTGATGTGAGTATTAAGTCGACTGAGTAGGAAGAGCTGAACATGTTGCCTTGCATAACAAGATTTCAGTAACACAGATTATTATCATTATTATTATCGTATTCTGATTTTTTTTTTCTTTCCCAACACACTCAGAATACACTAATAGATTTGATAAGGTAAAATTCCAGAGAGAATAGACTGCAAGACTAAAACACTTTAAAAAAATCAGCATAAAAAGGAACTCCTCAGAGATAATCTGGATTTCATAATATATTTCCTTTTCCCCAAGTATTATGAATAGAAAAAGCAAACCCCAAATACCATGAGGCCGAGGTGTGCAATGTCAGTTCTTGCCAAACTAGCCATGTTAGGGGAGAAACAGCGACAAAGGAGAATCAGAAAAGTCTCTAATAGATTCCAATTCGGGGGAGCATTTATGATCGCTAGGCAATGAGTCTATGATCTTGATAGTTCTTTGTCAAAGAATAATTAAAAGCATTCAAATATGAAAGCATAACTATTTCACAACTTCAGTTATTTGATTTTTTTCTCTTCTCTATGTAGCATTTTCAAACTAGAGTTAATAACGGTGCAAGCCAGCTGATGCTAACTATGCTTTTTAAATCATGAACAGTCTTCTAAATTACTTCAGTGTCAGTCAGGAACCCAGCTTAAGAATTAGTTTATATTACGTATTCATAATGATGGTTGCACCCCCATAAAGAGACATTTTACTTTGGCATGCATATCCATGTCATATAAGGTTATTACAAGAAAATAGGGCAGATATTTTTAGTAGAATTTTTACACTCCTAAGTAAAATCAGTACAGGATAGTTGTCTGACAAGAACATATTATCCATGGTGATTACCCAGCTTTTCTAGAGCACTTGAATATTCTGGTGAGTTCAATAAATATGAGAAAAGAGATTGACATACCTTATACTGGATTTCAGAATTTATATAAATCTTTCATTTTAAAACTTATTTCTGTATTATAATCAGATTCAAATGAAAATATCCCAATATGTTGTGGGCAATAATGAAATCTCTCCAGTCATAACATTTAAAATAATCTGTTTAAAGTTGACAAATTTTAATATTTTGTGTAACAAGTTATCTGATTTTAGAATTGACTAAAAACATTTAGATAAATAATTCCATGCCAGGAGATATATAAATAGAGAGAAGTCGGTAATACATATCAAAAGAAATTTGGATGTTGGAAAACAGATTGACAACGGGTAACTACTTAGTACAAAGGCAATTGAAACCTGAGTTTTTTGGGGGAACCAAAAGAAGCATTTCTCAGTACCACAGAAAGGCTGAGAGCTATGAGGTACCATATACTTTGGAGGCAGGGCTGTGGGAATAGATCAAGGGGAAATAGTTTCAAATGATTCCCTGGAAGTATCAAAATTCCACCCCCTCCCCCATTCCCATCTGTCACTCCCTACAGCCAGCAACTACCATTTATTTTCTGGCATAAAACTGGAGGTTTAAATTCTGGAGAGATTTACCCTTTTACTTTTAATTCTTTAAACATTTTGAAGAAAAAATTAACAGCAAGTAAGAGATAATCTAATTTTATTTTTCCTGATTTTCTCAACACTTTTCCTAATATATCTGCCCCCTACTGATTTATAATATCATCTTTAAAGTGTATTTTTTTCATGTACACCTGGACTTGTCTCTGAGATATCTCTTTTTGTTTTTCTCTGAAATATCTGTTCTGTTCCATATATCTCTTTGTTCCAATAATCATATGGACTTTAGTGCTATAGCTTTAAATATATTTTAAATCTGATGTCATCTCTCCTTCTTTTCATTAATCTCTTCCAAGTTGCTTAGCTATTTGTGGACCTACTGTATATATATATGCTGTAAATACTATACATACACTATACATACAAACACGCATATATGAAGCTTATTGAGATAGTCAAAATAGCCAACCATATATTTAATTGAGGTTCTATTTGTAAATTAATTTTCTGAGAATTTATATTTCAAAATGATTAGTGGAATAGCCCATGTACTCATGTCAACTACCATTTCCATTACTGCAGTTGTAAAGTTTTCTCTGTGATGTTCATGCCTCTTCTTGGTTAATAACTTCCTAGATACTTTGTAATTCTATTGCTTCACTGAATAGTATCTTATGTTTTCTGAATTAAAATTACTAGTATATAGGGGCCAGCCCTGTGATGTAGTGGTTAAGTTTAGAGCACTCCATTTCAGCAGCTCAGGTTCACTGGTTCGGATCCTGGGTGCAGACCTATACCACTCGTCAGCCATACTGTGGTGGTGATCCATATACAAAATAGAGGAAGGCTGGCACAGATGTTAGCTCAGAGTGAGTCTTCCTCTTCGAAAAAAAAAAAGGCAAAATTACGAGTATATAAAATTTTGTATATAGTTAAAGCAGTAGAAACATTTCTCACCTTACTAATTAGTTCCAACAGATTGTCTGTTGTTTGGGTTGGTTTTTCCAACTAAGCAATCATACTATCTTGAATTAACAGAGGTCCAATCTCTTCCTCCAGGCTGCACAGCCCTTATTTTTCTTTATAACATTGGCCAGGAATTGCAGTACTCTACCAAATAGTAGAAAAGATAAGAGACATCCTAATAATCTTCCTGATTTTGAAAAGACTGCCTCTAACGGTTCCCTGCTAAGCATCTAATTATGCTTTGTTTTATCTATCATCTATCTATCTAATGTAAAATAAGCTAAGGGAGTTAGTTTTCCATTCCTAGTTTATTGATATAGTTTTTAATAAGGTATTGAACACTATTAGATAATCAGATGGTTATTTTTTCTGCTGAGATGGAAATAATCATTTTTTTAAGTTAACTAATGTAGTGAATTACATTTCTGATGTTAAAACTTCTTGGAATTACTGAGATAAACCTCAGTTGATTATAATGCATTACATTTAATTTGCTACCATATTCAGTTAGGTAATATGTTATCTATGATTTTTTAAATCTAAATTCATAATTGGAATGATGTTGCATTCTATTATCATTGCCTCTTTTGGGGTTATACTAGATCCAAAAAATTAAATTAGCAGATATAGTTCTTTTCTACTTTATATCTTACATAAGAGAGGAATACTTTTTTAATTTAGTAAGATTTACTTATTAAATCATCAGGGTCTAGGGATTTTAGGGGAGTAGAGAGGTTTTCAATAACATTTCAATTTCTTTAATTGGTATATTCAAGTTCTATAGGTAGTTTTGTGCCAATATTGGCATTCTTACATTTCCAAAACCTACTCATTTTATCTAGGTTTTAAAATTTATTAACATTTAACTGTTGATAATATTGTCTTGTTGTTGATGCTCTTCTCTGTCTGTGGTTATTTCCTCTTTTTTCATTTAGCAGTTCGTTTGTGTGCGTCTCCTTCCTCCCTTCCCTCCCTTGCCTCCTTCCTTCCTTTTCCTTTATTTTTTCTTTCCATGATCAATCTTGCTATTATCAAAAATAATGTCCTAATACAAGCAACAGCATGGATGTATCTCAAAATCTATATTGAGTAATAGAATCCAGACACACAAATGTGTTTTTTTAATGATCTCATTTAAATAGAATTTTAGAAAATGCCAACAAATGTATACTGACAAAAAGCAGATGAGTGGATGTCTGGGGCCAGTTCAGTGGGAGTGATGGGCAGCAAAGGGGTAAGAAATATCTTTTGAGGTGTTGGAAATATTCTGTATCTTCCTAGGTTAATGAGTGTATACACTTGTTAAAACTCGTTAAGTGGTATGCTCTAAATGGATGTGGTTTGAAGTATGTAAATCATAACCTATTAAAACTGATTTTAAGAATAACTTATCTTCTAATCTCTATGCTGTATTGAGAAGACCAATATTATAATCACCTTGGCTTTGTTGATTATCCATTCTTTCTCTACAATGATTCTATATTTTTCTTTTTTTTGGTAATTGTTATATTTTTATCATACAGTATCTAGTTTGGGGTTCTTTTCTTCTCTCTCACATTTTAGCACTCCATCCAGCTTTTCAATTTGAGTGTTTTAATTTTTCTTTAATTCAGAAAAGTTTAACTTCATAATTTATCCAAATATTTTCTATTCTTATATTTTCTCTTCTTTTATTATGGGTGTCTTATTATCTGGAGTTTGGCAACACTACTTCTATCATTTATATTTTCTATTTCTTTATCCCTTTCTGCTGCCATTTAGGAGAATTCTGCAAAGTGATTCTCCAACACTAATCCATTTTTTGATTGCATTCATTCTGCTGGTTTTCAAATCCCTATGTTATTTCCCCACTTAATATATTTTATTCTATTTGAGACATATATATATATTATTTTCTTAATACCTTAAATATGTTCAATATTGTTTTAGACAAGTCAGTATCCGTTTTAATAACCTTGTCTCACTGGTTTGCTGTATTTCTTTCAAGGCAGTTTTATTGTTCAGATACCTAATAATTTTGGCCTGTGAATGCATGTTTCCCTGTGGGCATTGCGTACAGGCCCTGGGACAGGCCTTTCCACATTCTGGGCATGGTTAGGGGGAAGGAAGAGGCTGACCTCAGGGGAAGAGTTCCAGGCAGCACAATCACCTTGGATCACTATCATTTGCTGCCAGTTCCATGCTGAATATTCTGTTTAGTTTCTTACTTTTAATTTCCCATGGAAAAAAATATTTGTTAAGTAAATGCTCTCCCTAGTTTTTATTTCGCCTTCTGGGGTTTTGGAAGAGGTTGGGTAGAGTTATAAATGATGAGGTTGCTTACCCTCCTGGATTAGTTGATCTTCCTCCTCCTCTAAGTGAAATTCTGTGCCCTCTTCCAGACCAGCCCAAGGGGCAGGTGATGTTGTCTAAGTGTACAGATTCTAGTGAAGAATTTAGAAGACTTCCTGCAGACTATCAATCATTACTGCTAGTAGTCAGTAATTATTTAATTTATTTATTCTGTGCTTTATGGATGAATGTTTGCCATGTGGGTAAAGATGTGTTTAATGTACTCAGCATAGAAACTCCAACCCTGACACTAGTAGGCATTAAATCATAAGGTGTTCAATGAATTATCAAAAAATATAAACCTGCTCTTTTCTTTACACTTTTGTGTAGCTTGCTTACTCTGAGACTACTATAGCCCTAGGAATAAGACACAATGATATATCACTTATTCTCACAAAAATTTGCCTACTTTTCTCTGAGGTTTTGGTGAAATAAAGGCATGAGGTAGCATGGAACTGTGACATAGCACAATTAAAAAATGATATAATCTAAATTAAAATTATCAGAAAACATTGAACCTGGAGGAAAATTACTCACCACTCACATAGTCTGTTGCTGTATGACATTCTAGTCATTTTTCTCTGCACACAAAGCAGGAATAAAAATATTGCATTCTATTATAGTCTCAAATGTACTGAAATATTCCATATAATTGTGGTAGATATCTGTTAATAACATGGTTAGATCAACTCATTGATGAATTTCATGGATAATCAAGGTTATATATTAGGTTTAGTCTTGTTACAGGTTAATGACCAGATTTATGTACATTTTACAGGTTACAGAAATTTGGAGTTTTGACCCCTCAGCCTAAGAGTAATTATCTGTATTGGGAAGAGACAACCCCACATAGGACCTAAATATGACAAATGGTAAGTTTCCTGATATGGTATATACTAAGGAAATTTGAGATGCCTAATATACAAATAGAGAATATTCCTCATTTTACTTATCCTATAATCCAGTTCTCTTATGCCCAAACAATCAGAACAAGTCAGTTCATATGGGAGCCCTGTTAGAAACACCTTTATGAATGAAAGAGAGAAGAACTGATCTGCATGTAGACCATGTGACACTGGGACATCCAGCATCACTGGGAGTCACTCCAGGAACCAGAGACATAGGATGGAGGTGGCACCTCCATCTGAAATGATTCAGAAATATCAGCGAGGAGACTGGCTTTCTAAAGTATATGGATTTAAGATTAAGTAATTGTGAAAGTTATTAAAATGGGTAAAAATGAAAGGCCAGAAAAAATTGTTGAAATATTTATTATCTATGCAATATTTTAACATTAAAAAATTAACAATAGCTCAGGAACATACACAAACATATATATAAATATGTTTATATAACGTGATTTTATCTTTTTTAAAATGCACTTTGATAAATTTTCATAATCATTTAAATAACCTGTCACTTTTTCTGTAAGAAACAAACTGTATTGCTTTTCCTTGACTATATATCCTTCATTGTAAAATAAATTCCTGTAAGTAGAATTATGGAGTAAGTCATTTTAAAATATTTAAGGCTCACTGCACCTTTCCAAATGTCTCTTTAGATTGTGTATGTCAGTTTATATTTCCCAATGTCATGTATCATATACAGCAGCCTCGTTAGTATAGTGTGACTGGAAAGTTCTGATAAAAATACTGAGCACTGCCAGGTTAATTTCAAACAGATATAACTCTTTAGAATTCAACTTCCCTTTTAACTTTTTATGCTTTAATGCAGTATCCATTTTGGAAATTATTATTTGTCAATCGTTAAAAAAAGCAAAGTGTATCTATTGATTTAAGATATCTATAAAGGTGCATATGTCTAACTCATTGTATTACCAAGAAGTCTATATTTTTGTTTTCCTTGTCAGGATGCCAATTATTCCATTACATTTTTTAAGTTGTTTTTGTTTGTGTTCTTGCCTTTAGCATCATGCTGCTTTTAGAAGAGTGGCAGGAGGAGTAACCATCTCAGGCCTGGAGCTTTAAGCTGGAAGTCCAGGACTTCAGGGCGTGGCCCCACCGAACCTCCTAATGCCCTCCTAGATGTCCTCCTGGGATCCAGGACTCAGAACTCCCTTCAAATTAGTCCTATCCCTCATCAGGTCCCAATGTGGCCCTGAACCCCTGAAGGCAGATTTCAGGGCTATTGAGCTCACCCTGGGCCTGAGGGTTGGCTAATACATGGACAAAGGCAGCAAAGGGGGCATTCTCACATCTGTGCTGGGCTGCCCACGGTTGTGGAAGGAGCCAGAGTAACAAGAGCACAGGGCTGTGCTGAGCGCCTAGTTGGCAAAACGGAAAGCCCTTCATCCTAGAAACTTATTGAACTTATTCTACATAAACAAACATCTGAAAGTCAAAAATAAGTAATACTGTCACTTCTTTTCAGAATTTATACCATTTTCCCCACAGCTTAGAAGTTTACGTATAAAAATTTAAGGATCCATATCCAATACTAAGAATATGAGATTTTCTTTTCCTTCTTTTTAAAAATTAGACTTAGAAATGCACATAGCATGATATAAAAATTGCTCTTTAAGAAAGTGAGATGGACCAAAATTTGCTTGGAACTGAGAAGAGGAATAAAGCACAGGTGTCAATATTAATATCTGACAGAGAAAGATTCAAGGCAAAGGAAAAGCAAAGTAGATGACAAGGTTATTTTATATTGATAAGTTAGAGTCCACAGTGAAAATTTGACTATATTCAAGGAGAATATCAAAACTTATAGTACAACATCTCTTTCTATTGCATGGAAATATTGACTCAAATGCCAATAATAATATCAGTTAACATTCTTATATGTCACCAATGGCTCATAAAAACAAACACCAGCTAATTAATTCTATTGGTTTACTAGCTATTTATCAAAAAATATATACTCTAAACTGAGTTATTAAGTTTTATTTGAATGCTTGGAGATTACAAAAGCAATCATTTCCCAAGCATAACAATAGATTTAGAACATTCCAAACACAGAAATTATGCAGTTCAATATATCTAACCACAATAAATAAAAGTGGATGTTATTACTCTAAAGATAAGAAAATTCATCTGAAAATTGAAAAAATAAGAATACGGTGAAAAGATATACTCTCCTAAGTAGACTTTAGGTTACTTTTGAGAGGGAATAGTTGGAATTAGTGTGAAAACTATTAAGCATAGGAGGATGAGATTACTAATATGTACATAAGTGGACTTATGTACATATTAGTAATAAATTAAATTTGAGCAAGTATTTTATTAATTCAAACTTTTCTTCACCTTGTGTTTTTAGGGGTTGATAAACATCCCTACGTGTGATTCATAATCTTGGAATCTGGGTCTTATATTAAGAGCTGCAGCATGAACATAAAGAAAGCTGCTCGAGGCTTCTTTGAATACCCAGATTTTTATGCTCCTCAGGCTGATACTAATGACACTATGATGGAGTCTGTCTTTCTCAGGCCATGGCTCTACAACTCTGCTTTCATGTAATTAAGGTCAAGTAGAACCATTTGGTTATACTAAAATGTTGTGATGTTAATCATTTTTATGGAACCCAAAGATTTGGACTGGCACATATCAATCACACTAGACAAGAGAGCAAAATCTGATAGAGATGGTCCCATTCCTTCATACCCTTCACCTTCCTGCTTTCCTACAATCTTCCCTCCTCTACTTTTCTTCCTTCCTTCCTTCATTTCTTTGTTTCTTCCTGATAAAATTCAATGTCTTTTCTCCAGACACTTGACATCTGGTTTCATTTGCATGCTTGTGTCTAACGGGAATAACTTGCAGTCCCATGAATTTCATAAATTCGTCTTATTCCAACCCACAGTACCAGCAGAGTAGAACTCTCTATCTGTTAGTTATCAAACCTTAAATGAAAAGAAAAATAAAAGTTTTATCTCAAGTTCAACTTTGTGACTTTCTAAAGTAAGTCTTCTGTTCTCTAATTGTTGTTCCTCATTTTAAATTCTGTCACTTAGTAATGTACCTGTTTAATAAAATTTTCTCAAAAATATTTATAATAACGTACAAAAAGAGTTTAAAAAATTCATATTGAAATGTTCTTAGATATGAATTAAACACAAGCTAAATAAATGACCTATCCTTTATGATCTCCAGTAAACTCTAGTCTTTAACATCACAGTCTCTTCTTTCTTCCTTTAGAATTCCAAATTAAAAAAAAGAACAATCACCTCCTAATTTAAGATATCTTGTGCTCTATAAATATTGCCTTTGGAAGGAAATCATGTTAATAATAAATGATAATATAAATATTGGATATTTGTATATACTATAAAACACAATAAATAAAATATCATCTATATTTTGAGATATACATGCATATTTATGCACAGAAATGACTAAGCATTTGCAAACCAATTTGATAATCAAGATAAGGGGTTGGCTTCATGGGTTATTTTCTTCTTTATGTTTTCTGCCTTTGTATCCCAAAGTGGTCTTTCCTGATAATGCATTGCTATACAATAAGTGCTATTTTAAAATATGAACTTGATGATCCACTCAGCATTTTGATTTCCAAAGGAAATCAATATGGTAAATAAAGCTGTTTCTGATATTTAAAATTTGTGCACATTTTGAACCCAAATAACCAAATTAGTTTTTGTTCAAAGTTAGCATTCAGATAGACACATTGTAGATATAGGAATAGGCATTTTCTCTTTGTGCCTTAGCCATTGTCAGGAAAGGAGCCAATGTGGAAAGTGTGGGCAGGAGGAGAGTCTATTTACGTGCACAGGTGCTTGAGCACATTGGCACTGAAGACAGTACTCTTGGACTATATTCTGTGGTATAGCAGGCATGTGATTAAATACATGTGGCTAAAAATAATCAGAATCAATAACATAAATAGTATAGCAGAATAAAAGATTCATTCAGTTACACATTTATAATATAAACATATTAAAAGATAAAACTCTAGTTTTATCTAGAGTATATTGTTATTAATTTTATGGATATAGGGCTGTATTATTAATGTTTCAGAAATACTTATCTAAATCCCAAAGCCTTTGGAAATATTTTCAATGTAGCCATAAAAATCTGAATTAGAAAATAAAAACACAAATTGATAGCCAGCCAATATTTGAAATAAGATTGTTTTGATAAATGGGAAAATTACATAAAATTTATGGAAACGCTTGCTGGGGTATAGTAGGACCATTCTTTTCAGAATGAAAATCCTCTTAGCTGGTACATTTGAAGAAGAATTTATAGAAACTGTGAAAAGAAACAGAATAGCAAAAGGATCACTGAAGGAAAGCTGAAAACTGGCAAATGGTCTAATGCTCCCAAGAGACTGCATAATAAAATTAACGTGGAATCTCACTGGGTCCTCATCCTTTCCCCACATTAGAGTCCCACCCGAGTATTAGACACCCTCAAACTGTAGGAATGATCCACAAACAAAGTCTGCCCCAGCAGTATGGGCTTTGTTCTCAATTTATCTCAATGAATGTCCCTTTTGAACTTCTGCAACAATTCCTGACTTATTTGGAAACAAAAAACAAAATCCATAGATTTAATCCATTTCTGGACATTGGTCCTCTTTTTTATTCTCTAAGCCTGAGTTGTCGTCTCAAGTTCTTGCCACACACTGCATTCCTCATCTCCTGCTGTTGGCAGAACATTATTTCTACACTTCTGTCTAGCACGTGAGGTCCAGTCGACGGGGCAGTGCCATTCCTCATAGCCACTGCCTGCCCCTCTGGTTACATTTTTTAATGCTACTGGTTCTTGGAGTTAGAACCACAAATATTGGAATCCTATTTCCACTCTAAGTCTCTGAGGACAAGCACTCGCCTAACCTTCACATGTGTTTTTTTAAGGTGGCATTTTGAACTGAAAGTGGTGTTCGGGGACTCTGCTCCTCTGTGCTTAACTATATTTTTGTAGCCGCCCCTGATGCAGGAAGGGTTAATAATCACTGTAAAAAGCTTGCCAACAAACTGTGACCCAGAGGTGAGAAGGCCAGTTAGCCAATGACGGGTGAGACCTCCAGGGGGAGGCAACCTAAGACAGGCATCAGTCGCCCGGGGGCACAGATGGAGACACGATATCGGGAGCAGGAGGGGCCGTTGCCTAGGGGGCCTTGCATGCTCCGAGATAAAATATACGAGCACAGCAATAACATGAAAAAACAGAGGCCAAGGGAGGGCTTCTTGAGAAATCACTAAGAATTCTTGGCATTCGCTAATTACTTTATCCAGAACACCTGTGTATGTTTAACAGCTGTAAGCTATGCATATATTGAAACGCTGGTTATAATAAACTCAGAGTGGCCATCAGCCCTCTCCGCATCTATCCTTATGTGTACATTGGATTGTGACACCAACAATCCGATTACAGAGCTACTTCAAAGAAACAGACCCTCCCACCTGCTCTGGTGCTTGACTCTTCATGGATTATTATCAGCCCTTTCCCATTTCATGACATACATCACAGTAAGTGACACATCCAAAAGAAGCACTGAAAAAAAATGTGACTTACCTTGTATTTGGCTAATACACCTGTTAGATAATGGTGTATGACATAATTAAATGGCAAGGAAAAACACAACACAAATGAAGTTCAAGAAGGAAGAATAATCTAAAAGGTATTACTACTAAAGGTACAACTTATTGGTTATAAAGAGAAGTAATTAATTGCTTTTTATATTCTCTTGAGTCTTTTTCTACACTTTCTTTTTATCAGGTATGAACCAGCAACTTATCCTTTATTTTTAGCTTTGGCATTCATTATGTGAATTAATATATACAGAATTAAATTGTATTTTAAATAATTAGTTTAATTTATTATAAATATATTATAAAATTTTAAAGTACTACTATGCTGAACAAAACCCAGATATATACAAAGCTACAGAAAGAAGAGATGAGATTGAATCCAGACAGCATCAAGAGTAATAAATTCTTCCTAAATAATGAAGCATAACGCAACGATATCCTGTGTGAGTCAGTAATTTAGCAATGGTAAACAAAGCATAAATAAATAGCAGAACTCTCAGATTGAAAAGGGTGAAGCTTAGTTATGCACATCACATAGCTCTGGATGATATTTCTTTGGTTTAGTTATCAGAAAAGAACTCAATTTTCAAACTGACATTAAAATTTGTTTAAAACATATGGTTCCACTTTGTAACTTCTGAAAGTATTAAAAAAAAAAGTCCTTTTTATTCTTAAGTACATAGAAGTTGTCAAGTTTTTAGGGGCAAGTATAAAATATAAAACATTTCATTCTCTGGCTACATTTTCAAATAACCAGCTCTCAATGGTTTAATTTAGGAAATTTGATGACAACTATACAAATCAGCTGGTTGGGTGAAGGTAACTAAATAGTCAATCAACATAATTGGTCTAGTACTTTCACATTTATTACTGTTTTTATTAATATTAAATCCACCCAAATAAACACTCGTAATCAATAATAACCCAATTAATCCTGGGCAAACAAGTGAGTGCAGGGATTCACAGTGATAAATTTCAGGCAGGGTATAATGATGATGATGATGGTGGTGACAGTGGTGATGGGGTAATCCAACATTTTTGAATGCCTATTAAGAACAAGGCATTGTTCTATGCAGGGACTACATAATTTAAATCTGACAATAACCTTATGAGATAGGAATTATTTTTCTCACTTTTCAGAGGCAAAATGGAAGTTGTTACATGGTGGTTAGATAACTTGCCCAAGATTAAACTGCTGGATGGCACACCCAACTGGATTTCAGAAATGAAGGATCTAAAGAGGTGTACGATTTCAGGAGCCGGATGAGTATACAGTTTCACAAGGTCAAAGCAGAGAATGTGGGAGAAATAAAGGTGTGAAATTACACTGTAGTCCACATGAAGGCAAAGGGAAATAGACTGGATCCTGTTCTTAGGAAAAGGGGCTTACGGGAGGTGAATAATGGGTAAGAGACAGGGCTTCAGAGGGCTAGCAAGGGCCCCCACAAACATACTTCTGTGGGAATTAGCACACAGAGAGTGGGGATGGAGCTCTGGCTGGATATCAGCCTCTATACCCCACCTCCTCTCCCGAAACTGGGTGCCTAGCCAGGGGCCCGGCCCTGAGTAGAATGACTTAAATCAGACCTTGGGCACCAGAAGAGGAGGCAGAGAAGCATCAGCGAGATGGTCCTTACTCCAGGGAGGCAGTGCTGCCCCCGTGGGGGTTGGTGCAGAACACAGATAACCTCAGCTTTGAAGCAGACACAGCTATTTCTAGGACCTGATTTGACTGAGCTGTGATATCATTCACTGAGGGAGGATAGAGAAGGGCAGCTGGAAAGGCTTAGAATAGGAAAACAGGAGAGCATTATGATCAGAAGGTGTACCCTCAACAGTGGCTCTTGTTATTTTTCCATATTTCTATCTCCTCTCCTAGCCAGTGCTGGTGGTCTAGTGGTTAACATTCAGTTCTTTCACAGCCATGGCTTGGGTTTGTTTCCTGGTCAGGGAACCACATCACCCATCTGTTGGCGGCTACATGTTGTGGTGATGCTGAAAGCTCTGACACTGGCATTTCAAATATGAACAGTTTTGGAAACAGTCGTGTGTGCTCGAAAGCTGAAGGTAACTATGTTCAGCACCGCCCCCACAGGAGCATCACCACCTCTCTGGAGTAAGGACCATCTCCCTTATGCTTCTCTGCCTCCTCTTCCAGTGACCAAGGTATGATTCAAGTGACTTTACTTAGGGCCCTCCCCCTGGCTGGGGACCCAGTTGGGGCAGGGAGGTGGACAGGTTTCAGTAGAGCTTCCAGACTAAGACAGACTAGGAAGAAGAACCTGGCCTCTCACTTCTGAAAAAATTGGCTATGAAAACCTTGAATAGCATCAGAGCACTGTCTGATAGATGCCTGAAGATGAGAGGATGGAGCAAAAAGACTGGGAAGTGTTCTGCTCTGCTGTACACAGGGTCACTAGGAGTCGGAATCCACTCAATGGCACTAACAACAAATGTCTCCCACCTAAATGTCAGTCTCCTTACTAGCGTGTTTCCAGCTATTGTTAATGTCTCTTCAGTTCTTTCCAACTGTATCCTAAAAATTTATCTAAGGTGAATTATTATTATGACTTTTTTGGGCATCCAAATTCAGAAAACTGACTATCCCTCAAATATGTAAATTAAAATACATATTTAAACAACATTTGCCATTATTGAAAGTAAAAATCCTATTTTGAATGACTTTAGAAGACATGTAAGGAAATTCTGATTTCCTCTGATGCTAAGATTAGTCTGAATACTATTCATGAAATATTTAATGTGTCCTTGATGTCACTTAAAAGAGTTAGCATTTTATTTCTAATTATAACATTAAAGAATTCATAGAATAATACAATTATAAAAACTTTTACAAATTCCTTTAAAATATGTATAATGCAAAAACCTAATAAATTAATAAAATACTTATTAAATGAATAAGCCAAATACAATATTTCATAATGTCTTGATTTTTAGATTTGAAAAACAAACCAGTTGTGTGCAGTTTTGTTCTGAGGTAGGGAAAGCTGTAATAAAATAACTAAATTACTGCTGGAATGAGCTCAATTCAATATCTTGTTGATCTCAAAGAATAATCTGTTGCTTTAATTAAATTCATGAATTATAAATTAAAAGTTATACAAACACCATCAAAGGAGTTGACAATGCAAAAGAGAGTAGAGAAATTAGAAATATGAAGAAAGACAGAGCTTGTCAAGATGGTGGCATAGGTAGACTCTGAACTCCCCTCCTCCCACAAACACAATCAGGTTACAACAATTTTTGGAAGAACTACCCTAGAGAGATAACTGAAAACTGGATAAAGAGAACCCAACAACAAGGGACAGTCCTAACTGAGGTGTAAGAGGCAGAATTATCTTCCGGAGAGAAAAAGCTACCTTTGTGAGCCACAGACCTTTAAAGCTGGTCAGCTGGGAGCCATCCTAAGGTATGCAGCCCTCCCTAGAAAAGTAGGGACCTTAGTGAGGCCTGTTACTGCTATAAGCACCCTTCAGCCTTGGCACAACTGAGACAAGTGTCCTATTATTTGGATTCACTGGCTATTAACTGCAATGTAGGATACCCCCATAAAAGCTATTAGATGAAAGCTGATAAGACCCGGGTCTTAAAGGGGCCATGCATAAATTCACCCATCTCAAAGAGCAACCTGGAATCTTCAAAAAGAGAGCTGCACAGTCCTGTGGTGAAAAGATACTCACCTGGTAGGCTCTGGGTGCATTTTGGTGAGAGTTGAAACCTCTCCAGAGACTGAGACGTTGGTGGTAGACATTGTTGTGACCTACTACTGGCTCATAAAACAGACTCTGGCAGACTCCACTAAAGTTCTTCCCTTGGCCTGATAGCTGAGGAGTCTGCCACACCCACTAGAGAGCAGATTTAATCCAGTTCAGCTAGGGCAGGAAGCTTGCCCTAAGGACTGGTCCCACCCAACAGCAAGCCTTCGGGCTACTTGCCAACCTGCCAAGACTAGGTGCCTTGATCCTCTACAGGCAGGTGAATGTGTTGGCCTCTGTGGGGCAGGGCTTACGTGAAGATCAGATGAACTGTGGAGGGCCTTGGTGGAGAGGGGGGGCGCCTCTGCAGTGGGGTGACTGAGTACAATCCTGGGGGTCAGAAAGTGTACACAGACCAGGGCTGTGTTGACAGTGTGTGTGGGCATGTGAGGGTGGGGCTTATCAGTGGCAGAAGACCAGTGCTTCACAAAAAGCCACAAAGAGGATTGGCCCCAGCAGCCAAAGCATGAAACAACTGAGTGCTCCTGTGCCTAGAGCCAGCCCCACTCAGCTGAAATCCTAAGAGAGGTGACCACAGCTTTGCTAGCCTGAGGACTACAGCGACTGTAAGCACCTGAGCCTAGTAACAAGATACACTTGGTACCTACACAATTATCAGGAAAACCGCAACAGTAGTGTGCTATTAGAACTTGTGGCCAATGGCACTGGGGCTCCCCAACCCAATTTACAAACAGCCTGCCAACGAGGGAAAGACTAGACTCCCTGAGTACCTGCAGAAGAGCAACCCTGTCTCAGCAGAAGGACACAAATCATCCACACAGGAGTCACTTTTGGATTATTTGGACTTGTGACGAGAGGGAAGCACACTGCTGGGCCTCATAAGGCATCTCTTACCTAAGGCCACTTCTCCAAGATCAGGAGACATAGCTGACTCGTCTAATACATAGATATAAGCACAGAGAAAGAGGAATAATGAGGAGCCAAAATAATACATTCCCAGCAAGGGAATAGGACAAAACCTCAGAAAAAGAACTAAATGAAACAGACATAAGCAATCTACCTAACAAAGAGTTCAAACAAAACTCATAAGGATGCTCACTGATATTGGGAGAAGACTGAATGCACACAGTGAGAACATCAACAAATAATTTGAAAACGTAAAAAAGAACCAATCAGAAATGATGAATACAAAACTGGAAATGAAAAATTCACTAGAAGGACACAATAGCAGAGTAGATGATATAGAAGAATGGATCAGCGAGCTGGAAGAAATACTAGAGAAAGTCACCCAAGCTTAACAGATAAAAGGAAAAAGAATTAGACAGTATGAGAACAGTCTAAGGGAACTCTGGGACAACATCAAGCACACTAGCATTCATATTATAGGTGTCCCAGAAGGAGCAGAGAGAGACACAGGGGCAGAGGCTGTGTTTGAAGAAATAATAGCTGAAAACTTTCTTAACCTAAGGAAGGAAATAGACATCCAAGTACAGGAGTCACAGGGAGCACCAAACAAGATGAACACCAAGAGGCCCACACCAAGACACATTATAATTAAAATGTCTAATATTAAAAATAAAGAGAGAATCCTAAAAGCAGCAAGAGAAAGGCAACAAGGGACATACAAAGGAAAGCACATAAGGCTATCAGCAGACTTCTAAACTGAGACCATACAGGCTAGAAGAGAGTGGGATGACTGACTTAAAGTGCTGAAAGGAAAAAACCTACAGACAAGAATATTCTATCCAGAAAGGCTATCATTCAAAATGAAAGGAGAGATAAAGATCTTGCCAGACAAGCAAACATTAAAGGAATTTATCACCAAGAAACCAGTTCTACAAGAAATGATGAAGGGACATATTTAAATCCCTATCACAAATAGGGACAAGAAAATTATCAAAAAAACAGGCAATAAAATCACTGGTAAAGGCAAAAATACAGTAAATGTAGCAGCTTAACCACCTATGAAGATAATATATAGGTTAAAAAACAAAAGTACTAAAATTACCTATTTCCATGATAAGAGGGTAATGGATAGACACACACGAAACAAGAGATTAGATATGATGTCAAAAACATAAATTGTGGGAGCAAGGGAGTAAAAGAGTAGAGCTTTTAGAAAGAAGTCAAGCTAAAGAGAGAATCAATTCAATATAGATTGCAATAGATGTAGAATATTATATAGGAACCTCATGGTAATCACAAATCAGAAACCTATAGTAAGTAAACAAATAAGAAAGAGGAAATAAATCAAACATATTACTAAGAAAGCTATACAACTGCAAGGGAAGAAAGCAAGAGAAGAAGAAATTACAGAGAAGAACTACTAACACACCCAGAAAAAAAATAACAAAATGACAATAAATGCATTTTTATCACTAGATACTTTAAATGTCAATGGACTAAATGCTCCAATCAAGAGATATAAGGTGGCAATGGTGTTTAAAAAAAAAGACCCATTTATATGCTGCATACAAGAAACACACTTCAAACCTAAAGAGACCCACAAACTGAAACTGATAGGATGGTACAAGATACTCCATGCAAATGGCAAAGAAAAGAAAGTGGGGGTAGCAATACTTTGACAAATTAGACTTTAAAACAAAAACTCTAAAAAGAGACAAAGAAGGGGTCTAAATAATGATAAAAAGAGTAATCCAACAAGAGGATATGACACTTGTATATATCTATGAACTCATCATAGGAGCACCAATATATAAAGCAATTATTAACAGACATAAAAAGGAGAAATAGACAGTAACACAATATTAGTAGGGGACTTTTACACTCTGTTTATACCAATGGATAAATCATCCAAATAGAAGATCAATAAGGAAACATTTGCATTAAAAGTCACATAAGATCAGATGAGCTTAGTAGATATACACAGAACATTCCATACAAAAACCACAGAATACACCTTCTTTTCAAATGCACATGGAGCATTCTCCAAGATTCATCACATATTAGGCAGCAAAACAAGTCTCAAGAAATTTAAGATCGAAATAATACTGAACATCTTTTCTGATCACAAAGGTATGAAACCAGAAATCACCTACAGGAAGAAAATCAGAAAAACCACAAAAACGTGAAGATCAAACAAAATGCTACTGAACAATGATTGGGTCAATGAAGAAATCAAGGAGAAATCAAAAGACACCTGGAGACAAATGAAAATGAAAATACAACATGCCAAAATCTATGGGATACAGCAAAAGTGGTTCTAAGAGGGAATTTTATAGCTATCCAGGCATATTTCAACAACCAATAAAAATCCCAAATAAACAGTCTAACAGTGCATCTAAAGGAAATGGAAAAAGAAGAACAAGCAAAGCCCAAAAGCAAGAGAAGGAAGGAGATAATAAAAATCACAGCAGAAATAAACGGAAGAGAGATTAAACAAAATAGAAAAAAGTAATGAAACCAAGAGCTGGTTCTTTGAAAAGATAAACAAAATTGCCAAACCTTTAGCTAGACTCACCAAGAAAAAGAGAGAAGGCTCAAATAAATAAAATCAGAAATGAAAGAGGAGAAATTACAACAGACATATCAGAAATACAAAAGATAAGAGAATACTATGAAAAGCTATAGTCCAACAAATTTGAAAATGGAAAAAATCTTAGAATCATACAACCTTCAAAAACTGGACAAAGAAGAAATAGAGAATTTGAATAGAGCAATCACCAGCAAGGAGATCAAAGCAGTTATCAAATACCACTCAAAAAATAAAACTCCAGGACCAGATGGCTTCCCTGGTGAATTCTACCAAACATTCAAAGAAGAGTTAATACCTATCCTTCTCAAACTCGCCCACAAAATTGAAGTGGAGAGGAGGCTTCGTAACTCGTTCTATAAAGCCAACATTATCCTGATACCAAACCTAGACAAGGACAACACAAAAAAATAAAATTACAGGCCAATATCACTGATAAACATCAACGCAGAAAGACCAAACAAAATACTCGCAAATAGAACACAACAATGCATTAAAAAGATCATACATCATGATCAAGTGGGTTTTATTCCAGGGATACAGGGATGGTTCATTATCAACAAATCAATCAACTTGATATACCACATTAACAAAATGAAGCATAAAAATCACTTGATCATCTCATAAGATGCAGGGAAAGCATTTGACAAGATACAGCATTGATTTCTGATTAAAAATATAAATAAAATGAGTAAAGAAGGAAAATACTTCAACATAACAAAGGCCATATATGGCAAACACACAGCTAATATCATTCTCATGGAGAAAAACTGAAAGCTATCCCTCCAAGAACAGGAACTAGAGAAGGATGCTCACTTTCACCACTCTTATTTAACATAGCATTGGAGGTCCTAGCCAGAGCAATCAGGCAAGAAAAATAAATAAAAGGGATCCACATTGGAGAAGAAGAAGTGAAACTGTCACTCTTTGCAGATGACATGATTTTATATATAGAAAACCCTAAAAAACTTTTAGAAATGATAAGTGCATATAGTCAAGTCACAGGATACAAAATCAACATGCAAAAATTGGTTGCATTTCTATACATTAACAATAAAGTAGAACAAAGAGAAATTAAGAATACAATCCAATTTACAATTGCAACAAAGAGAATAAAATACCTAGGTGTAAACTTAACTGAAGAGGTGAATGATATGTACACCGAAAACTTTAAAACATAGTTTCAAGAAAGTGAAGAAGATGCAAACAAATGAAAAGATATCCCATGCTCTTGGATTGGAAGAATTAACATCGTTAGAATGTCCATCCTTCCTAAAGTGATCTATAGATTCAATGCAATCTTGATCAAAGTTCCAAAAACATTTTTCACAGAAATAGAACAAAGAATCCTAAAATTTATATGGAACAACAAAAGACCCCAAATAGCCAGGGGAATCCCGAGAAAAAAAGAACAAACCCGGAGGTATCACAATCCCTGACTTCAAAATATAGACCAAAGCTATAGTAACCAAACAGCATGGTACTGGCACAAAAACAGACACACAGATCAATGGAACAAAATTTAGAGCCCAGAAAGAAACCCACACATTTATGGACAGCTAATTTTCAACAAGGGAGGCAAGAGCATACAATGGAGAAAGGAGAGCCTCTTCAATAAATGGTGTTGGGAGAACTGAACAGCCACATGTAAAAGAATGAAAGTAGACCATTCACTTACACCATGCACAAAAATCAACTCAAAATGGATTAAAGACTTGAATTCAAGACCTGAAACCAAGATACTTGTAGAAGAAAACAGGCAGTATGCTCTTTGACATAGGTCTTAGCAGCATATTTTTGAGTACCATGTCAGATTGGGCAAGGGAAATAAAAGAAAAGATGAACAAATGGGACTACATCAAACTAAAAAGCTTCTGCACAGCAAAGGAAACCATCAACAAAACGAAGAGACAATCTAATAATTGGTAGAAGATATTTGTAAACTACGTATCAGATAAGTGGTTAATATTCAAAATATACAAAGAACTCATATGTCTCAACAACAAAAAAACCAACAACTCAATTGAAAAATGGGCAAAAGATATGAATAGAGATTTCTCCAAAGAAGATATACAGATGGCCAACAGTACATGAAAACATGTTCAACATCATTAACTATCAGGGAAATGGAAATAGAAACTACAATGAGATACCATCTCACTCCAGTCAGAATTGCCTATAATTAACAAGACAGAAAACAACAAGTGTTGGAGAGGATGTAGAGAGAAGTGAACACTTTTACACTGCTGATGGGAGTGTAAACTGGTGCAGCCACTACGGAAAACAGTACAGAGTTTTCTCAGAAGGTTAAGAATAGATCTACCATATGATCCAGCTATTCCTCTGCTGGGTATTTATCCAAAGAACTTGAAAACACTAATGCATAAAGATACATGCACCCCTATGTTCTTCACAGCCAAGACTTGGAAGCAACCTATGTGCCCATCAAGGGACAAATGGATAAAGAAGATGTGGGATATATACACAATGGAATACTACTCAGCCATAAGAAATGCTGAAATCTGACCATTTGTGACAACATCGATGGACCTTGAGGGTATTATGCTAAGTTAAATAAGTCAGAGGGAAAAAGTCAAATATCATATGATCTCACTCATAAGTAGAAGATTAAAACTACAACAAAACAAACATATAAAGACAGAGATTGGATTGGTGGTTACCAGAGGGGAAGGGGGGAGTGTGGAGGGTGAAAGGGATGATTAGGCATGTGTGTGGTGATGGCTTGTAATTAGTCTTTGGGTGTGAACATGATGTAATCTACACAGAATTCGAAATATATTACAATGTACATCTGAAAGTTATATAATGATATAATCCAATTTTACTTCAATAAAAAATGAAAAAAAGAAATACGAGGAAAATTATGAATCTTGCTACAGAAAATAGAATGACAATGAGGAAGGTGATAGCTTTGTAATTTATTACCACAGATGTTAATTTAGTTCAAGGAAGGAAAATATCGAAGAATTGGATATATAGACACAAATATTCAGGTGACTTGAAGTGTTTGAGAGATTATCTTTATTATTAAAACAACAAACTGTAAATTACATAAAGAGTATTTAAAGAAAGTTATCCTGGTGCAGCTAAAACTGATTTCTGTGGTAAAGAATATTTTGAAAAAATAACTAAAACCTTTGAAAACCAGTGCACTTGTCCTCTTTGAAAAGGATCTTTGCCCATGAATGCTCAGCAAAAGCAAATAAAACAATTGCACAAATTTTTCTCTCAATCAAATACTAGGACTTAGATCATAGTTTTCCAACCTTCAGATTTACTTAAAATAAGATGAGAAATTTTCCAAAGAAAGTTCTAGGAAACCATGTTGAGCAGCTGCAACAGAGTGAATGTTTGTGTCTCCCCAGCAAAATTCATGTTAAGTCTTAACCTCTAATATGATGGTATTTAGAGGTGGGGCCTTCAGGAAGTGATTGGATCATGAGGGAGTCACTAATCCCCTTGTGGATGGGATTAATGTGTATAAAGGAGATCCCACAAAGCTCTCTTAGCCCCTTCGGTCATGTGTGGACACAGTGAGAAGACAGACATCCATGAACAAGGAAGTTGGCTCTCATCAGGAACCAAAGCTGCCAAAGCTTTAATCTTGGACTTCCCAGCCTTCAGAACTGTGAAAAATAAGTTTCTGTTGTTTAAAGTACCCAATCTATGTTATTTTGTTTTGAAAGTCTGAATGGACTAAGGCAGTAGCCATAAAAGTCAGCATTAGATGCTCCTGGTGTGACCAAAAAGCAAAACAACTGTGAAAGCTAATTTTCCTCGCACGTACAATTTGAGGAGGCAATTGAGGGCTAGCGCTGGGTGATTTTGCTCCATGAAATACTCAGTGAGGCAGGATCCTGAATGTTTTCCTGCTTGTTTCTCCACCCTACCTTGAGTTTTGGCCACATTTTACCAGTTCCTTGTGGAGCTTCAGCCTTCATATCCACATTCCAAGCAGCATCAAGAACACTTCCTGGAAACTGCACATGGAACTTCTTCCATTTGCCATAACTTAGTTATGGGCCCACACCTAGACATAGAAAAAGAATAGAAAATTTTAGCATTTTCTGTGGTGGCCATCTGCCCTCTTAACTTTTGTTTCAATATGCAATGAGAAGCACCCAGGGAAATAAGAGGTCAACGAAAAAATATTTGGCTATTTTAATCTGTCCCTCTTCTGTAGATAAGAATATTCAGCTTGAAGAGTAAGCTCTTAGTTTTAAAAGTCAAAAGAGAAAGTCTCCAAAATCCTCATTTAACTGGTAATTCTATTATACAGCATTTACAAATAAAAATGCTTCTTTTTAGATTCTGTTTCTCTATAAATCTATTTCTCTTACCCTAGGGATGAATATATTATGAATAAATAAAATTTGCTTCATAATACTGTTTTTGAAATGAAATTACAACTTTCCAATTTTTATGGAAATGAATAAAGGGAAATAGCATTAGAATTTAATTGATAAAATTGGACTAAATTATGGCTATCTATGCCAAATTATGTGTAATAATTTGGCAATTGAAAAGTTATCCATGAGAAAGAGAAAGTAAGCTAGGGTTACTTTTCCCAGAAATCCCTTCCTTCCGTGGTTTGAGTTCTGGTTTGACCAGTGGGGAAATTTTCAAAGACCCAGGAGACAGGAGCAGCAATGAGTATGTTCTGAAGGTTGTAATTGGGGAGGCCTTAAGGACAGATGTGGAGGGGCTGGTGGGTCCCAGTTTGTCCTCATTTCTCTAGCACTCCCTCCCGTTCTTCTTGACTTTGATCTTGACCCTAACAAGTCCAGACCAACACCAGATTCTTTGAACTCAGGGAGGGAAGAGTCATACCACCCACTGGACCATGCCACTCCCACAGCAGGGAGTACCTACTTTCCAGCAAGTTCCAACTAATTCTTCCTCATCAGAGTTGGTGCTGTCTTATCTCTGATCTTTTGTAGGTTTTTTATTTCCTCAAATTCCTCCACAGCTATATAAATCTAATTCCTATAATAAGTTTTTATTCCATAATATTCCATCATATTCTCAACTTTCTTCTACTAATGTTTTATATCTTAACTATGTTCATGTAAAACATATTTTACAAATATTCACTTTATGCAGTATAGAGATTTACACATCATAAATGTGAAAGTAGACTTTTAAGTGAATTAATTTTACAACCAGTGATTCTTATTACTTTAATTTGCATGTTAAAATTCAGTGGATATCTATTTTTTATAATAGGCAGCATACCATAATCTTGAGAATATTGTTTCTACCTGCCATAAATCAGCAAATAGGTTCTTTTACTTTATTTTTTCTTTACTTTTCAAACTAGGTAAATATCCAGCTGCCTTATTTGCTTACAGTAATGCACTTTATAGCACAGCCTCTGAATATACACATATTACAGGGCTAGATGATCTGCTGCACAGTTTCTGTTCAATTGAAACTAACTGGCCTCTTAACAGAAGACTCTCCTTTCTCCGAGGCTGTAACGGTCAAGATAGCCAATGCTATACGGTGGTAACAAACAATCAAAAATCTGTGTGGCTTTCAACAAAACATGTTTCTTACTCACACTAGGTATCTATAATAGATCGGCTGCAGCTCTGTTCCACATCCTTTTTACATCTGCCCTGGTTGATGAAGTAGCCTCAGACTATAGCAGAAGGAAAATAGTACTTATCAAGTTTCTCCTGGGAAGAAAACATGTTACTTTCACTTCTTTTCATTGGCCTGACAAATTAGAAGGCTAGAATTGATGTCAGTGAGATGAGGAAGTATATTTCTTCCTTACTAAGGGGTAAGGAGTTTTTTTTATGTCATAGTACACCAGATTCTATCTTTCTAGACATTAATTTTGCTTTCCTCCTCTCCCTACAGGGCGTACACACTGCCTCATCAAGGACATAAAGCCAAAATCCTAATAGTGTTTTTCATCACATGCTAGTTTCCACATTTGGCCTGGAGCTGTGTCTTCTTGATAAGGAGACTTGTGAACTAAAACCAAGGTAAATGCCTCCCTTACTCTCTATTTTCAGTGGAGCAACAGAAACAATACAAGTGTAATAAATGTTCTCATTTGGAAAAGGGAACAATCAGGACAGCCAGCCATTACTGGCCTGTAGTGATCCCCCAAACCTCTGGGCAGATATTTTGAGAACTTCCTACTTTTAGGGTGGGGGATGCTGTTTGAACCCTGACTGAATACCTTGAGAACAGACGCTCACTCTCCCAGTATGTCTTGCTTCCTGCATGGCGCTTGGCTCCATTTTTGGAGATGGACTTTCTTTTCACCATCTTACATTGTCCGGTCTGAGAATATGCCCTCCCTGGGGACAAGATAGATTTCTCAGTCATAGACTTTTCAGTCTGTTTCTCGTCCTTTGAAGTTTGGAGAACCAATGCTTATTTTGCTTTCTGAGTAGTCAAACTCTTTTGTGACTTCTACTGATGACTATTGGAAATAAAACTCTCTCAAAAACGTACTTTTCTTCCCAATCTTTCCTGGAAGAGGAAGCAAATATTTTTGAATAATAATATAGTCTATAAGCTCCAGAGATGGAGCTTATATACATTTTCTTTGTATAAAATCTTTAGTGAACTCAACTTAATAGTTGTTTCTATCCGTCTTTTATATTTCATGTTTATATGTGACTTGGATTTGCTGCTAGAAATAATATTTGAAAAACACTTAGAAATTACATCTAATGGCTGATAATCTCTGTAGACATCATTCCTGACCAATGGTCATTTGGCATAGATATGAACATGCATAACGTAAGGAGTCTCACAGCCTACTGGATCTGCCCACAAGTTTTTGTACTTATCAGCTTCTAGAATATAAATCTGTATTCTAATACTCTCCAGGTAACATTCTTTATTCTGTCTACACATCAACACACAATAAGTATAAGCCATCTTTCATCACCAACCAGTCAACATACCTCCTCACTGAAAGCTAATAATATTGTCTGAAAAATATCTTTACGTTACTAAAACTATATTTTCATATACCATATTTTCCCTCTTTTCTCTCTTTTCAATGTGTTCTATCTAATTTGTTGTTTTCTTTTGAAGTGTCCATCACAAACTAAATGCAGGTTTCTAGGTACCCTTGTCTCAGTATAGAATTGAACAGGGCTAATATTCCCATCATTTTAAAAAACTATTCTTTCATATTTTGAAGACTATGTTGTCACTTTTTTTTCCAAATGCAATCCTGAATTTATTTTTTAAAGGAATAACTAAATCTCCTATTATTTAGTCATTTAACATAATTACTATGTATCCTTGCTACTGGTCGTGCCTTTTATATTTTTATCCAAGTGATTGGTAAATTTTTGAAAAGGACATGGCCAAGGATAAAGCCAGCAGCACCCTATTAGAAACTGCCTTTATACATTGACATGTATCCATTAATCAACTCTCTGGGTTGAGTTTTCAATCAGCTACTAATCCATCATCTTGATCTTGCACTTTTCTAAATCTTGTCCACAAATGCCTAGTCTGACATGATTTGTTCTTTGTGGGTCTATATTCACCTCCTTCTCTAAGGAACCATCTTTCAACTTTAATGATCTGTTCCTTAGAAAGGAAGGCAATATTATGCTACACAGCAGCGGTAAGTAGAATCTTTGTCCAACTTTTCAAAGTGTAATAATTATTTGTCAAATTTCAAACTTGTAGTATTTTTAAGTTTCACCAAGTTTTGCCAAATCTTTTCAATAATATGCCCATGGACTTATTTGCAAGCTATCTGAGTAACTTGGATGTTTACCCACCTGCTTTAGTAGACATTCAAAATAGCTATGTTTGTTACTAGAATTCTCTTCACCTATCTCAGGTCTTAAAGCCTTTTTCACTAGTGCGCATGCTATTTGCTGCTTAAGAATAATTAATTTTAGACTGTATCCTCATTTTCTCACTGTCAGTCATCAATGTAACAAATCCCAAGCCACGTGTTTTCCAGTCATTGTTGAGATTATATGTAAAGCAGCCATTATTTCACCTTGTCATTCTTACTAGTCAATTTATTTGCTGAATTTAGGTTAAACTGGGAAAGCAGGCTTTAAGGTTTAGATGTTACAATGTTCCATTAGATTTAAGATGGGAAAACAGGTCTTGTTACGGAAAGAATACTGAATGTGGGTTCAGATATGTAAGGGCATAAGGACTAAACTCAAACTTTCTAGTTCTGTATTTGGTAGGTCATAAGATTCTTTGACCCATACTTTGTTCTGTAAAGTTAGGAATCTTTTTCTCATATAGAATCCTGTACCAATGATAACACTATGTACACTACCTTATAGTACTGTGTAAGTGGAGAATAATAAAGCAGCTCATTTATTATGTGATAATATAAAGTTGATATTGGAATCAAGAATACAAAAAGGAAAAAGCAAGTAGCATATTGAGAATTGAGAGAAGAAATAGGCTATATAAACTGAGACCATGTGCCATTGATTTAGCCCAGATCTGTACTTAACAGCTGGGGAATAGTCTACCAATCCTTCTTGAGTAATTAACATATGTCAGTGATAAAAAAGCCAAGAATCAACAGTGGCATAAATTGAGTATGAAAGTTAGAACTCTTGTAGTGTTAATATTGGCATTTTGAGAAAATTTCAGTAGGGTTTTTCTTAGCTTCATAGGTCACATTTTAAATATTTTTGTAGTTTTTCAAATGTAAAAAGTTTAATTTGATTCCACATTAAAATATTTGCGACTTCAAACTGAGAATATGCTTCGTTTAATCATTGGTTTTTGAATAATTGACATTGAATTGACTTCACATTGAAAATTATGAAGTATTGAACTGGTTGAAGGCACATTTTTATTAATTTCTTTATATTGATACTTAATTACAGGTATGACTATTTGCTATTTATAATTTAAAATCTTAAAGTGTGAAGTCACAGAAATTTTATCCATGAAGTGGTTTATTAAGACATTAATTGGGGGCCCAAAATATATGAATTTATTTTCTAGAGAGAGGTTCACCTATGAAATCTTTTTCTTACCTATTTACATATTTTTATAGTCCTTTTGTAGTTTATATGCTTTAAAGAATGTGGGAAAGCATTGTTAACAGTATTTCAATGCATTTGAGACATAAGATGTAACAATAACAATGTAGTATCTTTAACATATTGTTCATTTTAAATTAATGGCTATGTTATAATTAATAATATTTAAAGTGAAAAATGTATTTTAATTTCAAAGGCGTTTAAATTATTTAAAAAGAAGAGATTTTTCATTGTGTATTCATTACAAGTTAATCACTTTCTAAAATATTGCAGCATATTTGAGTTTTAATTCTGAAGCCTTTATACTTCCATTTAAATCAGCATTATTGTACTGTGCTACAATGGTACTTAGTCACCTCACCATGATTATTTGTTAGCCAAATTAAAGTCTGTGTCATGGGTTTAAGGTAGTAATATGTATTAAAGCATTACTGTGTAGTCAGCACAACTCTTCACTTGGTATTAGCTACTCGTGTCAGTTTCAAACATTTCCCCGAGAACAGCCACTCAAAGGGATAGGCAATAGTGAATGCCCAACATTTTTCTGTGTGAGTACAGAAAGAACGAAAGACATGGTGACAGTTGTGTGTGTGTGTGTGTGTGTGTGTTTGCATCCATGCCTGTGTGTCCCTTAGCTTAGGTCTACTTTTATATAAATGTGCTTACAGCCAGATGCCACATAACATTTCGATCAACATATGCCACAGAGGTACCATAAGATTAGTACCACATAGCCTAGGTATGTAGTAGGCTATATCACCTAGGTTTGTGTAAGTACACTCTGTGATGTTCACACAACGGTGAAATCACCTACTGATCCATTTCTCAGAACTTATCTGTGTCCTTAGGTGACGCATGGCTGTATTTCCCTCTGTTCTGCATACAATGGCGCAACCTACCAAACCCCTTCACCTTTCCTCCCTCCTCAGAAGATAAAGGTACAGAGACATTATTTTGGGTTTTCTTTGTTCCCTCTCTCACTTCTCCCCAAAGATGGACCAGGGTTGGTGGGAAAAGGATTGGTGGAGATGGAGGAGGGTCATCTGAGAGCTCTTTTTTTCAGAGCAGTTGACATCCTTTACCATGTAAATGACTTTCTCATTCAGTTGTCACTTGTCCTAGACAGTAAAATGAAGGGCACTTGACCACAGAACTAAGCCCCACTCTCCAATTAGCTATAATTTTAATTAAGCCAATATTTTGTTTCTATTTTTATGATTTCTGTACTTTACTTGTCAATTGATTCCAAGCTATTAGTAGAGAGAGGAATGTAATTAATTGGTACTTCTAAATCTCACCAGTTGACAAAGATATGTTTTCTTGCTTGTTAGTATCCTCCTTTTAAAAATTTCTGATTGAGAAGTGGGTATGTAACCATATAGAGCCCTATTAGGAACCTATTTACCAGAACATTTGGGTAGACAACAGTCTTTCCACTATTTTGTCCTGCTAGAAGATCTGGAGTTGTGATCAGTGGAGCAGAGCTTACCTGAGAGAAAGTGAAAGAAGCAGAAACCCAATTAACACAAGTCGAAGCCACATATATCTCTGTGGTTGTTTCGACTTACATAAGCAGAAAAATTTCCACATTTCTTTAGACTAGCTTGAATTGAATTTCTACTTTTTGCAGCAAGAAAGGCTGTCTAATGGAGACAACTGTGAGTTAAGAATGTAAACACCAGAACATTAAATCGGCTGTGTTGAAGAGAATCCCTAACAACGAGGATGTTTATATTTCCAGCTAAAAAATTGCAAATTCATGTTATGCAGTGGTAAAACAACTACATAAATTGTTACCTACTTTGTTCAGTACTGTGCAACTATTGAGTAGAGTGCCAGTGTGAAATAGCCTCTTTAACAGCTTTATTTAGTAATAATTCATGTAACATAAAATTCATCCATTTAAAGTATACAATTTACTGTGTAACAAGTATATTTCAATATATTTACAGTTGTGAAACCATAACAATAATCAAATTCTGGAAATTTTCCATCATTCTCACAAAAATCTTCATACTTATTAGCAGTAAAGCCCCTTTTTTCCCCAATGCATCCCACAGAGTAGACCTAGGCAGCCACTAATTTACTTTCCATCCCTAAAGACTTGCTTGCTCTGGTCATTTCATATAAATGGAATCATATTTCAAGTCATCTGTAATGCCTTGGGTATCAGTGCTTTATTTCTTTTTGTTGCCTAATCGTATCCTATTATATGAATATACTACATTTTATGGTCCATTCATCAATTTATGGACATTTGGGTTGTTTCACTATTTGCTTATTACAAATAATGTTGCTTTGAACATTCAGGTACTAGTCTTTGTGTGGACATTTTTTTTCATTAGCCTTTCGATATATAACTAGGAGTAGAATTGCTATGTCACGTTGTAATCTATGCTAGCATTTTGAAGAACTGCCAAACTGTTTTTCAAAGAAGCTGCAACATTTTACATCCTCACCAGCAACATTTGTGTTCTAATTTCTTCACATGTTCTCCAACATTTGTTGTTATCTGTCTTTTTTGTTACAGCCGTTCTAGTATGTGTGAAGTGGTATCTCATGGTTTTGCCTTTCATTTCGCAACAGCTAGTGATGTTGAGGATCTTTTCATGAGCTTATTGGCTATTTGTATATACCTTCCTTGGAAAAATATCTATTTGGATCCTTTGACCAATTTCTATTTTTCTATATCTTTAAATTGCTAAATTATGAGAGAATATATATATATTCAGAATGCAAGACCCTTTTCAGACATATGATTTGCGAAATGAAGGTAAGTTTAAGAGAAATTTTTAATTTTTTCATCATTTTAAAGGATAATTGACTATCTAAAAAAACTGTAACATATGTAGAAATAAAATAGAACAAGGATGGAAATAGATTAAATAAAAATATAATGTTGTTTGTTTTTCACACTATAGGTGAAGTGGTATGTTTTTTGAAGGCATACTGTCATAAGTTAAGATGTATAATGTAAATCTTGGAAAATCTTCGTAAAACCTTTGAAATTAGTAACATAATAGTGGACAAAATGGAGTTATAAAAACCATCAATTTAATCCAAAAAAAAAGGCAAGAAGAGAGAAAAAAATTGGTGAAAGCATAGATGGAACAAATAGAAAACAATTAGCAAAATGATACATGCAAATCCAACACAGTCATATTCCATTTATTGTAAGTGATATAAACATTTTATTCCATATATTTTTTATAGAGAGATTGTTAGATTAGATTTTTAAAAAAACTAAGATATGCATTTTCAGTATATACTTGAGAAAGTTCGCATTTTTCTTTTGGCTTTTGAAATGCATACTGATGTGTGTGGAGATGAAATGATGTGATGTCTCTAATTGCTTTAATATGCTTCAGCCAAGAAGGAAAAAAGAAGAAAAGAGAGAAAAGGAAATGAAAAAGGAGGGAAGATGAGACAAGTATGGTCGTATATTGAGTTCCGGAGTCTGGCTGATAATTATATGGGTGAGGAGTTTAAGGCTCTCTCTATTTTGGCGCATGTTCAAGTTTTTTTTTGTAATCAAACACAATATATAATTATATGGTTTGCTTTTATTTTTGTCATTTGCAGTGTCACAAATTACAAAATATTTCTCAAAAGCTAAAGTAAATGCCAGCAAAGGTGGGGGAGATCATAAAGCCAGGCTGGGATTCAAGTGGGATTTTGGTGGAACCGTCCCTCATTGACAATAATAAGAATCACCTCCAACTTAGAGCAGAGTTCACTGAGATACAGGCGGAGCAGGGGACACAGGCCATTTTCCATGAAGACGGAAGAAAAAGAAAGCCTGTTCCTCTGGCCCTGTGGTCTTAGAATGAATGTCTCCTCAGATTAGGAAGGGGCAGACTGAGCATAAAGCTTGCTCTCAGGAAGGCTGAACTGAGCTAGTGATGAAATAATTCCTGTCAACATCTCATATTTGTATTTCTCTAATAATTCAGCATAAAGAAAAAAAGGATATTTTCACTAGTCTGAGTAAAATTGTTTTCTATAAACAAAATCATCCAGATGATAAATTTCCAGGGATCAGTTCTAGAGGAAGCCAGGTTGGTAGACCAAGGCAGCCCTTGCAATCTTTGTTATGTAAATTCTGGGTGTTTGTGGAAGTATGAATGCTGCGTGTTGATTCCTCTTTCTGCAATTTACAAATATCAGTTTTTTGTTTTATTATTTTGTTTTGCTTTTAGTTGCAGCTCTCCTGTTTTCTTTTTATGCTGCATGTTGGATGTGTTTGAGGCAGTAGTTAAATTTATTGTTAGCTCTAATTGCTGGACTGCAATGAATGACATGCAAAACTAAATGATGCCTAGAACCTGGAAGGAAAAATACACACACACGTGCACGCGTGCGCAATAAAAGTTTCTTCTTATGAGCAGGATATATGTTTGAAATGTAATGTATGGGAAAAGGAATGTGAATTATACAGGCATTTTCTGGAAAGATTTGAGAAAGAGACTCTGGAATAAGGCACATCAGGCATACCTGAGTGTAGAAGGGAGTCTTTTTTTTTTTTGGTAACATTTGTCTATAACATTGCATAAACTTCAGGTGTACATCATTATATTTTGATTCCAGTGTAGAATACATCATGTTCACCACTCAAGAAATAATTATTATCCATCACCAAACACATGTGCCTAATCACCCCTTTTGCCCTCCTCCCTCCCTACTTCCCCTCTGGTAATCACCAATCCAATCTCTGTCTCTATGTGACTGTTTGTGTTGTTTTTATCTTCTACTAATGAGTGAGGTCATAGGTATTTGACTTTCTCCCTCTGGTTTATTTTGCTTAGCATAATACCCTCAAGGTCCATCCATGTTGTCACAAATGGCCAGGTTTCATCGTTTCTTTTGCCTGTGTAGTATGCCATTATGTATATATACCACATCTTCTTTATCCGTCCTTCTTTTGTTGGGTACTTAGGTTACTTCCAAGTCTTGGCTATTGTGAATAATGTTGCAATGAACGTAAGGGTGCATATATCTTTACACATTTGTGTTTTCACTTCTTTTGATAAATACCCAGCAGTGGAACAGCTGGATTGTATGGTATTTGTATTCTTAATTTTTTGAAGAGTCTTCATAATGTTTTCCATAGTGGCTGCACCAGTTTGCATCCCATCAGCAGTGTATGAGAGTTCCCTTTTCTCCACATAATATCCAACACTTGTTGTTTCCTGTCTTGTGAATTATAGCTATTCTGATGGGAGTGAGGTGATATCTCATTGTAGTTGATTTGCATTTCCCTGATAGCGATGTTGAGCTTCCTTTCAAGTGCCTGTTGGCCAATTGACTATTCAGGGTCTTTCGTTGTTTCATGTGAATTTTAGGATTTTTTGTTCTATTTCTGTGAAAAATGTTGCTGGAGCATTGATGGGGATTGCATTGAATCTATAGATTGCTTTAGGAAGTACAGATATTTTAACTATGTTAGTTCTCCCAATCCAGGGGCACAGAACATCTTTCCATTTTTGTGTCTTCTTCAATTTATTTCAACAAGTTTTTTTCATTTTTAGCGTACAGATCTTTCACCTCTTTGGTTAAGTTTTTTCCTAGGTATTTTATTCTTTTTGTTGCAATTGTAAATGGGATTGTATTCTTAGTTTCCCTTTCTGCTATTTCATTGTGAGCATATAGAAACGCAACTGAATTTTGCAAGTTGATTTTGTATCCTGCAACTTGACTATAGTCATTTATGATTTCTAAAAGTTCTTTGGTGGATTTTTCAGGGTTTTCGATATATAAAATCATGTCATCTGCAAATAGTGCCAGTTTCACATTTTCTTTTCCAATTTGGATCCCTTTTATTTCTTTTTCTTGTCTGATTGCTAACTTGTAATACTATGTTAAACAAGAGTGGTGAAAGTGGGCATCCTTCTCTGGCTCCTGCTTTTAGAGAGATAACTTGCAGTTTTTCTCCATTGAGAATGATATTAGCTGTGAGTTTGTCACATATAGCCTTCATTATCTTGACGTATTTTCCTTCTATGCACATTTTATTCAGATTTTTTATCATAAATGCATGCTTTATCTTTTCAAATGCTTTCTCTGCATCTATTGAGATGATCATGTAATTCTTACTCTTCATTTTGTTAATGAGGTGTATCAAGTTGATTGATTTGTGGATTTTGAACAACCCCTGCATCCCTGGAACAAATCCTGCTTGATCATGGTGTAAGATCTTTTTAATGTACTGTTGCATTTGATTTGCTAGTATTTTGTTCAGTATTTTTGCATAGATATTCATCAGTGATATTGATCTGTAATTTTCTTTTTGGGGGTTGTCCTTGTCTGGTTGGGTATCAGGGTAATGTTGGCTTCATAGAATGAGTTAGGAAGCTTCTTGTCATCTTCAATTTTTGGAAGAGTTTGAGAAGGATAGGTATTAAGTCTAGAAGTGAGACTGTAATGCTGGAATGTCTAGAGGCTGAAAGTGGAAAATCTTCCTTTTTTGTTTCCCTTTCAGTTTCCAGAATGCCAACAGCTAGCATTATGATCCCAGGTGGAAAACTAGGGAATTCTTTTCTGAGGACACTGGCTAGGTAAAAATAAATAGCCATTGATACTCACATGTAGGGTTCCCATAACGACTAGATCTATTCTATCTTACAATTCTGTCAACCCTATGGAAACAGAGCTTCAAATCAGCTTTAAAAATACCTCACGCTTTAACTACTTATGAAAAATAAAGATCCACAGATATTTAAAGCAGCATGTTAATGTCAAAGACAGATACAGTCCTTTAAAAGAAAGAGAAAAAATGAGAGACAAAGAGAGAAATAGAACTCAGAAGAAATAGAAAGAATTCAAGAAGAAACTTTCAAAACTACTCTTTTAAAAATAAACGGTAGGATTAAGGATTAGCAGACATTATCCAAAATGTCCACGAGTCTGTTTGGTCCATGCCAAATGGTTTTGGACAGGACCAAATATCAAGGACCTTTGGCATGGACCAAATATCTTATGGAATAAATGTCTTATGGACATTTTGGACAAGACCTAATGTACTGAAAGGGGTTTGAGATATACTAACAAAAGTTTTTTGCAAGAAGTACAACTGAAAAGTAAAGAGGTGAACAATACATGAAAAAGATCACAGTGTTAGAAGGAAAATTTTGAAGTTCAAACCCTTGATGCAAAATAAAAATGAAAAATGCAGTAACAGGAAAATTTCCCAACTCTGAAGGAAATGAGTTATCAGATAAGAAGAAGACATAATGAATGCAAGTGATTCACACCAAAGGCTCATACATATCAGGAATTTTCAGAGAAAATTCTATCAACTCTACAGAGGTAAAATATATCACTAGAATGAACTAGGGATTGGATTGATACCAAGTGGTGTGACAGAAGCACTGGAAGCTGAAAAACAATCAATCTTTTAAAATTTTAATGAAAACTTATTTCCAAATTATCAATCAGGAGTAAGGTTAGAATTTTCAGACATGTTAGGGCTTGTAAATTTACATCCTACACATCCTTCCTCCCTAAGCTTTTGGAATATGTGAGTAGACTAACATGATGATGGGCCTGGACCTGGGAGACAAATATCCAACAAAGGTAATCCAACACAGGAAGTAATCACGAAGAGAAGTCCCTGGAAACCATGCATCAGACCAGGCAAAAACAGGAACTTCTAAAGCAGTAGAAGAGGGATCTAGAAGAAATATTCCCAAGAAAGTAAAAATAGAATACAGACATGTGCACAACCATTTTATGAGGAGGTTTTGGCACTTACTATATTTGGAAGTGAATGAGTTATAGCTATGGGGACTACAAGGCAAATTTTAAAACATAAGACTATTATATCCATGAGAAATCAATGTACAAAAAAGTAAATATAATAATATCACTGAAAATAATAAAGCAACCATTGAAAAGCTAAAATTGTGACAACAGGAGAGAAGAATAATGTATATAGTATGGGATATGATAGAATCACCTAATTTTCCATAGAAAAATATTAGTTAATAGTATTTACAATCTTTTACTTTAGTAATAGCAGTAGATGAATTTTTTTAATAGATAAAGTCAGATTATTTAAGAAAAGTTGAAACTAGTTGCCACTTCCATTTCCAGTCATAACAGAGTATCTGGAATCAGACTTTTCCTCCTGCCATAGTTAACTATTGAAACTGTACAAATATATAAAACAATTACTTTAGTCATTAAATAGTAACAAGCACAAAGCCATGATGACTTGAGTGAGACGCTAGCTCTCCGACTTCCTCTTCAAAGGCAAGAACATAGAGCCAAAGCAGGGAGGAGAGGACACAGGAATTCAAGTTCAGGGGTGTGCAGGCAGCTGGAATTTGAGGGGAGGATCCTAAAGAGGAACTGCCATGAAGAAGGGGTCCTGCATATGAATAAGAGTTTTCCACATGTCCTTGGCGGACTCCTGAGCTGGGCTAAGGGAGATCTAGGAGCGGACAGCTGCTGGGGATCTGGGAGCCTGGGTTGTAGCACAGGGGTGAGACTGCCAGGGAAACCACAGACATTCAGAGAACCTCCAAGGAGGGTGAGAAGGTGGGCCATTGACTCCATTAGGATGATGAGGGAAAATGTGGCAGTGAATGTTACTAAGCTTCCAATGTGAGCAACTGGAATTTGGCAGAATAATTAACGAAGACAGGAAATCAAGGAGAAGAAGCTAAGAAGGAGTTAATTTAGGAAACATTTAAAATATTTTTGAAAGATGGTGGAATTCTGAAGTTAATGAGTAGAGAGATGGAAAATTTCTGTCAGTAGATCAAGGAGACAACTTGCCCCAGTGACATGAAGGTGAAAGTCATTGGTGACTAGCTTATAACTGAAATGAGTGAATGAATATCACTGAATGAATGAAATCTTCAGAGAGAATCTATAGACAAAAGAAAGAGGTGAAAGAAGTATCTAAAATAACACCAACATTTTATGGGTGGGCACAGGAAGAAGAGGGAGACAGGAATCTGAGAAAGAAGGATCACAATAAAGAAAAATAAGAGGATAGTGTCACAGAAGTTAAGAGGAACAAAAATGACAATTTTCATCTTTCTTTTCTGGAAAGGCAACAGGCACCTGTTGGGTGCCAAGTAAATATTTGTGGAAGGAATGGATTAATGAATGTTTAATGAAGTCAATAGTAGCAGATGACACAGAAAGGCTGTGTCGGACAAATATGAAATCATTTGATAGTCATGGTATCAGTGCAGTGTTGTATGCATAAGACGAACTGCAGAGAAGACAGAAGCTAAGAATGTAAAGAGGAGTGGATTCTCATGAAAAGGGGCCTGATTAGCCAAATTCAACAAAACTAAACAAAGATACAAGGAAAATAGGAGAGAGGCGTTCAGTTCTCACTCCACGGAAAATATCTTAGTTAAATCTGGTTATCACCTTATAAATTACGAGAAGCTCACACACTTAAAGTATATTTTAAAATCCTGTTTCAAAAAATCGGTAAAGCTTATATGTTTTCTAACAAAAAGGGAAAATGTAACCATGTAAATAGGACAGTTTCCTGTATGGTGTTACTGGGATGGACAAGTATCTAACTTCTGGCTTTTCCTTTTGCAGGAGGCAGGAAGCTTTGAGGAGGAATCAAAACTAGAGACAACTTGGTCGTAGAGTGTACCAAAGAAGTGCGTGCAAAATAACTCAGAAAATCAGTGCACAATCTGTAGGGACCTCAGAAAGTCTGGTTTAATTATATCCATTAACTGGCACTTGAATTGCTTAAAAATTGATAGAAATTAATATGATGAATGAATCAAGCAGAACTCTAAACCTCGTTGTTATATATTTGATGTGCTAATTATATAATTTAAAATGTTTTGGCAGGTATTCAAAATATAACCATATAGTATAAGCATATTTTTCAAGACAAAAAATTTATTATTCGCAAGCCAACTCAAAATACCACAATTGATGACTTTTGAAGTTCATGGATCAAGAACGTAATAGGCCCCTTTAGCATGAAGATTCTGGTTCATCCCCAGCACCCAAGTTCAATTGTGAAAACTGAACTAGTTGTCAAGTTCTCTGTTCTCTCTGACAACAAAAGGACATGATTCTCCTCAATGAAATCAATCATTCAGAGGAAAGACCAGTATAACAAAGTGATGAAATGAACAAATCAGTGAAATTTTTAAAGAGGAAAAACACTTTGAACAAGATTTTAACCCTATTCTGCTAGGAAAGATGTAGCTAAATGAACATAATCCCCACAGCTGTAGAATAGGAATAATACTTACATAAATATTATGACAAGAGGAGCTATTGCTGTGAGATTTGGTTTAATAATCACCTATGAACTGCAAGGGATGTTACTGTGAAGTTTAATTTTATATTTAATTAAGTTATCTAAGAGTATTCCTTTGGGATATATCAAGTCCCTCTTCTAATAGCATCCTTCAATTCCTTCATACCATTTATTACAAACTGAAATTGTGTATTTGTATATTTATTTGATAAAGGCCTGGCGTTGGGATATAATTTCCCATGGGTCTTCACATTTCTGTACAACATTTTTTTTTTAAAGATTGCCACCTGAGGTCACATCTGTTACCAATCTTCTTTCCTTTTTTTCTTCTCCCCAAAGCCTCCCAGTACATAGTTGTATATTCTAGTTGTGAGTGCCTCTGGTTGTGCTGTGTGGAATGCCACCTCAGCATGGCCTGCTGAGCGGTGCCATGTCAGCACCCAGGATCTGAACCAGCGAAATCCAGGTGGCAAAGCTGAGCACGAGAACTTAACCACCTGGCTGTGGGGCCAGCCCCTCTGCACAATTTTTGAGCAGAGGCATTTACTTTCTTTGCTCCTGCCTATCGTCACAGGACATGTGTAGAGAATGAACAGCCTTGGAAGATAGAGATAGTGCCCTCCCACAAGGGCAGAAGTCAGACAGGCCAAGAGTTACCAGTTTCACTAAATAAAAATACAGGTTCCCAGTTAAATTTGAATTTCAGATAAAAATATATTTTTTGGAATAAGTATGTCCTAGGCAGTATTGGCAACATATTTATACTAAAAAGTTATCCATTATTTATCAATAATTCAAATTTAACCGGGCACCTTGTATTTTATCTGACAACCTTACTGGATGCCCGTTATAAATGATTTGTTCTCACCAAGTTTGGGTTCCTACCCCGCAATACAAGCCTCTGTTTTGCAGGCATAATCTGGCCCTCTTATTCTTTCCTTGTGGCAACTGGGCCTCAGGAAGCAGGGCAAATGCTGCTACTGCTACGAGAAATAGTCTTTCATCTCTCCTACAAGGCTCAAGTCTTCTGCCAGCATCCATGGAACTGCGGAAGGTTGTTTTAGCTTACAGAGTAAAATCTGAGACACATCATGGTTCTTGACATTCATCTTCCTCACTGAAATATAAGAGCTTTTGACAGCAGAAACCAGTTTTGTTTTGTTTAACATGGTATGTCTGGCATAATGCCCAGTACTTCTCACTGGATAAATAATGTGGAAAAGGTGAGTACAAGAATAACTTAATGAGCTGTCAATTGAGTTTCAGCTGCTAAAGTCTGGGAAGCTTTGTAATGTAAATTAGACTGTATTCCTTTGTCCCTTTCTTTATCACCATCTTTCCTCAGTCTTTCTCCCCATGTTTATTTCCATCATCACATCTTTCTTAAGCCTCAGCTCCAAAGCTCCCTGTGGCCCAAGCTCTAGTTCTATCCTGTAGCCATTCTTGCTTCTAAAAGCTAGCAGTGCATAAATGGGCCCACGGGAATAACAGCATTGGTGGGAACTGCTAAGAAACCTCAGTCCACAGCATGTCCTCAAGTTGTGCTTCAATTCCACCGTCTCCATCTGAACTATCGTGTATGATGCTTCATTAAGGTATTTTAGGAACATCTGTAACTAATAATTGATAACTATTAATTGACAGATTAATATGACAATGAGTGATTAATTGTGTAATCCCTCAATCCAGAATTGAGAGATACATTTCCTTTGTAATAATCTGGTCTTAATCCCTCACTGTACAAAAGAAGAAATGAGCCTCAGAATTTGGGATGTACCTATGTTTACAAATCTAAAGGTCAATAACCCTAACTTAAGGCTAAGTTAATTCTCTAAGAGTTTTTGAGATATACTCAGATGTGGTATTAAAAAAACACAGTATAAACATGGCTTATCTACTTGATTATTTAAGAATCTATCTCTATCTACATTTCTATATCCCTTTATCTCTAGGTCTATTATCTATCCATCTCTCTATTATTAGGGTAACTAAAATGCATGATTATTTTTCAGATGAACATGAAACCCAAAGAAATTGTTGGCTAGTTGTATTCCACTTCAGGCTAAACTCCTTGACCCTCAGGAGGTCTCCATCTCTCTCTTTTATCTTGAAGTCTACTCCAGGAACAACAACAACAAAAAGGAAGCTTGGTAAAGAGTGACGTATTCTTGTGATTTCTCATTTTTCCTATCTTTTTCTCCCCTCACACTGAATCTGCCTCCCACATGGGAATGTGAGCTCTGGGGACAGGGTGTCCAATGTATTTCCACCGCAAACCAAGGTCTAGTGGTCAGACGTTTAGGTTTAGGATAAGCAACGCTTGAATCTTTGCTATGCCACCCATTAGTTTGTCATCTCAGGCTGCTAGCTACTTAGGCCCTCAAGCCTGAGTATTCTTGACTTTAAGTAAGAGTAATAACATAACGATAACAATTATGAAGATTTAACAAGATAGTACATATAAACAGTTTTTCAGCAAGTGGCACAAAAGAGAAGTAAAATAAATAAGAGAACATATTGCTATGGAAGTTCAGACCAAATTGGCGTGTGTTACAGCAAGGGGACTAGGTATCACCTTGAGCTTCCATGGACCTGGCAATTTATTTCCTGAGAGTTTTCACTTTGAAAGGAGACACACAGATTTCACAGAAGAAGGGACCCCAAATCAACACTAGAAGGGTGATATCAGGGATCAGATGGCTGGGATAAATACAAACCCAGAGACAAGAGACAAGATGAGGGGCCAAGAATTAGCATGATGTGGGAGTGTCACCAAACAAGGTTCAGTGTGAGATCGTTCTTAAAGCCAAAAGCTTTGAACAAGACATGGATGCTGAGGGCTGGCTTTTCCAGGGTGTTGGCTGGGCATCCTGTTTGGTGATGAGTAAACACGTGTAAGACCAAGCTAGCTAGAGATATAACACCATTGACTCTCCTGTACTGCAGGAAACAAATGGTAAGAAAATATTCTTAACAGACTGGCAGCAAAGCCCAACAGCACTGAGGTATTTTAACTTTTAAAATCCAAGGCAATTTTCAATGTAGTTTGTTGTTTTTCAAACTGCGTTCTTTAGCAGCTCAGGATTCAATAGAGACACATAAAGGACAAATGTGAGAGCAAGACATGACCTTTACATATTTAGATTAGCACAGACATGGGACATCTGGATAAGCACATGCAAACATAAAGCAACGTCTTCTCATGTTGGCTTTTGAAGGCATCAATCTTCCTAACTAAGGGTTATCTAAGTTATCACATTTCTCATTGGTTTATTTATGTAAAAGAAAATGGTATAGTGACTCTACCAACAAATTTGGTGGCCTTAGGACAGGCATTCTACAACTCCTTTCCTCCAGATTCCTGAGGACTGAATCATGCTTATGTCATAGCTCAACATCTATTGTGAGTACATTTTTGTAATATAAACTTTGAAAATAAAAATATATGACGATTTTTTAAAAATCACTAGTCCAAAATGAGCCTTTAAATTTGAAATATCATGCTATGTTCTGTTTTGGAATTTTTTTCTAAGCTTATTCTAAAATTTCCAATATTTCTTTTAAAAAGATATCTAATTGGGTATTTTGACTTTGATGATAATAGTTTTTGTTGAGATTGTTATTTGGCAAACATTGTGACATGTTTCTTTAATCCTTTCCTTTATCACTCTGATTTTATTATTTGTTTAATGTACTTAACATACTTAAAACTGTTAATTGAAAAATAATAATTATTCAGAAAACAATATTAATAAAATTAAAGCATTTACTAGAATTATCTTAGAATCATCATGAAATAATGTTTTCAAAAGACTTACAATTTAGGGAGAATTGCATTCTTTTTCAAAACTCAAAAATGGTAGAGAAGAGGAAAAGAAAACCTATTACTAAAATGTGTGAGTTCCAAATTAAAACACATTTTCAGTAAAAACATGTAGAAAGAATGACAACAGGTCTCCCTCCA